>NW_026948638.1:2400000-3020000 GCF_035770615.1 Melospiza melodia melodia
GCACTGATCTGCCCCCAGCTCTGCACACAGACATTGCTGCTGCAGCTCCAGAGAAGGCAGCAAGAGGGGCACCTCTGGTGCAAACTCTGCTGGGAGATCCTTCATTTCCTTTAAAGTCACCCAGAGCGCGGCCCATCATTGACACAGTCTGGGGCTACAGGGAATTTGGAGAGAAACACAATGAGAAATGGTATAAGGAATGACATTTCTTTGTGGACAATATGAAAAAAAGTGAAACAAAGAAACACATCGTCCAAAATTAAACAAACAAATAGTATGAAAGATGACTTTTATTGCAAATGATTGACAAGAGTTTTACAGCCGTTTATTGTTTCTGGAACCATCCAGTCATCAGTCTCCACACTGCAGCCTTGAGCTCCTGGTTTCTCAGGCTGTAGATGAGGGGGTTCATGGCTGGAGGCACCACTGAGTACAGAACTGACAGGGCCAGATCCAGGGATGGGGAGGACATGGAGGAGGGCTTCAGGTGAGCAAACACAGCAGTGCTGAGGAACAGAGAGACCACGGCCAGGTGAGGGAGGCAGGTGGAAAAGGCTTTGTGCCGTCCATGCTCAGAGGGGATCCTCAGCACAGCCCTGAAAATCTGCACATAGGAGAAAACAATGAACGCAAAACAGCAAAGTGCTAAACAGGAACTAACTGCAATGTGCACAAGTTCCCTGTAGTTTGAACGTGAGCAGGAGAGCTTGAGGATCTGTGGGATTTCACAGAAGAACTGGCCCAGGGCATTGCCATGGCACAGGGGCAAAGAAAATGTATTGGCTGTGTGCATGAGAGCAGTGAGAAGGGCACTGGCCCAGGCAGCTGCTGCCATGTGGGCACAATCTCTGCTGCCCAGGAGAGTCCCGTAGTGCAGGGGTTTGCAGATGGACACGTAGCGGTCATAGCACATGATGGTCAGAAGGTAAAAATCTGCTGAAATGAAAAACATAAAGAAAAAGACTTGGGCAGCACATCCTTTGTAGGAGATGTCCCTGGTGTCCCAGAGGGAATTGTGCATGGCTTTGGGGACAGTGGTGCAGATGGAGCCCAGGTCGCTGAGGGCCAGGTTGAGCAGGAAGAAGAACATGGGCGTGTGCAGGTGGTGGCTGCAGGCTACGGCGCTGATGATGAGGCCGTTGCCCAGGAGGGCAGCCAGGGAGATGCCCAGCAAGAGGCAGAAGTGCAGGAGCTGCAGCTGCCACGTGTCTGCCAATGCCAGCAGGAGGAAGTGGCTGATGGAGCTGCTGTTGGACATTTGCTGAGGCTGCAAATGGGGAACTGTTCATGGAGAAAGGACAGTGAAAAGTCAGGAGAGGCTGCCTGGAGACACACCTGGGCCATTCCCTGCAGACTGTCCCACTGGGACTCACCCAGCCTTGTTCCTTCTCTGGGAAATCCTTCACCCAGATCCCTGCCTGAGCTCCAGTTGTGCTGGCTGAGTGTGCCAGGAGCAGCCAGGTCTGTGCGAGGGGCCTTTCAAGGAGCCATCCCTGTCCCTCTGCCCTGGGTTTGTGGCCATGTGGCAGAGGGGCAAGGCTGGATATTCAGGATTTGTCCGGGAAATCACTCCTAATGCTGAGAGGCTTGGTAGCATCTGCACTCCCAGTTCTAATGGAAATAGATGGCAGAAGTTGGTTTTAGGAATTGTTTTCCTATATACACATCATTCCTGGGTCTCTGAGGTCAGAAATCCCCAGCATTTCTGCTGCACTCAGAGTTTGCCACTGAGAGATGTGAGATGCAAAGATTCCCTGTGGCTCAGGGAAGGTGAGGGGATGCATGGGCTTGTTCCCAACTGCCCTGGCTTTGCACCTTTGGCTGCAATCAGAGCACAATCACACTCTCAGGTCAGCCTGGGATAAACCAGACCCTGCCCAGAGCAGAGGGATCCCTGAATGTCTCACCATCTCTCAAGGTCTCTGAGCAAGCTCTCAGCACCCCCTTCTGCCAAGGACACTCACAGCTCCCTTGGCAAACCCAACAGCATTTCCTCAGCTCTGGCAGCTCTGCCCTTCCCTGTGTGACATTCAGGGAACTCCCAGAGGCTCTGGCACAGATTTGCACCCAGGAGGGCAGCTCAGAGCTTGGAAGGACACAGCAAGGAGATCCCTGGCTGTGCCCATGATGGGATCTCAGGAAGGGGGCTCAGCTCATTCCCCTTTCCCATGGACTGCTTTGCCCACAGCCCCACAGGTGCCAAGGAAGCTCGGACACCCCATTCCCATGGACAGCCCTGCCTGGCAAGAATGCCAAGGGCAGTGCCTGACTCAGCTGCTGCAAATCCCAGAGCCTCCCTGAGAGCAGCAGATAGCAGTGACAATATCAGGGCAGGGCAGAACCAAGAGAAGATGTTGTGGTGCTGTGCCTGAGAGGGCAGGACAGAGACAGCCGGGCACTCAGGACAGTGTTCCTGTGCCCAGCTGTGTCCAGCACCTCCCCCACACCAACAGTGCCCTCATCCTGCCCCCAGCACTGCTCTCTTCAGCCCCCTCTCCTTCCCTGAGCATCTCCCTGGGCCTGGACATTCCCTCCTGAGAGGAGCCTTGTCCCTGCCAGCACTCACAGAGCCCATCCCAGCCTGTGTGCCCTGGCCGGGGCCCTACAGAAACCTGCCTGTGTGCAGGGCCCTGGCTGGGGCAGGCTCTGTGTGCAGCTGGGCAAGGGCAGCTCAGGAGAGCCCTGCTGGGCCCTGCAGAGGTGATGCTGCTGCTGTCCAGGGCTGAGGAGTGGCTGAGAGCCCTTTGGGAGGCTCCCAGCAGAGAGACTGACCTGCTTAATTTACAGTTCTGCAGTCCCTGTAAATGTTCAAACATTAGTTGTATGATCCTGTGCGTCCCTTTCAACTCAGAATGTCCTGGGATTCTGGGATTACAATTCTTGTTCTTCTTCTCTCATCCCCTTGCTTTTTATAATCAAAAGAGAAAAAAAAAAAAGAAAACAAAAAAACAAAAAAAAACAAACAAAAAAAAACCCTTGCAACAGTGTTAGAACAGTAAAGTAAAAACCAGACACTTATTGGAAGCTTCCAGGTGTCCCAGTGGGGATGGGGCACACCCGGGCCCTGATTTACACAATTTATTAAGGTTGATTAATAAAGAAAATTTAACAGGAACATCCAATAAGAGATTCACTCACCCCAGTTACATAGCCCTGGCTCATTCCATTGGTGTAAGTCCAAGGGCTTCTTTGCCTTCAATTTTTGTTATGACTGCTCACATTCTGGTCAAAAAACACAATGTTCTTGTAGGTCCTGTTCCTGATAATAAGACTTTACAGGATACTATATGTATTGTATACTATATGTATTTCAGGAATGCATTTAGACAATCAGCTTATTTTTCTAAAATCAAAGAAAAAGCTTAGGGAAAATAATAGAGTTAATACAGGATTGTAGCTATAGAAGTATTATGATAGCAATACAGTTCATTAAGAGTTGAATAGACTTAAATAAGGATTACAGATTTATACTATGTAATAGTAATTTATAGAGCTACAAATATATGAAAAATGTATAAAATGAAAAAATCTTTTTGTCATCACCCCAATTTTCCATCCTTCTCCAAGCAGGAAATTCAAAACACTCTCAGGAAAGCTCCTGATCTTTACAGGAATCCCAGGCTTACCTTCCTTGGGAAGTGCCCTCTGGAGCTGTGCCCAGACTGGTCTGGAGCTGGGAACAGCCCTGCCCCACCCAGCCCATCTCAGCAGCAGCCCCTGCCCTGCTCAGGGTGGCTCCTTCCCCCTAGAGCTTCTCTCCAGCGCTGGGAGCAGCTGCCAGGGCTGGCTAAGAGCTGTCCCTGGCAGGCAGCAGAGTCCCTGCCACAGCAGAGCGCCCTGGGGTGCAGGACCCTGCTCTGCAGGACAGCCCTGGGCACCCCTGGCTGCTCTGCACAAGAGACAATCAGAGAAGGTACTCACAGGGTCTGTAGGCATTGGGAGCTTCCAACTTTGGGAGATGGCTCCAGGAGCTGCAGCTGCATTGTCCTGCAGCCAGAGGTTCCTGTGCCAAGGGCTGGCAGTGATTGTGCCCCAGGCACTTCTCAGCCCCTTCCCAGCCCTTGATTGAAGCTCTCTGTGCCTCTGTGCTGTGCCTGAGATGACTGCAGGCAGTGCCCCAGCCCTGCTGGGCTGGCAGAAGACCTGCTCATCAAGAGAAATGTGCTTTTGAAGCTCTTCTTGCTTACCAGGAGCTTCCTCTGTGCCAGCAGCCCAGCCCAGCTCAGCAGCACAGACACAGCACAAGGACTTTAATGAGCCTCTGGGGTTTTGTGCTCAGGCCCTGAACATCAGTCCCTGAGAGGGAGCTGAAGAAACCTCTCCAGAACTCCACGGCAGAATCCAACTCCAAACTTTTTTGGATTTTTAATGGGTCCCACTGAGGGATACCACTGAGAAAGTGTCCCCAGGCCCCAGGCCCCAGGCAGAGCCAAGAACTGGAGGCAGTGATGACAGGTGGGGACAAAGAGAAGCCAAGTGTTGGTGCCCTGGGGCACAGCAGGGTCTGTGCCACCAAGGGCTGTGAGGAGACACCTTGTCCTGAGGCCCTGGGGCCTCCTGGCACAGCCCCAGCCAGGCTGGGTACTGTCAGCCCCTTGTCCTGCCCTCAGCATCCCCCCCTAGCCCACATCCCTGTGGCCTCAAGGATCTGCTGGAAGGAGTCGCTGGGGAGCCTTGGCCAGGAATGGCCCTGGGGGCTCCTTAATGCTCCCTGCAGGGACTGCAGGTTTTTCAAAGGACTTTGGGTTTGGCTTTTGCCTTGGAGTCTCTGAGAGGTTTTTGCAATCCTGGCCTGAAATTATCTGCTGTAATTAGTCCCTGAAGAGGCTTTGTCAGTAACAACACTCAGTGGAGCTAACTAATGCTTCAGGGTACTCCAGTTATTTTAAGCTACTTGCTGTTTCCCATTTAATACAGACTGTGAGAGGTTTGTGCAATCATGCCCCCAATTATCTGCTATAATGGGTCCCTGGAGAGCTTTTTACTGACACTCACTAGGGCTCATTAATGCCTAAAGATACTCAAGGTTTTTTAAGGTACTTAATGGATTTAGGAATAATTTTAGGTACTTTTGTTTCCTTCCCACACTGAGTGGTTTTTGTACCATCCTGGCTGCCAATTCTCTCCTCCAAGGGGTCCATGAGGAGCCTGTGTTGGGTATCTTCCCCCTTTCTATTTTACAACAAAGATGGAACTGAAAGAATTTTGTAAGACTTTCTAAAAGCATCCAAACAAACATGGGACAATTAACAATACAACAACAACAACCACTAAGAGAATGAATAGTCCTGTTTTAGCTCGACATCATCCAACCCTTTAGTCCCTTGGATTGGAAGAGTTTTTTGACCCAGTCTTTGTTTTTGACTTGAAGCTTCTTGAACCCTTCCTTCAGTACCTGAATGCTCTTGTGGATTGACTCGCTGTGGCTGGAGAGGTTCAGGCAACCTATGCCCTCAGAGTCTACACAGCCATGCCCATGTGCCCAGAGTAAAAACTCTATTGCTGTTCTGCAAGGTGGCATGTTTGATGGTCTCTATGTCTGAGAGCAGGCCACTCAATGCGAGGGAGGTAGCATTGGTTTGCTTACTTAGCAGACACCCAATATGGTCTAATTATCCTAAAGCTTTAGCTGCAGCCACCCAAGATAGTCCAAACTGGGGGCGCTACCATCTGATAACTGGATTAAAGCTTTCAAAGCCATCTCTTTGATATTATTGATCCAATAATTCTCTGGGGATACCTGCTGCTTGATCATCTTGTAGGCTGTGTTGTCCTTCTCCAGCTAGATGGTTGATTGTCAATTCTTCCCTTGCCTCATTATTAGCATAGTCTGCTATTAATTGATTTAGTAAACACTTCCATCCCCCTTCCCACAGGGTGTATTCTGTAAGTGACAACAACATGGTCATAATACAGTTTAAATCATAAGGGTTTAGACATGTGCTGTAAACATGGCCCTCATTAGGCCATTAAAACAAGGTAAATGCCTTCTATGGTCTTTAGCTGCCCTACACAGATTTCCCCGTAAACAAATGGCTGATACCTGGGATTCTGGCCCCTTCTTTCATAACATACAGGGGCAACAAGGAGTTTCAAGACTATTTGCCAGTCTCCTTCCTTAACTGTTTCTTTCCGGATCCTTTCCTAGGGATCTTCTGGGGTTGAGGGGCAAAGTGGCTCTGGGGAGTCCACACTGTCTTCTGGGGAGCAAGAAGAACTTGTAACAGAAACATTTGGATTAGAAATAGAGTGACAGTTGGGCTTAGTATCTTTGATCATGGGGTTATATTGTTGCTGGAGGGTGAGGCAAAGGGCACTGCCATTTTGTCAGGTGTTAGAGAGGAAGGGCCTTGATTTAGGATTGCGGACTTCCAGAGGGGAGCACTGGAGGCATGGTCCAGGGTGAAGGTGGAATGATTGACAGTGGGGCATGACCCGCAGTTGTGGGGGTGTAGTCTGGAGGTTTGTTCAGGGTGGAAGAGAAGGTTGTGGTAGCAGGAAGTGGAGGAGCCAAGAGGGAGGGAGGATGGTTGGGCTCCCAAGCCCCATTTGGGCTCCTTTCATCTCGAGTCTCCAGGGCATGATGCTCCAAGACCGCATGGCCATTGCCATCTTGGACCATCATGGAAGGTCTGAGAAAGGCAGGTTTGAGGGGTGGTCCTGAGTTAGGAGTGACCATCGGATTGAATTTTCAACACACTGCTTTCTGGTGAAGGGTCTCAAGGATAGTGTGGAAAATGCAGAGCATGTGGGGTGCAATGGGATCCCTTTTGATTGAAAGGTTGTACCATTTAACTCCCACTGAGTCCCAAAATTCAGTGGTATGGATTTTGTCAGCAGTTGAGTCTGGAAAATTTTTAATGATCCACCTCATGATTGATTTTTTTTCATTCTTTGAAAATATTATGTCATGATCAGTGAGAATTAAAGCATCCATATATGGTCCTTTTTTACTTTGACATCTGGCTGCCCATTTTTCTCTTTCTCTGCCTTATGGGGAAGAGCCACTGGAACACCCCAAATCAATTATGGGATATGGGTGCATATTGTAAATACACAGCGGCAAAATGGGCAATAAATGTCCTGTATTTCCCCAAACCCACCTGCAATCCTATGCAGGTAAAACCGTTGCTGTCCCTGCTGATCCTGGGCAAGGTCCCTTGAAGCAACGATGAATCCGCCGGGCCAGGTACAATCCAAAATCTTGGGGAGCACTGGCCTATTCATCAGCTAACCCCAACTGACATGACTGACACAAGGAGCCCTGAGTGTCATGGTCCCTGTTTGAGTGCCAAATGTCACATGAAGGTGGCTGCAACAAACCTCTCTGGTTCCCTGACTTCAGGATGAGGGTGGCAAAAATGAAAAGGAGCAGCATCAACGGAGTTCTTTAAAAGGAACTTGAATAACAGGGTGATAAACAATAAACATGGAGATATCGAGAACAGTAAGAGGGGGAGGATCCAAAGACCAAAGACAAAGGAGAAGCAACATGCACACTTGGGGGTAGAACATCTAGAACAATAACCATCTAGGGGAAACAATTAACCAATAAGGGACTGTAACTTAGACAAGTTAGCATAACAACACTAAAGGCTTATTGGAGAACTCTCAAGCTCACCCTAAGTTAAACAGATGATTCCCAGGGCTTGAAATTCATGCCCAATTATTTTGGGGTAAAATCTGGCTGATTCTGAGTTGCAACTGGGCTAACTCCCACATTGCTGCTGATGGAGCGAAGGGAGACATAAACATCCGATGATCAGCAAGTCGCAAATTTATTGATCCGTCTTACATGCTTTTATAGTAGTGTTAATTAAGCTCATACATATTGCAAAAGATAAGCTCATCATTGGCTACAGGTTAAA
Source organism: Melospiza melodia melodia (assembly GCF_035770615.1). Classification (NCBI taxonomy): domain Eukaryota; kingdom Metazoa; phylum Chordata; class Aves; order Passeriformes; family Passerellidae; genus Melospiza; species Melospiza melodia. The sequence continues at coordinate 2,407,869 of NW_026948638.1, forward strand.
TGTCAGCTCCTTTTTTGTAGCTATAGTCTCAGGATGCTTTGTGGTTTTCTGTTGAGACTAGTACCTGTTTTTACATCCTGTTATTATTGTCTTACAGTTACTTGCTCAAGGGCACAGTGTTGTTGTTTTCTTGTAATCAGAAGGCTGAGAACTTACTGCTTACAGCTGCATTTTTACTCCTTAACCAGCTGTATATGATCATGGCCTTTCCCCTCAAGCTATGTCTGCACAAAAACTCTCCACACACTGCTTTGCTCTGGCCCCTTGGGACCGTGTGGCCCAACAGAGCCACAATGATGTCCTTGATTCCATGAGGCTCTGCAGTGCCATGATGGCCCCTTCATTTCACAAGGCTCTCAAATGTCACATTGGTCTCCATAGGAAGGAAACCACGGAGCCTCCATGTTTCAGGAGCTGATGAATGGCAACCACCAGAGGCCAAGGCAAGCCTGACCTGTCTGTCCTGGCAGGTTTGCTTTGAGCAACCCTTGGATATTTGAAATTATGAATGTGGAGTCTAATTTCAGACATTTGTGCCTGGAGAAGAGCGATGCATATTTTTTCATAAAAAGAAAAGCACAGAGCTCTTTCCAGTGTTTGGAAAATAGGTGAATGCTGCCCCTCAGGAGCCAAAGACCAGCCAGACTTGTCTGTCCTGGCAACTTTTGTCTGGCAGCAATCCTTGTATACACAAACATTTGGAGGTGGAATCCTAAATTTGGCCATGGATGCCTGGAAAAGATGGACAGTTCTTTTCCATACAAAGAAAAGCCCAGAGCCTCAGTGTTTCAGGGGCACATGGGAGTGGCCTTCTACATTTCAAGGTCAGCCAGACCTGTCAGGTGACCCCTGGGAGGCCAAGGCAGCCACACCTATTCATGTTCCCTTGGTTCCACAGGGCCCTGCAGTGTCACAATGGTTCTCTTGCTTCGATGATGCCCTCTGGTGTCATAATGCCCCCTTGGTTACACAAGTCCTTGAGGATCTTAATGGTCTCCATAGTTCCACAAGGCCTCATGTGCTATAATGCTCTATTGGTTCCATGAACCCTCTCTGTGTCACCATGGCCCCTTGGTTCCATAGGCTCCAGTGGTACCACAATGATCCCCTTGGTTCCACAAATTCCCACAATGTCACAATGGCCCCTTCCTTCCATGAGGCCCTGCAGGGTCACAGTGGCCCTTTGGTTCCATGGAGCCCCACAGTGTCACAATGGTCTCCATGATTCCATGGGGCCTTGCAATGCCACAATGCTCTCCATGGATACACAGTGCCTCGCAGGATCACAACGGCCCTTTGGCTCCACAAGGCCCTGAAATGCAGCAATGGCCTCTTGGTTCCACAAAGCCCTGCTGCTTCACACTGGCTCCCTGGGACCATGTAGCCCAACAAAGCCCCAGTGATGTCCTTGGTTCCACGAGGCCCCACAATGTCACAGTGGCCCCTTGCATCCATGGTACCCTGCAGCGTCACAATGTTCCCCTTGGTTTCACAACTTCCTACAGTGTAACAGGTTTCACAAAGGCCTGTTATGTTACCATGGCCTATCGTTTCCACAATCCTCAGCAGTGTCACAATGGTCTCCATAGGAAGGAAACAAGTGAGCCCCAGTGGTGGAGGGGCAGATTAGAGGCAGTCACCAGGCACCAAGTCTTGCCAGACTTGACTGTACAGGCAGATTTTGTCTGGGAGTAACCCTTGGATATACAGAATTTTAGATGCAGAATCTCAATTTTGGCCATGGGTGCCTAGACAAGAAAGGCACTTCTTTCCCATAGGAATAAAATCATGGAGCCCCAGTGCTTCACGGTCAGATGGGAAGTGGCCCTTGACATGTCAAATTCAGTGGGACCTGTCAGACAGGCCCCAGGAGGCCAAACCAGGCAGACCTGTTCCATGTTCCATTGATTTCATGAGTGCCCACACTGTCAGAGTATTCTCCTTGATTACATGAGGTCTGGCAATGTCACAACGGCTTCTTGGTTTCATGAGCCCCAACAGAGTCACAAGGGTCCATTGGCCCCATGCAGCCCCACTGTGAAACGATTGCTCCTTGTTTCTATGGGCTCCAACTGTTTGATTACTGACCCTTGCATCCATACTGCCCCTAAGTTGCACAATGGTGTCCCTGATTCCATGAGGTTCCGTAGTGTCCTTGGACCCGCATTGTCACAACCGACCCATGGCTCCATGAGGTTCCGTAGTGTCACCGTGGTCATTGTCAGAGGCTGGATGACATCGATGTCCCTAGACACCTTGGGATGGTCGGAATGCTCGTGTGGGGCCAGGGCCGGGTCAGGACTTGGTTGTGGTGGGACACAGCCCCGCCCCCAGCCCTCGCCTGGCAGAGCTGTCAATCACATAGCAAATGCTGTGCTAACCCCACTCTGATTGGCTGAGCTGTCAATCAATCACACAGTAGCAGCTGGTGTTACCCTGGCTCATATTGGACAAGCAATTGGCAGTCCCACCCCAGGGGTGGGCCCATGAAGGCCAAGGAGTTTAAAAGCCAGAGCATGAGGCCAGCCCATGATCTGGATCCTGTCTTCTCCTGGAGTTTCTCTGTTAGCAATGCTGGAACCCCAGTAGCTGGTACCTATGTGTGTGTCTTTCTAAAGATCTTCTGTCTTTCTGTTGTTCTCTATTTCTTCTCCTTCTAATCCTACTTACCTGGAACATTTTTGGGTAACATAACATCTCAACAGTTAAAGGTTTTTAGGTTAAATGGGCTAAGTTAGTGAAGTTAATGCTATGATAAGAGGTTTATGTTGACGTGGATGTTGTATTAAAACCTTTGCCAAAGTTCCTTGACTGTCCACATTTTGCCAGTAAAATTTTGTGTCATTCTGACCTCTTATCTCAGTTGGTTAGAGCATGGTGCTGGTATCACTGAGTTTGTGGGTTCAGTCCCTGTGTGGGCCATTCACTTATGAGCTGGGCTTGATGATCCTTGTGGGTCCCTTCCTACCAAGACTATTCTTTGCATCTGGCCATGTTGACAACATCTGGTTGGTGTTTCTCCTCTGCACCAAACTCAAGGAAAGGAACCTTTGGTTACCCCCAGCATTTCAGTGTTCTGGGGTGTTCCAGCCCTGCAGGCTCACAATGGCCTCTTGTTTCCATGAGGCCCCACAGTGTCCCACTGGCCCCTTGGTTCCATGAGGATCTGCAGCGCCACACAGGTTTATGACATTTGTCCTTGCTGCCCCTCACATCCCACTGCCCCACAAACAGCCCCGAGCCCCCTGTGAGGGACAGGCCCTGCTGTCCCAGGCTGGGGTCAGGGCTTGGCCTTTCTGCTTCCCCCACCCATCTAAGGCCTTGCTGCTCAGCATTGCAGTTCCCTGCTCAGAGCCTTTGGCTCCCTGCAATCCCAGCCTCAAGGATCTGCTCTCAGCAGTCCCTGGGGAGCCTTTCGTGATGCTTCAAGGGACTTGGAGTTTTGCTTCTGACTCCTTGAGATGCTTCTTCAGTCTTCTCTCAGTGCCTGAGGGTCCTGGACTCAGCCCCAAATCCACTGCGGGGATCATCAAAATACAGAAAGCCCTCGGGGGCTCTTTATCTTCCTTCAGCTCTCTTCATGTGTCCAGATCAAGTGCAGCCCACTGGAGTCAGTTTGGAGTTCATTTAAGAAGGAAGATTTCAAACTGCACCTCCTGACTTGTTTTCTTTAATCAAGTGAGTATTTTTTATTTCCCAGTTCAGAGAAGAGCTGATAGAAACATTCCCCAGGTGATCCTAATGCTGAATGTCTCCTTAGGAGGTCTGGGCACAGAGAACAATGAGCCCCTTGAGGGCTGACCCTGTTTGGACAAGCTGCTCCTCACCCCCAGCCTCACCATGTCTGACATGGCCCACTTGACACTGACATCCCTGTGCCCTGCAGCAGAACCTTTTCCCCTGAGTTCTGCAGCTCCATGTCCCAGCCCATTGCACCATGTCCCCCCTGCTCTCCTCAGGGCTTTGTCTGCACACAGGCCCTGGCTGAAGGAAAGTAAAGAATGGAAAAGCCTGAGCAGGTTTCCTAAAAAACAAACCCCACTGAGGAACCACCTGCTCAGGCCAGGCTGCCTGGAATAGTGTCACCTTTCTCCAAGGGACAGTGTGAGCAGAAATGATCTCTGGAAGCAGAATTCTGAGTCTTGCAGCTGAATTCTCTGTCCCTGTCCTTTCCCTGGATCTCTGTTGCAGATGGAAGCTGCTGGTGCCATCCTCACCTTTAACCTCTCTCTTGAATGCAAACAGATGTTCCCAGGTGTGTTGAGCAGGATTTGCTCAATGTTTCTACAAAACTTTCATATTCCTCATAGAAGGAAGGGGCCATTTTGACACTGAGGGGGTGACGTGGAAGCAAGAGTCAGTTGTGACCCTGGGGTCCCATGGAACCAAGGGGCCATGGTGACACAGCAGGTCCAGGTGGATCCAGTGGTCCATTGTGACACTGTGGATCCAAGGAGACCATGGAGACACCCCCAGAACCTCATGGAACCAAGGAGTCCATGGTGACCCAGCAGGCTTGCATGGAGCCAATGGTCCATGGTGACAATGCCCATCCAAGGAAGCCATTGTGACACTGCGAAAGCTCATGCAGCGAGGGAGGCCATTGTGACACAGAAGAACTTTATGGCACCAAATATCCATGGTGACACAGCAGGGCATCATGGGAACCAAGGAACCTCTGTGGGCAGTAGGGAAGATCATGGACCCAGGGGCCCTTGTGGCACTGCAGAACCAACAGAGCTGCTGGACCTTGTGCCCTGGCCCTGCACAGCTCCTTGGGCGGCATGGCAGGAACAGCACCCTGGGAGCCTCGGGAATGCCCCTCTGGGATCAGTGGCACAAACTCCCAGGGGCTGGAATTCCAGTTCCCAGCCAGGAAATAATATTCCTGCTCTTGAACACAAAGCTCTTATGGACAAGCGAAAAGCCAAATGGGGCAAGATCTTACAGTGACATTTCACTGCCAGTCTTCATAACTTCACCCATGGTTGTTGTAGCTTGTGAATTGGGAATTAAATCAGGGCAGGGTCTTTGGTGGGAGCTGACCTGGGTCAAGGGAGACACAGAGAGAGAAGCAGAGCAGACAGAGAAAGGGAGGGGAGAAAGGAGGGCACAAACACAATCAGCTGAGAAGGTGGCACTCTGAAAACAGACCTGGAACTGACTGAAAAGGAATATGACAGAAAGAAATAATTTTGCACCTTTTATTTACTATTAAAATACATTTCCTTCCCCATCTCACAAACCTCTTGCTGGTGTCATTCAGCAGGGCTGTCAGAAAGCCCTTCATTCTGCATGGATGTTCAAGGCTGCAGCCACAACAAAACCGGGAATGAGGATTTTTCTGCTCCTGGGGAGTTTGACATCCTCAACTGAGGAGTGGAGGATGCACCAGAAGAAAAGGGCAGCTGAGCTTCACCTTTCCACAAGAATCAGCGGAGGGATCTCTCATCCTGTCTGCAGCTGCTCCCACAGGGATGTGAGGGCTGATCCCAGAGCCCCAAGGGTCACAGTCAGGGCTGCCCTCAGGGAATGCTTGCATGATATTGAGGGGCAGCGTGGGATGACCTGGATCTTGGAGCACCCAGCTGCCTCCCATGTTTGGAGGTGCCTGAGGAGGGCTGGGATGATGCCAGGGACATCCTGCAGTGACATCTCCCCTGTCCTGTTCTGGGTGAGCTCAGTCCCAAGCCTGACCCTGATCCTGGTCTCAATCGCACTCCATGTTTAGACATACTCACAATTCTGTATTCAATCTCATCCCAGTGTCACACTCATCTAGCCCCAGACCCAATCCCAACCCCAGCCCAAAGCCAATCCCATGTCTAGCCTTAGCCCCAATCTCAGCTCTAATCCAAATCTCAGCCCCATCTCCAAGCTCAGCCTCAATTCCAGCCCCTTCCTAAATCCTCAGCCCCAAATCAAATCCCGGGTTCAGCCCTTCTGGGGGTTTGGGGGTGTCTCTGTCCCTCTGACCCCGATGATGTTCGGGTGGGGTCACACCAGGGCTGAGAGGGACAGAGACTGCCCCGACCTCCGCAGGTGTGAGAAGGTCGGAGAGCCCCCCCAGCCCCAAGCACCCTCATCCGTGAGCAGCACCCCTGCCATGTCCTTTCTCCGGTGACAGCAAAGACATTCCTTTGTGCCCGGGTCCGTGCCAGCCCCGCACACGGCGCTGCTCTGAGGCAATGGGGACACGGGGAAACGGTGCCCGCCGTGTGTCCCCCGTGTGTTGCCATGTGTCCCCCCATGTCCGGCTGTGTTCTCCCAGCCAGGGAGCTGCTCTGGCCCGGGATGGCCGGGCCCAGCTGCTGGGCCTCGCCGGCAGTGGGCAGGAGCCGGCCCAGGCTGTGGGACACGGCGGGGCTGCCCGGGTGGAAAGCAGCTCTGGCTCCCACCAGGGAGCTGTGGGCAAGAGGCTGCCGGCTGTGCGGGAGGAAAGCCGCTGGGCCCTCCCCTAACACTGCCACGCAGAAAGGAAGGGGAGGAGGGAACTGACAAATGAGCTCAGAATGTGGCAGTGCAGAGATGAAGGGACAAGTGCCCTTGGGGGCCGCGGGTTGGTGCCAGCCCTTGAGCACGGCTCCGAGCGGCTCCTGAGCCGGCATGAGGGCTGCCTGTAAGGATTGCAGGCGGCAGCCGAGAGCAGCAGCGCCGGCATTGCCAGCCGGGCCCCATGGCCATCTGCCCGTGCCTTCGCAGCCCGTGAGGGCCACGGGCTCTGCAGCGCAGCTCCTGCTCCCACAGCCGGCCCGGAGCCTCAGGGCTGCCCCGCAGGTGCCGCAGGAGCAGCAGCAGCCTCAGGGCCTGGCCCGGGGCTCGATCTGCTCAGCCCGGGGGCAGAGCCACAGCAGGGGGGAAGGAGCTGAAGGAGCACCAGGGAGCCCGGGGAGAGACAGGCTGTGAGACAAGGCTCTGCCCCTAATTTTAACAGTTTTTCTTAACCTAATAACTATATACAACTAACTTAATAACGATATACAAGTAAAAAGCCAAATTTCTTATGACAGTTGTCGCAGGCGTTTCTCGCTTTGGACAAGATGTCCCAGGTCGAGCATTGGGCACTGAGTCCTTTCCAGCTGGCCGGGGGCTGTTGATGTCTGGCGGGGCTGGAGAGGCTGCTCGAGCCCTGGGGCCCATGAGACCTGTTGAGGAGCTGTGCCTGGCCAGTGCTCTCCTGAGGCGGCAGGGTCTGGGCGGTGAAGGACAAGGGTGAGCCGCCACAGGTGCTGGCCCCACCACACCAGGACTCAAGCTCTTGTCCCACACTGGGCATGGCCATTCTCCCACGTTACTCCAGCTCCAAGCTCAGTTGCCCCATGTGCCAGTCCTCCTGCTCCATTCTGTCCCTTCCTTCTTGCCCCAGACACAAAATACCCATGCCACATTACCCATCTCTGTACGCAAAGCCCTAGTCATCCCCCAGCTAGCACCCTGCAGATAATCAGCCCCCTGTCGTCACTGACCCCCTTGCCCCGACAGGGCCATGTCTGATGCATCCTGTGTCCTGATCGCCGTACGATGCTCGTCATTATGGCCCCTCGAGATGTGTCCTTCACCATGCAGCAGGGTCACACTGGGCTGAGGAGGAGGGGGCAGCTGGCTGCAATGCAGCGCCCAATCCAGCACCCCCCAATAATCCTCCTAACCCAGGTCTCCCTGGGCACTGAAGGCACAGATTCCCCCTGGACAGTCAGCAATGCCATCAAACCTCAGTTACCATTCTGTGTCCCCACTTTCATCACACCTACCTTGTTGAGGTGTACCAGGAGAGGCTGCAGCTGTGCACTTGTATATGGGGAAGCCTTGATGTTCTGCATCGTGAAACTGCTGCTTTGATGGTCCCCAGAGATCTGCGGCATACGGGGGACACTGGCACAGACCAGCAGCCTCCTGTGGGATGGGACACAGGAGGCTCAGTGCCCAGCCCTATGGCATGCAGGGCATCACCCTGCTGTGACAGGCAGGGCACTGGCAGTGCTGCTTGCAGGGGCATGTCCCTGCCAGCTCCTGTCCACCTGCTGCAGGAGCCTCAAACCCATCCCACCAGGCTGGATCTGCTGGCTCTGTCCCCACGGCCAGGTGTGCTGGCCATGGCCATGGCAGGTCCCTGTGCACAGGACACCAGCTGGCAGGAACTGGGCTGTCCCAGCTGCAGGGATCAGTTTTGGCAACTCCCTTCACAGGAGGCACACAACTCCCCAGCAAGCCTGAGCTCAGACTGAAAACAGACACAGCTCATCAGATGTGCTTTCAGCAACCTTGGGACAGAGAGGTGGGCCAGACAGGGCAGTACAAGGCAAGGAATTCAAAAGCCCCCAGCCCTGGGGCAAGCACTGGCCCTCCACAGCTGCCTTCTGCTCCCCTCCCCTGCCCCATCCCCCCAGGCTCCTCTGCCCCAGCCCAGGTGCAGAGCCCTCCTTGCTGTGTCAGGGCTACCCTGCACCCCAGGCGCGGGGAATGTGTCCTCAGGGCCCTTACCTTTGGCTGGGCAGTGGCTCCTTGCTGGGGGGCATTGAGTGCAAATACGGGAGTTTTTTGGGGTACCAGGGGAGGGCAGGAGTCACAGGTGTGTGGCCGGGGACAACGAACCTGTTCCTGTTGGAGGCAGCACCCCCAAAGCCATGGGATTGTAGCCCATGGCATCTCGCTGCCTGTAGCGCTTGGGATGAGCTCCCACAGGCCCTGGTGATGGGCAGGGCTGCAGAGGGGGCTCCCCACATCAGCCCCTCCCAAGCCGACACTGTCACCCCTGTGCCCAGCACAGCGGGTCACTGCTGGCACCCATCTCCCCCCATGCCAGCCCCGCTGCCCGCGATGCACGGGTGCTACTCACTGGCCAGGAACCTGCACGCTGAGCATGCGGTCACAGGACAGGCACGTGAAAGGGACTGGCAGCTGCCTAAGGAGGGTGAGGGAAGAGGGCTGGCTGAGCTCCTGGGGCCACAGGCCTGCAGCACACAGGCAGCAGCTCCCTGCAGCAGCCAGCTGCTGGGCAGGTCACTGCACAGGGTCATGGTGATTGCAGGGTGAACCGTGGGCTGTTGAGCCTGTTTCTCCCCATCCCCAAGGTGCTGGCTGATGCCAGGTGAAGGGCACAGGCACCCATGCCACCATCTCAAGCAGTCCCTGCAGCGCTTTCAGCCCCTCTCTGGCACCAAAGTCCCCCCGTGTGCACGGCCAGGAGGGCAGGGCACGACCCAGCTCTGGGTCACTGCATCTGACAGCCCTGCCTGGGAGGAGCAGTTGCCATCGCTGTCAGAAACAGTTGTTTGCCAAAGCCATCAGAATCTCCATCGCACTCACTTCTTAATCCCAGCGGCGTTTTCACGCAACAGCCTATCCTCGAGTTCCTCCATGTTCCTGTTCCAGGAGTCCTCCAGGTGTTTACGGAAAGTCTTCAGATCCAGGCGATCCAGCTGTGAACACGTGCACAGCCTCAGCCAGCTGCTCCAGGATGTGACATGGAGCTCTCCAGGGAAAAGCCTGGAGAGGGATCCTCAGAGGGGTGCTGCTGCAGGCTGTCAAGTCCCAAAGGTGCCAGTTCCTCATGGTGGGAACGAGGTACCCCTCACCTTGTCTTCAGTTGCATTGCTGAACTGCTGCTGCATATTGTTCCAGTGCTGCTCCTGGCCTGAAATCTGGCTCTGCAACTCCTGCATCCTCTCATCCAGCTCCTCCATGTTCTCTTCAAACTGGCTGCAATCGACTTTGCTGTCCAAGGCAGCTTTGTCTGCCTTCTGGCAGAGTGGAACAGCAGGAGAGCGGTGGGGAAAGGGATGAGGAATGCCAGGCAGGGCCAGCGTGTGAAGGGCAGAGGGAGGAGTGCTTCCTCCAGGCCATCATGCCCCTTTCAGGCTGCTGTGGCCCCGTTTGCCCCATCACCCTTGTGAGCTTGGTCCCACCATGTGAAGGGTGAGGGACCCCATGAGCTCAGGAAATTCCCTCTCCCAAGGGGACAATTTCTGCCACCCAGACCCCAAGGGACAAGGGGCATTTGTCACCCTGCCTGGGAAGCTCTGGGCTGGCACAGAGGCCCCTTAGACTGTACCATGTCCATTGCAACCATCATGTCCTGCTGATCTGCTTTCTCCTTCTGCAGCTTCTCCAGAGACTGGAACAGCAACTTTCAGCACAGAAAGGAATGCATGACACCACAGCAAGATTGGGGCACACCCCAGGATGTAGGAGCATACCCCTCTCCCCTTGCCCAAAAACCTCGAGGAAGGGCACTTGGGACCTGAACAATGCTGTGAGGAGGGCAGTAGGAGATTTCTTGTGATCCCTGCCTGGATATGACTTTGTCTCCTACCTGGAGTCATCTTGGGGGATGCTCTGACCCAAAAGGTGTTTCACCCACACACCGTGATATCTTTTTGCTTTTGTTGAGAGTCCTTTTGGATTCTCTTTGAGGCAAAGCTGAGTTTCTCATAGTCTCTTTGGATCTCCAAAAACTTGGCTTCCATGTCCTGTCTCAGCTTCTGATCCTGCTCCCGGGATGAAAAAACATAAGGTGCTGACCAAAAGGGGTCTGTCTGCTCCACAGGGGAAGACCCGCATTACTTGTCACAGACATCTTTTCATTAAAATGCTTTTGTTAGGATTTTTCCTGCTGAAGCTGAGAAGTTTCAGCAACAAAGTGGAAACAATGGTTATCTGCTGCTGTGGAATGCAACAGGTGAATCCATGATTGGTCTCCTGTAGATGTTTAGATTTACTGACCACTCACGGCAGAGCTGGGTCTCACTTTCTGTGGAGACACAGATCTTTGTTATTCATTCTTTTCTGTTCTTAGCATAGTTAGCCTTCTGAGAACTTTCTCTTCTATTTCTTTTAGTATAATGTAATATATACAATATAATTTAGTTATAATGTAATATATATATCATAAAATAATAAATCAAGCCTTCTGAACATGAAGTCAACATTCTCGTCTCTTTTCACCCTGAAGACCCTTGTAACCACTGTGACAATTACTCAGCCATTGGCCATGAACCCACCATGTCAAGAGGACGTTTGCATCAAGGCTTTAGTTTCTGTCCATGCTGCTGACTGATCCAGGCCAATTTCGGCAGTTTGGGTCTCCCAAATGATTACAGCAAAGCACAAGACAGCATGAGGATGTGGCATGGACCTCCAACAGGACTGAGCCAGGAGTGGTGGGAGTGCTTCCCCAGGAGCACGTTCCTCATGCTTCCTCACCTGCATGTTCAGCTGGTCGGCTGTCTCAGTCACCAGCTCCTCCAGCATGGCATTCTTCATCTCCTGATGCTCTCCCATCTTCTTCAGCTGTGACTTTGTCTCCTGCCCCAAAGCCCTGGCTAGCGGGATGGGGGCAAGGGCAGGGTTACCCCTGAAGGGCTGCTGGGCATCCCATGCCCACAAACCAGGATGCTCCAGACCCCCTGGGCTCCCTTGCCAGCCCCCCAGGGTATGAAACCCACTCCTGTCCCCTTACTCAATATGCTGAGAGATCTACTTCCTGCTCTCTTCTTTCCACTTGGCAAAATCCTCCCTCAGCTTTTTAAGGTCCTCCCCCAGTTTCTTCATCTGGAAAGGTCAGTGACGGTAGAGTCAGGGCACAGACATCATGTTGTCCCAGCATGGGGGCCCTTTAGCTGCATGGGCAGAGCCAGGGTCCTCCACCCAGTCCTGAGACCCTGGTCCCAAAACCTGCTCTTGGAATCACATTGAAGTTCCCCATGAGAGCAAGATTACATGACCCAACAGCTCACTAAGGCAAGAGACTGTTTAAGCTTCTTTATGTCTTCTTCCATGAGGATGTGGGTTGTCTTTAACTTGTCAACCTCCTCACAGAGATCCTGGGTGACAGCCATGTCCTAGGGGAGAGCAGTGGTAGCAGTGAGCCTCTGGGAGGGTCAATGGGGACCCGCAAGCCCTTGACCCCTGCTGGGGTTTGTGGAGCCCTGGAGACAGGGCAGGGCCAGGCTCAGCCAGGCTGGCAGGGCTCTGCAGGCAGCACGGTCCATGCATCAAGCAGGGCCAAGGGTGCTGAGCCTCCAGCCAACAGAGCAGAGGGTACAGGCTGCTGTCTCAGACCCAAAACTTGCTCCCAGCAGCAGTTCACCTGGTCCTGCGACATCTGGACCTTGTTCCTTTCCCCTGCCATGTGACACTGGCCAGCCTTTAACTTTTAAAGCTCCTCAAGATGCTGGGAAGTCTCCATGGTCTAGGGGAAAGCATTGTCAGAGACAAGTCTCTGGTGAGGTTGTTTAGGAAACATGACCTTAGAACCACAGTGATCTGCACAAACCTGTGCCTCCTGGAACTTCTTCAAGTCCTCTGATATGCGGGAAGTTTCTGCCTTTATCCCACCAATCTCCTCATGAAGAACCTGTGAAACAGGCCCAGAAACAGGGATGTCAGAGGTGATAGCCAGGGCAGCAACACCCCAAAGAGCCTCACCCTGCCATGGGCAGCCCTTGGCACAGCCAGGTGAGCAGGGAGAGTCCCAGTGCCACCTGCCCCAGCTGGGCTCAGTGCCAGAGCACTGAAGCCCGACCAGACAGCAAAGAGCCCCTGCCAGCGGCTCTGCCAGGGCAGTGAGGGCAGAGCCAAGCACTGCTGTCTGAGGGAGCAGGGAGGGGCTGTCTGGTGGGGGAGTGCCTGGGGGACTGGGAAAAGCCTCTACCTTGGACATGTGTTTCTCGTAGTTTTCCATCTCTTTCTTAAATACTTTCACTTCATAATTAACATCAGCAAGTAAAGGAGCCACTCAGCTGCCCTGGCCACGGCTCCTCACTGGTCAGATACTGCACGTTCAGGTTCTCCAGCACGGCCTGCAGCAGTTTTCTCATGGCTGCAAAGTGAATGGCTCCCTTCTCTGGTGTCCCAATGGCGACATCCAGCATCTGGGAGAGGCTGAGTGGGTCCTGGCATGTTGCCATGTCTGCACACACTCTGTCCCTGATTTGTCACAAGCCTTCTGCCCAGTTGGGTCTGTCAGGGATGAGCAAAATGGATGACAAACAGGGTGAACAAAAGGGTTGATAGAAGCAATGAGCAAAGCAATGATAAAAAGGACGAGCAGCCAGCAGGCTCCTTCTCCTTCCGAATCCCTTGCAGGACTGAGGCCCCTCCTCAACACAACTCCTGTTTCCAGGCAACGCACCCCACTCCACTCCTGGGAGCCAGTGGGTCCCATGACTTCATAGATTAATGGAGTCTTGGAATGGCATGGGCTGGAAGGGACCTAAAAGATCATCTCATTTCACCCCCAGTCAAGGACAGGTAAAGGAACATTTTCCAGTAGACTTGGTTGCAGCAAGATCCCATCCCTTGGGTAATACTTTGGGATGGAGAGAGGACACAGAAATTACACGAGCGGTGTAATTGCACCAATCATATGGGTTATAGGCTTTGTTAATTGGTGGCGCATCTTTTCGATATGTGTTTTTGTGTTGGTCAATTTCTGGCCAATCGTTTTTGGACACCTAAAGTAAAATTTGACACAATATGTGGCCTTGGAGAATCCCAATAGATCCAATTCTTGGGGTTCCTCTCGAGCATCTGGCAGAATTTTCGTCCACTCGTCCCAAGTATCAGCCCCATTGGGTCTCTTACCTGTGGTGTGGAGAACCTCTGAGTTATAGACAGGCCAATCGTCTGCTACAAAGGGAATTCCTACTAGACATGTAGAAAGTGGATTATCTATGCTTCCCATAGACAAGCACATGTTGTCTTGTTTTAATGTTTTTGCTAAGGTTACCCAAACATTATGGCTGGGCTGAGGGCTAATCCAGCCAAAGACACGTGGTACGGTGTAGAGCATCCAGGCAGCAGTGAGGACAGCACCGACGGAAATATTTTTCATCTTTGGGCAGAATTAGGGCTTCTGATAGGGAATATAAGCACAATTTGTTATCTTTATGATGAAAGGGATTTCTGCCTTGTTCTTTTCTGCGTTCCCCTCCTCCCCCCTTTTTTCTTTTCATTTCTAAGCTACACTACGGGAGGAGGAGTGGGTAGAAGGTTAAGGGGTTTTAAGGTTAGGAAGAGGGAATAATAATGTTTTTTACAATACAACACAGTGTAATAACACATAATTCAGAGAACACTTTTTTGTTAAGGCTATCTGTGGCCTATTACAGCAGTCTGTTATTTAATTTTCTGTTTTGTCTGCTGCTATGTAATGGGGCGGTCTCTGTCGCAGTCGAGGCGGTCACGACATAAAGCAGAGACCACAAGCAGTCTCAGTTAGTGACACTTGGCAACAGTTTATTAATGAAAATGGCTGATCTTTTATACACTTACCAGTTGTTTACCCTTCCTCTACCTTAGCTATTGGCCACAATAATTCAATACCATGCCATTGGTGAAAAGTTACTCTGAGTCCACCTAACTTTCTAAAAATGCTTTATCCAGCTGCAGAATGTTCTTATCTTCCTTCTCTCGATCTCCTTGGTTACGGCCTTGGAGAAAGCTCCTTATCAGCTTCTTCTTCTTCTTACTTCTCACTCCTTTAGCTAACAGGCCCGCTGCTAGCCCCTTCCACAATTCCCCCTTTTTTGTTTTTGAACTGTAAATACAGCTGCTATGGATTTTTGCAGGGCCCTTTGCAAAAACCCAAGCAGAGAGGGGACACACAAAATCACAATCACAACCATCAACAAAATTCCCATTCTTCCTTCATCCATCTTTAAGTACTGATGTATGGTCTTAGCCAGTGTCATCCGCACGTTCTGCTTCAGCTGCGGAGCCATCGATCCTGTCCTTTCCTGCATGCTCTAGGTAAGGTTTAACACAGCGAGCAGGAACCCATCGAGGACCATTATCTGTCAAAACACAAGCATAACCCCTTCCCCAGGTTACCAGTTCCACTGGACCAGACCATATACCAGTAATCAAATCCTTGACCCATACCTTGACATTTCTATGGAAATTTGGTTGCTTAGAATTCAAAGAAGAAAAATGGCAAAAGATTGGAGATAACTGTGAGTCAGGTAGGGGACGCAAGAAGTTTAACACATAAACAGCTTTATCTAATCTCACTTCAGGTGACTCCTGTTGCATTCCCCCTTTTTGTTTTTGAACCTGACATTTAAGAAGTCCGTGAGCTCTTTCAATAATTGCTTGGCCCGTGGGGACATGTGGAATACCTGTTGAATGCTCAATGCCCCAAGCACGAAAGAATGCTTGCATTTTCCGCGAAGCATATGCTGGGCCATTATCTGTTTTTACATGACATGGAACACCTAGAATAGAAAAGGCATGATAAAAATGACGAATAGCATCTCGAGTTTTCTCTCCTGTGAATGCTGAAGCAACCATTGCGTGAGAAAAAGTATCAACTGAAACATGCACATACTTAAAGTGACCAAATTCTGGCATTTTTGTAACATCAGTTTGCCATTCTTCTAATGCAGAAAGACCTCTAGGGTTGGTACCACAATACTGAGTGACATGAGTCATATGACAGTCGGGACAAGAGGAAACAATAGATTTTGCTTCAGCAGTAGACAATTTGAATTGCTGCTGTAAAGCTTGAGCACTCTGATGAAAATATTGATGGGATAAAATTGCCTGCTGCAACACATTGGGTACAGTTTTGATTGCAGCAGCAGCTACTAAAGAGTCTACATAGGCATTGCCTTCAGCAAAAAATCCCGGTAATGATGTATGGCTGCGAATGTGCATGATAAAGTAAGAATGTTTTCAAGCACCAATAACTGTCCACAACTTCACTAATATAGTAAACAATGGTTTCTCTTGAATATTATACAACACTGCTTGATCTAAATGCTTAACCAAATTTGCAACATAAACTGAATCAGTAACTATGTTTACAGAACCAGGAAACAAAGTAAAAGCCAAAAGAACAGCAGAAAGTTCAACCAGTTGAGGAGATCCCTGCTGAATCACTGTCTGATATTCCCAGTGATCATCCTTTCTCCAAGCCACAGCTGCTTTTCCGGTTTTCCTGGACCCATCTGTAAAAACCGTTATACCTTCCACCGGAACAGGAGAACAAATTTGCTTGCCTTCAAAAGGAATCTCTTTAGTCAGTGTTAGAACAGGATGAGAAGGCAAGTGATACGAGATTTGGCCTGTAAAACAAGATAAGGCAGATTGCAATTCATGATTATTTTGAAAGCACCATTCAAAATACCACTGTTGCACAGGTATCACAATGGTCACAGGGTCCTGTCCCAAAATCTCATGACAACGCCTGCGACCCTTGATGATAATATCTGCAAAGAGCTCATAAAGTCCTGGAGCTGTTTTCCAGGATCTGAAAGATAAAAATATCCATTCCAGAATATGCAATTGATCTTCCCAAGTATCATTCCATTGACACAGTATTCCACATGGTATTTCATGGTCTTTCAAAATAAACAATTGAACACCAACAGAGGGATCTATCCTGTTAACAAATTTGTGTGCTAGGGCTAATTCAACTTCTTCTAGGGTGTTTTTTGCCGCTGAGGTCAATTGCCTCTCATCAGTGGAGGAAGTGATGCCTGACAGCAGATCAAACAATGGTTGCATCTGATGATTAGTTATGCCTAAATATGATCGAATCCAACCTATTAAACCAACCAATTTCTGTACATCAGTAGCAGTTTTAACATCAATGTCTAACTTTACAGGTTGAGGCATAACTTGAGTGTTGGTCACCAACATACCTAGGTATTTCCAAGGCATGTGTTCCTGCACTTTCTCTGGAGCAATAATCAAGCTAAAGTCTTTCAAATTTGTCACAGCACATTGTTTAAGAGCTGACAACTGTTGTTTGTTGTCAGATGCCAACAAGATATCATCCATGTAATGATAGCAGTAGCAATTTTTAAATTGCTCCCTCACTTTTGACAAGGCCTGTGCCACAAACCATTGACAAATAGTTGGTGAATTTTTCATGCCTTGTGGGAGTACCTTCCATTGATATCTTTTATCAGGTTCAGCATGATTTATAGAAGGCACCGTAAATGCGAATTTTTCTTTGTCCTGCTCAGCCAATGGAATAGTGAAGAAACAATCTTTTAGATCAATGACAACTATTTGCCATTCTTGTGGAATCATCGTGGGTGTAGGAAGGCCTGGTTGCAAGGCTCCCATTGTTGCCATTACAGCATTTATCTGCCGTAAATCATGTAAAAGTCTCCATTTTCCCGATTTCTTTTTTATTACAAAAACGGGGGTGTTCCAGGGACTGAATGATTCCTCAATGTGTCCTGCTTGTAATTGTTCTGTAACTAATTCTTGCAGGGCAGTAAGCTTTTCAGTAGTCAGGGGCCAGACAGGCTTATCTGTCAACCATGTCAGGGGTACAACTGGACGTTCATTGCCCTGCAACACAGTGGCCCCCATTAAAAATCCGTAGTAATTTTGACACCCCATTGAGATAAACAATCTCGTCCCCACAAACTTTGAGGAGCATCGGCAACATAGGGTCTGATGTTAGCTTGTTGGCCATCAGGATGTTTCACATTAATTACAATGGCTGACAGGCCACCTGTTGTAGCACCACCCAACCCGAGGAGTCCAAAACTTGCATGAGTGAGAGGCCACGATTGAGGCCAGCAAAGTCGTGAGAGTATTGTGACATCTGCTCCAGTGTCAATCAAACCTGTTACTGATATAGTTCCTGGATGACATCCACTGGCGGTGAGAGTGCATGTCTTTTCTGGACGGCTCTCTGTTACTTTCTCAGTCCAAAACACTTGAGGTACTCCTGTCGATCCAAAGCTTCCTGTGCCACGACTTCGGTCCACTGCATTTGGAACAGAACTCACAAAAGGTACAAGCTGAGCAATGCAAGTTCCTTTCTGAATAGTGACAGGAGGGTCATCAATGGATACCATAGCATGAATCTGCCCTAAATAATCAGCATCAATAAGCCCTAGATGCACATGAATACCTCTAACTGTAGTACTTGATCTCCCTGTCAAAAACGCACTTAATCCCCGTCCTATCGGACCATAGGCATCAAGAGGCACTTTACATATTTCTTTTGTTAAAATGGTTACTGTGTCAGCGGTGGGTATATCAATCCCTGTGGACCCGCTTGTTGCCCCTAAGAATTGTTCGCAAATGGGTGGCTTTGCAGGGCTGGGAAGGCCCACATTTGCTGTTGTGGTTGTTGGGGTATTTGTTTCCCCACGCGCCCCTTCGCGCTCCTCTTTGGGTTTCCCGGCAATAGCTGACCATTTGCATGATATCTACTTCTGCATTGCTTAGCATAGTGCCCAGATTTAGCACAACGATTGCATACAACATCGCTACTTGCACTTGGCCTAAATGTTGTTTTCCCAACAGTACACTGTGACTTTACGTGCCCTTGTTGTCCACAATTATAACACTTCGCTGAAGGTCTTAACACTGCAGCAAGAGCTGCCATTTTATGCTCGACTGAACCAACTTTCGAGCAAGCAGTAACCATCTCAGACAAGGTGGGTTCCCCAGGCAAAGTATCAATAATCTTTCTGCAATCTGGGTTTGCATTTTCTTTAGCCAATTGTACACACAATTTGTCTCGCAAAGTTTCATCATCTACTTGTTTCTCAATAGCGGCAGCAAGTTTTTCTGCAAACTGCAAAAATGGTTCTCTTGTTCCTTGTTGTATAGTAACATATTTCTGTTTTGGAGCTGCCATTTCCATTGTTTTAGTTAAGGCACTTGTGCCAAAATCGAAGGATCCCACCTTGCCTGTAAATCTGGATTAGCAAAAGGCCCAGAGCCCATTAGGGCATCAACACCCACAGCATGACGAGGGTCGTGTTGAGGCAACTGCATATTTGTTAAAGCAGTGCGCTCAGCCACTCGCCTCCAAGTTTCTTGAAATACACCAAATTGTACTGGCTGGAATAGAATTGTAGCAAGATGAGTGATGTCATAAGGTGCAAGCAAATCTGCATTAATCACACGTATTAATTGCATTACCTCTGAGGAATTAATACCATATTGAGCTACTTTTGATTGGAGGTCTTGCACAACCCTCCAGGCGAAGACATGATGACTGTCGTTCTGTCCTGTTCCAGGAACTGCTTTGAAAACTGGAAAAGCCATAGGGTTATCACAAGCAACATTTGCAATGGCACTGTTCTCCTGAGGTACTCTTTGAGCACCTAACCTTTCTATGATGTCCCAGTTCTTTTCTTCAACTGCTTTCCTCCTAACAAATTCCCAAAACTCCTGAGGGTGTCGAGGAAGCACAGTGACTTGGCATGGAGGCAAAGTCCATGGGGCAGTAAGACTAGAGCTCTTAGGAGATGAAGAGACCAGAGCTCCCTGCCCCAACTCAGGTGTTACTGCGGGCGACTCATCACTTGACTCACTGTTGTTGTCACTGTCAGGTAAAGGAGGATATGGCCTTGCAGGTTGTTCAAGCATCTCAGAGGGGAGCGGGGGGGGCAGACGGCTGGACCAGAGAGGAGGGAAGCGGGGGGGCAGATGGCTGGACCTTTCTCTCTGCTAAAGACATTTCAGCTAACTGGCGTAGCGGTGTAGTATATACAGGCACCATCTCGAGCTGCTGCGCAGGTGTGAGATAAGGAGGCTTAGGAGTCTGATAAGAAGAGGCTAGGGCAGGTTGCCCAGAAGTTTTGGCAGCTTTCCCAGAAGCCTTGGCAGCTTTCCCAGAAGCTTTGGCATCTTTCCCAGAAGCCTTGGCACCCAGCCCAGAAGCTCTGGCAGCCTTCCCAAAAGCTTTGGCAGCTTTCCCAGAAGCTCTGGCAGCATGCCAGGTAACTCCCATGGCATCCGAACTTTCTTCACCAAGTTCCCCATCAGGGCCCCCTTCTACCTCCGCCCCCCCGTCAGATATCAGCCCCGACTCTTCGTCCGCATCTTGCTCCGTTTCACTCTCTATTCTCCATTCCTTTAAAACATCAAAGAGCGAGTTCCAGGTTACTGCTAAATCAACAGCTGTTTTATCTCCCGCTCGAATAACTTGCCATAGTCTGTCCCCGACTTTCTTCCATGCCTTAACACTAAATGCTGTGTTGGGATCAGTGCCAAAATTCTGTGATTTAGTCCACAGCAATATATTACGAAGCTCATAGTCTGACATATTAATTCCCTTATTTCTTAACAAAACTTTCCATGTAGACAGAACACTTTCTTCCTCTTTAGATAAATTTTGTCCCATTATTACTAGTTGGTGGCTCACCTACTTCCAGGTGTCTTGATTGAAGGGAATCAGGTCCGGACCTCCCTGTGGCTTCCACCTGCCACTCTCAGCTGCACCAACGCTGCCTCCGCCACTACGTCCCAGTGGGTCACAGTTGCCAATTGCTAGGACCCCGTATGGGCCCCCACCGACTATGTTCTTATCACGTCGGGGTCACCAAAATGTCGCAGTCGAGGCGGTCATGACATAAAGCAGAGACCACAAGCAGTCTCAGTTAGTAACACTTGGCAACAGTTTATTAATGAAAATGGCTGATCTTTTATACACTTTCCAGTCGTTCACCCTTCCTCTACCTTAGCTATTGGCCACAATAATTCAATACCATGCCATTGGTGAAAAGTTACTCTGAGTCCACCTAACTTTCTAAAAATGCTTCATCCAGCTGCAGAATGTTCTTATCTTCCTTCTCTCGATCTCCTTGGTTACGGCCTTGGAGAAAGCTCCTTATCAGCTTCTTCTTCTTCTTACTTCTCGCTCCTTTAGCTAACAGGACCGCTGCTAGCCCCTTCCACAGGTCTCTTCTTGTGTTTGTGAGCGTTTGGCGACGCCTTCGTCTCCAGGCTGAGCTGGTTTGGTTTTGAGGTGGTCTTGTGTTTGCCTCAGGACAGTTCTTGTCCTTGTCTGCAGTAGTGTTCACTGTGCCTGAGTATGGTTTTACGTGTTTTCCTGGGTACCACCTTGGACCTGATGAAAGTAGCACGCACGCATAACCTCTACCCCAGGTAATCAACTGATGAGGCCCTGAAATTTGGTGTTTTTCAGGGTCCTTCACAAGCACAGGTGGTTTCTCCATGAGCTTTGCTTGTGTGGTATTTGCAAAGTGGCAAAGTATTGGTGGGTCAGGCTCTGATGCTGTGCAGTTCAGGAAGTTGATGACATAGAGAGCCTTGCAAAGTCTCTCCGCTGGAGATGTGATTTTCATGTCCCTGTTCTGTTGCTCGAGGACTCTTTTGAGGGTTTGATGTGTCCTTTCCACGATGGATTGTCCTGTGGGGTTTACAGGTATGCCCGTCTTGTGTGCTATGCCCCATTCATTGAAGAACTCCTTCAACTTGTGGGAGGTATAGGCTGGCCCATTATCTGTTTTAATCTCCTTTGGTACACCCAGGGTGGCAAAAGTGAGGAGAAAGTGTTTTATTGTGTGCATGATCTTTTCTCCTGCATGTGATGATGCAAACACTGCTCCTGAGAACGTGTCGACCGAAACATGCACGTACTTTGACCTTCCAAAAGGTGCATAGTGATTTACATCTGTCTGCCACAGCTGACAGCAATTCAGACCTCGGGGATTGACTCCTGTACCCATTGATGGTATCTGGTAGCTTTGACAGTTCAGACAGGTAGCCACGATAGCTTTTGCCTGATCCTTTGAGAGCTTAAACATTCTCATAAGGGCAGGTACATTTTGATGAAAGAACGCGTGTGACAGCTTTGCCCGAGCAAAGATGTTAGGAACATTAGCAGTTTCTGCTGCCATTACTAATGCATCTGCTTTCCTGTTGCCTTCTGCAACAACACCTGGGAGGTCCGTGTGAGACCTCACATGCATTATGTGATAAGGTTGCTTTCTGTGGGAGATCAGGTGTATTAATTTAGAGAGCAGGTGGTATAACTTTGGGTTAGAGACCTCTTTGAGAAGAGCATGTTCTGCTCTCATAGCTATTCCCGCAACATACGCTGAATCTGTGACCAGATTGAAAGGCTCGTTTTTAAATTTTTCAAAGGCTCTGACGACAGCTGCTAGTTCTGCAATCTGTGGTGATCCTTCTACTGTCTGCACGTCAGATTGCCATTCTTGTGTTTGGGGTCTCTCCAAGTAATCACCGACTTGTGGGATGACCCTGAGCCATCTGTAAATAGGGTTAGAGCCTTGAGAGGATTTCTACTTTGTATTTGTTTTGGAATCAAATGGAAAGTTTCATTCTGGTTGAAAAGCTTGTGTTCTGGGATGTCTGATGAAGTTTGACCCGTATAACTGTCCAGAGCAAACTGTAGACTCACATTGGTCTTGATCAAATCCTCAAAGTCTTTAAGGGTTATTGGCAAATATATGCATTCAAAATCACAACCTGAAAGACAGCAAAGACAAGTCCTAGCCTTTTTTGTTAAGTGTGCTATAATCTCCTGGTAGGTGGTAATTGTCTTTGTAGGCTGGCTACTTGTTTAAACCTATTCCAGTATCAACAAAGGATCTCGCAGCTTAGGGTCCCATTGGAAGATCAGTCCATGGAATCTGGGTGCTTTTCCCAGGATGATGAACTGGAAAGGCAGACTGGGGTCCTAGCGATGGGCTTTGTGTGAAAACAGGGCTTCCTGGACTTTGATGATGGCACCTCTGGCTTCCTCTGTGAGAGTGCAGGGAGAGTCCAGTTCCTTGGGTCCACGAAGAAGATTGAACAAGGGAGCAAGGTCCTCTGATGTAATTCCTAGCAGTGGATGTACCCAGTTGATGGATCTGCACAGGCTGTGTAAGTCCCTGAGGGTTTTTGGGTCGTCGTTGATGACGATCTGCTGAGGTACGATGGTTCTTTCCCGGATCTGGACTCCAAGGTAAGTCCATGGCTTGGTGTACTGGATTTTGTCCTCACGAATTTCCATTCCTGCCTTTTCAATGGCTTCAATAGTCTTTTCGACCGTTTTGTCCAAGTAAGCTTTGTCTGAGGCACACACCAGAATGTCATCCATATAGTGATAGATGATGGTGTCTGGAAATGGTTTCCGAATGGGAGACAGGATGTGAGACACGTACCACTGGCAGACAGTCGGCGAGTTTTTTAATCCCTGAGGAAGAAAACGCCAATGATATCTTTTGAGCGGAGCTTCCTTGTTAATAGAGGGAATGGAGAAAGCAAACCGTGGAGCATCCTCAGGGTGCAGTGATAGCAAGTGTCCAGTCTCTAGGCAGCATTGATGGGGAGGGCAGGCCAGGCTGAAGAGGGCCCATGTCCTCGATAACCTCGTTGATTCTGCGAAGGTCGTGGAGAAGCCTCCACTTGTTTGTACCAGGCTTTGGTAGAACAAAGACTGGAGAGTTCCAAGGGCTGTTGGACTCCACTATGTGGCCTTTTTTGAGCTGTTCTTCCATGAGGGCGTTTAGGGCGCGCAGCCCCTAAAGCAGTGGCTTTCTTTAGGGGCCACTGCTCAGTCCAGATTGGCTTGTGGCTTTTCCAGGTGAGACGGGGTATTTCTGGCAGCACACTCAACTCAGTGGCCCTAGTCAGAAATCCTGAATGGGAATACGTAGGGAAGCTCCCCACTGGGATAGAACGTCTCTGCCCCAAAGGGTGATGGGGGCCCTTACCACAAATGGACGGGTGGTTGCCAGCTTCCTTCTGGCCCTTCAACCAGGATGTTGTTCTTGCTCTTCATGGATACTGTAGTTCTACCAATCCCGGATATCATGCCTGCAACAGGTTGTAGATCTCAGTGTGCTGGCCAATCTGAATGTGCGATGATGGTCACATCTGCACTGGTGTCCAGCATCCCTGGCAGGTGGGTCTTCTCTCCTTTGTGGGAGAGGCCGCACTCGATGGTAGGCTTGGATGGTCCCATGACTTGTGCCCACATAGCTGTAGGGTTGAGAGGAATCTGTTCCCTGTGATTCTTTGGGAGTAAAAATGCCTGAGCTATTGGAGTTCCCTTAGAAAGAAAAAATGGTAAGTCTATGCAGTATACCTGCACGAGGATCTCTTGTCCTGGCTGCACTGTCAGCACTTCCGGAACAACGAAGATTTCCTTTGGAGTATTAACAAAATCACCTGTAATTAAAATGTCTAAAGGACTCCCCTGAGATCCATATTTTCCTGTAGGAACATGGTGAACATTCTTATCATTAAAGTCAATGGACAAAGCAGTTACCAGTTGCCGGCGGGTACCTCTCTGGGTTGTCCCGTGGGTTGGGGCTTCTCTTTTGGGTCTGGAGCAGCCTGGGTTTGTGCATGATTGGGTCTTGGTGGCCTTTGATTTGTATTCCGCGCCCGAAGGTCGAACAGGTGCCTCAAGGGTTTTAAAGGACACGATTGATAGCGTTGCTGATGTTGGGCTCTTTGATTATAATTCCAATGGTATTGGGGGGGTGTTCTCTCCGGGCAGTCCTTTATATAATGTCCTAGCTCTCTACAGTGATAGCATTTAACTTGTTCCTTAGAGGTTATGACTGCATATGCACCCAAAACTCTTTCAGCAATACCCTTAGCTACTGCTTGGGCCACCGTATTTTCAGTGGACAGGTGACGTGTACAGCATTCTAGCATTTGCTCCATAGTGGGGTCTGTATCCACAGGTAAAGACCTCAAAAGGGCCTTACATTTCTCATTTGAGTTGCTGAAAGCAAGCTTACATAAGAGTTCCTTTCTTGCCTCAGTACTCTCTATTTGTTTCTTCAAAGCATCTCTAAGTCTGTCCACAAATTTTATATAGCTTTCTTCAATACCTTGTTTTATAGTAGAAAAACGCATTGTTGGCATTGACTCATCCTGCATAAGAAGCAAGGAGGTTTTCGCTGCAATTGCTACATCCTGCAGCACTTCTTTATTCAGTGTTTCCATTTGTTCTGCAGGCTTTTGAAAGTCTCCTTCACTGGCCAATTGTTCTACTGTGAAGTTGGTCTTAGTAGCATCGGCAGTATATGAATCTGATAACGTTTTTAAGTGTTTCTTCCAATGCCTATCCCATAACAAATATTCTGCTGGTGACAGAAGGCATTGTGAAATATTTTTTACATCGTGAGGAAGCAAGACGTGTGCAGAGAACATGGCTTCTAGGAAATTTCTAAAGATATGTGAACTACGTCCATGTTCCTTGGCTATATTTCTCAATTGTACCAGTTCTTTATTAGAAATTGGTTTCCATGCCTTGATATTAGATTCCCCACCATTCCTTCCTTCCCTGTACTTGACTGGAAAGGCTGTGATTTTCTGTGCTAGGTCCCAGTTCCCAGACTTCGTAGCTTCTATCTTAATAAGAGCCCATGGGTCTATATTAATCGCATCGAAATCAGATTCATCAGAAGAGCTCTCATTGTCTGAGGAACGCTGTGAGGGATATGCTACCCGTGAATTCCTTTTTTTTCGTTTAGAAGCATTTTTCATGGTTTTCAGTGACTGGTCAGAAGTTGGCGCTATTGGATGAGGGGTAGCAAGACAGCAGGGACCGGATTGGGTGGGGGGGTGACGCCACAGGTGGTCTCTGATCCGTTCGGGTGGCAGGAGGGTTGGGTCAGGGGTTGGAGGGACGGGTGGGGGCAGGGGGGGTATGGGGTCTGTGGATGCACGCCTGGGGGGTTTGGGGGTACGCAAGCAATGCCGCTGGTTTGGGGTGCTACAGGTATAGGGTGAGCTGGTGTTACTGCACATGTGTGCGGCTCGGCGCAGGAGGACAGGGTGTGGGCACGGCTCAGGAGAGTGCCGGGAGGGGCCGGGAGGGCCGGGGTGGTCTCGGGGGGGGCGGGAGCGGGGGCGGTGACGGCGGGGAGGGCAGCCGCGGGGGCGGGGGGGAGCAGCGCAGGGGCGGGGGGGAGCAGCGCAGGGTTGGGTGGGGTGGCGGCGATAACGGGACCGGGGGACGCGGCAGGCGCGGCGGGGGAAGCGGGGGGAACGGCAGCGCGGGGGTAGGGGGGGACCGGGATCGCGGCGGCGGGAGGCGGCAACGGCAGCACGGGCGCGGGGGGAGGGAGGAGGGGGTAGAGCGGCGCAGGGCGAGGGGTGGTCGCAGCGGAGGGTACGGCGGCAGGGACAGGGAGCGGGGCCCCCGGGGCCGGACACGGGAAGGAAGCGGAGCCGGGGAGGTGGGGGGCTGCAGGAAGCGGGGAGTTGGGCAGCGAGGGTCCCGCGAGGCGGGGGGAATGTGCGGGGGGGCGCTGTTTGACTTCTGCCCGCGAAATGGGATCTGCAGGAAGCACTGCAGGGGCCAGCGACTCTCTGGCCTGCAAGGCACATTCTTCTGTTATCAGCACAATTAGCATATGAAGAGGAAAGATCTGTTAGTTAGGAACTTTTTTCAGAGTTCGATTTTTCAATCGTTTTTGTTATTATATGAAATAAAGGTAAGAAGTTAGTAACAGAAAAGTCCTGTTTTGTTTGAGACATATAAATGGTGTTTCCAACTGCATCCTAAAAGGAATTTTCAGTAATTGTGGTCTTATCAGTTTCAGGGAAATTCAGCACAATCCAAGATACAAATTTTTTAAGAGTCTTTTTTGACAGATTACCTTTAGAAAAAGTGAAATTGTTAACAGATAAGGTTTCTACAATGTTTAAATATAACTCTCTCTCACGTGTTGTTAGTCTTAGGGTGCTTAAACAAGTACCCATGATTTTTCAAGCCCTTTCCACAGTAAAACGAGAAAAAAGAAAAAAAAAAAACGAAAAAGGTTTTTAGAGCACCCAAAGGTATGCACGCAATCTTAATACTTACGTCCTTTGGGGTCAGGGGTCTGTGGAAGGGGGTCTGCTCCTCAATTCTCCTCAGACTTCATCTCATCCAGATGTATTGTTGAGGGTCGAATTGAGCCTTCCGCAGAGAGGATTTTCTAAAACGAAAAGTCCGTTCGCAGGAGAGGCTTCCCGAACAGGCAATAACAGGAGGCCCTGAAAGGCTCCGATGCTCCGGTGATGCTTCGCTCCTGGGGGCCAGGGTCCGATGACACGTTTGGGCCGCCACTTAAATCAGCCTTGCTTGGTCTTATCCTATGCAAGCTGTTACAGTTCCAGAGCTCAGTCCTCAAGGGGACTGGGTGCTAGAAGCCAGCTCGCTCTCAGACTAAGGCTGCGGGACAGCCTTAGCAAGCAGGGAATATTCAGCTCTTAGTGATTAGGCAGCTCTTATGATTTCAAGTTCTTTGCTTGCTAGGTAACTTTTCTCTTGGCTTAAGGCTCTAGCAGACGGTAGAGAGAGGAGAAGCAGAAGACGCTGGCTGTTCCACGAGTATGGCTTTATTGGAGGGTCCGTGAAGGGTCTCAGCTCTTCTTTTTCTGAGTTAGTAGGCGTACAGTATGCTACTTTTATACCCTTGGCCCGGATCCAATCCTGACTAATGGCAAAAGTGTTAGAGTGACCATAAGTGACCAATAGTAGGGTTAACAACATATTGCCTTACATGGCTATAGGGATAAGATACAAGGCGGATGTCCCTGGAGACAGGAAACTTCTTTGCCGCTGTGTCAGCATTCTATTCTCCAAGGGGCCCTGGCTACACTTGAGAGGTTTACTACACAAAGCTATAGTTTCAAAGTTATTATTCCAGAACTCTTTATGGATTAACTACAAGCAAAGAGCAACATCCATAATGTTTTAATTCAAATGCTCCTCAATCAACCAAGGTTAATGGCAAACAAAAGATAGGTTCAAAGGCCTTCTTCAATGCTTTACTTTCCCCAGTTATTATTAGAATTCCCAGCTGTCCCATTGTTGGTCTCTACACATATTGCAGTCACAAATACACACGTTGCCTCTTTGTACCTGATAGGAAACACAGCTTTCTATTTCACACATGTCACAGCTGACACTTGAAACACTGCATGTCCTCCAGGCAATACAGTGTGGGCGATATTCCATCTTCTGGAGGCTGCAAGATCAGCTCTGCAGAGCATGGAGGACATGGCCGAGTCTGTCGAGGATCGGCCGGCTGCGCTGCTGGAGGTCTGTAAAGAGCTGATCCTGCAGGCTCTGTCTGCTGAGGCCACGTAAACCAGTGGGAATTTTCCTTTTCTTTTCTTCTTTTCAATTTTTTATCTCTATTGTAAATAAATAAATTACAGCGTATACATAATTCTATGTATTATTATATATTGTAGATTACTGTAAATAAATAAATTCTAGAATGCGTTATGATACACAGACTGCTAGCAGCTTTCCTTTGCTGCCCAGGGTCTGCAGGGCAGGAGGCAGGAAAGGGTGAAAAGGGAGCTTGTGCTCATAGGCTCACAGCACAGCAGGCTGAGAGGTGGTGAGGCCCTGAAGGGGGAGAAGGGTGCTTGTTCTCAGCCAGCTGCCCAGGCATGCAGTGGGCAAGGGAAAATGGCCAGAAGCCCCTTGGCCTTTGGTGGTTCTGCTGAAGCCTTTGTGCTGCCCACAGAGCGGCTGGGCAGGGGCCGGGGCTGCGGGGATCCCTGCCAGAGCGGTGCCTGGAGATGGCCACAAGCCCTGTGCCAGGCAGGAACCACCCTCTGTATCCTCCTGCCCGTGTGCTGCTGGCTGCCTTGCTGAGGGCTCCCAGGTGCCTCTGGATGGGGCTGCTCTGGAGCTGCTGTGGGGCTGCGGCGCTGCTGCCGGGCAGCTTGGCCGGGCTGGGGCAGCCCCTGAGGGGCTGGGGCGCTGGCAGGCTCTGAGCAATGGGCTGTCAGAGGCCACAAGCAGCCCCCTGGCAGCTGCCTTGTTCCTGCCAGAGTTGACTTGCAAGAGGGACCCTGGGCACTCTGGAACTAACAGCATCAGTGCTGTTGGAAACCCAAATGCAGGGAAATCTCAGACCTTTGGTCTTGTCAGCAAAGCTTAGAATGAAACACAGGATTTGATCGGAGACCTTGGAAAGGGCTTCCAAACTTAGATGCTAGAAGCGAGAATGTGGATTTCTAGTTTATTATAGCAGAGACTCGGGGAGGAAGGTTGAAGTGGAGGAAAGTTTAGAGTTTTAGGGCTGAAGATCTAGAAAATATAAAAGTAGTTACAATGGAAAAAAGAAGCTTAGGATGCAGTGCTGTAGGTTTGTGTGTCATAACATGATTGGCTAAGGAAGCTTACACTGTAGCATGAGTCCGTAAGACGAAATATTGAAGGACTGGCTGCAAAACATAAATATCCTTCTTGGCAGTGTCTTCTTGGCCAAGAAATCCTTCAAAGCTCTTGTAACTACAAGTCTTGTGGCCTTGTGAGCCGTGCAGTGCAGATGTGAGCCAAACTCACCCTTCCTGTCTATGTAGAAGAGAAGAAAAAGCAATGGCATCATCTAAAACACTCAGAGGTCTGCTCTCTAGCTTGTTCCAAACTCCCTCAATTCCCCCAAAGTGGGATTTAGCTACAAAGAGATGACAAGGACTCTTAGTGCTGGCTCTTTGACTCAACAGCAGCTGCTTTAGAATCTTTCACATAAGCCTGTGCAGTTATGTGCCAGAAATGTATCATTAGAAGAAACTTTCCCAACTGACTTGCATGGAGGTTTGTCTGAAGGGTATTTGAGGAGAAAGGCTTCCAGCAGAGGTCTGGGCTTTGGCCTAGCTGTGTCCCCTGCTGACTGTGAAGTGTGCCATCAGCTGCAGGGCTTTCTGGGCTAAAAATATCAAGTCACTTGGACTTGCTCCTTTAGGCCTCTAAGAGCTGGACCAAATTTTGGGGCACATTTGGAGACCTCGTCTATGGGTGGATGTTCCACCTAGGATTTTCCCAATTGCTGGGAATGGTTCTCCAGGGCCCTACTGTAAAACGGGGCTCCCCAGGAATGCGCATCCGCAAGATGGTAAACAATTGTCTTGGTTTGAAGAGAGAGGTGTTGGCTAATGAAGGCAGAAGGCTTCTCTGAAATGGAAAATGTAAATCCCCTCCCTTCAAATGATTCTCATTTAGAAATTCAAATGCTCTCAGAGAAAGATATGGGGATAGGACTGAGCCCGCAGAGCCGGGCAGCGTTTGCTGATGGTCTGAGCCCTTCCTAAAGATCCTGTGCGGGCTGTCTTAGACACCTGGGGCCAGGGATTCCTTCCAGCCTGGGCCACTTTGGCTGGGCTGGGGGTGGCCCCAGGGCAGAAGGCAGTGTGTGCAAGGGCCCTGGGTGGCACGCTGCAGCACAGTCTCTGTGCCATGGAACGGAACCCAGTGACCAAGGGCCCTTTGTGACACGTGGGAAATAGAAGCTTGCCCGGTGCTGGGAATGCACAACGGGGCAGAACGGGACAGAGCGGTGCCGTGAGGAGCCCCCACACAGCGCACTCGTTCCTGTCTGACCCGGAGCCTCTCGGAGGCGTTTTCCCTGCAGCTGACCTTGAGGCCAGACCACAGGACTTGCTGACCCGTGGCCTTCCCGAGGCTTCTCTTCTGCAGGTGCCCTCACAAATCCCGTCATTAACATGGAGCAGAGACCCCTGAAAGTGCCCAAGGTGGCCTGGGGGGAAGAGGAGGAAGAAGGCCTTGGAGCTGTCCCAGCACATCAAACCAAAGAGGTGGTGCGGTTTGAGCTGCTGCAGGAGGGTGAGTGGCAGAGCTGGGTCAGTGCCTGCAGCCAGCTTGGCACCATTCCATCCCATCCCATCCCATCCCATTTTATCCCATCCCATCCCATCCCATTTTATCCCATCCCATCCCATCCCATCCCATCCCATCCCATCCCATCCCATCCCATCCCATCCCATCCCATCCCATCCCATTCCATTCCATCCCATCCCATCCCATCCCATTTTATCCCATCCCACCCAATCCCATCCCATTCCCATGGACAGGACAGAAGAGGGGCCGGGCAGACACCCCGCAGGGGCCGTGCTCCATCACCTGGGCCATCCCGGGGCTCTCCCTGCCTGGGGAGCGCAGGGCTGGGCTGTGTTCTCCGGCCTCTCCCGCAGCCCCTCACCTCTGGCTGCGCTCGCTCTTTGCCAGGTGCAGCCCTGCAGCGCACACAAGAGCAGAAGTCCAGCCGTGGCCGCTTCCGCAGAACAGCGCAGGTACCTGCAGCCGTCCCCACCTGGGCTGGGCCTGCTGGCACCGTGCTTTGTGCATTCCCTGCAACATCCCTCACTTCCTGCCCCTCTGCTACAGCTGGTTTGCAAATTCATCAAGAAAATTCGGCGGGAAGAGACCAGCACCATGGGCACTGGGCTCAGAGCATATTCGCACATCTTCCAAACCAAGACCAGTGCTGCCCTGCTGGATATGCTCGTAGACGAGGGCTTTTCCAATCCAAAGCAAGTAAGCAGCCAGTGGCCAGGGTTTGATCCTCCCAGCAATTGCTTGCTCTACCAAGCCATTCCCGCTGGTCACTGTAACTCTTTGAGGCCATGGCAGTGTGCTGGGAAGGGAAGCACTTCTCTGGGGAAGCTGGGAACATTGCTCCCTCTGGCAGCTTTCCAAGTCTCCCCTGCCTCCTCCAGGTGCCCGCCCTGGTCAGGTACATCCACCAGTGGCTCCTGGCCAATCAGTTTGCCGAGCACAGGCTGGAGAGGACCCTGCTGGATCTCACCAAAGCACAGCCCGCTGACGTGGTCATGACGCTCCTGCGTGTGGCCCCGTCCTGTGACAGGTATGGGGCCCACCTGCCCAGAGGGCTCAGGGCTTGCTAGCCCATCAGCCTGTACAGCCTGGCCCAGGTGTGTGACCAACAGAGAGTTCCAGGGCCCTCTGGCTGCTGCCTTTCCCAGCCCTGGCAAGTCAGCCCCTGAGCCTGCTGCCATGCTCCCTCCCTGCCCCTCAGGGGCCTGTCCCCACAGGGCTGGGCTGCCTGGCTGCTGCTGGTGAGTGGCAATGGGCACAGGCAGAGCTGGCAGCCAGCTCAGGTCCCCACTGCTGCCCAGGCCACAGATTTAGTGGGATTCATGGGGGATTTGGATTTTTCTGGGATTTGTGGTGGGATTTGGGGGTGGGTGGGTGGGTTTGGGTGTTGCCAGGATTTTTTTTTTTTATTTTCGCCGAAATTTTTGGGACATTTATGGTTTTGGGGACATTTTTGGGGATTTGTGGAGTTTAATCAGGATTTTTGGGGTTATTGGGATTTCAAAGGATTTTGTGGGCTGTTATTGGGATTCTAGGGTGTTTTAATGAGATTTTGAGAGCTCTCCCCAAACTCCCCCCAGGACCATCCCAACACCCCCAGACCCTCCCAAGACCTTTCTACGACCCCTCCCCAAAACCCCAGACCCTCCCACGACCCCTCCGCCCCCCCGCGAGACCCCTCTTAGGAGCCATCCGCACCCCCCAGGTCCCCCCACAATGCCCCAGGACCCCTCCCCAGACCCTCCCAAGCCCCCGGACCCCTCCCCAAAGCCCCCCCAGACCCTCACCCGCCCGCCCCCCCCGATCCCCTCTCAGGCCCCTCCCGTTCCTGTCCCGAGCCCGGCGGGTCCCGGCGGCGGCAGGGGAGGGGGCGCCACTTCCGGCTCGCCTCTGATTGGCTGGGGCGGCACGGGGGAGGCGGGCATTGCTGAGGGGAGCCATGCTGTGATTGGTTATTTCAGGGACTTTCAGGGCGGTGGTTGGTTGGTTCGGGGCGGGGCGCTTTGGCATTCTTGAGAGTCCGCGCGCGCGGCAGGGGTGGGAGATTGTGAGGGGAGAGCGGAGCTGAGGTGGGGACGCGGGGAAACTGGGGCGGTTTGGGGCGGGTCTGAGGGGAAATTGGGAATTTTTGGGGGCATCGACGGGAAACACAGGGGTGTGCGATGGGTTTGGGGTGAATGAGGGAGTCTGAGGGGGCTTTGGTTGGTCAGAGGGAGCTTTAGGGAGGTTGGAGGGGAGCTTGAGAGGGTCTGGAGCGTTCTCAGATGGGTTTAAGGGGATCTCAGGAGAATTGGGCGGGTCTGAGGGGATTTTGGGGGATTGTGAAAGGAACTGGGGTGTTGTGAGGGCATCTGGGGGGTTCTGAGGTGGCTCTAGGGGTAATTTTGGGGAGTCTGCAGGGGATTTCATAGTGTTTGGGAGGGGTCTGAGGGGGATGTGGAGCATTGTGATGGATTTGGGGGGCGTCTCAGGTGGGTCTGGGGTGAATTTTGTGGGGAAATGGGGGGGGTCTGAGAGTCCTGGGGAGGTTTTTGGGGTCCAGGGTGGTTCTGGGCCAACACTGGGGGAGCTCTGGGGCGTTTGGGGTTCCTGGAGGGGTCCCGGGGGAGATTTGGGGGTCCCGGGGGGTCCCAGGCCCACCCTGAACCGGGGTCTGGGGGTTTCGGGGGGAGGGGGCACAGCAATTGTTCCCCCCCCCCCGGTTTTTGGTGGTCTCCCATGGTGCCCCCTCCCCAAAGAGCTCCGAGGGCCCCCTGAAGTGGCTCCTGTTCCACCGGCCGGTGCCCCCTGATCCAAGACGGCCCCACTGAGCCTGGGGGGCTTCTGGGGGATTTTGGGTTTTGAGAGGGTTTTTGGGGGTTTCAGAGTTGCTATTTTGGGCTTTGTGGGATTTTTTGGGGAGTTTGGGGGAAATTATTGGGGTTTTGAGGAGAATTATTGGCTTTTGGGATGGTTAGAGGATTTTGGGGGGTTTTGGATTTGGGGTGTTTTTTTGAGGTTGTAGGGGTTTTTTGGATGGGGAGGGGATTTACTGAAATTTTTGGGAGTTTTTTATAATTTTGGTGAGTTCCACTGGGATTTTTGGAGATTCTCTGGGGGTTTTGAGGGTTTTCTTGTTACTTTTGGGGATTTTGTGGGGTATTAGTGGAATTTTAGGGGGGCTTTGTGGCATTCCATGGGTGTGGGGAAGGGCTGAGATGCACCAAAATCTCCTTGAAATCCCTGAAAGTCCCAATAAAACCAATTAAATCCCAAGTAAATATCTCAAAATCTCATTAAAACAACCTAGAATCCCAATAACAGCCCACAAAATGCTTTGAAATCCCAATAACCCCAAAAATCCTGATTAAACTCCACAAATCCCCCAAAAATGTCCTCAAAACCATAAAAAGTCCCACAAAATCTCCCCCAAATCCAAAGACATCCTGGCAAAACCCAAAAAACCCCACTAAACCCTCCAAATCCCACCAAAAATCCAAAATCCCCCAAATCCCCAACGAATCCCACTTAATGCCACCGCAATTCCAATAAAATCCCCACCAAATCTCCTAAAAATCCAAATAAAATCCCCGGAATTTCTGAGAATGCCAAAAATCCCAACAAAATCTCAGTAAAACCCCCAAAATTCAAAAAAAGCCAAAAAAAATTCAATAAACCCCCAAACACCCCCAGAAAAACTCCCCCTCATACTGCCAATAGAATCCCCGAAAATCTAAACCCCCCAAAATCCACAAAACCAGCCACTCCCAGTCCATCCCAGTATGATTCCAGTCGCTCTCAATGTGATCCCAGTGTAACCCAGCATGGACTCAGCTGCTCTCACTGTGATCCCAGTGTGATCCCAGTTGCTCCCAGCATGATCCCAGCTGTTCCCAGTGTGGTTCCAGTCCCCCCAGTATGGGTAGAGACACTCCCAGTTTGTTTTAGTTACCTCAGAATGATCCCAGTCTTGCCCAGTTTCTCCCAGTTTCCTCTAGCATAATCCCAGTTTCCATCTGTTGCTCAAAGGGTGGCCCCAGTTGCTCCCAGTATGATCCCAGTTGCCCCAGTTATAGTCTCAGTCCTCTCAGCATGGTTCCAGTTCCTTCCAGCTGTTCCCAGTTGCTCCCAGTGTGTCACATTTTCCTCCCAACATGGCCCAGTAGCTCCCAATAACCTCCATTCAGGTTCCATTCACACCCAGTATAATCCCAGTATGATTGTAGCCACTCCCAGTTTGATGCCAGTGCCCCCAGTGTCATCCCAGTTGCTCCCAGCATGGGCCCAGCTGTTCCCAGTGTGGTGCCATCACTCCCCTATGGTTACAGACACTCCCAGTATGGTCCCAGTTGAACCCAGTTGCCCCTGCTCTAGTCCCAGTCACTCCCCAGATGATCCCAGTTGCTCCCAGCATGGTCCCACTCACTCCCAGTTGCTCCCAGTGTGGTCCCAGTTCTCCCCAGCATGGTCCCAGTTGTTCCCAGTGTGGTTCCAGTCATTCCAGTATGGTTCCAGACACTCCCAGTATATTCCAGTGACCCCCAGCATGTCTGTAGCCATTTCCAGGCACTGCCAGTGGCCCCAGTAAGGTGTCAGTTCTCCCAGTATGATCCCCCAGTCATGCCCATTGTATCCCAGTTGCCTCCAGCATGCATCCAGTCCTTCCCAGTTCCTCCAGTTTGCTTGCAGCATCGTCCCAGTTTCTCTCATTTGCTCCCAGTAGCCCAAAGTGTGATCCCAGTTGCTCCCTTTCAACCCCAATAGGATCCCAGTAAGCTCCAGTTTGATCCCTGTCACATGCCAGCCCTCCCAGTGTGGTCCCAGTATAATCCCAGTTGCTTCCAGTTTCTCCCAGTATGGTCCCAGCTGCTTCCAGCATGGTTCCAGTTGCTTCCTAGATCAGCCCAGTCAGTCCCAGTATGATGCCATTTGCTCCCAGTTGCTCCCGGTCATGCCCAGTATGGGGGATGATGTGCAGGGTGTGCTCCCAGTTGCTCTCAGATCCTCCCAGTATTAGTCCAGTCCCAGTATGATCCAAAGGTGAGCCCAGTGTGCTCCCAGTCCCTGCCAGTATGAACCAGTTGTGCTCCACATGGTTCCAGTTGCTCTCTTTCACCTTCACTTTTGTTCCAGTCACTCCCATTATCTCCCAGTGTATCCCAGTTCCCTCCAGCATGTTCCCAGTCACTCCCAGTTGCTCCCAGTTGGGTTTTTGGGGGGATGTTTGGAGAATGAAGCAGTCCAAGGCTGAGCGGAAAAGGCCCCTTGGGGGGACATCGGAGGGTGCCGGTGGCGGTGCCGGCAGAGGCAGCCTGGAGGAGCAGAGCCCTGTGTGCCCCAGGAGCCCAAAGTGGGGAGCCCAGAGAGGGGGGAGCGCCGCCATGGGCGGGAGCCTCAAGAGCCTGGAGAGGGGCAGGGGGGACTCCTTGGAGCCGCTGCAGCCCAGAGCAGAGAACGAGGGGAGAAGGGAGCCCGGGAGCCCAAACAGCCGCGGCATCCCGGAATGGGGAGAGCGAAGAGGGGGGAGCTTCTGGCATTGCTGGGACTGCCAGCAGCCTGGGCAGGGCGGGCACCGAGCACAAGGGGGACCCCGAATCCAAGCGTGACCCCAGCAGCTGGGACAGGGGGGAACCCCCGAACACCAAAGGGGTGGGACCAGGGATGGGGAACTCCTGGGAGGCTTTTCCATGGCTGAATCTTGGTGTTTGGGAGGTTTTTATGTAGCTCAGATGGCCAGTGACTTGTAGAGATGGACTTGGGCAGAGGGAACTTCAAACTCAATGTGCCTATACCTTGTAGTCCTCACACCAGGATTTCCCATTCGCAGTGCTTGGGAGGCTGCGAGGAAGAGGAAGATGCCCTGGGACACTGAAGCAGGTGAGGAGGAAGTCAGTGCCTCTTTCCCCTCTGTGCTGCTCCCTCTCCCAGCCCAGCACGGGAGCTGCTCCCTCTCCCAGCCCAGCCTGCAGCTCAGCCCTGGGGGGATCTCCTTGCCCTTGCCTGTGGCATGGAGGCAAATCCCATCTGTCCTTGTCCTTCCTCACCCAGAGCAGGAGCTGAGCATGGAGAGCAGGGAGGACAAATACCCGCGGCAGAACCTGGTGGAAGAGGCCATTTTGAGCAGCTCCATGGCACAGGAAGCCAACGGGGAGGAAAAGCCCCGGAGATACCGCACGAGGAGAGGCTGCAAGCGCAGCTGGCGGGGATCTGAGGGGGAAAGAGCCAGCCTGGGCCGGGAAGGCGGCTGGAGATGGAGCCAGAGCTCGGAGCTGGTGCTCCACGAGCAGCTCCATGATAGGGCGAAGCCCCACACCTGCTTGGAGTGTGGGAAGAGCATCAGGAGGAACTGCAACCTGATCAGGCACCAGAGGACCCACACTGGGGAACGGCCCTATGAGTGTGATCAATGTAGGAAGAGGTTTAAGACCAGCTCCAATCTCCTCGATCACCAGTGCACGCACACAAAGGAGAGGCCCTTCCGTGTCCCCGACTGCGGGCAGGGCTTCAGGTACAGCTCCGGTCTTGTTGTGCACCGACAAACCCACACTGGGGAGAGGCCCCACGAGTGTGAGGAATGTGGGAAGGGCTTCAGCCATAGCTCCCAACTGATCTGCCACCAAAAGATCCACACGGGGGAGAGGCCCTATGAGTGTTCCAAGTGTGGGAAGGGTTTCGGATCAAGTCAGATCTCCTCCGGCACAATTGGATTCACACAGAGGAGAGGCCTTTCCAATGCCCCGGTTGTGGGAAGGGATTCCAACACAACTACACAACTATACCTGCATCAAGCACCGGTGCATCCACACTGGGGAGAGGCCCTACGAGTGTCCCCAGTGCGGGAAGAGCTTCTCCAGCAGCTCTAACTTGACCCAACACCAACGGAGGCACCGGTAAGGGAAGCCCTGTGAGTGCTCCGAGTGCGGGAAGAGCTTCGTGCTCTGCTCCAGCTCCATCCCCCACTGGAGGAGGCACCTTGGGCACAGTCCTGGTCACCCACATTCCCTGTGATCCGTTTTGGGAACACACCTGGCTGCTTCTCCTTTTGGTTTGGCTTAAATTTTTTTCTCTTCTCCATGTCTTTGCACTCCAAAAGCCAAGAGGGATCAATCTGTCACCTCCAAACCACTCAAATCCCAATGAAAATAACTGTATTTTAACCCAACAGGGCTCAATCTCACCTCAAATTGCTGGTTCCTGCCTCACAAAAACTCAGTCCTGTGCCAGACTCACTCCATTCCACAGCCACCAGGGTGAGTTGGGGTTGGGAGGTGATTGGTAGAAGTGGGATCCCAATTTGGAGCAGTGGGATGGGGATTGTGTGGGGTGGCTGGGTGGGATGTATTTGACAGCAAATAAAACTTTCAGAGTTACTGATTTCTGTCCCATTCATTTTCAGTCACTTCTGTGTGCAGAGTGCTGCCTTCTCAGCTGTTTCAATTCCTATAAAAATCTCATTTTTTAAATCATCTAACCCAAACAATTCAAAAACCAATATCCAAATAAAACCACGCACCCAAAATTAGAATTTTGAAAAAAGAATTAATTTTTTAGAGTACTTAAGGATGTTGATAAAGTTTAATTGTTTGGTTCAAATGTGTGAGAAATTATAGTGGTGTTTGGTTTTGTGTTTAGTATATTTGTAATAGGAATTTTTTTTACTAAGGTGTGTTAGATTCTATGATAGTTTCTTAGATATTTTTTATCTAAAGTATATTGGTTACTGAGTTAAAACTTACAAAAGGTATTTCTTTGTATATAATTTGTTTATTTATATTTTTTGGTAATGTTATATTAGTTTACTGTTGTTTTGGCTTGAGTCATTATTGGAGTATTGTAAGGAAGAGTTAAAATTATATTTCATTTTATATTTCATTTTTATTCTGATGTATTTAATTTTAATGATAATTTCTTGATTTCTAATTTATTATAATTTGCTGAGAGAATAGGAAGGAAGTTCAAGGGAAGGAATATTTTTTCCTGGCTGGGAACTGGAATTCCAGACCCTGGGAGTGTGTGCTGGACCACACACACTGCAATCAAATATGGACTGGGATCAAATATGGACTGGGATCCTAGGGGTCAGGACGGCACAGAATGGGACCATAGGGATCAGGACCACACAACTTGGGATAAACTGGACTGGGATCAAATATGGGCTGGGACCATATGGAATGGGACCATAGAGATCAGGATGAGACAGACTGGGATACACTGGGTTGAGATTATACGGACTGGGCCATATGGACTGGGGTTGCACAGACTGGGATTGCACGGACGGGAATCACACGGACTGGGAAAAAGCTTTGGCTACCATAGGCTGCCTTTGGCTGCCATGCACGTCGGAAGGCAGCCACATCAAGTTGGCTTGATCCTGTTTGGGGGTCCCATCCCCCTCTTTCCCCCGCTCTCCCGCCCCTTCCCCATCGTTCCCCCAGTCCCAACTCCCCTCCCCCGTGCTTGGTTTTGCGGGTTCCGGGCGCCTCCTGCTCCCTTTGGGGGTCCCGACCCCCCTTTGGGTTAATTTGGGGCCCTGCCCCCTTCTCACCGCGCCCTCCCCTCCCCCCGCGGCCGGGGGGGCTCCGAGCACCCCCAGTGCCACCAGTGCGGCCCCGGCTGCCCCCGCACGCCCCATCCCCATCGCCGGGGTCACCTCCCCCCGCCCCAAATTCCGCTCCTGGCAACTGATGAGTCATCAGCGACAAACGCTCTGATTGGCTGGAAATGGCCCCTGGAGCAGCGGCACAGGCACCTGTGCAGCCTGAGCTGCCCTTGTTCCTCTCTGTCCGTGCCCGGAACACAGCAGGCAGGAGAAGGGCAGCAGGGCCCTGCGTGTCCCCGGGCTCAGGTTTTGCGCCGCTCCAGCTCCACGGAGACGCGGGTCAAGTGAAAAACACAAACAGTTTATTAAGGGGAAGCAAAGGGAAGGGGCGAACTGGGAGGTAAAATAGGGCATGGGCAGGGCCTGAGGGCTGCAGGGAGGTGCCAACAGGGAGAGAGATGGCAGGAGCTGCTGGAGCTTCACACAGGCTCAGCTGTGAGCAGCCAGAGCTGTGCCTGGAGCTGCAGCTGGTCCCTTCTGCTCTGTAGATTCTCCCATCTTCGATGGGAACTGGAAATCATCGAAGGAGGCCGATACAGGTATATCTGATGCAGGAGACAAATGAAGTTCTGCAGATCTTCCTTCGAATTTCATCTGAATCCATGTGTTCATGCAGGATGGGCTCTCGTCTTCCTGAGGGCTTGAAGAGCTGGAAGAGAGAGGAACAGAGCCACGGTCAGAGACCAGATTGAGGGAATCCAAGGAAAGCCTCCTGCCAGGGCCATCCCAGCCAGCTCTTGCCATGGCCAGGAGGGAGCAGCAGACAAGGGCTTCGGCCGGAAGATGCTGGCCACGGATCCCCCATGTGTTCCTGAAAGCTCTCCGGTCTGTGCCCCTGCCACCCCTGGTCCGCACAGGCAGCAGAGCCCTGCGCAGCCCGGGCACGGATTGTAGCTGCGGAGCCGGGATGTGCAGCGGGCGTGGGCGGCCTCCCAGGCGGCTGCAGGTACCAGAGGCCCGAGAGCTGGGAGGCAGCTCAGCCAGGCAGCGCTGGCCATCAGGCTCACCTCCACAAAGAACGCCAGGGCAGGCAGATGCCAGCGGGGCTGCTTCCCAACAAGCAGGCTGAGCAGGTGCGAGGCCATGAAGGGACACAAGGGGGTCAAGCCACAGCGCATCTCCCTGCCAGGGGAAAAAGGCACCAAGGCCCTGAGCCGGGCGGGCAGACCTCTCCCAGGTGTGGTCTCACAGAGGTCTGATCTTTCCCCAGCACTCTGCAAGGGCACATGGGCCCCTTGGGAGGTGGCTTCTGCTGGGCATCCTCCTCTCCCAGCCTGTTGCAGTCTGCTCGGCCCTCCCTCGCTGACAAGGCCCTCTCGCTTACAGCCCCAGGGACTGTGTGGGCCACTCCGGGCAGGGGGCACAAACGCTGGTGGTGGCAGCGGGGACTAGGAGATCTCACCTGGCCAACAGACCTGCTGCATAGTGCTGGGTGTCAGCACAGAGCAGGCTGTCCCAGAGCTGCTTGTGCTCCAGAGCCACCAGCTTCTTGTCAAAGCCCAGGCGGGAGAGCAGAGCCTTCATGGTCTGCGCTGCAAACCTGCGTGCCGAGCCAAGGCCAGGTCACTCTGGGAGCACTGGCCCTGGCCGAAAGGGCGTGGGAAGGACAGGGCGACTGGCACCTGTTGGGCTTGCTGGGAAGGTCGTGTTCCTCCCGGCACGCTCTCCAGAAGCGCTGGGTCTCCACATCCTCTGGTCTCTGCTCCGTGGTGGTAAAAATTTGCAAGAACAGAGCCACGAGCAGGTGAGGAGAATGAAGGAGGATTGCGTAGTGCCACTCGGGCATGCTTGCAATCTTCCACAGCACCAGAGCTGCCTGCAAGAGACAAAGCAGCCCGAGGCAGGACTCAGTGCCGAGGTGTCCATGAGGCAGGGCCTGAGGGGAGAGGCAAGGGGAGCACCCGGCCTGCTGCCCCTAGCCCAGCTTTCAGCCCAGGCAGGGAGCTGCAGGCTAGGGAGAGCATGGAGAGCTTCTGAGAAGGTGACCTGGAGGGCGAGCATAGGCCAGCTCCAGAAACTCACAGCCAGGGCAAGGATGGCCTTCTTGTCCCCGCTGCAGAGGAAGGCGCCGTACGGTGGCTGCTCCTCTATCGCAGAAAGCAGCACTAGAAGCACCTCCTCCATGGCTGCTTCTGAGGTCCCCACGGCTCTCCAGATCAGCGCAGCAGCTCTGTGGGACCACAGCTGTGCGTCAGTACCAAGCCCTGTGCAGCTGCATGGGGCCGCGAGGGAGCATGGCAGCAGGCTCAGGAAACAGAGGGGCCCGAGGGTGCCGGTGCTCTCCGCCTTTCTGGCAGAGCCCGCTGGACAGGCTGTACAGGGCGAGGGGCCCTACGGGCCGGTGAGCTCCGAGCTCTCGAGGCTGTTGTGCCCCGTACCTGTCACACGTTGGGGCACAGCGCAGGAGGCTCATCACCACGGGGGCAGGGTGTTCTTCAGTCAGGCTGACAATGGCCATTTGCAGCCCGGCATCCACAGACTCACGGGACGTGAGTCTCTGCAGCATGGCACTCACCACAGCTTGCACCTGGAGGAAGCAGCATGGGGAAGACTTGGAGTGCTGTCCAGGGCAGCAACTTGCCCAGCTTCCCCCAAGAAGTTTTTGCCTTCCCAGCACACTGGGATGGGGCTGAGGGGGGCCAGGGGACATGGCTTGAGGGGCCACGTTATCCTGAGAGGCCTTCAGCCCTGGCCCCAGGCTGCTGCAGAGAGTAAAAACCCTTCTGGAATAACTCCAGAGTGGGTCCAGCACTCACAGTGAACGTGGGCATGGCCTCAGTCTCTGGGATGCCCTGTGGGATGGTGTTGGTGGTGGCCATGCCCTCCGTCAGGGCCATGTCAGCCTCCTCCCAGCCCTCATCGGTTTCCCAGTCGGAGCTGGCAGCCAGGTCAGAGGAACCTGTGCTGGCAGCAGCCTCTGCCCACAGCTCGCTGGGCCTGGGGTCGGGCTCGGCCTTGCCCTTGGGTGCGGAGCCGCTGGCCTTTGTGTGCCGAAGGCGCAGGAGCCTCCGCAGTGTCTGCAGCAGAAGGAAGGGCGGGAAGAAAGGGACGTTCCATGGTCTGCTCCAAGCGCAGGGCCTGGCCGAGCAGTGCCAGCAGACCTGGCCCAGGTGGGGATGGCCGCAGGTACCTGCGCAGCTCCATGGAAGGGGCCACAGCTGGGCTTCTGCTCTTGAGTTGGGTCCCTGGCTGCATCTGTTAAAGAGCAAGCGCATCCAGAGCTAAGGGGCTGCGGGAGAGGCTGGAGAACACAGCCCAGCCCTGTGCTGCCCAGGCAGGGAGAGCTCCACGGGAGCCCAGGGGATGGAGCACGGCCATTCGGGGGAGCAGCCCTGGCCCCTGTCCCATCCTGTCCATGGGCATGTCCACAGGGATGGGATGGGATGGGATGGGATGGGATGGGATGGGATGGGATGGGATGGGATGGGATGGGATGGGATGGGATGGGGCAGGGCCAGGCCAGCTGCAGGCACCAGCCCAGCAGCCCAGCTCCACCACTCACCGTCCTGCAGCATCTGCAACTGCTCTGGCTCTGCAGGCTTCTGCGCTGGGGCAGCTGCAGGGCCTTTGCTTTTCTTGCCCCCAAGCCCCTTGAACAGACTGAGCAGTCTGCCCACTATCCTGCTGTCTAACCTTTCAAATGCCTTGGCAAAGGCCTGAGTAACCAGGGGCTGCACTCTTGCCTTGAAGGCATCTGCAACAGAGGAGCCTAAGAAGGCTACAGGACAGCAAGTCCTGCACTCGAAGACTCCTGCCACAATGACAGGAGACTCCTGGTGAACGATGGAGGTCACCAAGTCCCATGGCCTGGCAGAGAGGGCACCAGCCACAGGGATGGGAGATGCCTCGGAAAAGCTCCGAGTCACCAAATGCCGAGGTCTGGCCATGAGGCCAGCCGCAGGAGGAATGCCTTGGAAAAGCTCCAGGTCAGCAGCCAATGAGCCGGCTGTGCGGGGACACCTCACAGCACTGCTCTGTCACCTCCTGTCCCATCGCGTGCACTGAGCACTGTGGCGTGGCCTGCCTGCCTGCCCAGAACTCTCTTGGCACAGCAGAGCACAAGCTGGCCGGCTCTGGGCTCAGCACAGCCCAAACACAGGCGCAGGAAGACACAGCTGCGGCTGTTTTGCAGCCATGCCCCAGAGGGATGGGAAGGGGCCCCTGCCTCTGGTCTCACTGCCCTCTTCCTGTCCCTGTGTAGGGATGGAGCATTGCTGTGCTTTCAGGAAGCTCTTTGTGGAAACTTCCGCCATTGCAGCTCCTTTGCCCTCCGTGGATGCCTGCACTGGAATCCCTCACAGCTGGGTTCAGAGCACACTCAAGCTGGCTCTTCTACAACTCAGGGTCCTTGTCCCCTTCAGCGTGCTCAGCACGCCCTTTACTCCACGCTGCTGTGCAACTGGAGCAGCGGGACAGGCACCTTTGCAGCCTGAGCTGCCCTTGTTCCTCTCTGTCCATGCCCAGAACACAGCAGGCAGGAGAAGGGCAGCAGGGCCCTGCGTGTCCCCGGGCTCAGGTTTTGCGCCGCTCCAGCTCCACGGAGACGCGGGTCAAGTGAAAAACACAAACAGTTTATTAAGGGGAAGCAAAGGGAAGGGGCGAACTGGGAGGTAAAATAGGGCATGGGCAGGGCCTGAGGGCTGCAGGGAGGTGCCAACAGGGAGAGAGATGGCAGGAGCTGCTGGAGCTTCACACAGGCTCAGCTGTGAGCAGCCAGAGCTGTGCCTGGAGCTGCAGCTGGTCCCTTCTGCTCTGTAGATTCTCCCATCTTCGATGGGAACTGGAAATCATCGAAGGAGGCCGATACAGGTATATCTGATGCAGGAGACAAATGAAGTTCTGCAGATCTTCCTTCGAATTTCATCTGAATCCATGTGTTCATGCAGGATGGGCTCTCGTCTTCCTGAGGGCTTGAAGAGCTGGAAGAAAGAGGAACAGAGCCACGGTCAGAGACCAGATTGAGGGAATCCAAGGAAAGCTTCCTGCCAGGGCCATCCCAGCCAGCTCTTGCCATGGCCAGGAGGGAGCAGCAGACAAGGGCTTCGGCCGGAAGGTGCTGGCCACGGATCCCCCATGTGTCCCCGAAAGCTCTCCGGGCTGTGCCCCTGCCACCCCTGGTCCGCACAGGCAGCAGAGCCCTGCGCAGCCCGGGCACGGATTGTAGCTGCGGAGCCGGGATGTGCAGCTGCCCCCGGCGGTGCTCGCTGCCACGCGGCTGCCCTGACTCACCCTCAGGGAGGACCCGGAGCTCCTCCTGCTGCCCCATCACGAGCACTCCGGCCACCCCTGGCAAGACAGAGCGTGTGGCGGCGCCAGGCGGCACAGCTGCCCGACACGGGCTCTGCCAGCCCTGCAGCCGCACGCCCTCCTGGCAGGCAGGGCTGCTGCCGGGCCCTGCGCGCGCTGCCGCCCCATCCAGAGGGCACGGCTGCGGGAGGGCGGCGG
Organism: Melospiza melodia melodia; assembly: GCF_035770615.1. Taxonomy (NCBI): domain Eukaryota; kingdom Metazoa; phylum Chordata; class Aves; order Passeriformes; family Passerellidae; genus Melospiza; species Melospiza melodia. The sequence continues at coordinate 2,452,232 of NW_026948638.1, forward strand.
CAGCAATGCCCAGGGCGGGCGGGGCTGCAGCGGCCCGGGCGCGGCTCCCGCTGTAGCCGGGGCAGCAGCCGGGCCGGGGGCAGGGAGGGGCGCGGGGCTGCCAGCTCACCCATGGACCTGACGGCCGCCTCTTGTAGGGGCCTCTGTGGGCTCTGAAGGTGCGGCAGGGCCCAGCGCAGGTGCTCGGCCGCTCGGCTCTCGTCCTGCAGCACTGCGGGGAGCGCCGGCAGGGAAGGCTCGGCGCGGGCTCTGCCCCTGGGCAGAGTACTATACAGTAAACAGTATTATAATGTTAGAAATGAGCAGCATGACTAGGTCATTATTCAAGCAGCAATCAATTTATTAATTATTTTGGTAAAGTATGAGCAATACAGCGCTGAGTACAGTGGGGGAAGTTTTCCCTCCAACTGCACACGGATAGTTGAGGCTCCCCAGTATTTATAGGGGCAGTCCTAAGCTTTCTCAGCAGTTTCTAGTCCAAATTTTTAGTCATCAGTAGTTTCTCTTCCCAATTTTTACATCACAATTCTATACAGTATTGTGATTATTTTTTCTCAGGATGTATCCCAGAAAAGGAACATCCCAGGTGGTGGGGGGTCCAACTTCTGAACGAAGAAAGAAGTCTCCCAGCTGTTCGGGGTCCAGATTCCAGACATGGCTTTACCTTTTGATTGCAAGGACTATAAATCTCACAACAGTGATGTCCAGCTTCCCTTGGTCAAAATTGTTAGTCCTTGCATTGATATTAATATTCATTTCTCAAGCTGCTTTTCACTGTTTTGTCAAGGCGTAAGATAGGCATATTTCCTTTTCATATATTCTAAAGCTATAGTTTCAAAGATCCTTACTACAAGCAATATTCTGAAATTATACTTCAAAAGGTTATTATTGCAAAACTCTTTAAGGCTTAGCTACAAGCAGAAAATTCCTGTCAAAACGCAACATCCTCAAAGCTTTAATTCAAATGCTTCTAAATCAACTTAAGACTTATAAAAGCTAATTAGGAACAAAGGATAGGTTCAAAGGTCTTCTTGCATGCTTTACTTTCCTCAGTTATATTAGAATTCGTCTTTATAAGTGTCCCGTGGTTGGTTTCCACACATATCAAAATCACAAATACACACGTTGCCGGCATGTACCTGACACAAAATACAGCTTTGTGTTTGACAAAAGGAGAGAAAGGAGAGCGATTTAGAAAGATGCATCACCAATTGCCTAAATTGTTTATCATCTTGCAGATCTGCACTTGCTGGGGAGCCTGATTTTACACCAAGGACCTGGGGAACCATTCCCAGCAATTGGGAAAATCCGAGGTCGTGCACCCACTCATAGATGAGGTCTCCAAATGTGCCCCGAAAGTGGGTCCAGCTTTTATAGGCCAAAAAGAGGAAGTACAAATGACTCAATTATATTTTCAGCCCAGAAAGCCCTGCAGCTGATGGCACACTTCACAATCAGCAGGGGACACAGCTAGGCCAAAGACCAGACCTCTGCTGGGAGCCTTTCTCCTCAAACACCCTTCAGACAAACCTCCATGCAAGTCAATTGGGAAAGTTTCTTCCAATGATCCATTTCTGGCACATGACTACACAGGGTTATGGGAAAGATTCTAAAGCAGCTGCTCTGGAGTCAAAGAGCCAGCACTAAGAGTAGTCCTTGTCATCTCTTTGTAGCTAAATCACAATTTCGGGAGTTGAAGGAGTTTTGAAGAAGCTAGAAAGTGGACCTCTGAGTGTTTTAGATTATGCCGTTTATGTTTCTTGTCTTCTACACAGACAGGAAGGGTGAGTTTGGCTCACATCTCCACTGCATGGCTCAGAAGGTAACAAGACTTCAAGTTACAAGATCTTTAAATGATTTCTTGGCCAATAAACATTGCAACAAAGATATGTATGTTTCTGACCCAATCCTTCAGTATTTCAACCTATGGACTCATGCTACAGTGTAAGCTTTTTCAGCCAATCATGTTCTGACACACAAAGCTACAGCACTGCAGTCTAAACTAGGTGTTTATGGTTGCAACTACTTTTATTTTCTCTATACCTTAAACTCTAAAATGCTAAACTTTCCTCCACTTAGCTTAAGGTGTCTCTGTTTTATACTATGAATCTGCATTCTCGCTTCTAGCACCTAAGTTTGGAAGCCCTTTCCAAGGTCTCCGATCAAATCCTGTGTTTCATTCTAAGCTTTGCTGACAAGACCAAAGGTCTGAGATTTCCCTGCATTTGGGTTTCCAACAACACTGATGCTGTTAGTTCCAGAGTGCCCAGGATCCCTCTTGCAAGTCAGCTCTGGCAGGAACAAGGCGGCTGCCGGGGGGCTGCTTGTGGCCTCTGACAGCCCATTGCTCAGGGCTTGCCAGCGCCCCAGCCCCTCAGGGGCTGCCCCAGCCCGGCCAAGCTGCCCGGCAGCAGCGCCGCAGCCCCACAGCAGCTCCAGAGCAGCCCCATCCAGAGGCACCTGGGAGCCCTCAGCAAGGCAGCCAGCAGCACATGGGCAGGAGGATACAGAGGGTGGTTCCTTCCTGGCACAGGGCTTGTGGCCATCTCCAGGCACCGCTCTGGCAGGGATCCCCGCAGCCCCGGGCCCTGCCCAGCCACTCTGTCACCAGCACAAAGGCTTCAGCAGAACCACCACAGGACAAGGGGCTTCTGGCCATTTTCCCTTGCCCACTGCACGCCTGGGCAGCTGGCTGAGCGAGGGTACCCTTCTCCCCCTCTTCCCCTATGCCCTGCAGATCCTGGGTAGCAAAAGAAAGCTCCTGGGAGTCTGCGTATTATAACACACTCTATATTCATATACTAAAGAAAAAAAACAAAAAGAAGAAAAGAACAGTCTTGAAGAAAAGGAAAATTCCCGCTGGCTCAGGTGGCCCCAGCAGACAGAGCCTCTGGCATCAGCTCTCTGCAGAGCTGCAGCAGCGCAGCCAGCCAAGCCCCGACAGACGAGGCCGTGTCCTCCATGTCCTGCGGAGCTGATCTTGCAGCCTCTGGAAGAGGGAATATCGCTCACTCTGCAGTGCCTGGAGGCCATACAGTGTTTCTAGTGCCACGTCCGACACGGCACTGCTGATGTCCTTGGTCAGAAGTTCAAGGGCTGCAAGAGAGGGGGACAGAGCCACGGTCAGATCCCGGATCTGCGGGGAGCCGAGGAGAGCCCCCTGCCAGGGCCATCCCAGCCGGCTCTAGCCATGGCCAGGAGGGAGCAGGGACCAAGGGCACCGGCCCGAAGCTGCTGGCCACGGATCCCCAAGGTGGCCCTGAAATCTCTGTGTGCTCTGCCCACGCCGCCCCATGTCCGCACAAGGAGCAGAGCCCTCCGCAGCTGGGGCAGGGCTTGCAGCTGCCCCAGCAACCCCCGCTGTCAGCCCGCTGCCCTCACTCACCAGTGCAGATCAGCTGCAGCTCTTGCTGCTGCCCCCTCAGGCGCCGCCCGGCCATGCCTGTGAACACAGAGCCTGTCACGGCCCCAGCAGCACAGCTCCCTGCCAGCGGCGCTGCCGGCGCTGTGGCCACACGGGCTGCTGGCCCGGCAGGGCTCAGCCCAGCCCTTGCTGCACGCTGCCGGCCCAGGGCACGGCTGCCAGAGGGCGGCAGCAGCAATGCCCGGGCCAGGCGGGGCTCCACGGACATTACAGAGTGGCAGTATGACATCACAGAGAGGGTTCTGTGACATCACTGAGGGGTTGTGACATCACAGAGGTTGCTGTGACATCACAGAGTAGGGTATTAGGCCATACTGCAGACTCTACTATCAAGGAGGGTGGCTCTGCGACATCAGAGAGTGGGTTGTGACATCACTGCGTGTCTGAGTGACATCACAGAACAGGCTGTGACATCCCAGGACAGTGACATCATTGTGTTCCTTTGTGATATCACAGAGCTTTCTGTGACATCACAGCACAGCTGTGTGACATCAAGGAGGGATATGCCAGTGTTGGCTCTGTGACACAGGATGGCTTTGTGACATTCCACAATGGGCTGTGGACATCACAGGGGCTGTGTGACATCACAGATGGCTGTGTGACATCACAAGGGCAGTGTGACATCACAGGGCAGCTCTGCAACATCACAGGGGCAGTGTGACATCACAGGGGCAGTGTGAGGTCCCTGGGGAGGTCACTCTGCCCTGGGCCCCCTCACAGCTTCCCCCAGAGCAGTCCAACCCTGCTCGTGCACAGCGGGGTCCCCTGTCCCTCTGGGTCCCCCAGCCCCCGGCCCCGCAGCCTCCCCCAGACGATGTTCCATGAGATCGACCCCAGAGCCTGACACGGGGATGGGGGCCGGAGCCCTGGGGGTGGCACAGGGGACAGCGACCCCCTGGCAGCATCCTCGTGTCCACCAGGGCCAGAGCCTGGGCCAGGGCTCCTTGACCCTGCTACCAACGAGGGCTTGAGAGTGATGAAAAAATCCCCAGCAAGGGAGCAGCAAAAACCAGACTGAATATTAAGGGACAGCAGCAAAGAGTTCCGTGGCAAGAATCACTCTGCTGGTGACTGGACACTTCAGGCACACCAAGGAAACAAAGCAACAACAAAACCAATCAAAATCCAAGCAATCAAACCAGAAATTCGAACTAAGAACTGTTGAAATTTGTGCACCTGAATGTGTGCCTAAAGGACAGTGAGGGTAAGGATAAAATGAATGCAGCCTAAAAGCTAAACAGAACTCAAATTTAACAGGCCTTGATTGATACTTTAGACTTCAGTATTTAGCAAAATAACATTACTTGACAGTACTTAACCTTATTTATAACCTAGGACTTAATGATTTTACAGTGGAAAAACACTTAACAATATTCAGCTTAGCTTATAACTTATGTTAAACTTCACTACTTAGCAAAAGAAAAACTCTTAGCAGCATTTAACTTAGCTTACAGTTTGTGACTCACCCTTACCTACAGGCCTGATTGGCTCAGCCATCCAAGGCACTCAGACCCCTCAGAGAGCAGCATTTCTGCCACATTTCCCCAGCACAGGCACTCCTGTGTGCACACAGACACCAAGAGTCAGTGCAAGGCACCTGTGAGCAATTCCCCTGAGGGCAGGCAATGCTCCCTGTGGATCCTTTGGCATCTCCCCAGCAAAGGGCAAAGGGCTGAGCCTGGAGGAGTGGGGGGATCGGCCCAGGCTCCGAGAGTTCCCGGCTGGGAGAGGCCCCACTCAGAGGGAGTCGCTGGCCCAGGAGAGCTCCAAGGGCTCCTTTTGGAGCGCTGTTTGTAGGGCCCCAAGAGAGGGGCTTCAGTCCCAGCAATGGTTCATCCTGGCCACACTTGGCACCAACAGCTTTCTTTGGCACGGTGAGAACAGGGATGTTGTGCCACTGAGGGAACACAAACAGTTCCCAGGGCTGCTGCTAAATGACCCAGGAGCTGGTTGGGCAGCAGCAGTGCCTGGAGCAGACAGTGTTTGTGATGAGCTGCAGAGGAGCTGAGCCCAGGGGCTGTTGGCCAAGGCTGAGGCCCAAGGAGCATTTCTCAGCTGGCAGGGTGGCCTGAGAAGGGGAGGGGGAATGCAGCAGTACAGGGCCATGGAACCAAGGGACCATTGTGACACTGTGGGGCCCTGTGAGAACAAAGGACCATTGTGACACTCTGGGACCTCATGGAACCATGGAGACCACGGTGACATTGCTGGGCCCCATGGAACCAAGGGGACAGTACTGACACTGTGTGACTCCATGGAATGTAGGGATCATTGTGCCACTGAGGGGCCCAATCAAACCAAGGGTCCATTGTGACACCAAGGGGCCTCATGGCACTGTGGAGACCATTATGGCACTTTGGGGTGTCATGGAAACAAGAGGCCATTGTGACACTGTGAGACCCCATGGAACCAAATGTCCACTGTGACATTGCAAGGCCTCATGCAACCATGGAACCATGGAAAGAACATTAAGTCACTTCACATTCTCATGGAACCAGGGAGCCATTATGACACTGAGGGGACTCTTGGAATCCTGGAGACCATTGTGACACTACGAGGCCTCATGGAATAAGCAAAGCATTGTGGCACTGTGGGGCACCACAGAACCAAGGAGACTATTGTGACACTGTGGGGTACCATGAAACAAGAGGCCTTTGTGACACTGCAGGGCTGCATGGAACCAAGGGGCCATTGTGACATTGTCAGGCCTTCTGTCATCAGTGTTCCTGGGTCCCTGTGGTTCCATGAGGCCCCATGATGTCTCAAGGATCACTGGATACCACAAGGCCCTGAGGTGTCCCAAAGGATCCTTGTTTCCAACTGGTCTCACTGAGTCAAAAGGGCCTCTGGATTCCATGAGAACCCACAGTGTCACAGTGTCCCTTTGGTTCCATTTCATCTTGTACTTTCACGAGGATTCCTGGGAACCATGAGGCCCTGAAATATCACAATGGATGGTTCCATGAAGCCCCAGAGTTTCACAGTCTCCTCTTGGTTCCATGGAGGCCCATGGTCCCAAAGGAGTCTCTGGATTCTACAAGACCCTGGAGTGTCACACGGCCGCTATAGTCCCATGAGGGTTTGCAGTGTGACAATGTCCCCAGGAGACACTGCAGTGTGACAATGACCCCAGGAGGCCCTGCAGTGTCACAGAGGAGCAGCACTGGAGTGGGCAAAGCACCAGGGGAGGTTTGGCAGTGTTCCCGTGTCTGTGACACAACAGTGGTGGCAACATCAACGTTTCCCTCTCTGTGATACCACAGCAGTTCAAGACTGAGCATTGCCCTGTCTGTGACACCACAGGGGTGGCAGCCACAGTGTTCCCCACTCTGTGATACCACGGCTCGGGCAGGACCATGTCCCCCTCTATGTGACACCACAGCAGTGACAATTCCAATGGTCCCCTCTCTGTCCCACCACAAGGGTGGCAATTCCTATGTTCTCCTCTCTGTGACACCATAGCTATGGTAGCTCTAAAATTCCACTCTCTGTGAAACCACAGCAGTGGCTGCCCTAAATTCCTTCTCTGTGACACCACAATAGTGAGAGCCACAATATTCTCCTCTCTGTGACACCACAGTGGTTGCAGCCCCTGTGTTCCTGTCTCTGTGACAACACAGCTGTGCCACCCCTCTTCCCCCTCTCTGTGACACCACAGAGGTGGCACCCCCAGCGTTCCCCTCTGTATGACACCAACACAGTGACAGATCAAATATTCCCCTCTCTATGAGAAAACAGTGCTGGCAGCACCAATGTTCCCATCTCTCTGACACCACATCGGTGGCACACCCAACATTGCCCTGTCTATGAAAACACAGTAGTAGCAGCCCCAACGTTCCCCTCTCTGTGACACCACAGCAGTTGAAGCCACAACTTTCTCCTCTTTGTGACACTGCAACTGTGGAAGCCCCACGTCCCTCTCTCTCTGACACCACAGCAGTGGCTGCCCCAACATTCCCCTGTCTGTGATACCACAGTGGTGGCAGCCCCAAAGTTCTCCCAGTGACACCACCGCTGTGGCAGTCCCAATGTCCCCTTCTCTGTGGCACCGCAGCAGTGGAAGCCCCAAAGTTCCCCTCTCTATGACACTGCAGGGATGGCCGTCCAAAGTTCTACTCTCTATGGCAGCGCCACAGTGGCAGTTCCAACATTCCCCTCTCTGTGACTCCTCAACATTTGCAGCCCCAGTGTTTCCCTGTCAGTGACACCCCAGTGGTGGCAACCTCAAAGTTCCCCTGTTTGTGACATGACAGCAGTGGCAATATCAATGTCCCCCTGTCTATGACAGCAAAGCAATTGCAACCCCAGTGTTTCCCTGACAGTGGCACCACAGAGGTGGCACCCACAGCGTTCTCCTCTCTATGACAGCACCACAGTGGCAGCCCCAACATTCCCCTCTCTAAGACACTGCAGGGGTGGCAGCCCCAAATGCTCCCCTGTCTGCGACACCACAGCGGTGACTCCCCCAACATTCCCCTCTCTGTGATACCACTGAGTTGGCAGTCCCAACATTGACTTCTGTATGACACCACAGCGGTGGCAGCCCCAAGATTACCCTCTCTATGTAAAACAGGGATATGACAAAACAGGGGTAGCAGCCCAAAGGTTCCCCTGTCTTTGAGCCCACAAGGATGGCAGCCCAAACACTCCCCTCTCTATGATACCACAGCAGTGGGAGCCCCAGCATCCCCTGCCTGTGACACCACAGCTTTGACAGCCCCAACATTGCCCTGTCTGTGATATCAGAGTGGTGGGAGCTCCAGCATCCCCTGTCTGTGACACCTCAGCTTTGGCAGCCCCAACATTCTCCTCTCTATGACTCCACAGCAGAGGCAGCACCAATATTCTCCTCTCAATGACAAGACAGCACTGGAAGCCCCAGCGTTCCCATGTGTATGATACCACTGTGGTGTCAGCCATAAAGATCCCCTCACTATGGCACCACAGCAGTGGCAGCCCCAGTGTTCCCCTCTCTAAGAAACCACAGCTGTGCCAGTCCCATTTTCCCGGTCTCTGTGACACCACAGTGGTGCTGCCCGAATGTTCCCCACTCTGTGACTCTGCAGTTGTGGCAGCAGCACTAGAACAGAAGCAGCATCTGTGGAACACCAGGGGTGCAGGGGAGGAGCAGAGAAGGAGCAGTGGAACAGTGGGAGATGAGCAGTGTTGGAGCAGCAGTGGAGCAGCCGTGAAAGAGCAGAGGAACTGTGCTGAAACAGCACAGCACAGCTTCTGAGCAGCAGTGGAGTGAGCATAGAAAAGGAAGAACAGTGGTGGCACAGGAGCAACAGCCATGGAACAGTGGTGGCACAGGAACTACAGCCATGGAACAGTGGTGGCACAGGAACTACAGCCGTGGAACAGTGGTGGCACAGGAGCTCCAGCCATGGAACAGTGGTGGCACAGGAACTGCAGCCGTGGAACAGTGGTGGCACAGGAACTGCAGCCATGGAACAGTGGTGGCACAGCCCCACAGCTGTGGAGCGGCGCCTGAGATGCCGAAGCTGCGGGACACAGAGCAGCTCCCAGCACTGTGTCCTGCAGGAGCCGGCCCCGCACACACCAGAGCGATGCCCCTCAGGCTGAGCCAGAGCTGGGGCAGAGGCAGGAATTGCTGCTGGGCTGTGCAAGGTGTGGATCGAGTGCATTTAATGGTGACCTGGGGATTTGATCCTGCTCATTGCAGCTGCTTTTGTGCTGTCATGGCTCTTCCTGATCATCTGAAGTCATGAACTCAGGAGAAACTTGGGACAAAAGGAATCAAAGTGCCTTCTGTCCTGTTGTCTTGGTTTGGAAAGACAGGAGCCTGCTAAGGAAGGCAGGAGCCTCCCCTGAAATGGAGAATGTAAAATCCCCCCCCCCCAACAAATTGCTAGAAATTTTAAATTAAGGGGAGCTCTCAGGCAAAAAATATGGGAAGAGGAAATAACAGTTCTTTCATAGAGAAGAAAATGAAAGGATAAAATAAACAATGCAGTAAATGAAAACAGCACTTAGAGAGTCAGAACACAACCTGACACCCTGTTGGTCAGGGTGTTGGTAGCAATCCAATTGGAAATGTGGCTGCAGTCCTCCTGGAGTGTCAGGTTCTGTTGGAGCAGGGGGTCCTGTAGAAAAGGGTGTAGTCTTTCTCTGAGGATCCAGTGGAAGAAGAGGCAGCCACTGTTCCTCTGGGAAATCCAGTGGAGAAGTTGTGCTGCTATTCCAGAATCTCCAGATTATATCTGGCTAGAATGCTTGGCTCTTCCCTTTCGGCAGAGCATCTCCCAATGGGATGCTGTAGTTCTTATCAGTCACGCAGGGACATTCAATAGCCTGTTATCAGCAGATGTCCCCCCAGGAGGGAGGAGTGGTTGGGGAAGAGATAAGGAAAACTGCCATACAGATGGCAAATAGAATGCATTTTGCCTTGCAATCTGGGACACCTGCAGAGAAAGACATCTTGGTAGAATTTGAATGATTTCTGATTTGGGAAATCATTAAAAAAAAGTGGGTCAGTTATTGGCCTGTGGTTTGTTCTCATCCAGAAAGATGTTCCAAAGTACTGCAATTTGGCATTAAAAACCAGGAACGTGCCTCTTCATCTGGATATTGCACATGGACTACAGAGCTATTTGTCGTCATTATGATAGGAAAACAATTGGAGATCTTTTCCCAATTTAACTCTTTCTTCCTGTCTCTGGGATTAGGCCTCCAACACCCGCTGTTGGAGTCTTCTTTCCATAATCTGCTCCATTGGAGTTGGGATGTGACAAATCAGTGGGAGGAGGGAGAGACCATTAAAACTGCAAACTCTGTTTTTATAGTCTCTGGATTTCCAGTGCTTAGAAATTGTCATGTTTTTAACTGTCTGAACAAATCCCACATTGCTTACTTTTTCTGTGGCAGGAAACCTTCCTTTGGCCCCATTTAGGAACTGACCCTGGGAAACACCTCATTCCAGATGCTTTTTTGTTGGTTTTGCTAAGAGATGACAAGAAAATCAGCACACGGGGCAGGGATGAGAGAAAGGGAAGAAACAATTCCTTTCTTTATCTTCCTTGTGGGAACTCTCCTCTAGAGATTGTGCTCCAGCCAGAGACTTCCCAGGCCAAGGGTTGAGGGGATCAATTCAGCTGAGGCAGTTGAGGCATCTCCTCCCTGGTCTGTAGCCCTGGGGCTGGGAGGGGACACGGTTGCCCCCCTTGCACCCCCTGGAATGGGGGATTCCTCCTGCCTCTGCCAGGTGCTCCTGATCCTGGCATTAGCCCTGGCCTGGGTGCTCCTGCTCTGAGCTCCCTGCCATGGTCATTGCTGGTGCTGGAGGGCAGGAGGGAGGGATTCAGTGCAAACCTGGGAGGCGCCAATGGGCTCAGAGATGTGTGGAGGTGACAGTGACAGAGTGACATAGGGAGGTGCAGATGGACACAGGGACAAGACAACACCCCTGGGAAAACTTCTTGGAAATTTGGGGGACTTTGAGTGTAAAAAAACACGAACACAGAGACACAGACACAGAGTGCTGCAAAGCATTTCCCAGCTATCTTAAGTTGAACATGGGGCGTGTATTCTATTCCTATCTGATGGGGCAGTTACCTTTGTTAATTGGGCAGTTTTCTTTATCTCTTCCAAAACCCATCCTCCCTCTCAGGAGATATCTTCTATTAATGGGCCATTGAGTGCCACTGCATGACTGATAAAATTCCATCATCCCATTGTGAGAAGCTCTGCCCAGAGGGAGGAGCCAAGCATTCCTACCTGGATATAATCAGAGGGCTGGAAGACCAGAGTCAGCCTTTTCCGCAGGATTCCCATAGGAAGACTGTTGAAGTGAGGGGAGAACGACCATCCTATAATGCATCGAACTCAAGTTTATTGATCGATCAGCCAGTTTAATAATAGTGTAACGAACTTCATGCATATTCCAAAATCCAGGTTTATGATAGGCTAAAAGAGAAAACTCTAACCACTTCTTTTGTTTTACAATACTGTTGATTGTTTACACAAAATAAAACCAGTGTTCCCACTGTTATATGAAAGGTTCCCAAAACTTCCATATCTGTTCCCAGGGTGCCATCTTTTCCCAGAGAGGGTGTTTCGCTTGTTATGGGAAGACTGCCTGAAAATCTTATTGTTTATAAAGTGATGCCTGAGAGAGTCTAATTGTTTATGGAAATCAGGCTGGGAACTGCTTTTGGAACTGCTTCACAACTACCTTTTACTTTTCTCTCAAATGCATGGCTTCATGGCCTTTTTCTTTAAGCCATGCTTAACTAAACTCTCCACACTTCCCCCGCTTTTTTCTTTTTGAGAAAGGAGGTTAGTTTTCCAGGTTTTCTCTATCATCCTACTAACCATCTTTTGGATACAGCTACAAAAGCAAGGTAATATAAGTAAAAACAATAAGAGTACACCTAATATCCCTATAGCATATGTTACAAGGTTTCTTGGCCATGGTCCCAATCCTAGGCTTTTAAGCCACTCATCAATTCCCAGTCCTTCTTCTTCCTTAAGGCTGTTAAGCCCTAGTCATAGCTCTTTTAACTTAGCATGAATAGATACAGAATGATCAGATAAGTTCATGCAACACATCCCTTCAAACTCTTCACACCCGTGGCCTTGTGCTAATAGTAAGAAATCTATGGCAGCTCTATTTTGCAAAACAGTGTGATTAACACTCTGTACATCTGCAGTTAACATATCTAATATCTGTGATGTCTTATTCAATTCACCCTTAGTCCAACACCCTATTTGTTTTGCTAAAGTCATTGCTTTGCTTGTAGCATCCCATGGTAGGAGAGCTGAAACCATCACTTGTTTAAATTTACTCCAGAACCATGGATCTCCTACTTGACTACAGTCTAAATTATGTAAGCTGTGCTTTTGCCTGTTTGTCTTATGACTTAATTGCATTAACACAGATATATTAGGGTGGAATAGGGATAACTTGCCTAAATAACAAGGTCCACCCTGAGGTTGAGCAGGTATACAATTCCAGGTTCTATCTCCGCAAATTAAAAATATTCCCGCAGGTAATTTCTTAGGTGTCATGATGCTAGAGCCTTTACATTGGTTATAAAGTGTTTTAGACACTATGTCTGGGCTTAGAGATGAATCCAGAGTAGCCCATGTCTGTTTATGCTGATTCATCTTTTGAGGATTAGAGTAATCAAAGCTGAACCGCCCACCGTTGGAAGTGCTGGTCATGCTAGCATTTGCACTTCCGAAAAGCTCCAACTCCTCAGGTGGGGAATGCAAAGGAGTATTAAGGGATTGAATTAACAGGCATTGGCAGTAGCCGTCACTCTGACTGGCAGTATACCCTTTTTGCGCAGGCAATTTAATATTTACCATACTGCGCATACATAAGGCACAGTTATTAATAAGACTGCAGAATTCTTGAGGAGACCATACTGGCAGCCCTACCAAACATGTTCGAAAAGGGTTAGTAACTCCTCCAATGCTGAGACAAAGCGATGACTGATTAATCTGCCTAGCAAGTGTTATCCATACATTATCTCTCAGTTGACTAAAATGTGTTACCCTAAATTCTTCAGCTACCACTACACCAAGCAATATAACAAAAGTAAACCTCATTTTTCTGGTTTTACTTTGACCTTCCTTTTCTTATCAGTTTTTAACCTTACTGTTCCCGAGACCTGAAGACCACACCTTTGTAACCTTCTAATGCAGTTATCTAATGCCTGATTGGTATCTCCTTTTATAGGCCCTACAACAGAATGTTGTGTTAAAGGCACCAGTTTTCTACACCTTACAGAGGCTATATGTGATGCACTTTGAGCTTTAAGCCTTTTCAAAATACACTGTACCTCCCACCGATAATAAGCCAAGATTTTCTGCTCATGCGATTCATAAAGATCTCAAGCTGAGGCAGTGTTTAGTCCTGCTTCATTTCGCAGTGCCCACTCCCAATTATGTTCCCAGGTATGTCTATGATTACAGGTATTACACCATAATTGAAAAAGTGACAACTGATCTACCCAAAAGGTCTTATCACAACCCCCACAACACAGTGCAACCCAAGCAGCACAATGTGGGCTGTGACATTCAAGACAGTTCTCTTTTGACGGTCCTTTTATATGGAAAGATGATAATGATTCAATAATGTCAATCAGTTCCCTGGTCGTCCGGCAACGGCGTGTTATCCCAAAGGGTTAAAAGCACCCCCAGCTGAGCCACAATGTCCGGCCTTATCAGGCATTGCAAGGTAGGTGGTAATTGGACTAAGAAAAGAAAGCTGTTAGCTGTTTTCATTCATGAGAAACTGGAGAGGAGGTGAACGGCAAGTCTGAAAACCATCCTTTCTGTCCTTGAGATTTTCACATCCACCTTTTCCTTGGGTTTCTCAGAAAAGTTCGAAATCAGTTTTACAGTCTGTAATCCTTTAGTCATGTGGCTCAAATGGCATCAGCTGGGCAATTCTCAGTCCTTTTTTGCTTTGGAGTGGTGAGAAAGCACTTAAAATATTTAACTTAGCAGACTTATTTGTAAATTAACAAAACTTAACTGGCTTCAAAATTCTATGGGCTAACTGTGTTACACTCTTTGCAACATAAGAATTGTTAGTTTTCTGTTTCTCCCTGCTGATTTATGACCAGAGATAGCTCAGGGACGCCACTTGTCGGTTTCTCGGCTGTTTAGGTGGCCTGGAAAGGCCCAGGGTGGCCTTGGACAGCCCAGCGCTTTAAAGGACGAGAAGAGACTTCTGATCTTTTCTCGGTCTCGGTGTTTATTAATTGTTTATCTAAAAGATTTTCTTTCGGCCCAACAGAGGTCTGCACAGCAAGCCAGCCATGAGCACACTGTGAGCCCCCGGGGCAGTCACTTATCTTTATACACGAAGTTATGTATACAATATTTATAATTTTTCCCCAATACCGTCTACCCTTATTAACCGGTGCACTTCTAGTAATGACCAATCCCAAAGTGCCACCATCACCACAGAAGATGGAGGCCAAGAAGAAGAAGAAGAAGGACAGGACACACCCCAATTACTCCATCTTACTTCTTTAGACCCCCCTGTACAGAAATCCTAAACCCTGTGTTTTACACTCTAATTAACTTATCCCTTCACCATTCACCCAGTGAAATCCCCCCATCCTCATACAGGTGTCGTCTCCTGTGTAGGATCAAAGTCCTGCCACCAGACACTTCTGGCAACATTCCAGGACTCCTGAGTCCCCAAGGGTGGTCTCGGCCACTCTGCACCTCCGTCCTGAGGTGCTGAGATCCCACATTTCCCCTTTCTGTTTGCACCAGGAAGACCTCTTTTGCTATCCGATTCATAGCGTGTTTTAAACATGCAAATATGCATGGGACGACAAGTATGAGGACTAGGAGAACTATTAAAACATAGAATCCTACCCTTAAAATTCCTCTCCAAATGGGAGAGAGGTCAAAGAAGTCTACCAGCTGATCGATCCATGATCCTGTGATCTCGCCAAGCTTATTTATGCTGTCCTTTATATTTTTGATACTTTCATGAATTGATCTTGAATGATCTGAGAGATTCATGCAGCACATCCCTTCAAACTCTTCACACCCATGTCCATGAGCGAGCAATAGATAATCGATCGCCGCTCTGTTTTGAAGAGTCGCCTGTCTTACACCACTGATGTCTTTTAACATGTCATCCAATGTGACAGACACAGACCGTGCATGTTTGCTCAACCAACAAGCCATGTGGTCGACTTGAGTCAAGGCTACCCCTGATGCTGCTTGAGGTGAGAAGATTGCTGTAGCAATTCTCGTTTTCTTGTCCCAAGAAAATATTTTATCATTGCAATCTGCCGCATATTGTTCTATTGATCTTTTTTCTCTGCGTTTTCTCTCCCTTAACATGTTCAAATCAGGCGATAGCATTGAAATTTCCCCAAAGCTGCATGGACCTCCCGTGGCATTAGCAGGAATGCCGTGCCAAATTCTGTCCCCGCAAATTAAGAACAAACTCCGTGGCAATTGCACTGGGACTTGGACTGATCCTCTGGTAGTTTTCTCTGTATATTTACACCATGCTGACGCATTCTTATAAAATTCATGAATGGGAGTCAAATCGACAGTTTTCACCTTTGTGACATTCGGAGCCTCAAACTGCATGCAGAGTTCCATTGTCATGGACCCAAAAATCTCCAATTCCTGAGGTTCTGTAGAAGCCACAGGAAGTAGATGTGTCCAAGCACACCACTCTTTCACAGGATCTTTAACGACCTGCGAAATGTTAACTGCGGAGTGCCCTGGAACTGGCCATTCGTCCACTGGCAATCCAACCATGCATGCTTAAAATGGTTTTCCTGGCCTCGAATGTGTCAGGCAGATACTATCTAAATTTGCTGCCTGAGCTAAAGTCTCCCATACATTTTGCCTTGGTTGAGTAATAGGTAAATTACCCCCATTGCTTACTGCAATGAATGAAAGAATGATGCACATAAGCATCATAAAACTCATGGCTTCGCTTCTATGTGAAATCATTGTTTCGCTTTTCTTTCAGGACCTTAACAGAAAATTCCCCAAAGTCCTTAGTTTCTTTTTATTTCTCTTCCGAGTCGTCTTGTGCAATCTGAGTCTCGACTCCTGTCTGAGTACTTGTCTCTTTGTTTCTTGGATCTTTGTTTCTTGGATCCGCGTTTTCATGTTCTTGCACTCGAAATGGTTTCACGTGTCGTGCCGACACCCACGTCAGACCTCGATCTGTGGAGATACAAGCGAAACCCTTGCCCCCCACTAGGTGGCGCTGTCACCGGCCTCCCCAGCTCGGATGACAGCATGAGCTCGACTGCTCCTCGTTTTGTCGACTGCCGTGTTCGTGATCTCGTTTTGAGACCGTGTCTGCCTGGCTTTTAATTCAGCTGGAAATGGAGCTTGAACACCAGAACGTCTCCCTTGAAGGGAAGGGACTGGAACTCCGAGGGTTTCAACCGAAGGTACCAAGTCTGGAGAGGGTGTGGTGCCGGGGGACGTAGAGTCCCAAGCATGGCCCCTCCTTGCCCGAGACGTCACAGGGGATTGGGCCCGCCCCCGCCCCCGCTCTACTCTCTGCGCATGCGTGCTCTCCGAGCCGCTCCCTGTCTCTCCCGAGCTGACGTCACTCTCTCCCCCTTGTTCCACCTCCGAGGTCTCCTCCCCTTGGTCTGTCCCTGACTCTGTCTCCTCTTCCTCTGACGCTGTGTCCACTCCTCCCGCTGGTGTGTACAACCCGCCCCCCGCCGGCCCCCGAGCGCGTTCCGCGATCCGAGCCGACCTCCGCACCGGGTCTGACATCACAACAGCGCGCCTCCCGCGTCTCACTACGGTGGCCCTTTGGGGCTGCGCAATTTCCCCCTTTTCGCCACCCGTGTTTACCGCCCGCGCGCTGGAATGTGACACCCCCCCCGGTTCTTGCGAGTTTTGCCTGCCCCGCGCGTCTCCGCTATTCTGCCGGCCGGGGTGGCCACCACCCCCGGCGCTGTGCTGACAAAAGCCGCACCGGAACACGTGTCTCCCATTATCTCTTCACCCGCGCTCACCGCCTGCTCTGCCGCGCCGCGTCCCCCGCGAGGAAGCGCCCCCCCCGATCCCTTCTCTCCCCCCTGCACCCCCCCTTCCGATCCTGACTCCTCTGTACTCTCCGGGGTTTCAGGACGCTTTAGGAGCTTCCTGGGGTTTCTGGGTTTTGGGACCGGCGGCTTTAATATTATTTCCTGCTCTCTTTTCTCGAGAGCCCTTTCCCCCGGCTTCTTGAGGCCAGAGCTAATTTTTTCCTGGAGCTTTGCTCCCCCCCTCCTTCTGAGGGTGCCGCAACTTTTCGTTGCTTTTCCAGTCTTTTCGACTGTACTGAAATCCTTTCTAGCATTACTCTTGCCGGCGAGAGCAGCTTTAACGCTGTCTCGTCTTTTTTGTCGCTAAGAAATATAAGTGCCTATTGATTTCCTGCCAAAACCTCACTTCGAATAGCAGGCATGTTTCGGCAAGTGGGTAATAAAGCCTTGCCCACAACAATAACTGTTTTAATTCTTTCTTTGGGATCCCTTCTGTGTGTGCTTGAGCCACGCCTTGTAAGGCGGACAAAATTTCCCTTTGTTCCTGGGAGAGTGTGCCCCCCATGTTCTAATTTTTTGACCTTCTCACCGAATCTGTCGTCAGAGCTTTCCGAATGCTCCCGGTCTCTGTCCAGCAGGTCACAGGAGAAGGATCCAGAGGCGCCTTCCGGTTCCGATCCGGGCTGCTCTGCTACGAACTGTCTTCGGCAGAAGCTGAGAGATGTAATTCTCAGTGACTGCTGTTTTTTGCAGACTCTTCTGGCTGTTTTTTTTTTCTTTTTTCCTCAGGCTTCTCTCCTCAGGAGCTATCAGTGCTCTCCTGGGAACTCGTCCTAGATCAAAGCTGCCCTCTTGGCTCTTCAGCTCTTCAGGGCTGATCCCCCCCCGAAAGGGTTGGTGGGGAGTAGCCTACACAGCGAATGCCACTTGTTAGTTTTCTGTTTCTCCCTGCTGATTTATGACCGGAGATAGCTCAGGGACGCCACTTGTCGGTTTCTCGGCTGTTTAGGTGGCCTGGAAAGGCCCAGGGTGGCCTTGGACAGCCCGGTGCTTTAAAGGACGAGAAGAGACTTCTGATCTTGTCTCGGTGTTTATTAATTGTTTATCTAAAAGATTTTCTTTCGGCCCAACAGAGGTCTGCACAGCAAGCCAGCCATGAGCACACTGTGAGCCCCCGGGGCGGTCACTTATCTTTATACATGAAGTTACGTATACAATATTTATAATTTTTCCCCAATACCTTCTACCCTTATTAACCGGTGCACTTCTAGTAATGACCAATCCCAAAGTGCCACCATCACCACAGAAGATGGAGGCCAAGAAGAAGAAGAAGAAGGACGAGACACGCCCCAATTACTCCATCTTACTTCTTTAGACCCCCCTGTACAGAAATCCTAAACCCTGTGTTTTACACTCTAATTAACTTATCCCTTCACCATTCACCCAGTGAAATCCCCCCATCCTCATACAGGTGTCGTCTCCTGTGTAGGATCAAAGTCCTGCCACCAGACACTTCTGGCAACATTCCAGGACTCCCGAGTCCCCAAGGGTGGTCTCGGCCACTCTGCACCTCCGTCCTGAGGTGCTGAGATCCCACAGAGAATAGGCAATTCTAATAACTAAACAGTATTTTCAGCTAGCAAGGTTTCTCTGATGTTCACAACAACACCCTGCCTACAAGTCATAAAATAAACGCCTATCGTAAAAGCATAAATCTATCTAACATCACTTAAACTTAATAGCACTTATACTTAAAATACTTAAAATATTTAAACTTAATAGAACTTAACATTACTTAAACTCATCTTTACTTAAACTTAACAGATTTTTAAATCAACAGAACTTACATGTAAAATCTTTCAATTCTAACAAAACTTAACTATAACAAAACTTAACTGACTTTAAATTCTATACAACTTAAACCAAATATAATTTAAACTTAACAGAATCTAACTTAACTTAAACCTAATATACAATTTAAACTTAACAGACCTCGAACTTAACAGAAAATCAACTTAACAAACTTGAACTTAATAGTATTCAGCATTTAATAAATAATTTAACTTAAACTACTTAATAACAGATAACTTACTATAGACATAAAATATAGCATTCACTATAACTTACTTACAGGCCTGATTCTAAAATACTAAGCTAAAATAACTTTGTTCACGTGTTTGCTATAGCATTTCTATACCAAAAAGCACACTCACAACATCTCACTCATACAATCAGCCCAACACATCTTAACATTTTTAAACTTTTCAAAATATAATTTTAGAGTCTGATGTTCCCCTGACTGAGCCATCTGGGCTTCTGATGTTAAAGTCTCTGCCAATACAGGTGATTTCAAGACAGCATAACCAATGCCGAGCCAAATCGGCCGAAATTTGACCCATGCATACAGTACCCTGATTCCTGTTTCATAGTCTCTGCCAGGAAGAACAAAAGTTCCTTTAACTTCGGTTGTTTATCATCACTGGTTTCTCAATTTCAACAGGGATCTTTTCCTTTTGTTGACAAAAGTTACATCCATTAGGCTGTTAGGTCCAAGACCGAGGCTCTTTACCAGCTGCGGGGCGGAGAGACAAGTTCTGGCGCTGGGAAAGCACTCTCGTCGCCGCTTGTGCCGGAGTGGACAGGCCCCTGCTCCACGCTGCGGGTCATTCCCTCTGCGGCAGTCCCGCTCCCCCCACGGCGGCTCCCTGTGGTGTCGGGTTGGAGACAGGAGAGGGTGCCGATGCTGCAGCGATGACTTCTGTCGGTGCCCGGTCATCCGAGCGGCATTTTTGGTCCCAATTATTTGATTTGCAAATGCAGCTGACACTTGGAGAGGTGCAAGAGCGGCTAATTCCTGACTCTGAGAGGACTTTGCCTGTTCTTGCAAGCCTATTCCTGATGCTGATTTCTGTTTGATCGCATCTACCACAAAAGCCTGCTGTCCCGTAGATATGAGGGCCATCTTCGCTAATGCCTCTTCTATAGTCCAATTAGTACCTAGGGTGTTAAGTACTCTCCTAGTAGTAGAATTACAATTTTGGAGAGCACACTCCCTGAGCAATACTCCCCTAAGATATTTTGGCACCTCAGCTCTTTCAATTGCTGCGGCAACCTTATCAATAAAAGAGCTAAATGATTCCTCTCTGCCTTGCTTGATTCCTTTATATACAGGTCTCTCTTCTGGTTCCTTTTCCCTTTCCATCGCGAGTCTGACTAACCTCATTGCCTCCCGGCATTTCTCCTGGCCTATTAAGGCTTGTGCCTCAGGACGAAAGAAAGGTCCCAGACCCATAAGCTCACTAACAGTGACGCCATGGAGGGGGTCACCCTGCTGCCTTTGTACTGTCACGCACTCGCTAACGAGCGCTTGCCAATGAGCATTAAACAGCAATTGTTGATGTTGGGTAAAGATTAATTTAACTATGCCATGACAATCATTAACGAGAAGGATGCTAGTGTCAAAAATATAGTCGAGCATTTGCTTGGCTCGTTCGCTTTTAAATCCAAACTGGCTAACAGTGGCTCACAACTGAGATAACATCTTCCAGTCTAAAGCACTGATTGTAGCTTGTATGTCTCCTCCGGCCTGAGGGGTGAAAATAACCGGACAAGCCAGCTCACTAGCCGTGCTTATCAACTCTTGATCTCCCTTTTCCATGGTATTTTTGGCCAGAGCAGCCCACACATCTCGTCTATCCCTCGCAATCGTCGTTGCTAGATCATCTTCCGACCCAGGGATCTGATTGCTTTTCGGGAACAGAGCATACGTTTTTGGCCCCTAGAGAGAACTTTGATTCTGGGAGAAAGCAACAGCTTCAGTGGACTGGGTTACTCCAAGGGTTTTCTCAATCCCCAAACTGTTGTTATCTTGTTGTATTTCATATTTCTAAAGTCCCATATTGTCACAAACATATTTCTAAAGTCTCGTACCTTCTCGGTGATATTTCTTGGGGCAGTTCTTCACATCGCAGACTTCACCTCCTTCTTGTTGCTGCTTCTTAGTCAGGGCTCCTTCCAGGCTCTCCCTGACTGGCCAAGCCCCGCCCCTTTTATCCCAGTTTTCTTCACTAGCTACAGCTGCAGCCCAATTAAGGACATCACAGCTGCAGCCCATCAAGAACAACTGGGGCTTATCGGAGCAAGGCCTATATACAGATACTCAAATGCAATACAGATATTTTACTAGGCCTCCTACTATACCAAACCTCTTTGGTCAAGCCCTAGGAGAAGTAACACAACTCTTCTCCATTAAACGTGAGATGAAGCTCATCCAATATGTAAATTATTTGCTTCTCTCAGGATGGGAAGAAAAAGAAGTTTGGGAATCCACCATAGTGTTGTTAAATTTTCTGGGGCACCAAGGACTTCAGGTATCAAAAGGGAAACTTGAATTTGTAGAAAGGGAAGTGAAATATCCAGGACATATGATTTATCAAGGGAGCTGGGGGCTGAACCCTGAGCAAATTACAGGAATAGTCTCACTCCCACGGCCAAAAACTAAGAAAGAAGTCAAAAGGTTTTTAGGCCTGTTGGGATATTGTAGGCTATGGATTGGAGGATACACGCAGGCCATCCGGTTCTTGTGTGAAAAGTTAATTGGAGAGATTAGGTGGGAAAAAGTAAAATGAACAAACGTTTGAAGCTGTGAAGCAAAAATTAGTCAGTGCACCAGCCCTGAGTCTTCCTGCCTTAGACAAACCCTTCTATCTGTCTGTGGATATAGAAAAAGAGGTAACACATGAAGTGTTAGCCTAGGACTGAGGAGGATCCAGGAAACCAGTGGCCTATTTATCAAAATTACTAGAGCCTGTCAGCCAGGGGTGGCCAACCTGCATTCAGGTGCGGCAGTGACTTCCCTACTCATAGCAGAAAGCAAAAAATTAATTGAAAATTGAAGATATATGTCCCAGACTCAGTAACGAGTATCCTGAGAATTGGCTCACTGATTCCCAAATGCTAAAGTATGAAGCCATCTTAATAGATAATGTTTTAGAGCTAATTGTCAGTAACCAACTCAACCCTGCCCCGTTTTTGTATGGAGAACCAGATGAGGCACTAATACATAATTGCCTAGAGGTTATAAACTGTCAAACTAGAGTAAGAGAGGATGTAACAGATCAACCACTCCAAAGTGAAAAACAATTGTACATCGATGGATCTTCACAGGTAATAAAGGGGCACGTGGTATTGGGGTACGCTATAGTGCATGAAGGGTTGGTAGCCATAGAAAAGATAAAGTTACTTTCCAACTGGTCAGCCCAGGCATTGAGTTGTATGCCCTAAAACAAGCTCTGGATATATTAGCACAGAAAAGAAGAACAATATATACAGACTGAAAATACACTTTTGGAATAGTGCATATATTTGGAAAAATTTGGGAAGAGAGGGGGCTATTAAATTCAAAGGGAAAGGGATTGATTCACAAAAAATTTATTTTAGAAGAGTTAGAAACCTTACAATTACCAGAGTAAGTAGCAGTGGTGTATGTTAAAGGACATAAAAAGGGGCAACTCAGGAGGAGCGAGGGAACAATTAGGCTGATCTAGAGGCTAAAAATGCAATTGAATCAGAGACAAAAACACTAATAATAGTATTAACACCCATGAGAGAAATGCAAAAGTCCCTGTATTCAGTGGGACAGAAGAGGAAGAACTCCTTAAAAGAGGAGCCAAGAAAGATAAAAAAGAGAAGTGGAGATTAGCAGATGGAAGGCAAATGTTGAATAAACTCCTGGCCAGGAAAATGCTAGAAGGCATACATGGAACAACACATTCGGGTACACAAGCACTAAGTGATCAATTTCTAAGGGATTTGGGATGCAAAGGAATTTTCAGAATAGCTAAGCAAGTAACTGGAGGGTGTGTGATATGCCAACAAGTGAATAAGAAAATCATGAGGAAAACACCCAGAAGAGGGTGGCAACTAGCCTTAGAGCCCTTCCAAAACATCCAAGTAGACTTTACTGAGCTTCCCCAGGTACAATGGTGGAAATTTTTGCCACTGATAGTAGATCACGTGCCTCATTGGGTAGAGGTGGTACCCACTGTGAAAGCCAATGCCAATGTTGTGAGTAAAACACTTCTAGAATCAATCATTCCCTGATATGGGATGGCAAACAGGATTGATTCAGACTAGGGAACTCATTTCACATTAAAGATATTGCAGAAAGTTGTTCAGGCCCTGGGAGTAAAATGGGAATTACACACTCCATGGCATCCACAGAGTTCTGGTCAGGTTAGAGAATTAGTCAAACTCTTAAAAGAGCTCTAGTTAAGCTAATGATTGAAACCCAAGTGTCATGGATAAAATGTCTCCCTTTGACCTTATTAGGAATTATTAAGAATTATTAAGAATTATTAAGAATTAGAACCCAACTCCAGTCAGATCTGGGGGCGTCACCCTATGAAATGATGTTTGGGTTTCCCTTTTGGACCTCACCCCAGAAGGTTGCCACCTATGAGGAAGGGGAAACCAATGCCAAGAAATTTGTTATGTCCATAGCACAAACCTTAGAAGGGCTAAGACATAAAGGGGCAATTACTTAATCTACCAGCCTGGATTGCAGAATCCATAATATTAATCCTGGGGATTGGGTGATGGTCAAGCGACAGGGAGATCAGCCTCTAACTCCCCAGTGGGAAGGTCCCTTTCAGGAACTGCTCACCACCGAATCGGCCATGCGAACTGCAGAGCAGGGATGAATTCATGGCAACAGAGTCAAAGGCCCAGTAGAAGAGCCCAAAGAGTGGACTGTAACATCCAGGCCAGGTGAAACAAGATTGACTCTCAAGCAGAGACTGAAAGACAACCAGAAAAACACCAAGACACCCAAAAAGTGGAGTCAAGCTTCCACCAACCAGCTTGAGAACTCTTCCTGTTTTAATGGATGAGAAACACCAGCATTTGTTGAGGAGAAGTACACAAGGGACTGTAAAAGGTAATGGGACAGCTTCTTTAAGAAAATAAGACAAAAGAAGGGAAACAAGACTGGGTTGGCCCCTTTGTTTGCTACCAAGAAGGCTCCATACCCCTGCTGTGGGTAACAACCCCTTAGGCATGGTAAGGTAGGGACAAAAGGCCATACCAGACCTCTATAATTCCTCAGTTGTCTTTTAATTCAACAGGGACTAGAGGGCAGGACTGAGTTGGCCTCTGTACTGACCCCTAAAATACACTGACTATGGATAGCAGCCACATAGGCACGGTAGATGGGAGTCAAAGCCATTCTGGACCTCTGGGATGCCATTTTGTGCATTCCAAATAAATGTGTCTAAGGAAAACCTGAGATTTTTTCTCCTGTTCCCACTGTCCTTGGCCACATCAACAGATGCTGGTGTGACTCATTCAAGAGAGAGAGAAAATTTTTTTACTTAAATTTTTTGTGCAAAATGACTTCTACAAAAAGAAAAGGAGGTTTGTTATAGATGAGTAATTCTATGGTTGACTCTCACAGTTAAGGGGTTGTGAAGGTCCGCCCAAAATGAACGGTTGACGAATGATTTTTGGGTGCAAAAATAACCAACAAAAGGCACAGGGGTTTTGCAGTAACAAATCAATAAGGTGCAATTTTATTGATTATAAACACAGCTAAATATGCGTTTGGTTAAGGGATCTGGGGAAGAGAAGGGTAAAACAAGGAAAAAAGGGAGGAAAGAAGGTCAGGGAATGGGGTATAGCTACCAAAACGTGATGTCTTCGGGGTCCCGCCGCCGAAACTCGTTGGTACACGTTTTGGGGAGTACTCAAAGGACAGTCGGACCAAACCCCAATATATATACTGTTCTTGGTTGGGGGAAGGGTGGCTGAAATTAGGTTTCCATGGAGGGGAGGAGTCCATTGTTTTCATGGCCGAATGCTCACAGGTACGTTAGGTTTTTCCCCCTCCCTGGGTTGGGAGGGAGTACAGTCCCAGTCTCTGGAAGGAGGTTGCCAGGGGGGTGCCATGGGGGTGCCAAAGGGGTGCCAGAGGGGTTCTTGGTTCCTTGATGAGGGAATTTGCATCTCTGTTGGTCCGTCACGGTGGTTGAAGACAGGCAAGAGGGGTCTTCTCATGGAGCGGAGGGGAACCACCCCAGAGCTCAGTCCAGCCAGTTCAGGAGTTTGGAAGAAAGTCTAGTTCAATTGTCCAGAAAAGGGCAGCATGCCCCCTTCGAGTACAGCATGGCGTGTTCTGCAAACATCACTTGTGAACACACTAGATAAGCAGGAGACTTTCTTTCCCAACTGGCTCAGCAGTTTTAACCCTTCGGTAGTCTTTTCTCATGACAATTGTGAGGCAAAAAATGAAGGATTTTCGGATGGACTTCTACACGACCCCGTGACTCACAATTGTCTTGAGGAATCTTCATCAGCAGAGCTCTAGATTGTCTTCGAAACTCATTGCACGTCGGTAGCATAACCCCGGAAAAGTAGAGATGACAGGGGAGAGGGGATAAAAGGGGAAGGAAAGGAAAAGAAAGAGGGAAAAAGGGAACCAACAAACATAAACATAATTAATATTGATCATCATAGCAACTTCACACATGGTTATTTGTTATAACAATTTCAAAAAATTATGATTAATTTTAACAATTAAAAAAAATATTAATCAATTAAAGCAATATCATTTGTTTAACAATTTAAAAATGATTAAAACAAATTACAAATAATCAAAACAACAAACAAATCATAATATTATCATCGTCCTTTAAAATTATTTTCTAAAAATTAAAGTAACTTTCTGTAAATCATACTTGATATTTAAAAAGTTGTTCTAAAGCACATATGCTTGATTCATAACTGTTTCATATCAAGTGTTTTGGGGACATCTATTGTATCGAGTACATCAGCTAAGCGGTGTGCATTGACTACACTTGACAGTTTCTCAAGCTTTTTCATCATTCTCCAATTCAAAATGAATAGGGCTGCTGACAAGATAAAGCCAAGCATAACTAGGATCAAAAGAACAACAATTGGATGGCACACATTGTTCAGAACGCCTGTGGCAGTAGGTGACCACCCAAAGAGAGTGTCCCACCACCTATGCTCAGCATCCTGCTTTACCCTCTCCATAACCTGGTGTATTTGTCTCACGTTGTGATGAACAGTCACCAGGGTCTTCTGTCCGCTCTCCTTGATTTTCTTGAGGATGTCAACCAGGTCTTGATGGAGCAATAGTTGTCTCACGAGGTTCATTCCGATAGGAGTGGGTATCAGCTTCTGGATCAGTGTGTAGTTGGATTGCAGTAGGTGGTGAGAAGTAACTGGAGCTTCATAAGAGAAATCGCATCCTACTATCTTACAAGCACAAAATTTTGAATGATTCTTTGTATCTACCACAACACCTTCTACAAAGACAGAATCACATGTCGTTCTAAAGCATGCACAGCCATTGCCTACGTATATAAGAACTGTCTGGGTATCCTCATGTGGACAAATGTCGAAATGACAGATGTTCTGCTCTGTGTCCAAACAGATATCCTGAGCTACAATTGCATTGCTTTCACAGATAAACCCTTGCTGTTCTCGGATAATACAAGTTTCCAGGTTAACAGTTTGCCATTTGTCATCAACCTGACGGGCCCATCCCCTATGTTCAGTAGGATAGAGAACAGCTCCGTCATGGTTTAATCCTAATGCAATAACAGGGAAGACCAAATGTACAGAAGCATTGCGTATGGTTAGGACAAAAGCAGTGGCTGTGTTTGAAATGGGATCATAGGTAAAGTTCACCAGGTTCCACCAGGATTGGAATTCTCTTTCAAATTCAGTGGCACTGTCCCAGATTATTTTCCGAATTTCTGTGGGGAAGGTGCCTTCCTCGCCCTCTCTTATAATTGCAGCGGAGACAGATTGTATCCACAATTGTGCCTGGATACAGCTGAGGGCTAAGGAAACATTGTTCTGTGTAGCACTAACTGCACCAATTACCAATTTGTGATCATCCACATTCACTCTTTCCCAATTTGGCAAAATGTTTGACAGCAGCCATTGGCGTGTCCCTAAGGCTGACAGAGATGACCTCAGTGGTTGCTGCAATCCGGTCAGATCCCTAGTTGTAGCAGCCAATTTGTTCATTAGTACTTCAGAATCAATGCTATTCAGAATTCCCAATCCTGTACCCACAACACCGGTCACATCCCTTGGTGTCCTCTTAAAGGAGCTTCGTTTCCGAAGCCAAGTGGTCCAGCCTTCAAAAGAGGTTTGCAGGAACGGAGAACAGGCTGGTTCAATATCTGAAACATTGTTCTGCATTAGCAATTTGACCTGTTTGAGAGACCATGCCGGATTGAACACTATTTGTTGTTGGCCAGTTTTCCTGATCACATAAGGTCCAATCTCGAAAATTATCGGGATGAGTGTGACCGGTGGTATGGGTGAAGAATGGTTTCAACATTAATTACAAATTTAAAAGAAAGGCCTTGAGTGTCCTTGGCCCAGAGACAAATTACCTCTGTAGTGTGGGTTAATGTGAAGCTGTGCCAGCAATCCCGTATGCTTGGGTGTGTGCAGATTTGCTGCTGTTCGTTTTCCCGGTCTGTGGAAACACTGATTGACCTTGCTTTGCTGTAATTAGACCCATTAACCATTCGGCACCCAACACTAATTTTTTCACCCACTATTCCTTGAACCTGCCAGGTTTTGCGTCTTTCTTATTCTTGTCTGGTGTACAACATATCCTCATGTGTAACTACTGTTAGCAAGTTCAGACCCGTGACATCTCCCATAGATCCGGTAGATTGCAGGAAGGCATGAGACCACGGCCACTTGAAGGAGTTCCCTGCTGCTCCTGCCATTCGGGATGTGAAGTTAGGAAAAAGACTCGCACTTAGGGTCTGACAGAGTGTAATTACAGCACTCGGTGTGGGTTTTGGTACAGTATTTATCTTAAATGTGTAAACCAAGCCTCTTAGTCCTAATGGACTAGCTGTGTCATTTTCCCAGCGACATGTCACATAAGTGGGTTTGGCCAAAGTAAAACTGTACCAGCAATCAAGTGATTCATCATTACAATCTTTTGTAATTGCAACATTGGTGGTTTTGGCACTAGAAACATAACTACCAACATGTTCCTGGCAGCAACACGGAGTAAGGGGACTTACTATTCTGGAACACCCCCATCTCTTTGTGGGACACAGTTTTGCTGAGGGGATGTTCAGATAATTCTTTCCGCCTGCTTCCATAAAATTTCCAGCAATTATGATGGAGGTGGCCTTTTCATGGAGGGTTCCTTCCACTTTTCTGCATGTTACCACAATTGACTCACCAACCGTTCCCATCAGGGTTCTCATCAACTCATTCTGATCCCACCTCCACTCATTTGGGCGGTACACCTTGGAGTCATGCTGCACTAGGGTTGCCAGGCTCGGGTAACGGCCCTTAGGATAGGTTCCAAGGGCACTGGTATGCTGAACAATGGCTTCAGGCCACAGCTGCTCACCAGGGGGTTGTCCATGAAATTGTGGTAAAATGCAGAAAAGTATTAGCAAGGTTATCATGTTTTCAGACGACTCTCATGTCCCTCGGGGTTCACTTGTAAAAGCAAGAACAAAAAAAAATCCTGCCACTGAGAGGCAGAAAGGAGTTTAAAATGAGGGGATTATCCAGCGTGTGTGTATGCAGTGCTCTTTTCCAAGAGCGTCAGAGGCTACCCATGCATATTTATTCAGAGGGGTTTTCAGCACAAGTGGTACCTCGCCCACCATGGGGAGGTCCATTAAGACAGGTTGTCCAGGGTAATGTGATGGGTTGTTTGCATCATCGGGACCTTCCAGCGAAGGGATGATGCTTGGAGGTGTGGGGTAAAAAGCGGTGACTTTGGGGCAGCCGTTCACTCCCCACCTGCTATTTACCCCTTTAACAGCCTCCCACAGTCGACAGTCCCAGCTTGCTTTCTGGGGTTTAAGGAACCGCTTTAAAAGGCCATTTGTCCTTTCCACGATCCCGTTAGCCTGAGGGTAGTAAGGAGTATGAAAGGTCAACTTTATGCCTTCGGCTTTGGCCCAATCCTGAACCACCTTGGCAATAAAGTGAGACCCGTTGTCAGACTGAATTTCTTGCAGCTTTGGAAAAGTTCCAAACCACCCCTGCAAAGCTTTAACTGTATTTTCACCTGTGGCCCTTTTAAAAGCATCAGCTTGTACTAACCCAGATACAATTTCCACTCCTACTAACACAAAACGTTTACCTCCTGATTTCTTAAAAGGACCAATATAATCTACCTGCCACGCATCCCACAAGCCTTTACCTTTCCTCAAATGCAGAGGGTCATCCTCTAAAGGATGCCTTTCCAGTCGCTTGCGGCACTGTTCGCAGGCCGATATGCATGTTTTACACATTTCCCTGGTGACTGGCCAGCCGCGGGCGTGTGCTTCCTGGTACAGATCTTTGGCACCTGTGTGCTGCCTTTTTACATGTAACCATTCTAACAGTTGATTCCAATCCTCTGAAATAGTTTCTTTTTTCAGGGGGCTAAGCCTTGCTAGTTCATCAACTTTGTTGTTCCATTCACCTGCTTGATTCCCATCTGTTTGATGAGAAGCTACCCAACCAACCAGAAAGCTTCCTTTACTGGCGATTTCTAGGATTTCTTTCCACTTATCTTTCTGCCACACTGGGATTCTGTTAACTTCCCAGCCATTCTGTTGCCAGAAAAGGAGCCACTCAGTGCAGCCTTTGTATACCGCATATGAATCAGTATAGATGTAAACAGGAGAAGTGTTTTGTGCCTCATGCTGGAAAACACTCCAGAGGGCTATGAGTTCTCCTACCTGAGCGCTGCCCTCCCCTTCTGTGATAATCTTTTCACCAGATGAAATATGTAAGGCAGCCGCCTTATATTGCCAAATTTTTCCTTCCCGCTTTGAGGAAGCATCTGTAAACCAACAGTTTGCTGTTATTTCAGGTGAGAATGGTGGTGCTATTTTTATTACAGAAGCAGGTTTGTCTTGGCTACTATCCAGGCTCTCAGTATCTTGTATTGCCAAGAATTTTGCAGCACCTTCTGTGACAGAAAAGCTATTGCAGTAATACTCTATTTGAGCATACCATTTCCTGACTGACGACTTTTGAGTTATGCCGTCAGGTGGAGGGGTCCCATTTGTGACAGCTTTAATTACCTTGAGGGGACCTCTCAAGATGATAGCTTGCTGCCGTGTGATTTTTCTACTTCAATGAGAGCTAAGCTAACAACAAACAATCCTTTTTCCCAGGTAGTATATCTTTTTTCAGCATCTTTAAAACCACGGGAAAAGAAGCTGACAGGCCTTGTTGGACCCTCGGGACCTTGCTGCCAGATGTGCATTGATAGTCCTGAGGAGGCAAACCCCCATTCCACTTGGAAAGGGTCTTTAGGATGGATGGGTCCCAATGCCTGATGTGCAGTGGCTTCAAAAATCAATAACTGCAGTGCTTCCTCCTGAGAAGGAGTCCAATCCCATTTGATTCCTTTCCTCAGTAAATTGTAAAGGGGCCTAGCAATGATTGAGAAATCTGGGATGTGTTTCCTCCAGAATACTAACAGTCCTAAGGCTTGCTGGAGGTCTTTTTTGTTTTCAGGCATTTTCATCTGCTCTAGAGAAGTTAAAGTGTCAGGTGGGATGCATGTGCTGCCAGATCGCCACCAAATTCCCAGGAATTTTACTTCCTGAGAAGGCTTTTGAATTTTCTCTGAGGGGATCTTTAAATCAAGGCTCTCCAGATGAAAGATTATATTCTGCTGGAGATCCCCCGCCTCTTTAATTTCCTCTCCTCCTACCAAAATGTCATCAATGTATTGGTACACAGCAACAGTGTCAGGTTTAGGTATTTTTTCTAATTCTTTTGCTAAAGCATGATGTGCTAGAGTTGGAGAGTGTTTGTATCCCTGAGGGAGTCTGGTGAATGTGTACTGTTGTCCCTCCCATGTGAATGCAAAGTGATCCATGTCCTCTGGCTGTATAGGTATCATGAAGAACATGTCTTTAACATCTATGGTTGCCATGATTGTGTGAGCCTTTTCTTGTATTGATGTTATCAGTTCAGCTAAATTTGGCACTGCTGCAGTCAGAGGGTCAGTGTTGGCATTCAGCCTACGGTAATCAACCGTAAGCCTCCACTTCCTGTTAGGCTTTCGGACTGGCCACACGGGTGAATTGTATGGGGAGTGTGTGTTTATAATTATTCTTTGATCACGCAATTCCTGAATAACTGGTTTGATGCCTTCTCTGGCTCCAGAAGGCAAGGGATACTGTTTCACATTGATTGTTTTACTGTAAGGCAGTGCGGGTGCGGTCTGAAGCAGTCTAATGTTAAATTGTGGAGTGCCAAAAGACCACAGGAAACCCTCAGTGTCTTCCCACTGCCTTCCTGAGAGGACATCCATTCCTAGCAGATTATTCGGTATGTCCCCAATTACCATTTTGACAATCAATTGGTTTTCTTCTCCAGGGAGTGTTATTTTGACTAAAGCAACATTCATGGGTTCTATGGTTCCTAAAGCATTAAGAACGCGGCATTGCCTTTTTGTTGGAACAACTCCACACTTCTGGGCATCTCTATGTGTCAGTGCAGAGATCTGGGCTCCCGTATCAACAATGTAGGTTACCAGAACTTTTTTAAGACCCGTGATTGCTGTAATTAACGTCTCCTGATTTATTTTTTGCGAGCATTTGTAAGTAAACCCAACCTCCACCCCTTCACTCACCTGTAAGCGGTGGAGATATTTCCTGAAAGCTCTGTTGGTGAAGATTCACTGTTTGTGTTTTGGGGCATGGGCGGGTGGGCAGTTATGTTGCTTAGATTCTGTGAAAGAAGTTGCGAAAGAGTTACTTCCGGCTTACTGCTGGTGCTTTTCAGGAGACACGCAGCCAGGGTTTCACTGTCCAAGTTCTGTGAAAGAAGCTGAGAAAGAGTTAATTTTGGCTCACTGGCTGTGTTCTGTGGGAGAGACTGAGATGCAGCCTCACTGCCCAGGTTCCGAGGGAGAAACTGGGGAAGGGTTAACTTTGGCTCATTGCCTGTGTTCTGTGTGAAAGACTGTGATGTATTGTGTGTACTGAACTGTGTATTGGTAGGAGTGTTTGTTAATTTTTGGTGAAGGAGGGAGGTCGGGGCGCTAGGCTGGGTATTTGTTCTTCTAAAATTCCAGTTAGTTATGATTTTCTGCAATTTTTCAAGTGGTAAACCATCCATTATGTCCCGGGGAACCACTTTCTTTATTCCCAGCATCCATCAGCGCTGTCTGTTGGAAATCTGTTTTCCTGGTTCTATGTTTCCAGTGTTAGGGGTTCCCATAAACCGGACACCTTTTGTTTTTTCAGATTTTTCTTCCAGGGTTTTTACAGGCCCATACTGTCTACAATAGTTTATTAAATCAACTGCTACCTCACCCCATGTCCAAGTCTTGCAGTTACTGTTAGATGTGTCAGATGGTGTTGTGGGAGCCTGTGTTGGTGTGTAGGGTGTAGGTGCAGTGTCAGTGGACTCAGACTGATCAGTGGAGTTGTTAAGAAGTCTTTCTAATCTATCTATTGGGCTTAGAGCCATAACTGTTTTCTGAATAGTGATTGCTGTTGATTTCAATGTTTCTGGAAACCCACGAATTAAAGGGGTCATAATTTCAGGCTTCACAGGCAATTGCATTGGTGATTCAAAACCAGGAATTAATTTTTTCTCATGAATCATTTGCAAACATGCAGCTTTTTGTACACTTTCTAGGATTTGGTAAGGGGTAGTGGCAATTGCTAAGGGATCACCCCTTTCCAGGGGATTTATTCCCCCGGCCCAATAGGCTGCACGTTGTGTTAGAGACCAGGAGTCATGCTTATCTCCTGTTGTTAGGAAAACACCGTGTCCCCAGTAACCACTGGCTTCTTGTTCAGTTAACTTAATCTGGTCTTCGCCAGTGAGGGACACACGGAACAAATATTCTGTTTCTGATTAGTGGGGGAGGCGACCGAATTCCTTTTTCAATTTGGCTAATTCAGTAGCGGTGAATGGTGTTTGTTTGGTTGTTATGTGGGGATCCATGTCTTCATCATTAATGTAATTATATTCAGTTTTAATAAAATGTCTCAAACGAGGACAACAATTTTCCCCACAATTTTTAGCTTTTTCAGATTCTTTTTGTTTTGCTGCCTCGAGTTCTTTGTAAGGATAAATCTTTTTAATGCAAGGTGTTACTTTTTCTTCCTCCTCTGTAGAGGAGTTGTTTTTGTGAATGACTTTGGTGTGTTCTTCCCTAAGAGCAGCCTCGCAGCGTGTAAATTTCATTTCTGTCCTCATTTAACTGTTTTAGCAAAATTTCAACCAAATTTTGAAGGGAATCTATAATTACCATTTCTTCAGTTCTCCATTTGCAGCGGTTTTCTATGGCTGCAGTAAGACATGCTCCAAGAACTGAGCAAAGAATGTTTTTATTTTTACCCATTTTGAATTTTGATTCATGTTGCAGAGAACATATTCTATCAATGACATTTTCCAAATTAAACCAATTGTTCTCTGCCCAAGTTTCTCTGCCAGATGATGGTTTGGCATGGTATTTAGCAAGCAAGGTGTAAAAGTGAGCTTTTTCTTTAGGATTGAGACTTTCACTCATTTTGTGCGAAGGGACTAGGACTATACCAGGGAGCTGATTTGCGAACTCAAGTTATACAATCATACAGACTTTTCTGTCTCCCTAGATAGCTGAAGAAACCAAATCTGTCTGGAAGCCACTGTTTTAATTGCTTCAGATTGTCCCTTCCTTTCCAGATAGTCCAGACAGACAAATGTTTTCTCTGTGAGGGGACCAGAAACCTAGAACAGGGAAAAAGCCACTCAGCCTTCGCTGCGCCGCCCCTCGTTCCCTGTGTAGGTGAAGGGACAATATCTGTCTAAAAGGCACTGCTTAATTACTTCAAGTCTGTCCCTTCCCTTTTAGACAGTCCAGGTACACAAAAATACAGCAGTAAAAAACAGTAACAGGTTCAAATTCAGCTCAAAAAACAACAGTAACAGGTTCAGATTCAATTCAAATACAACAACAACAACAGTATCAATATCAGTATCAATATCAGTAACAGCATCAATATCAGAATCAGGAGAAGTATCAGTGTCAGTGTCCGTGCCGGTAAAATCAGTAACAGAAATGACAGTAACGATTTCCCCTGCTTTTGCACCGAAAAATCTTTTGTGTCAATTCCGGAGCCTGTGTGCTCAATCGAGTGTGAGATTTGGCTTTGGCGTGTGTAGTCTGCAAGAGGTTACAAACTATACAAAACCTGCAAAATCTCACTGGCATCTGGAATTCTGTCCGTGACGCCAATTATGTGAAGGTCTGCCCAAAATGAACGGGTGACGAATGATTTTTGGGTGCAAAAATAACCAACAAAAGGCACAGGGGTTTTGCAGTAACAAATCAACAAGATGCAATTTTATTGATTATAAACACAGCTAAATATGCGTTTGGTTAAGGGATCTGGGGAAGAGAAGGGTAAAACAAGGAAAAAAGGGAGGAAAGAAGGTCAGGGAATGGGGTATAGCTACCAAAACGTGATGTCTTCGGGGTCCCGCCGCCGAAACTCGTTGGTACACGTTTTGGGGAGTACTCAAAGGACAGTCGGACCAAATCCCAATATATATACTGTTCTTGGTTGGGGGAAGGGTGGCTGAAATTAGGTTTCCATGGAGGGGAGGAGTCCATTGTTTTCATGGCCGAATGCTCACAGGTACGTTAGGTTTTTCCCCCTCCCTGGGTTGGGAGGGAGTACAGTCCCAGTCTCTGGAAGGAGGTTGCCAGGGGGGTGCCATGGGGGTGCCAAAGGGGTGCCAGAGGGGTTCTTGGTTCCTTGATGAGGGAATTTGCATCTCTGTTGGTCCGTCACGGTGGTTGAAGACAGGCAAGAGGGGTCTTCTCATGGAGCGGGGGGGAACCACCCCAGAGCTCAGTCCAGCCAGTTCAGGAGTTTGGAAGAAAGTCCAGTTCAATTGTCCAGAAAAGGGCAGCATGCCCCCTTCGAGTACAGCATGGCGTGTTCTACAAACATCACTTGTGAACACTAGATAAGCAGGAGACTTTCTTTCCTTACTGGCTCAGCAGTTTTAACCCTTCGGTAGTCTTTTCTCATGACAATTGTGAGGCAAAAAATGAAGGATTTTCGGATGGACTTCTACAGGGGTGAATATTAAATATATGTTAAGAGAAGTTTTGTAGATGTATAATTATCCTTCCCCTCCCCCTTGCATTTTTATCACAGGATGGCCTCAGTAGTTGGGGCATTTGGGAGGGTCGGCTTCTTACTATGGCAGCACCTGACCTCCAATCAAGGTGTAAGACAGTGATCTCCACCACTAGACAGAGAAAAAGGAGTCGATTGACAACACTTTGGGAGAGGCTAGAGGTGTAAAAGACAGAGCATCCATTTTGTAGATGAGCACATGGTGGCTGAATTCTTTGCTTCCGGCACTGTATTCTTTTCTTTATTCAGTCTTCTGTTGTATTTGAAAAGATATGAAATCAAGATCCTTCTGTTGTATTTTGATAAGGACTTAATAAACCATTGAAAATATTGAAAGTGAAAATCATGTCTCACATGGGGTTGGGGAATCTGAGGCATGGCTGTCCACAATGGACTCCAGTTCCCATGTATAACTCTTCTGACATGGCCAGACCTCCTTAGGAGCAGCACTACAGCAATATCAGGAATGGAATGCTGCAATCACCTCTTCTCAAAAGAGAAAAGTAATAAAATACAGTCTTTAAAATAGGATTACATATTTCTTAGAAGCTCATTGAAACATTTCTCTAACTGTAAAAGGAAATCTTCCTGATGAACTGCTCCAGACCAGAGGGAAATCAAGGCAGAGCCATGGTTTGGCAGGACTTGCCTGATCCTAATGAGTTCTGAGGTGCATTTGAAGCTGAGCCCTTGAACCTCAGGGCCTGAGAGGAGATTGCACAAACCCTTCCAGGAGTCAAAGTCAGAGGAAAGACCCAAAGTGTCTCAAAGCATGAATGGGTCCCACTGAGGTCCCTCTCCAACACAGGCTCCTCATGGATTCCTTGCAGGAGAGAATGGCACAAAAACCTCTCAGAGATGGAGAGTGGAGAAAGAAAAATCCAAAGTACCTTAAAACCTTGAGTACCTCAAAGCATTAATGAGCCCCACTGAATGTCAGTACAAAGCTCTCAAGGGACTCATTAAAATAGATAATTGGGGCCATGACTGCACAAACCTCTCACAGAGTCTGTATCCAAAGGGCAACACCAAGTACCTTAAAATAACTGAAGTACCTTGAAGCATTAATGAGCCCCAATGAGTGTTGTTACTGACCTAGCCTCTCCAGGGACTTTAGTAGATAATTGGAGGCCATGAGTGCACAAACCTCTCAGAGACTCCAAGGCAAAAGCCAAACCCAAAGTCCTTTGAAAAACCTGCAGTACCTGCAGGGAGCATTAAGGAGCCCCCAGGGCCATTCCTGGCCAAGGCTCCCCAGGGACTCCTTCCAGCAGAACCTTGAGGCCACTGGGATGTGGGCTAGGGGGGATGCTGAGGGCAGGACAAGGGGGTGACAGTGCCCAGCCTGGCTGGGGCTGTGCCAGGAGGCCCCAGTCCTTCAGGAAAAGGTGTCTCCTCCCAGCCCTTGGTGGCACAGAGCCTGCTGTGCCCCAGGGCACCAAGACTTAGCTTCTCTTTGTCCCTACCTGTCATCACTACCTCCAGTTCTCTGCTCTGCCTGGGGCCTGGGGACACTTTCTCAGTCATGTACCTCACTGGGACCAATTAAAAGTCTAAGAAACTTTGGAGTTGGATTCTGGCTTGGAGTTCTGGAGAGGTTTCTTCAGCTCCTTCTCAGGGACTGATGTTCAGGGCCTGAGCACAAAGCCCCAGAGGCTCATTAAAGTCCTTGTGCTGTGTCTGTGCTGCTGAGCTGGGCTGGGCTCCTGGCACAGAGGCAGCTCCTGGTAACCAAGAAGAGCTGCAAAAGCACATTTCCCTTGATGAGCAGCTCTTCTGCCAGCCCAGCAGGGCTGGGGCACTGCCTGCAGCCACCCCAAGCACACCACAGAGGCACAGAGAGCTTCAATCAGTCAGGGCTGGGAAGGTGCTGAGAATTGCCTGGGGCAGAATCACTGCCAGCCCTTGGCACAGCAACCTCTGGCTGCAGGACAATGCAGCTGCAGCTCCTGGAATGATCTCCTCAAGCTGGAACATCCCAATGACTACAGACCCTGTGAGTACATTCTCTGATTGTCTCTTGTGCAGAGCAGCCAGGGGTGCCCCGGGCGGTTGTGCAGAGCAGGGTCCTGCAGCCCAGGGTGCTGTGCTGGGGCAGGGACACTGCTGCTGCCAGGGAAGGCTCTCAGCCAGCCCTGGCAGTTGCTGCCAGCACTGGGGGACAAGATCTGGATGGGAGGAGACAGCTGGTAAGGCTTGGAAGTGTTCTGCTTGTGTGGTGAGGATGCTGCATTGTTCAGGGCTGCTCTTAGCATGGCATTTAACTGCAGCACATTTCCAAGTATATTATACAGGGAGCATAGCAAGGCAGGGGCTGCATAAAAGCGAAAATCCTGCTTTTTTAATATACTGCTCTGGGTTTCCTGGATGGAGCCTATAGATTTTCATCTCTCAGTTCAGAATGGAATAATAAAAACATTTTGTCTCAGATCTGAATAAAGCAGGCAGTGACAGATATCTGCACAGGGCCCCTTTGAGGCAGCATCAGTGTCGCTTTTCCAGCCTCCTCAAGGTTGCTCTGACATTCCTATCAGAGCCTGCAGAGCCAGAGCATCCCCTGGGCAGTGCCAGAGCTGGGAGGGGTCTTCAGGGGAGAGCTGAGCCCCCAGGGCTGGGCTGGGCTCTGGCAGCACTGGCAGGGCCCAGCCCTGGGCACAGGGAAGCAGCTGCTGGCAGGGACTGCTCCAGGCAGCAGAGCCCTGGGCCGGCAGTGGGGGGAAACTGCCCCCAAGATGTGCTGGGATATTTAAAGTCCTCTCCAAATCCAACTATTCCATGATTACTTTTCTTGCAGATCCCCATGCCAAGACAGCTCAAATGTCCAACAGCAGCTCCATCAGCCACTTCCTCCTGCTGGCATTGGCAAACACGCGGCAGCTGCAGCTCCTGCACTTCTGCCTCTTGCTGGGCATCTCCCTGGCTGCCCTCCTGGGGAACGGCCTCATCATCAGCGCCGTAGCCTGCGGCCACCCCCTGCACACGCCCATGTTCTTCTTCCTGCTCAACCTGGCCCTCAGCGACCTGGGCTCCATCTGCACCACTGTCCCCAAAGCCATGCACAATTCCCTTTGGGACACCAGGGACATCTCCTACAAAGGATGTGCTGCACAGCTCTTTTTCTTTCTCTTCTTTATTGGGGCAGAGTTTTTTCTTCTGACCATCATGTGCTACGACCGCTACGTGTCCATCTGCAAACCCCTGCACTACGGGACCCTCCTGGGCAGCAGAGCTTGTGCCCACATGGCAGCAGCTGCCTGGGCCAGTGCCTTTCTCTATTCGCTGCTGCACACAGCCAATACATTTTCCTTGCCCCTGTGCCATGGCAATGTCCTGGGCCAGTTCTTCTGTGAAATCCCACAGATCCTCAAGCTCTCCTGCTCAAATTCCTCACTCAGGGAACTGGGGCTCATTGCTGTTAGTGCCTGCTTGCTATTTGGTTGTTTTGTTTTCATTGTTTTCTCCTATGTGCAGATCTTCAGGGTTGTGCTGAGGATCCCCTCTGAGCAGGGACGGCACAAAGCCTTTTCCACCTGCCTCCCTCACCTGGCTGTGGTCTCCCTGTTCATCAGCAGTGCCATATTTGCTCACCTGAAGCCTCCCTCCCTCTCCTCCCCATCTCTGGATCTGGCTGTGTCAGTTCTGTACTCAGTGGTGCCTCCAGCCCTGAACCCCCTCATCTACAGCCTGAGGAACCAGGAGCTCAAGGCTGCTGTGAGGAGACTGATGACTGGATGCTTTCAGGAACATTAAACTGCTGGTCAATTTCTGCAAATCACTTGTAATAAAACTAGTTTTTGATACTTCTTGTTGGTTTAATTTTGGAGATTTCTTTCCTTTGTTTTAGTTTTTCCATTCTGTCCACAAAGAAACATCATTGCTTGTGCCATTTCTCATTTTGTTTCTCGCCACGTTCCCTGTGTCAATGGGGGACTGCACTCTTGGTGTATTTAAAGGAAGTAAAGGATGTCCCAGCAAAGTTTTCTGCAGAGATGCCCTTTGTTGCTTTCTCTGGAGCTGCAGCAGCAATGTCTGTGTGCAGAGCTGGGGGCAGATCAGTGCTGGCACATCAGCCCTGCTCCTGCTGGCCACACCATTCCTGAGCCAGGCCAGGAGCCATTTGCCTTCTTGGCCACCTGGTCACACTGATGGTTCATGTCCAGCCTGCTGTCCATCAGTCCCTGCAGGTCCCTTTCTGCCTGGCTGCTGTTCAGCCACTCCATCCCCAGCCTATAGCACTGGGGCCAAATTGCAGGGCCTGGTACTTGGTTATTTTTAACCTGAAATTGCTGGATTCAGCCCCTCAATCCAGCCTATCCAGGTCTCTCTGCAAAGCCCTTCTATGCTCCCACAGATCAACACTCACATCCAGCTTGGTGTCATCTGCAAAGATGTCCTAGGTTCCAGGGGGCCCCTCAGTGTCACAATGGCCTCTTGGTTACACAAGGCCCTGCACTGTCACACTGTTCTCCTTGGGTCCATGAGACCATGCAGAGCAACAATGGTCTCCTTGGTTCCGTGGGGCCCCAAAATGTGACAAAGGACTCCTTGGTTCCATGGGGCTTCACATGTTCTTGTTTGTGCTGCAGTTTCACAGTGGCCCCTTGGTTCCATGAGGTCTCAGAGTGTCACAATGGCCCCATGGGTACATGAGGTCCCACACTGCACCATGGTCTCTGTAGTTCCACAAGTCCCCCTAGTGCCACAATGGACTCCTTGTTTCCACGAGGCCACACAGTGTCACAACGTTCTTCCAGATCCCCTGAGGCCCCCTCGTGTCACAGTGGCCTCTTGGTGACACAGGATCCTGCACGGTCACAATGTCCCCTTAGTTCCATGAGGCCCCGCAGTGTCAGAATGGCCCCTTGGTTCCACTGGGCCCCGGAGTCTCCCAATGGTCTCCTTGGCGTTCTAGTGTCAAAATGGTGAAACCCCTTGGTTACATAGGGCCCTGCAGTGTCACAATCCTTCCACAAGGACCCAGAGTGTCACAGTGCACTGCCTGGTTCCATTTGGCCCCAGTGGACCCCTGGTTCTCTGGGGCTGCATGGTGTCACCATGGTCCTCTTAGTTCCATGAGGCCTTGCAGTGTCACAATGGCCCCAGAGTGTCCCAATTATGACAGAATGACAGAATCAAATAGGCTGGAAAAGACTTTTGGGATCATCAAGCCCAACCAATGCCCTAATACTGCCTTGTCACACAGACCATGGCGCTAAGTGCCACTGAAGAGGGACAGGGACTCTGCCACCTCCCCCTGGCCAGCCATTCCAATTCTCACTCACCCTTTCTGTGAAGAACTCCTTCCTATTTTCCAGCCTGAACCTCCCCTGGTGCCGCTTAAGGCTGTGTCTTCTTGTCCTGCCCTCCAGCAGATCCACACTCACACCCAGCTTGGTGCCATCTGCAAGTTGTGCACGGTGGACTCAATCCCCTCACCCAGATCACCAGTGAAGATATTAAACAGGACTGGGCCCAACACAGACCCCTGGGGGACACCAGCCTGGACACCAGCTGGGTGCAGCACCATCCCCACCACTCTCTGAGCCCAGACTCCAGCCAGCTCCTAAATCTCCCAGCGAGGAGAGAACCTGCCCAAGCCATGGGCTGCAGCTTTTCCAGGGAATGCTGTCAGAGACAGTGTCAAAGGCTTTGCTGAATTCCAGGCACACAACATCCACAGCCTTTCCTGCATCCACAGGTGGGTCACCTGGTCATTATCAAAGGCTTTGCTGAATTCCAGGCACACAACATCCACAGCCTTTCCTGCATCCACAGGTGGGTCAACTGGTCATAAAAGGAGATCAGATCACTCAGGCAGGACCTGCCACTCCTAAATCCACGCTAGCTGGCTCTGACCCCTTGGCCATCCTGTGGGTGCCCTGGGATGGCACTCAAGGTGATCTGTTCCATAACCTCACTGGGCACCCAGGTCAGGCTGACAGGCCTGGAGGTCCCCAGATCCTCCTTCCAGCCCTTCTTGGGGATGGGCTCACACTGGCACCTCCAGTCCTCTGGGAGCTCCCTGCTGAGCCAGCACTGATGGTAAATGATGGAGCACAGCCTGGGGAGCTCATCCACAGCTCCCTCATTGCCCTGGGATGGATCCTGTCTGATCCCATACACTTGTGAGCATCTGAGTGGCTCAGCAGGTCACCCACTGCTTCCTCCTGGATTCCAGGGGCTGTTCTGCTGCCTGTGCCCATCTACCAGCTCAGGAGAACACCTGTCCTGAGGGCAACCTGTCTT
This sequence comes from Melospiza melodia melodia, assembly GCF_035770615.1. Taxonomy (NCBI): domain Eukaryota; kingdom Metazoa; phylum Chordata; class Aves; order Passeriformes; family Passerellidae; genus Melospiza; species Melospiza melodia. The sequence continues at coordinate 2,493,592 of NW_026948638.1, forward strand.
AATATTGAAAATTGAGACAAAAAAGGTGTTAAGTAGCTCTGCCTTTTCCTTATCTTTTGTTACTATATTCTCCACTGCATCCAATAAAGAGTAGAGGTTCACCTTATCCCATGTTTTGCTATTAGTTTATTTATAGAAACATTTCCTATTATTTTTCACAAAAGTGGCCAGGTTAAGTTCTAATTAAGCTTTCACATCTCAGCTTTTCATTCTGCGTGACCTAACAACACCCTTAAACACTTCCTAAGTTGCCTGAGCTTCTATCCAATGCTGATGCTTCCCGCTTAACATTACTTTCTTGAAATGTGTCCATCCTTCCTGGGCCCCATTTGTTTTTAAGGGCTGTTTCCCTTAAAAAAATCACTACCTGATTTGATATTCCCCAAATCTGCTTCCTAAACAGGCCAAAGTCTGCCCTTCCTAATTCCAGTGTAGAAGATTTGTTAATGCCCCTCCTTCTTTCACAGAATATTGAAAACTTGATTATTTCATGGTCACTGTGCCCCAGGCTGCCTCTGAGCCCCACATCTGCCACCAGCCCTTCTCTGTTTGTGAACAGAAGCAGACAGAGCTTTCCTTGGCAGTGGGAGTGTTACCAAAAATTCAGTAAAACAGAAAACTCCTTAACCCCAGTGTAGCATTAAGAAGCTGCATTCTTTATTCAGCTGGATGCACAGGGGATAGCTCCTCCCAAAGCCGTGCATGCTGAGTACAGGAGAGTTTCTGTTTTATTTTCTGTGTTTTGCATACATATTCATTGATTGTCCTGGACTAAAAACACATGTGACCATCGTTTCCCAAATATCATTAACATATTTCCCCTCCACTTCACCCATGTCCTGGGGGCTCTCTGGTGGTCCCTGGTGGTCGTGGACCCCAATGTTCCCGTGGGCCTGGCTGAGCTGGCAGGACACTGAGGCTGCTGAACTTCCAGTTCCCCTTCTCACACAATGAGTGTTGTGTAGTTTCCATAGGCCTGGGGTTGTGGAGAACAAGCTCCAGGTGTCAGCTCAGCTGGTGGAGACAATTGATCATCTGGTACCATGTGGTCACAGAGTGGGTTGTGACATCACAGAGTGGATTATGTGAGGTCATTGAGAGCTATGACATCATACACTGCCTCTGTGACATAACAGAGCCAGCTGTGACATCACAGGGCAGAGGTCTGACATCACAGTGCAGACTACGGCATCACAGACTCTGGTGTGACATCAGAGACCAGCTGTGTGACATTGGAGAATGGTCTGTGAAATCCCAGAGCAGGCTGTGACATCCCAGAGGGGCTGTGTGACACCCCGGGGGGGCTGTGTGACATCCCAGCAGGGCTGTGTCAGGTCACTGGGTTAGTCACTCTGCCTCAGCTACCCCTCACAGTTTCTCCCAACAACTCCAACGCTGTCCATGCCCAGCAGGGTCCCTGTCCCCCAGGTTCCCCTCGGCCCACCTAGAGCGACAGCCTCCACCAAAGGATGTTCCACAGGATCCACCCCAGAGCCTGACAGGGGACAAGGGGCCAGGGCTGTGTGACCAGGACATCAAGGACTGGGATTATCCAGGTCACTGTGGCCTGATCTGGGTTCCCCAGGACAGGAAAGATGTCTGGCAGCTGGAGCAGGGTCTGGGAAGGGCCTCCGAGGTGGGGCTGGAGCCCTTGGGCTGTGAGCAGAGGCTGAGGGAGTTGGGCTTGTCCAGCCTGGAGCAGGGAAGGCTGAGGGGCTCCTCATGCCAGCCTGGCAGTGCCACCAAGGAGGGGATGGAGAACACAGAGCCAGGCTCTTCACAGGGGGCTGGGGGGAGACAAAAGCCAATGGGTGGAAGGGGAAAGAGGGGAGATCAGCCAGGGCATGAGGAGATGAAATGAGTCAGGCTGGTTTCAGTATTTCCTCAACACCAAGAGCAGCCTGACCTCCCTTCTCCATCCACCACTGATAGATTTGCAAATCAGGAATTGTTTGTGCTGTTCTGTCCTCAGTCCAGGACAAGAGTCCTGATACAAGAACTCAGTTGTGTTTATATCTATCACAGAACTACACTAGTCAAAAATTAATTTTAGTATGCAAATCAGTTGTGAACAGTGGACTCATCAGACATGCTGGAACATTGCACATAGCTCAGGGGAGATTTTGTAATTGTGTGATTGTTATTTTAATGGTGTAATTTTTATTAAGTTATATCCTGTTCAACTGTGGTCTGTTGGCTAGGTCCAGTGTGGGCTGGAGGGAGCTCAGATTTGCACAAGGCTGCTCTGAGTGCCAGCCTTGGATGGGGAAAATGGTGGGGTGGGGGTAGGGACAGAGTCTGATTGATTGTCAGCCATGAAAGGTCTTGATTTTCATACCCAGCCAAACTGCATGAGGAGGTACTTGGATTCAGTGTCAACTGGAAATTGCACATATCAATTTATGAACAGGAAAAAAAAATTAAACAGGACCTAAAAAATGTTTCCTCACTGTCTTTTTAAATAGAACATATTCAGTTGAATCCACTTCTGAAATCTCTCTTATTAACCACACAAGATTTGGAAACTGAAATCAAATTATCCCCAGAGATTTGGCTTGTTAAGGTGTTCTGAATGTTAATGAGCCCTGGGACACTGAATTCCTGCTCTGAAGAGCTGGAGGCTGAACAAGCCTCTGGAGCAGGAAAATTCAGCAGCAGCCTCCAAGGTGCTGAGGATGTCAGCAGCCCCCACTGAGGCCATCCCTGCCCAGAGACCGTGGGGGAATGGGCAGACAAGGAGAGCGTCCCTAGGGCTCGGGCAGCACAACTGAGAGGCACCAGCGGCTCCAGCTGGGCAATGGAGTGTGGAATGTGGCTGGGAAAGCCCTGCCTGGGCTGTGCCAAACAGGGCACACAAGCCCTGACTTCCATCCAGTAAAAAACTCTGTCAAGGAGATATTTAAAAGGAATTACAATTGTTTCTGTATTCTGAATTGGACTTCCTGGAGAAGTACCAACAAGAGATCCTCAGGAGCTCAAAACAACAAAACAGTCTTTACTGGTAACTTTAGAAAATCAGAGAATTTTTGGCAAAAGATTTAATATGACATTCAATCAACACAGAACACTTCTTAAAGCACTGACTTGGCCCATTCAACTTCACAAACTCTAAGCTATTTGAATTTTACATTACTCAAATTTGCAAAAGGACCAAAATAGAAGAAAAGCACAGAAAGAGAGAGAGGCGAAAAGGATACAGAGGAGCATACACAGACGTACCAACTCCTGGATTCCAGTAGCGTTTAGATGGATATTCCAAGAGGAGGTAGGGTCAAGATATGTGCTTGCCTTGTGGTCAGCCTTCAATACCGCTTGGTCTTCCTGGGCCCTTCCCCCAGGTGGGACTGTGGGTCATTTGGTCCCTCAGGAGCTGGGCTGGGGCTGCAGAGGTGGCTGTGGAGCATTGCCTGTGCTGTGCCAGGCACTGGCAGCCACTGCTGGGCTGGGATAGAGGCTCTGGGGGAATTGGGGTCACAGGGCAGGGCAGGGCTGGGGTTCCAAGGCAGGGCAGGGCTGGACCTGCCCCTTCCTCCCCTATTGGAATAAGATCCCAATATTACCAGGTAGATTCTGCCTGGGCTCGTCTGACCCCTGCGCCTGGGCCAAAGGCGGCAACTGTGGTGTTTCACCTCAGAGACACTTTTGGCTGGCTGGATGGTGCAGCTGAGCGCCAAAACAAGTCCAGGCTTGTAGAAACTCAGTTTGCCTCAGGTGGGAAGGCTTCGGGCTAAGGTGAGGAGGAAAAGGAGACAGATTCTGCCGGGGGGTTAATATCAAGAGTTTATTCCATGGCCACAGACGTCTGAATCTTAGGTAACAGCTCCAACAGAATCCCGACCGCATGGCCTGAGTGACTTTTTAAGCTCCAGGGGGAGGGGGAGGGAAGGCACACGTGAACCACCAACCAGGTGGGAGGGGCAGGGTCTCAGGCAACGATAACACCCAGACAGGCCAATGACCTCTGGGCACAGGGGCATCTTTTGAACCTGACGAACCACACGATGGCCTTGCTGGAATGTTAGGACTGATTGACAGCCCAGCAGGGGACGAGGGGGAAGGGGAAGAGAGATATTGCCACACTTGGGAAGGGGCTGGGGAAGTTTAAAACAGGAAATTGCAACACACTGCAACACTCCCCACACATGAAATGTCTTGAGCCAAGAAACTCCTCCACTCTGTCACAATAGGGAATACTGGAGGTGAAATTCCAATTCTGGCCATGGGCACCTAGATAAGAAGGACAGTTCTTTTCCTTAGGAATGAAAGCCCCGGTTCTCAGTAAATTTCTGGTTTGATTGTTTGGATTCTGTTTGGTTTTGTTGTTGCTTTGTTTCCTTGTTGTGCCTGAAGTGTCCAGTCAGGAGCAGAGTGACTCTTGCCAAGGAACTTTGTGCTGCTGTCCCTTAATATTCAGTCTGGTTTTTGCTGCTCCCTTGCTGGGGATTTTTCAGCACTCTCAAGCCCTCGTTGGTAGCAGGGTGAAGGAGCCCTGGCCCAGGCTCTGGCCCTGGGGAACATGGGGACGCTGCTGGGGAGGTCCCTGTCCCCCTGTTCCACCCCCAGGGCCCCGTCCCCCCGTCCCTGTGTCAGGCTCTGGGGTCGATCTCGTGGAACATCCTCTGGGGGAGGCTGCAGGGCCGGGGGCAGGGGGACCCAGGGGGACAGGGGACCCCGCTGTGCACGGGCAGGGTTGGACTGCTCTGGGGGGAACTGTGAGGGGGTCCGGGGCAGAGTGACCTCCCCAGGGACCTCACACTGCCCCATGATGTCACACAGCCCCTGTGATGTCACAGTGCCCCTGTGATGTCACACAGCTCCTGGGATGTCACACAGCCCCAGTGATGTCACAGTGCCCCTGTGATGTCACACGTCCCCTGTGATGTCGCACTGCCCCTGTGATGTCACACAGATCCCTATGATGTCACAGAGCCCCTGTTATGTCACACTGTCCCTGTGATGTCCCAGAGCCAACTCTGAGACGCCACGCTATGATGTGATACAGCTGCTCTGTGATGTCACAGAAGTCTCTGTGATGTCAGAAAGTCACTCTATGATTTCACAATCTCTACTGTGATGTCACAGCCTGCTCTATGATGTTACACAGCCACCTAGTGTTGTCACAGCCGACTCCCTGATGTCACAGAGCCACCTTCTATGATGGCAGGATCTGCTCTATGGCCTCACACCCTATTCTATGATGTCACAGCCAGCTCTGTGATCTAACAACCCCCTCAGTGATGTCACAAAACCCTCTCTGTGATGTCATACTGACACTCTGTAAGGTCACAGCACATACTTTGACCTCACTGCCAGCTCTATGATGTCATGCAGCCATGCCATGATCTCACAGCCTGTTCTGTGATGTCACAAAGTCCCCTCTATGACGCTGTAGCTGCTCAGTGACCTCACACAACAAACTCGGGGAAGTCACAGCCCAATCTGTGACCTCACACAGTGCACTCTGTGCTGTCACACAGCCCCTTGCTGACATCCCAGCTGCTCTGTGGCTCTGTGACACAGCCACAGAGGTGCTGCTGTGTCACAGCCCCCTCAGGGCCGTCCCACAGCCCCTGCCAGTGCTGAGCCACTGTGAGCTCTGTCTGTGCCCTGCTGGTGTCCCTGAGGGGCCCTGGCAGTGCCCCAGGCCTGCTGGGCTGTGCACAGGAGCTACTCCTGGCCAGAGTTGTCTCTCTGCAGCGCTGCCCTTGCCAGGAGCTGCCTCTGGGCCAGGAGCCCGGCCCAGCTCAGCAGCACAGACACAGCACAGGGACTTTAATGAGCCTCTGGGGATTTGGTGCTCTTTGCATCAGACTCAGTCCCTCAAAGTGTGCTGAAAAAACCTTCTCAGGGACTCAAAAAGAGGGTGAAACACTGAAGTTTCTCATACTTTAAATAAATCCATCTGAGGGACGGGACTGAGAAAATGTCCCCAGGTTCCAGGTAGAGCAGAACACTGGTGGCAGTGATGACAGCTGGGGACAAGCGAGGGAAAGGTGTCTCTGCTGCTGAGCAAACCTTCGCTTCTGTCCCTGCAGGCTGTCGGTATCCCCGGCTGCCCCACCTGGCTGGGCCCTTCCTTTGCTGACAGCTCTGCCTCCTGCCTGCCTCTGCCTGCCCACACAGAGCCTTGGGCTGCTCCAGGCTCCTGCTGGGGACATGCTGCACCACAGCCCTGCCCTGACAGGGAAATTCCTTTCTGCTGGTGTTCAGTCTGGACCTCCCAAGCTGCACTTGGTGCTATTAGGTCTTCTTCAGGCTTATTCCTACTATGAAGAAAAGCTCCAGCCTCTCTGAAACCACCCATCCATCCCTCCCAGGCTATTCCCTTTCAGTCCGCAGTGTCTACACCACTGACCACAGAGGCCGCAGACTCTCCCTGCTGGTTTTGTGATGAGGCCTCCAAACCCCATTCTGGGAGATTTTTGAGTCCTCTCCAAGGTCTGTGAAAAAGGAAAAATAGCATTCGAAGTTATTTTCTCCTAAATCCTACAGTGACAGAAAACGAATCAGTATCTTTAAACTGAATGGGGACAAATTAACATTTGTTAGAAGGAGGAAATATTTTACAATTAAGAAAATGGCAGGAAACTGCAGCTGTTTTTCCAGAGAAGTGGCTTCCCCATCCCTGGAATTGTCCAAGAGCAGGAGATTTGTGTAGCCTTGCCCACTGAAACCCTCTCATCCCCAGTGACAGAATTCCTGCATTGTGGGTTCTCTGATGTGCTGGGTGCCCTCACAACGCTTCTGGCCAGAATGTCTGCTGAGGGCAGCCAGGCTGCTGCTGGGGCAGTGGCCTCAAAGCCATCACCATGGCAGCCCTGTCCCCTGGGCCTGGCTCTGCCCTTTCCTCTGCCCCTGCCTTGGCTCTGCTGCCATGAAGAGTTTTGTCATTAATATCGTGTCCCCAAGGTGCTGGGGCAAATGGCTTCCCTTTCAGGCTCCTGGAGCAGAAGTGGCTTTTCAGAGCCCAGTCAGGAATGAGCCCTGAGGCAGCAGCTCTGCAGTGGTGGCCACCAGGCCGGGCTGCCAAGGGAGGCTTCTGGCCATGGCCTGCAAGCAGCTGCTGCTGCCAAGGTGCCTTTGGTGCCTCAGGCTCTGCCTGGCACAGCTCCCAGCACGGCACTCTGCCCTTGTGCCCGAGCCCTTCCCTATGCTGGGGCTGGCCTGGGGCTTTTCCTGCAGCGGGACCTGCCCTGCTGATGGCACAGGAAAGGCAGTTCCTGCTGGAGCAGGAGGCTCTGCCTGCAATGGGCTCCAACAAGGTCCTGTTTGCAAAGCCCCCAGTGGGAAATGAAGGAGGGGAGTCACACTGCTTTGGGGGTGAATAATGCAGAAACCAGCCTGACTCCTCCATCCCAAAGTTCAACATCCTCAGAGGGAGCTGAAGCTGTGGCAGAGCTGGAAAAATCCCCAGAGAAAGGAACAACCAAGTGACACCACTGAGAGCTTCTGCAGAGCTGCTTAGCTGGCCCAGCCTGGGCACATCTGACTGACAGGGCAGCACCTCAGACGAGAAAAGCCCCATCCCAAATTGTAATGGCAGCATCTCCTGACATTTCCCTTCTTGAGGGGTGTGGGGATTCCTCCCAGTGGTGGGGACACCCTCAAGGTCACTGCTCCAGGCTGAGCCAAAGGGAATTGCCCATGATCATTGGTGTGGGGGAGTGACACCAATGTCTGCTTAATTACAAGTTTTGCTTAATACAGTTGCTTTGAAATAATTTCCTAGTGCTCTGTATAATATATTTTACGTCTCTTACATCCTGGCATAAATATTTCTGATTAAGGCAGTTTTGTCTAATCATTACCATAATAGAGAATACATATTTATATAAATATATCTGCCCATGACAGGAACCCTGTGAGTGTCTGGGACATCCCAGCTGTTTGGCAGCCTGGGGACTCCTGGGATGTCACTGTGGAGCCCCATGAGTGCCTGTGACAGATCGGTGCCTTTGCAGCACAAGGTCCCCTGGGATGTCACCATGGAATGGCTGAGACTGCCTCTGACCACAGGGCTCTTTACCATCCCCAGAAAGCCCTGGGAGGAGGTCTCCATGGAGCCCCTGTCTCTGCCTGTGACATTCCAGCTCTGGAACCCCCTGGAGACTCTTGGAAAGGCCTCAAGGAACCCTTCTGCGGGCCTGTGACAAATCTGATCCTAAGCAGGCAACCATCACCAGCCCCCTGTTGCTATGGTCAGTTTCCATGGCAACCATCACCAGCCCCCCTGTTGCTATGCTCAGTCCCTCGGCAGCTCCATGGAGACCCCATGCCAGGGGTGGTTGCCATGGACACCAGCTCAGGCCTGCAGCTACAGCCCGTTGCCATGGCAACCATTGGCAGCCCCATCCCCAGGCTCATGGGATCCCAGAACCACAGAATTGGCTGAGCTGGGAGGGACCCATCAGGATCCTCCAGTCCAACTGCTGGCCCTGCACAGGACACCCCAACAATGCCAGCCTGGGCCTGGCAGCGCTGTCCAAACGCTGCTGCAGCTCAGAGAGCCCTGGAGCTGGGACCCTTCCCTGGGGAGCCTGGGCAGGGCCCCAGCAGCCTCTGGGCAAAAACCTTTTCCTGACATCCAACCGGAGCCTGCCCGGACTCAGCTGCAGCCGTTCCCTCCACTCCTGTCCCTGGGCACCAGAGGGAAGAGGTTCCCACAGCCCCAGCCAGGGACCCGCTTCCAAGGCTGTTGCCATGGCCACCAGGGCTGGCACCAGCTGGGATGCTCGGTTTCCAGGGGCTGGGGTGCAAGAATGGGATTCCCCAATTTCTGCTCTTGCTAAAACCGCGCTGCCCTCGCTGCCCTCCCGCCTCCCATGGAAAGCACAAAGGCAAGGGTCTGGTCCGGGATAAGAACAATTTATTAGGAACAGGAACAAGATAAGGGACAAATAGAACTGAAACAATATTGATAACAGAAGGGATAAATGAAACAGTTTCCTGGGAAAACTAAAACACAACTCACTGGGTCTTCCTGGCCACAATTTCCCCTGTCTGGAAAGGACACCCTTCTTCTCAGGGGGAGAGAGAGAGAGAGAGAGAGAGAGAGTGTCCCTTTTCTGCACCTGGAAATTCTCTGAGGTGGGAGTGAATGTAATGACACAGCCATGGCAAGACCCTCATATTTTTCGATGCCACATCATGACACTGGTAGGGGCAGGAAAAGGGACAGGTGTCTTCCCAGCATGGATCATGGGGAACATGGATCACCAGGGTTCTTCCCAATGTGGGTTCTCCCATGGGGGATGAAGCTGGAGTGGTGGATGAAGCTGTTCCTGCATTTGTGGCATTTGCTGGGATCCCTTACTGGTGGCTCCGTTGGTGTCTGGTCAAGTGAGAGCTGGTGGTGAAGCTCTTCCCACACTGGGGACACTCGTAGGGCCTCTCCCCAGTGTGGATGCGTCGGTGCTTGATGAGGTCAGAGTTGTCCTTGAAGCCCTTCCCGCACTCAGGGCAGAGGAAGGGCCTCTCCTCAGTGTGAATCCACTGGTGCTCGAGGAGACTGGAGCTGCTCTGAAACCTCTTCTGACAGTGGGGACACTCGTAGGGCTTCTCCCCAGTGTGGATGCGTTGGTGGGTCACAAGGACAGATCTGTAGCTGAAGCCCTTCCCACACTCCCCACACTTGTAGGGCCATTCCCCGGTCTGGATCATCTGGTGCCTGATCAGGTGGGAGCTCCACCTAAAGCTCTTCCCACACTCCAAGCACTTGTGGGGCTTCTCCCCATCATGAAGCTGCTCATGGACCACCAGCTCTGAACTCTGGCTGAAGCTCTGTCCACCTTCCTGGCTCAGGGTGGGTCTTTCTTCTTCAGAGCACCCTGGGCTGGGTTTGGAGCCCCTCCTCATGGGGGATGTCTGAGGTTTTTCTTCCCTGTTGGATTCCTGTGCGTTAGAATCACTCAAAACGGCCTCTTTCACGAGGTTCTGCCATGCAGATTTTTCCTCCCTTGTCTCCATCCTCAGTTCCTTCCCTGGGGAAGGAAGGACAAGGACAGGATGGGAATTGCCTCCATGCCAGAGGGAAGGGGAAGGAGATTCCCCCAGTGCATCCCTGGCAGGATGGCATTGGCAGCAGGGTTGTCCTGCAGCCAGGGGCTGTGCTGGGCTGGGAGATGGAGCAGGAGAGAGGGGGAAATAGGAACTGACTTCCTCCTCACCTATCTGGGTATCCCGAGGCTCCCTTCTCTTCCTCACAGCCTCCTTCACCATCCAATCAAGGTTTGGGAATGGGAAATCCTGTTCTGGGAAGAAAACAAAGGGTGCGCACATTGTCTTTTGTACTGGTTTGAAGGCAAACCTGGAGAGGGTCTAAACCAGAATTACAATTTAAAAGAAAATTAAGTTCAAGGCAATGATACAGAAACACTGCCTTAAACTGACAGAGTCAGGATATAACCTGACACCCTGTTGTTCAGGGTGGTGGCAGCAGTCCCAGTAAATGGTGGTGCAGCCCTGTTGGAGAAATGAACACGATTCTGTCGAAGCAGTGATCCTGTAGAAGGGTCTGGTCTTCCTCTGGAGGTCAAGTGGTGGCTAGGGAGTTCTTGTCCTCTGGGAAATCAGTAGGCAAGCTGCTCTGGTGTAGCAAAGTGTCAGCTTATATCCAGGTAGGAATGCTTGGATCCTCCCCCTGGGCGGAGCATCCCACAATGGGAGGATGGAATTTTATCAGTCCTGCAGTGACACTCAATGGCCCATTCACAGGAGATATCTCCCCTGGAGGGCGTTATCAGGGCTGAGTCATGGAAGAGATAAAGAACACTGTCCCACCTGTTTATAATGGTTGCTGAAGGTGGGGATTGAAAACATGCATTTGGTTACATCTTGCATGGCAACCTGAAACAGTGGGGTAATCCCTGTTCAGGGGGTGAACACCACCCCCCTTACCCAAACTGGCTCAGGTGTAAAACCCCCACTCTGGGAAGGCCAAACACACACGAGACAATGTCACACTTACCCTGCTCCAGGGGAGGGCTCTTTTTCCTGTCATTCCCTTCCTGTCCCCCCTTTTTTATCCCATTTACTGTTCAATAAAATTCATTTTGGGTTTGGTCTCATTATCACCTTAATTGGGGCAGAGGAATCTCTCAAACACTTTTCTTAACCAGACTCACCAGACTGTGAAATTATTTTGGCACAGTGAGTTTAGGCACTGTTCTCTGACCCCAAGTGCCTTTGACAACAGCATGGTTCCCTCCTCTGAGGAGGTTGTGGTTCTCTCTGGAGGAACTCTTTGAAACTGGGCTGCAGCTTCTTCTGAGTGACTTATGGGAGAACCGATGAGGTAAATCGCCTTTGTGGGCCCGGAGTGTAAAGAAAATATTTTGTTGTCCTTCTATTACAGCGACCTGATGAAGGTCTTCAGGGTGAGAGAAGTGGACGAGAATCTTGGTTCATGATCAGAAGGCTGGATTTATTGATATATGATATATAATACATTATAACTATACTAAAAGGAATAAAGAGAAAAGTTGCAGAGGCTTGCTAAGCTAAGAATAGAAAGAAGAGAATTGATAACAAAGTTCTGTGTCCAGCAGAAAGCAAGGACCAAGTCTCCCGTGAGTGGTCAGCAAATCCAAACACTCACAGAAGACCAATCACAGATGCTCCTGTTACATTCCACATCAGCAGATAATTATTGTTTGCATTTTTCTTCTCAGCTGACTGTGTTTGTGCCCTCTTTTCTCTCCTGCCTCTCTTTCCCTGCTCTGTTTCTCTCTCAGTATCTCCCTTGACCCAGGGCAGCTCACACCAAAGACCGTGCCCGGATTTAATTCCCAATTCAGGAGCTACAACAACCATGGGGGAAGTTATGAAGGCTCGCAGTGAAATGCCACTGTAAGATCTTGTTCCACCTGGCTTTTGGCTCCTTCTTGACAGCTTTGCCCTCAAGGGCAGGAACACCTTTTCATAGCTGAGAACTGGAATTCCAGACCCTGGCAGTGTGTGCCGTGGATCCCAGAGGGGCATTCCCGAGGCTCCCAGGGTGCTGCTCCTGCCGTGCCTCCCAAGGGGAGAAGATCCAGCAGCTCTGTGGGCTCCCAGAGCACACAGCAAAGGTGGCTTTGAAGGACATTTTCCAGGGACTGGGGTGGGAAGGGACCCTGTCCATGGATTACGACCCCGCGAGGGAGAGACGCCTCTGCCCCAGTGAAGGAGCGAATGAGAGCGTGGGAAAGCAACCGACGATTATTGAGCGTGGACTGAACGGAACAAGAAATGGGGAGGAGAAAGGGAGAGAAAGAAATCGGGAAGAGGTCTCAAAGAGAGAAAGAAAAAGGAAAGAGGTCTCAGAGAACAGAAAGAAAAGGGAAAAGGCTCCCGCCCGGACTCCGCAGCTCCCAGGAACACCCGCAGGGCGTAGCGCCTTTTACAATTCCAGCCAATCAGAGGAGGCAATAACCAATTCCCAGACAACCAGAGCTTTTCTCGCCGATGACTCACCGGTTGCCAGGCAGGCCCGCAGAGCCCGGCGGCCCCGGAGCGGAATTTGGGGCTCGGGCCGGGGGGACGGATCCGCCCGCGGGGGTCCCCGAGCCCCTGCCCAGCCCTGGGGCCGATCGGGGGCTCCCCCACCCAGCAGCCGGTGCTGCGGGGCCGCGGGGCAGAGCGGTGGAAAAGGGGGGTCCGGGCTGGCAGCGGAGGAAATGCGGGAGGAAGAGGAGGGAGAGGAGGAGCGGGAGCAGGAGCGGGAGAATCGCGGCGCTCGCAGCGCCCGCACGCCGAGCCTGCAGCACCCCCTGCCCCGGGAGCATCGCCCCCAGCCCCGAGCCGAAGGGGAGGGCGGAGGCCGAGCTCTCCCCGGCTCCAGCCAGGGGTCTCCAGGAGGATTTTTTGGAGAGTGTTCGGAGCCGGCAGATCCCGGACTCGAGCCCCGGGTATCTCCGGGCTCCCTAAGAGGAGCTTTTTCGGGGGCAGAGGAGCCGCGATCGCCCCTCGGGAGGGTCCCGGGGGTCCACGTGGGGATGGCCCGGTACCGACGGGGCGGGACATTGGTTTTGGGGATCCCCGTGAGACCCGGGGCTGTGGAACGGGGGACCCCCGGGGCGGGGAGAGGGGAAGGGGCGATACCGGAGCTGGGGGACCCCCGGCAGCCCGGAGATGAGGCGGGGACGGGACCCTCTGACCCTGACAGGGGCGTGTCCTGGGTGACTTCATGATGCTCGTACCCCATCCGTCTGTTTCGCCCAGAAATGAGTTCTGCACCTTTAAGGCTGGTTCGGAGAGCGAAGGGGAGGAGGAAGAAGCTGCAGTTTGTTTTCAGAAACTGCAGTCACTCCTCTACATTCCAGCTGCTGGATGGACAGACAGCAGGACAGAGCTGTCCTTTGCTTTTAGTTAGTTTTTAGCTCGCTGAGGCAGAGAAGTTCCCTGGACTGTGGTTTTTCTTTTTCTTTGGAGCTGTTTAAATCTGCTCTGTACTGAACAGCCAGAACACCACCGGCAGCTCACACCTGTGGCCCACCTGGCTGAGCCTGGGCCACAGCATTTCCAGTGCTGGAGGGACTGAAAAGAGACTGATAAGAGACTGATAAGAGACTGATAAGAGATTGAGTGTGCGGAGCTACAACCCAAGGAGGAACTTTCAGAGTTTGTCATATATTTTGTAGCAGCAAGAGGTTTTTTTGCTTAATATTGTTCAATTTTTGTGCTGGTAAATGCTTTGCCTGTAAAGTAACATTTTTTTTTCCTCTAAGGAAATATTTTCCCAAACTGGCTGAGGGTGGGGCTGCTGAATCAGCATTCTAGAGGAAACTCCTTTTGGAGGGTTTCAACCAAATTTGCCCTAATCCAGGACAAGGTGGTAGAAAGAAGGGGGAACCCCAAGTGGCTGGATTGAGGGGAGGCTGGAGAGGGGGACCTTGGGACCCCAGAACCTCCCAGAATCCAAAAGCAGGACCCTGGAGAGGGGGGATCCCCAGGCCCCATGGGATCCCCACAAGCCCTGAGAAGGGGGACCAACCATAACCCAAGAGGGATGAGACTGGAAATGGGAAACTCCTGGTGGCTTTTTTTGATTTACTCTTTATTTTGGGACATCAGGTGACTTATAGAAATGGACGTGGGTGGGAGGAATCCCCATCCAAAGGCATTCACACCTTGTTTTTCCCCAAACCAGGATTTTCCCCAAACCTTCTCACCGTAACATCCCCCCTGTCCCACTCTGGGTGAGCTCAGTCCCAAACCTGACCCTGATCCTGGTCTCAATCTCACTCCATGTTTAGACACACTCACAGTTCTGTATTTAATCTCATCCCAGTGCCAGACTTGTCTAGCCCTAGACTCAATCCCAACCCCAGCCCTAAAGCTAATCCCATGTCCGGCCTTAACCCCAATCCCAGCTCTAATCCAAATCTCAGCCCCAACTCCAACCCAGCCCCAATTCCAGCCCCTTCCTAAACCCTCAGCCTCAAACCAAATCCCAGGTTCAGCCCTTCTGGGGGTTTGGGGGTGTCTCTGTCCCTCTGAGCCCGATGATGTTTGGGTGGGGTCACAGCAGGGCTGAGAGGGACAGAGACCCCCCCGGCCTCCCCAGGTGTGAGAAGGTCGGAGAGCCCCCCCAGGCCCGAGCACCCTCAGCGGTGAGAGGGACACAGAGCCCCTGGTCCCCAGCCCTGCACAGGCATTGCCTGAGGCCAGAGGGATGGAGACCCCCTAGGCATCCCCCAGGGTGAGGGGACAGAGACCCCCGAGCATCCCCTGGGCTGAGAGGGACAGAGACTGCCCTGAGTACCCCCTGGCAAAAGGGTGAGAGGGAGGGAGAACCCCCCATGCATCCCTCAGGGTGAGAATGATGGAGACCCCCTGGGGAATGGCCTGGGGTGACAGGGACAGGGAAAAACCCCCCCAAGCATCTCCCAGGGCAAGAGGAACAGAGGCTTCACAAGCATCCCCTGGGCACCAGACAAACTACTGTTGTTTCTTGTCAGAAATCAAAATTGACCGTAGATAAAATGTCTTGAATTTACTCTTCCCACAAGTCACTTGTGATGGAAAGGCAAATAAATCCCAAAATTTTATAAACTTACAGTAGAAGCTATTTTGTGGCAAATCCAAATTCCTTTGGTCCTGCACAGCTCCAGCTCAGATGCTGGCACATTCTAAAAAAAGAAAAGTGGAAAATAGGCCCAATATGG
Organism: Melospiza melodia melodia; assembly: GCF_035770615.1. Taxonomy (NCBI): domain Eukaryota; kingdom Metazoa; phylum Chordata; class Aves; order Passeriformes; family Passerellidae; genus Melospiza; species Melospiza melodia. Next base: position 2,508,738 of record NW_026948638.1, read on the forward strand.
ATTATGAAAAGGAAGGGGAAGCTATGTGTAGCTGTCACAAAGGCGACAGGTACAAAGAGAAAAATTATTCTAACACTTGGCAAAGTCCCCCAGCCTGTGAAACAGACCTCCCCTGGAGCAGGGTAAGTGTGTCATTGTCCCCTGTGTGTGTGGCCTTTTCGGGGTGGGGGTTTTACAACTGAGCCAGTTTGGGTAAGGGGGGTGGTGTTCACCCCCTGAACAGGGATTACCCCACTGTTTCAGGTTGCCATGCAAGATCTAACCAAATGCATGTTTTCAATCCCCACCTTCAGCAACTGTTATAAACAGGTGGGGCAGTGTTCTTTATCTCTTCCATGACTCAGCCCTGATAACGCCCTCCAGGGGAGATATCTCCTGTGAATGGGCCATTGAGTGTCACTGCAGGACTGATAAAATTCCATCCTCCCATTGTGGGATGCTCCGCCCAGGGGGAAGATCCAAGCATTCCTACCTGGATATAAGCTGACACTTTGATACACCAGGAGCAGTTTGCCTACTGAACTCCCAGAGGACAAGAACTCCCTAGCCACCACTGGGCCTCCAGAGGAAGACCAGACCCTTCTACAGGATCACTGCTTCGACAGAATCACCTTCATCTCTCCAACAGGACTGCAGTCACCATTTACTGGGACTGCTGCCACCACCCTGAATAACAGGGTGTCAGGTTATATCCTGACTCTGTCAGTTTAAGGCAGTGTTTCTGTATCATTGCCTGGATCCTTATTTTGTTACTGAATTGGAATTATGGCTTAGACTCTTCCTCAGGTTTGCCTTTAAATCAGTACAAAGCTCATTGTACTAATCCCTTGTTTTCCTCCCTTGTTTTAGGAATATCCTGTTCCTAAAACTTGGCCAGATGGCGGAAGACACCTCAAGGAAGAGGAAGATGCCCCAGGACACCCAGGCAGATGATGAGGAAGTCAGTGCCCCTTTCCTCCTCTCTCCTGCTCCATCTCCCAGCCCAGAAAATCCCCTCGCTGCAGGACAACCCCGCTGCCAACGCCATCCTGCTGGGAATGCACTGTGGGGATCTCCTTCCCCTTCCCTCTTGCACGGAGGGAAATCCCATCCTGTCCTTGTCCTTCCTCTACCAGAGAAGGAGCTGAGGATCAAGATCAGGGACGACAAATCCCCACAGCAGAACCTCATGGAAGAGGCCGGTTTGAGTGGCTCCATGGGAAAAGAATCCAATGGGGAGGAAAAGCCCTGGAGATCCCCCATGAGGAGGAGGGGCTCCAAACCCAACCCAGGGTTCTCTGAGGAGGAAAGACCCACCCTGAGCCAGGAAAGTGGACAGAGCTTCAGCCAGAACTCAGAGCTGGTAGTCCATGGGCAGCTTCATGATGGGCACAAGCTCCACAAGTGCTTGGAGTGTGGGAACAGCTTCAGGCAGAGCAGCACCCTGATCAGCCACCAGAGGATCCACGCTGGGGAATGGCCCTAAGAGTGTGGGGAATGTGGGAAGGGCTTCAGCTCCAGCTCTGCCCTTGTCATACATCAACGCATCCACACTGGGGAGGGGCCCTACGTGTGTCCCCAGTGTCAGAAGAGGTTTCAGAGCAGCTCCAGTCTCCTCCGGCATAAGCGGATTCACACGGATGAGAGGCCCTTGCGCTGCCCTGAGTGCGGGAAGGGCTTCAAGCACAACTCCAACCTCATCAGGCACCGGCGCATCCACACTGGGGAGAGGCCCTACGAGTGTCCCCAGTGTGGGAAAAGCTTCACCCAGATCTCTGTCTTAACCAGACACCAATGGAGGCACCTGTAAGGGAAGCTCTGCCAATGTCCCAATGCAGGAGGACTTTTGTGCAGTGCCCCAACTTCATCCATAGCTGGAGGATCCATGTTGGGAAGAGCCCTGGTGATCCATTTTTCCTTCTGATCCATGCTAGGAAGACACCTGTCCCTTTTCCTGCGTCTGCCAATGACATGATGTGGGATGGAAGAACATGAGGGTCTTGCCATGACTGTGTCATTACATTCACTCCCACCTCAGGACATTGCCAGGGACAGGAAAGGGACACTCTCTCTCTCTCTCTCTCTCTCTCTCTCTCTCTCTCTCTCTCTCTCTCTCTGTCCCTGAGGAGAAGAGTGTCCTTTCCAGGCAGGAGGAAATACGTGGCCAGGCAGACCCAGTAAGTTGTGTTTTAGTTTTCCCTGTAAACAGTTTTATTTATACACTCTGTTATCAATATTGTTTCTGTTCCATTCGTTCCTTATCTCATTGTTGTTCCCAAAAAATTTTTCTTATCCCAGCCCAGATCTTTGCCTTTTGTGGTTTCCATGGGAGGTGGGAGGGCAGCGAGGGCAGCGCGGTTTTAGCAGGGGCAGGAAATTGGGGAATCCCATTCCTGAACCCCGGCCCCTGGAAACCGAGCATCCCAGCTGGTCCCAGCCCTGGTGGCCATGGCAGCAGCCTTGGGAGCGGGTCCCTGGCTGGGGCTGTGGGAATCTCTTCCCTCTGGTGCCCAGGGACGGGAGTGGAGGGAACGGCTGCAGCTGAGACGGGGCAGGCTCAGGTTGGATGTCAGGAAAAGGTTTTTGCCCAGAGGCTGCTGGGGCCCTGCCCAGGCTCCCCAGGGAAGGGTCCCAGCTCCAGGGCTCTCTGAGCTGCAGCAGCGTTTGGACAGCGCTGCCAGGCCCAGGCTGGCATTGTTGGGGTGTCCTGTGCAGGGCCAGCAGTTGGACTGGAGGATCCTGATGGGTCCCTCCCAGCTCAGCCAATTCTGTGGTTCTGGGATCCCATGAGCCTGGGGATGGGGCTGCCAATGGTTGCCATGGCAACGGGCTCTGGCTGCAGGCCTGAGCTGGTGTCCATGGCAACCACCCCTGGCATGGGGTCTCCATGGAGCTGCCGAGGGACTGAGCATAGCAACAGGGAGCTGGTGATAGTTGCCATGGAAACTGACCATAGCAACAGGAGGCTGATGATGGTTGCCACGGAAAGAGACCATAGCAACAGGGGGCTAGTGATTGTTGCTTAGGATCAGATTTTTCACAGGCCCTCAGAGGGGTTCCTTGGGGACTTTCCAAGAGTCTCCAGGCTGTTCCAGACCTGGAATGTCACAGGCAGAGACTGGGGCTCCATGGAGACCTCCCAGGGCTTTCTGGGGATGGTGAAGAGCCCTGTGGTCAGAGGCAGTCTCAGCCATTCCATGGTGACATCCCAGGGGACCTTGTGCTGCAAAGGCACCAAACTGTCACAGGCACTCACGGGGGCTCCACGGTGACATCCCAGGTGTCCGCAGGCTGCCAAAGACCCAGGATGTCCCAGACATTAACAGGGTTCCTGTCATGGGCAGATATATTTATATAAATATGTATTCTCTATTATGGTAATGATTAGACAAAATTGCCCTAATCAGAAATATTTATGCCAGGATGCAAGAGACGTAAAATATATTATACAGAGCACTAGGAAATTATTTCCAAGCAACTGTATTAAGCAAAACTTTTAATTAAGCCGAGATTGGTGTCACTCCCCCAGACCAATGATCATGGGAAATTCCCTTTGGCTCAGCCTGGAGCAGTGACCTTCAGGGTGTCCCCACCACTGGGAGGAATCCCCACACCGCTCAAGAAGGGAAATGTCAGGAGATGCTGCCATTAAAATTTGGGATGGGGCTTTTCTCATCTGAGGTGCTGCCCTGTCAGTCAGATGTGCCCAGGCTGGGCCAGCTCAGCAGCTCTGCAGAAGCTCTCAGTGGTGTCACTTGGTTGCTCCTTTCTCTGGGGATTTTTCCAGCTCTGCCACAGCTTCAGCTCCCTCTGAGGATGTTGAACTTTGAGATGGAGGAGTCAGGCTGGTTTCAGCGTTATTCACCCCCAAAGCAGTGTGACACCCCTCCTTCATTTCCCACAGGGGGCTTTGCAAACAGGACCTTGCTGGAGTTGTTGGAGCCCATTGCAGGCAGAGCCTCCTGCTCCAGCAGGAACTGCCTTTCCTGTGCCATCAGCAGGGCAGGTCCCGCTGCAGGAAAAGCCCCAGGCCAGCCCCAGCACAAGGAAGGGCTCGGGCACAAGGGCAGAATGCCGTGCTGGGAGCTGTGCCAGGGAGACCTGAGGCACCGAAGGCACCTTGGCAGCAGCAGCTGCTTGCAGGCCATGGCCAGAAGCCTCCCTTGGCAGCCCAGCCTGGTGGCCACCACTGCAGAGCTGCTGCCTCAGGGCTCATTCCTGGCTGGGCTCTGAAAAGCCACTTCTGCCCCAGGAGCCTGACTGGGAAGCCATTGGCCCCAGCACCTTGGGGACAAGACATTAATGACAAAACTCTTCATGGCAGCAGAGCCAAGGCAGGGGCAGAGGAAAGGGGAGAGCCAGGCCCAGGGGACAGGGCTGCCATGGTGATGGCTGTGAGGTCACTGCCCCAGCAGCAGCCTGGCTGCCATCAGCAGACATTCTGGCCAGAAGCATTGGGAGGGCACCCAGCACATCAGAGAACCCACAATGCAGGAATTCTGTCACTGGGGATGAGAGGGGAGGGCAAGGCTACACAAATCTCCTGCTCTTGGACAATTCCAGGGATGGAGAAGCCACTTCTCTGGAAAAACAGCTGCAGTTTCCTGCCACTTTCTTAATTGTAAAATATTTCCTCCTTCTAACAAATGTTAATTTGTCCCCATTCAGTTTAAAGATACTGCCTCGTTTTCTGTCACGGTAGGATTTAGGAGAAAATAACTTCGAATGCTATTTTTCCTTTTTCACAGACCTTGGAGAGGACTCAAAAATCTCCCAGAATGGGGTTTGGAGGCCTCATCACAAAACCAGCAGGGAGAGTCTGCGGCCTCTGTGGTCAGTGGTGTAGACACTGCGGACTGAAAGGGAATAGCCTGGGAGGGATGGATGGGTGGTTTCAGAGAGGCTGGAGCTTTTCTTCATAGTAGGAATAAGCCTGAAGAAGACCTAATAGCACCAAGTGCAGCTTGGGAGGTCCAGACTGAACACCAGCAGAAAGGAATTTCCCTGTCAGGGAAGGGCTGTGGTGCAGCACATCCCCAGCAGGAGCCTGGAGCAGCCCAAGGCTCTGTGTGGGCAGGCAGAGGCAGGCAGGAGGCAGAGCTGTCAGCAAAGGAAGGGCCCAGCCAGGTGGGGCAGCTGGGGGATGCCGACAGCCTGCAGGGACAGAGGCGCAGGTTTGCTCAGCAGCAGAGACACCTTTCCCTCGCTTGTCCCCAGCTGTCATCACTGCCACCAGTGTTCTGCTCTACCTGGAACCTGGGGACATTTTCTCAGTCCTGTCCCTCAGATGGATCTATTTAAAGTATGAGAAACTTCAGTGTTTCACCCTCTTTTTGAGTCCCTGAGAAGGTTTTTTGAGCACACTTTGAGGGACTGAGTCTGATGCAAAGAGCAGCAAAGCCCCAGAGGCTCATTAAAGTCCCTGTGCTGTGTCTGTGCTGCTGAGCTGGGCCGGGCTCCTGGCCCAGAGGCAGCTCCTGGCAAGGGCAGTGCTGCAGAGAGATAGCTCTGGACAGGACCAGCTCCTGAGCACAGCCCAGCAGGGCTGGGGCACTGCCAGGGCCCCTCAGGGACACCAGCAGGGCACAGACAGAGCTCACAGGGGCTCAGCACTGGCAGGGGCTGTGGGATGGCCCCGAGGGGGCTGTGTCACAGCAGCACCTCTGTGGCTGTGTCATAGAGGCACAGAGCAGCTGGGATGTCAGCAAGGGGCTGTGTGACAGGCCAGAGTGGGCTGTGTGAGGTCACAGATTGGGCTATGACATCACAGAGTTTGTTGTGTGAGGTCACTGAGCAGCTACAGCATCATAGAGGGGACTTTGTGACATCACAGAACAGGCTGTGAGATCATGGCATGGCTGCATGACATCATAGAGCTGGCAGTGAGGTCAAAGTATGTGCTGTGACCTTACAGAGTGTCAGTATGACATCACAGAGAGGGTTTTGTGACATCACTGAGGGGGTTGTTACATCACAGAGCTGGCAGTGACATCATAGAGTAGGGTGTGAGGCCATAGAGCAGATCCTGCCATCATAGAAGGTGGCTCTGTGACATCAGGGAGTGGGATGTGACAACACTGGGTGGCTATGTAACATCATAGAACAGGCTGTGACATCACAGTAGAGATTGTGAAATCATAGAGTGACTTTCTGACATCACAGAGACTTCTGTGACATCACAGAGCAGCTGTATCACATCATAGTGTGGCGTCTCAGAGTTGGCTCTGGGACATCACAGGGGCAGTGTGACATAACAGGGGCTCTGTGACATCATAGGGATCTGTGTGACATCACAGGGGCTGTGTGACATCACAGGGGCAGTGTGAGGTCACTGTGCCCCGGCCCCCCTCATAGCTCCCCCCAGAGCAGTCCAACCCTGCTCGTGCACAGTGGGGTCCCCTGTCCCCCGGGGTCCCCCCGCCCCCGGCCCCGCAGCCTCTCCCAGAAGATGTTCCACGAGATCGACCCCAGAGCCTGACACGGGGACGGGGGCCGGTGCCCTGGGGGTGGCACAGGGGGACAGGGACCCCCCGACAGCATCCCCGTGTCCCCCAGGGCCAGAGCCTGGGCCAGGGCTCCTTCACCCTGCTACCAACGAGGCCTTGAGAGCACTGAAAAAATCCCCAGCAAGGGAGCAGCAAAAACCAGACTGAATATTAAGGGACAGCAGCACAAAGTTCCTTGGCAAGAGTCACTCTGCTCCTGACTGGACACTTCAGGCACAACAAGGAAATAAAGCAACAGCAAAACCAAACAGAATCCAAACAATCAAACCAGAAATTTACTGAGAACTGGGGCTTTCATTCCTACGGAAAAGAACCGTCCTTCTTATCTCGGTGCCCATGGCCAGAATTGGGATTTCACCTCCAGTATTCCCTATTGTGACAGAGTGGAGGAGTTTCTTGGCTCAAGACATTTCATGTGTGGGGAGTGTTGCAGTGTGTTGCAATTTCCTGTTTTAAACTTCCCCAGCCCCTTCCCAGGTGTGGCAATATCTCTCTTCCCTTTCCCCTTCCCCCTCGCCCCCTGCTGGGCTGTCAATCAGTCTTAATATTCCATCAAGGTCATCATGTGGTTAGTCAGGTTCAAAAGATGCCCCTGTGCCCAGAGGTCATTGGTCTGTCTGGGTGTCATCGTTCCCTGAGACCCTGCCCCTCCCACCTGGTTGGTGGCTCACCTGTCCCTTCCCTCCCCCTCCCCCTGGAGCTTAAAAAGTCACTCAGGCCATGCGGTCGGGATTCTGTTGGAGCTGTTACCTAAGATTCAGACGTCTGTGACCATGGAATAAACTCTTGATATTAACCCTCTGGCAGAATCTGTCTCCTTTTCCTCCTCACCTTAGCCTGAAGCCTTCCCACCTGAGGCAAACTGAGTTTCTACAAGCCTGGACTTGCTTTGGCGCTCAGCTGCACCATCCAGCCAGCCAAAAGTGTCTCTGAGGTGAAACACCACAGTTGCCGCCTTTGGCCTGGGAGCAGGGGTCAGACGAGCCCAGGCAGAATCTACCTGGTAATATTGGGATCTTATTCCAATAGGGGAGGAAGGGGCAGGTCCAGCCCTCCCCTGCCCTGGAACCCCAATCCCCCCAGAGCCGCTATCCCACCCCAGCAGTGGCTGCCAGTCCCTGGCACAGCACAGGCAATGCTCCACAGCCACCTCTGCAGCCCCAGCCCAGCTCCTGAGGGACCAAATGAGCCAAAGGCCCACCTGGGGGAAGGGCCCAGGAAGACCAAGGGATATTGAAGGCTGACCACAAGGCAAGCACACATCTTGACCCTACCTCCTCCTAGAATTTCCATCTGAACGCTACTGAAATCCAGGAGTTGGTACCTCTGTGTATGCTCCTCTGTATCCTTTTTGCCTCTCTCTTTCTGTCCTTTTCTTCTATTTCGGTCCTTTTGCAAATTTGAGTAATGTAAAATTCAAATAGCTTAGAGTTTGTGAAATTGAATGGGCCTAGTCAGTGCTTTAAGAAGTGTTCTGTGTTGATTGAATGTCATATTAAATCTTTTGCCAAAAATTCTCTGATTTTCTGAAGTTCCCAGTAAAGACTGTTTTGTTGTTTTGCGCTCCTGAGGATCTCTTGTTGGTATTTCTCCAGGAAGTCCAATTCAGAATACAGAGACAATTGTAATTCCTTTTAAATATCTCCTTGACAGAGTTTTCTACTGGATGGAAGTCAGGGCTTGTGTGTCCTGCTTGGCACAGCCCAGGCAGGGCTGTCCCAGCCACATTCCACACTCCATTTCCCAGCTGGAGCCGCTGGTGCCTCTGAGTTGTGCTACCCCAGCCCCAGGGATGCTCTCCTTGTCTGCCCGTTCCCTCACGGTCTCTGGGCAGGGATGGCCTCAGTGGGGGCTGCTGACATCCTCAGCACCTTGGAGGCTGCTGCTGAATTTTCCTGCTCCAGAGGCTTGTTCAGCCTTCAGCTCTTCAGTGCAGGAATTCAGTGTCCCAGGGCTCATTAACATTCAGAACAGCTAAACAAGCCAAATCTCTGGGGATAATTTGATTTCAGTTTCCAAATCTTGTGTGGTTAATAAGAGAGATTTCAGAAGTGCATTCAACTGAATATGTTCTATTTAAAAAGACACTGTGAAAACACTTTTTACGTCCTGTTTAATTTTTTTTTCCCTGTTCATAAATTGATATGTGCAATTTCCAGTTGACACTGAATACAAGTACCTCTTCATGCAGTTTGACTGGGTATGAAAATCAAGACCTTTCATGGCTGACAATCAATCAGACTCTGTCCCTACCCCCACCCCACCATTTTCCCCATCCAAGGCTGGCACTCAGAGCAGCCTTGTGCAAATCTGAGCTCCCTCCTGCCCACACTGGACCTAGCCAACTGACCACAGCTGAACAGGATATAACTTAATAAGAATTACACCATTAAAATAAAAATTACACAATTACAAACTCTTCCCTGAGCTATGTGCAATGTCCCAGTATGTCTAATGAGTCCACTGTTCACAACTGATATGCATACTAAAATTAATTTTTGACTAGTGTGGTTCTGTGATAGACATAAACACAATCACATTCTTGTATCAGGATTCTTGTCCTGGACTGAGGACAGAACAGCTCAAACAATTCCTGATTTGCAAATCTATCAGTGGTGGATGGAGAAGGGAGGTCAGGCTGCTCTTGGTGTTGAGGAAATGCTGAAAGCAGCCTGACTCATTTCATTTCCTCATGCCCTGGCTGATCTCCCCTCTTTCCCCTTCCACCCATTGGCTTTTGTCTCCCCCCAGGCCCCCTGGTGAAGAGCCTGGCTCTGTGTTCTCCATCCCCTCCTGGCTGGCACTGCCAGGCTGGCATGAGGAGCCCCTCAGCCTTCCCTGCTCCAGGCTGGACCAGCCCAGCTCCCTCAGCCTCTGCTCACAGCCCAGGGGCTCCAGCCCCACCTTGGAGGCCCTTCCCAGACCCTGCTCCAGCTGCCAGACATCTTTCCTGCCCTGGCCAACCCAATCCAGGCCACAGTGACCTGGATAATCCCCGTCCTTGATTTCCTGGTCACACAGCCCTGGCCCCTTGTCCCCTGTCAGGCTCTGGGGTGGATCCTGTAGAACATCCTTTGGTGGAGGCTGTGGCTCCAGGTGGGCTGGGGGGATCCTGGGGGACAGGGACCCTGCTGGGCATGAACAGCATTGGACTTGCTGGGAGAAACTGTGAGGGGGAGCTGGGGCAGAGTGACCAACCCAGTGACCTGACACAGCCCTGCTGGGATGTCACACAGCCCCTCTGGGATGTCACAGCCCCTCTGGGATGTCACAGACCATTCTCCAATGTCACACAGCTGGTCTCTGATGTCACACCAGAGTCTGTGATGAAATAGTCTGCACTGTGATGTCAGACCTCTGCCCTGTGATGTCACAGCTGGATCTCTGATGTCACAAAGGCAGACTATGATGCCATGGCTGCTCGATGACCTCACCTAACCCACTCTGTGATGTCATAGCCCACTCTGTGACCACATGGTACCAGATGATAAATTGTCTTCACCAGGTGAACTCACACCTGGAGCTTGTTCTCCACAACCCCAGGCCTGTGGAAACCACACAGTGCCCATTGTGTGAGAAGGGAACTGGAAGTTCAGCAGCCTCAGTGTCCTGCCAGCTCCGCCAGGCCCATGGGAACATTGGGGTCCATGACCACCAGGAACCACCAGGGAGAATCCCAGGACAGGAGAATGCCCAGGTAAAGGGGAGGGGAAATATATTAATGATTTTGGGGAAATGATTATCATATGTATTTTTAGTCCAGGACAATCAATTAGTATGTATGCAAAATACAGAATATAAACAGAAACTTTCCTGTACTCAGCATGCACATCTTTTGCTCTCCCCCGTGCATCCAGCTGAATAAAGAATGCTGCTTCTTAATGCTACATTGGGGTTAAGGAATTTTCTGTTTTACTAAATTTTTGGTAGCACTCCCACTGCCAAGGAAAGCTCTGTCTGCTGCTGTTCACAAACAGAGAAGGGCTGGTGGCAGATGTGGGGCTCAGAGTCTGCCTGGGGCAAAGTGACCATGAAATAATGAAGTGTTCAATGTTCTGTGAAAGAGCGAGGGGCAGTAACAAAACTTCTGCACTGGAAATAGGAAGGGCAGACTTTGGCCTGTTTAGGCTGCAGATTTGGGGAATACATAATCAGGTACTGATTGCTTTAAGGGAAACAGCCCTTAAAAACAAAGGGGTCCAGGAAGGATGGACACATTTCAAGAAAGTAATCATAAGGGGGAAGAAGCAGCCTGTCCCAGTGCGGCAGAAGATGAGCTAGTGAGGAAAATGACTGGCCTGGCTGCCCGTGGAGCTTTTCTGGAGACTCAGGGGTGGAAAAAGGACCAGCAACTCAGGAAGTCTTTAAGGATGTTGCTGGGTCATACAGAAAGAAAAGCTGAAAGTTGAAAACTCTATTAAAACTTAACCTGAAGGGTTCTGCAAAAAGAATAAAAATGTTTTTATTAAAAAATAATAGTAAAAAGGAGGAGTAGGAGAACCTCTACTCTTTATTGGTTGCAGAGGAGAAAATACTAACACAAGATAAGGAAAAGGATGAGCTACTTTACCCCTAGTATTTTTCAATTTTCGATATTAGGGGAGGATATCCTCAGGACAAGTGTTCTCCTGAGCTGGTAGATGGGCACAGAGAGCAGAACAGCCCCTGGAATCCAGGAGGAAGCAGTGGGTGACCTGCTGAGCCACTCAGATGCTCACAGGTGAATGGGAGCAGACAGGATCCGTCCCAGGGCAATGAGGGAGCTGTGGATGAGCTCCCCAGGCTGTGCTCCATCATTTACCATCAGTGCTGGCTCAGCAGGGAGCTCCCAGAGGACTGGAGGTGCCAGTGTGAGCCCATCCCCAAGAAGGGCTGGAAGGAGGATCTGGGGACCTCCAGGCCTGTCAGCCTGACCTGGGTGCCCAGCAAGGTTATGGAACAGATCACCCTGAGTGCCATCACAGGGCACCCACAGGATGGCACTCACAGGGCACTCCCAGCTGATGGGAACAAACTTTCTGGCTGAGTGCAGAGGCCAGGACAAACCTGGGTGGTTTCCTTGCCATCCCCCTGCCCTTGCTGGCCCCAGGGCTGAGGGCATTTGTGCTCCCTCAGGTTCATGTCCCACAGCAACAGCATGGGGGTGCTCCCCCTGCTGTGTGCAATGCAAACAGGGGCTGCTGAGCCAGTGCTGCCGTGTCTGTGCCTGCAAGGATGGGGCACCTGTGTGAGCTGGGGGAGAGGCCAGGGCTGCAGAGGGGGGATGTTGTTGGCAGCTCCATGAGGACGCTCTGGGACGCTGCCCTGGGCTGTGCAGCGCACTGGGGATGGATCAGCCCCTGCTCAGCTGCTCCTTCCCATCTGCCCCAGGGCCCTTGAAGAGCCCCAGCCATGCTGTCCTCAGCTCCATGGCAACCCTGGGACAAAGCGCTGCCAGGGTTGTTCCAGGTACAATTGCAGTGACACTCGTTGGTGTCACCAGGTGACATGGCAGCAGCTACTGGGCCCGTTCCTTGGTTTGGTGCCATAGCAACCAATGCCTGGACCCGTTGTGATGGTTGGTGTCCATGGAAAGCTGCCCTGGGCCCTTGCTCAGGGCTGGTGTCAGTGCCCAGAGCCAGAGGGGATCCCTTGCTGGGGGCTGTGCCATGGCCACCTGCCCTGTGCCGCGCTGGCCGCTCAGGCACCAGGAACCAGCAGCCACCGGCACTGCCAGGGCCAAAGGCCAGGTCAGCCAGACAGAAAGGGGCAGGGCTGGGCATTGTTTCCATGGCAACCGGCACTGGGGGGGACACCTGGGTCACCTGGCCTGGCAGTTGCCATGGAAACCCCCGGCAGGGACTGAGGGCACAGCCCCTGACACTGAGACACTGCTGGGCCGGGTGCTGAGCACAGGGCTGGGCACGCAGAGATGGTTTTGTTCTTGCTGAGCTGCAGCACAGCCAAGGCCTGTCCTGCCCCTCGTCAGCCACGCTGGGCAGGGGCTGGGGCTGCGGGGGAGCTGGGCAGGGACACAGCCAGGACAGGGGACACCAACTGAGCCCGGGCATAGCCCAGAGCAGAGCACATCATGCTTATTGTGTGAAGGGGGGAATTTTGGAGGGAGGGCTTTTGCCTTCCCAGGTAACACTTAGGCAAGAGGGGGCCCTGTTTCACCAGTGGGCAGGGTCACTACCAAAGACACAGACACCAACTGAAGGAATTGTGTCATTTATATCATGCAGAGTTGCAAAGAATTACAAAAGGATAAGCTCAGCAATCCATCATAACTCATCATTACATTTTGATGACCAATTCCTTGGTGAAACACTGGAGGGGTTTGTGACAGACAAAGATTCTGGCTGACTTTCAAGGTACACCTTACAGACATCAGGAGTACTTTAGTGACAACGTTCTTCATTCTTTTTTCTCAATCCCATTGGAGTTAGGAACAAGAATTCTGTTGTGCCTGGAGCTGGCACCTTTTTAATTCCAGAATAATGCCCTCAGGCCCTTTGCTGTTCAGCTTTCCCATGCTGTCTGTGGCTAACAAGGCTTGGGGGGCCCTTTCCCCTCTGGCTGGAAGGGGCCGGGTCCCAGTCCCTGAGGGGCACCCAGGCTCCTGGATGGAATTCCTGTGCAAGTTCCTCAGTGTCACAGCAGCCTTCACATGGAGCCCCGTGGATCAGAGCATTTTCCAAAGGGGCCCTTGGGGCAAACAGGGAGATCTGGTCTGGCAGGATGTGTAAAACAATCTCCTGGCAGATCTACTTGTTCTCACACAGAATCCTTGGCTGCAGGGACACATTCCCATTGTTCCTGCCCAGGTTTCAGGACTCAGAGTTGTCTTTCCCAGGAGCTGCTCCTTCAGCTGCCTCGGAAGGGCCTTTTGGCCTCTGGACCCACACTCTGGCTCCATTATCAGGGCTGCTGCATCCAAACCCTTTATCTCCACAAACGGTGGTGACTGGAGGTGCATCTCCTTTTTGCAAAATCGTTCTTAAAATTGCAAGATCAGTAATTGTGCTACCCTGTCATGGGGTTGAATAATCCAATCCTGGTCACTATAGTTTAACAGAATTACTGTAATTTCTCCTTGATATTCTGCATCGATTCCTCCTGCCATGACAGGAACACGTTGCAAGGCCAAGCTCCAAGGGAGCAGTTACCAAAGCAAAGTGTCCTGGAGGAATCTGAATTCCTGTTTCAGGATTGATAGCTCTCATTTGCTTTGAATTTCTCCACATTAATTCCAATGCATGAAGGCCCAGCCCTGCAGCCTCTGCGCTGGCCCTGCCAGGGGCCATCACAGCCAGAACAATTTCCCAGGCAGCCCAAGTCTCACTGCCCAGGGTTGGATTTGCAAACTGGGGGCAGCCGTGCACAGCCAGGGGGTTTCATTTCCCCAGTGGGCCATTGTAAGGGCATGGAGCACATCTGGGAGATGGGTTCTCCATGGACAAAGGTTCCCATCTCCTCATTTTTTACACTGCTCTTTAAACAACCTGTTCAACCAGTCCGGCAGCTTGTGCATAGTCTGGTACATGAAAAACCCTGCAGGCTTAATCACTGTATTTTTCATAGGAACAAACAAAGCACTCTGCATCACAGAATCAGCAAACCCTGTAAAAATAGCCAATTTCCTCCCTTCCTCCTGTTTCATTGTATACAATCTCACAAAGTTGGCCACTGACATTAGGGTCCTGGCCAATCCTGTTCTGTAGGGTATTTAGTGTTACATCCCTCAGCACCCAAAGCTACCAAATTAGCATTGTCAGCACTACTTCACATTATGATAATTTTACATGTAGACAGTGATAGAGAAATATAGATATAGATTGATATGGACATATATAAAAGATAAATATATATATTAAGGTATTATTATCCTATAAATATATATATAGTTATTTATTATATTAATATTTCACTTGCACAAATGCATCTGAGCTCCAGATTAGAACCTTCTTCTGTTGCTCCATGTGGGAGCATTCCAACAATCATTGTTCCTTCTGAAGGTGCTGTTTCCTATGTACTCTTAACAAATTCATCTTTGTCTGCCCAAACCCACAAGGTCTTTTCCTTTTCCATTTGCAATTTTTGGATGCATTTGAAGCCATCCAGGGGTGCAGCTTCTTTTACCCGACTGCCCCACTGCTCCCACGGGGCTCCGACCTCAGCCTACTCCAGAGCCAGGGAACTCCAGGGAAGGGCTTCCCAGCTGGGAATTTCTGATGGCACTGATTCCTCACATTTACACTGAACAAGTGACATTTTGTTGGGATCTGGCCAGACTGTGCCAGTTTTGTTTTACCAGTGGGCAGGGTCAGCACCAAAGACACAGACTCAAACTGAAGGAATCAGTGTCATTCACTGCAGCTCAGAGCAGCAAAGAATCACAAAAGGAGCAGCTCAGCAATGCACCCAACCATCCCCACCAAAGATTGCAGCAGTGATTAAGAAAGATCCAGCAGCATTTACCCTCAGCGTTTACCATCCCCCAGACCGACACATCAGCTGGGGAAGCTGTCACAGCCAAGGGCTGCAGAGCCACTCCTGGGCACTGGGAATTCCTGCAGGTGCCTCCAGCCCCAGGTGAGGCTCCAACCCCGCTGGGAGAGGGCCCAGCTCTGACAGTGCTGAATGAACAAACTGACAGCACTGCTAGTGTGGCAACATCTGCTTTCATCCTCCTCTTGGGTGCCTCCCAAAGCCTGGCCAGGGCTCAAGGAGGAACCAAGGGAGCTGACTTTGACCATTCAGCCCCAAACAAGGCCAGATGTCAGATTTCATGGCCTTGTCTGGCTTCTAAATACACAAAGGTCAATACATGTCTCACTAATGAGTGGCTACATCTATTACAGGGCCTAATGACCATGCATATTTCATTAGGGAGCAGATACAAAGATAACCTTTGCTTGGAAGGTTCATCCAGAGGCCACCTTTGGCTCAGGGCCTGCTGTCCAGGCCTCACTCAGGGCTGGTGTCCAGGCCTTGGCACTTCAGGGACGTGGTTTAGTGCTGGGCTTGGCACTGCTGGGTGAGCGGCTGCACTGGCTGAGCTCAGAGGGCTTTTCCAACAGAAAGGATTCTGTGATTCCATGATTATATCCACTGCATTCAGCTGGGTCTATTTTAGCAGCATTACTTTGCTCCAAAAGCTCCCTCCTGCCCAGCTCCTGTGGCCTGAGGCTTCAGCTCCTTCAGCTCCTGGTGCTGAGCTACTCATGCTGAACGAGACGGCTCAGAGAGAAGAACACAGTCCATGCAATTCCTTCTGGGACACGGAGAGGGGAGGCTGTGCAAGCAGGAGCATTGTTTGCTGTGGCCTCCTCTCTGCCCTTCACGCCTTTCAGCGCTTTGAACCAGCCAAGAGCTTTCTCCAAGAGTGCAATGGAGCAGCTGTTCCTGCTTCCAGGCCTGGCTCTCTCCAGTCTCTGCCCTTGCCTGGTTCTGTCCCTCGTGCTGTGCCCTCTGTTCCCCCAGGGCTCGCTGGCTGCTGCCCAGGACTGTGGCACTGGAACACATC
This sequence comes from Melospiza melodia melodia, assembly GCF_035770615.1. NCBI lineage: Eukaryota > Metazoa > Chordata > Aves > Passeriformes > Passerellidae > Melospiza > Melospiza melodia. The sequence goes on from NW_026948638.1 coordinate 2,524,731, forward strand.
CAGTGCTCCAGAGCCTCCTTTCTGTGCCCTTGCAGCTGCCTGGGCACAGCAGCCTTTTTCATCTGGAAGCTCCCCATGCACAGGGCGTGCCCAGCTCCGTTCCCTGCACAGCCTCCAGGAGCCCAGGGCTGCCATCTCCAGTCCCTGCTGGCACTGGGGGCTCCCAGGTGCCTCAGGCTGCTGTGACACCGCTGCACACGGGAGGGAAGAGGGGCAGGGGCTGTGCTCAAAGTCAGCTCCATCTGCTGCTGCTGCTGCTGCTGCTGTGGGGTCATTTGTGCAGCCCTGTCTGCCCAGAGTCAGGGATCAGATCCTGCCAGTCTCTTCCAGCCCTGGCTGCTCAGAGTTTGGGCCTGGGAGCCTCAGGTGGCCAAAGGCAGCTGCTGCTGGTCCCTCTGTGTGCCTGTGTTCAGCAGTGCTGCTCCATCAGTCTGTGCCCAGCAACGGGGAAAAGCCTCAGCCCTGCAGGGCCAGGAGCTGCCGGGCTCTGCCTGAGCAGCTCAGCCAGCAGGAAGGGAGCTGCTCCACACGGGAACCAGGAGCAAAGGACGTTGCTTTGACAGGACATGTTTTCTATTGAAAGGAAAAAATAGGAAAAAAGAAAAAATTAGGTTAATTGTAAAAGATAAGAATAAAATCCAAGTTTTAGTGAAAAAACAAAACATAATATTAGTGAAAAAACCAAAACATAAATGCAAAGTTACATTCTTTGCATTAAGAAGTAAATGATCTTTTGAAAAAGAGAACTCAGTTATTTCCATTGAAAATGTGCTGATGGCATGGATCCATCTTACTGACCTCAGCAACCTCTTAATAGATTCTGGGCTTTGTTTCCAACATTGGTATTTGAAACTGTGGTCGAAGCAAGAGGAAATTGCTTTGTGCCCTTCCAGCTCCAAGCAGGACTGGGAATGGAAACTCTGTCAATATCCAAATCCCTTAGATGACCTTCCTTCTCAGCCTGGGAATGAGCTGCACATTCCTTTTGAAACTGTCAGGGATTTCAAAGAGAAACTAAGTCCCACTTACGGCTTTTTGCTCTGGTATGGCAGTGCAGAAGGGCAATTCTCCATCCACCAGCTCCAGACTGCACTGCCTCAGGAGCACGGCCCACTCGCCAGCTTTGGCCCACTCGTGGCACTGCTAGAGGAGGAAGAAAGTGCAGTTGCACAATTCCAGCTAATCAAGAAGGAAGAATGGGACAGACAAAACATCCTGGGGAGATCCAGGCGTTCAGCCGGGACTGTGGAGAGTTTGGGTCCTTGCCAGTTGGATGTGTGTCCCCAGCTGCAATCTCTGGGCCTGCAGCACAGTCTCACTCAGCTGCCAAAGCAGAAAGCTCAGGCGCTGTGCTCACAACGGGCTCGTCTGATGCAGAGCTGTCAGAGCAATGTGAGGGCAGAGCCAGCCCAGCTGGGCCCAGGGCTGAGCCCAGCAGAGCCCTGGCAGAGCCCAGAGCAGCCTCAGCACCCGCAGAGCCCAGCTGCAAGGAGAGAAAGCAGAAAGTGCCCGTCAGCTGAGGGCTCCTGTGCCCTTGTGCCAAGGCCTGCAGTGCCCAGGCCATGCTGGCTGTGCCCAGAGCTGTGCCCAGAGCTGCCCATCCCTGCTGCCTTTGGCAAAGAGCAGGAGGGCAGCACATGTGCCCAGCCTGCAGCCAGCCACGGCACATCCAGCCCTCAGCAGCTGCCCAGAGCAGGATGCTCCTGTGCTCGCTGCCAGCTCCCAAAATCTCTGATCCCACCCTGCCAAGCACACAGGGACCCACCTTACGCCAGCTACATCTGCAAGAAAAGCTGCTCCCAAACCATGGCCTCAGCCTTGTCCAAGGGCACGGCCCATCCACGCCAGAGCTGCTCCCCAGCACTTCCCCATCCACACTGGACCACCTGGAACGCTTCCTCTGGAAAAACAAACAACACATTATTGAAAAGAGATTAGATGCAAAAAGGGAAAACAAGGAAAAATGGAAAAACTCTTATCTCTGTCAGAGCCTTGAGGAAGGCCCAACTCCTACATGGTAGGGAAAAACCCAGCCATGGCTGAGGGAAGCCCACATTTTCTCTCTTCCCCCCTGCACTGCCCCCCAAAATCACAGTGATCCCAAAGCAAACAAGGGCTGCTTGTGGCCTCTGACAGCCCATTGCTCAGGGCTTGCCAGCACCCCAGCCCCTCAGGGGCTGCCCCAGCCCGGCCAAGCTGCCCAGCAGCAGCGCCGCAGCCCCACAGCAGCTCCAGAGCAGCCCCATCCAGAGGCACCTGGGAGCCCTCAGCAAGGCAGCCGGCAGCACACGGGCAGGAGGATACAGAGGGTGGTTCCTGCCTGGCACAGGGCTTGTGGCCATCTCCAGGCACCACTCTGGCAGGGATCCCCGCAGCCCCGGCCCCTGCCCAGCCGCTCTGTGGGCAGCACAAAGGCTTCAGCAGAACCACCACGGGCCAAGGGGCTTCTGGCCATTTCCCTTTACCCACTGCATGCCTGGGCAGCTGGCTGAGCGCAAGCACCCTTTTCCCCCTTCAGGGCCTCACCACCCCTCAGCCTGCTTTGGTGCTGAGCACAAGCTCCCTTTTCACCCTTTCCTGCCTCTTGCCCTGCAGACCCTGGGCATCAAAGAAAAGCTCCTGGCAGTCTGTGTATCATAACACATTCTAGAATTGAGTTATTTACAATAATCTATAATATATACAAATATATATATAATGACATATACTCTATATTATTTATTTACAATCTAGATAAAAAACGGAAAAGAAGAAAAGAAAAATCTTCAAGAAAAGGAAAATTACCCCTGGCTCAGGTTGCCCCAGCAAAGACAGCCTCCCAGATCAGCTCTCCTCCTCAGTCATCCGGCAGTGCAGCAGCCAAGCCCCGGCAGGCGAGGCCGAGTCCGCCATGCCCTGCGCAGCTGATTGTGCAGCCTCCAGATGGTGGAATATCGCCCACGCTGTATTGCCCGGAGGACATGCAGTGTTTCAAGTGCCAGCTGTGACACGGCACTGCTCGTGTCCTCTGTCAGGGGTTCCAGGGCTGTAAGAGAGAGGAGCAGAGGCACGGTCAGAGCCGGATCTGTGGAGAGCCCAGGAGAGGCCCCTGCCAGGGCCATCCCAGCCGGCTCTTGCCATGGCCAGGAGGGAGCAGGGAGCAAGGGGATCAGCCCAAAGCTGCTGGCCACCAATGGCCCACGTGGCCCTGAAAGCTCCGTGTACTCTGCCCACGGGAGCAGAGCCCTCTGCAGCTGGGGCAGGGCTTGCAGCTCCCCCCGGCAGCCCCCGCTGTCAGCCCGCTGCCCTCACTCACCAGTGCAGATCAGCTGCAGCTCCTGCTGCTGCCCTCTCAGGCGCCGCCCGGCCAAGCCTGTGAACACAGAGCCTGTCACGGCCCCAGCGGCACAGCTCCCTGCCAGCGGCGCTGCCGGCGCTGTGGCCACACGGGCTGCTGGCCCGGCAGGGCTCAGCCCGGCCCTTGCCGCACGCTGCCGCCCCAGGGCACGGCTGCCAGAGGGCGGCAGCAGCAATGCCCAGGCCAGGCGGGGCTCCACGGCGCCCCAGGGCACGGCTGGCGCTGCCGGGGCAGCAGGCGGGGCCGGGGCCGAGCTGCGGCGGGCCGGGGAGGGGAGGGGCAGCCCGGGTTCGGGACTCACCCATGAACCTGATGGCCGCCTCTCGCAGGGACTCCTGTGGACTCTGCAGGTAGCGCAGGGCCCGGCGCAGGTGCTCGGCCGCTCGGCTCCTGTCCTCGCCAGCTGCAGAGAGCGGCAGGAGGGAAGGGTTGGCGCGGGCTCAGCCCCTGGGCCGGGCGCTGCCTGCGCCCATCGCCGGCCTCCCCTGCCCGCACAGCCCTGAGGCGCGGCCAGCAGCCGCTGGCCAAGGGCTCCCGAGGGGAGGGGGCAGAGGGCCGGTTGCTGTCCGGGGAGCCGCGGTGCCGGCCCGCTGCCCCACCGGGCCAGGGCTCCATGGGCACCCGGCTCGGGCCCACGGGAGCCTGGAGAAGAGCCCGCGCGGCCTCTGCGTGCAGCACCGGGCGGGGGGCACAGCTGCCAGCCCTGCACACTGAGCACCCCCCTCAGGGGCCTTCTCCAGAGTGAGGCTGGGGCTTGCAGGCCCTCCTTACCAGGAGCTCAGTGAACTTTGAGAGTTTCTCTTTCTTCACAGTTTTTTCAAGAGCTTTCCTTTTCAGGAACTTGACCGCACAAAGCAGCGTTTCCCGAGAAGTCTGGAGAGCAGCAGAGATGCGGACATGGCCCCAGAGCCCAAGGCACAGGAGCTGCAGCCTGGAGGAGGCTGCAGTCCAACAGGCGCAGTGCAGGAGGCACCCGAGCCCCCTGCCAGGGGGACAGCAGCAGCCCACGAGTCCTCACCTCTGCCACACGCAGATTCTCATTATGGCAGTGGAAGAGCAGTGGGAGCAGGCTCTCACACACTTGTGTCATCAGGAGCGTTTTTCCTTCTTCTTCTACAGCAGACATTAAGTTTTGAAAGACAGTCATGGAGAGCTGCTGCACCTGGCTGTCACCCTGTAGAACAGAAAGGCAGCAAGAGCTCAGCAGCAGCTGATTCTGGTCCACATTGGCACAGGCCTGCATCTCCACGGGGCACCCAAGTGTGCGGGCAGCAGCCAGTGGCCGTGGCTGGGGGCACAGAGCCTTACGTGGTCAAAGAGTGGCAGGAACACCTTAGCCAGCTGCAGGGCCATGGGGCTGGGTATTGGGGCACCGTTATCCAGGAACAGATAGTCCAGTAGCATGGTGGTCACCCTGACCTGCGGGAGCTCCACGAGCCCTTCAGTCAGGCCCCGCATTCTTTCGGCCTGCGTGGAAGGCAAGTTTGTGAAAGGCCACCCTGCTGCCGCAGGGCCCAGAGGCCAAAGGCCTGTCCTGAAGCACTGGGGCAGCTGAAGCGGGAGGCAGGAGAGCTGGGAGCAGCTGCCCCGGCACCCCAAAGCCCAGGCAGGGCCAAGCGACTGCGTTGCCCAGCCCCACGCTGCCTGCACGGCTTCAGCCACTGCCCCCTTCTCACCAGCGGGGAATGGTCCCTGCGCGGGAGGAGGACCCTGAGCAGCTGGCTGCCAATGTCTGCACGCTCCCTCTGCAGCTCCCATGACAAGACATCCATGATGCTGTCCCTGCAGTCCCTCAAGTCCAGGCACTCGAGGACCTGCAAGGCACAGGGCAGTGACGGGGGAGCCGGCCGGCAGGAGCCCGGAGCCGCACGGGGCTGGGCCCAGGCAGCAGCACAGGGCACGGGCACCGTCCCAGGCGTCTGAGAGGGCAGAGAGCTGGGAGGCAGCTCAGCCAGGTCATGCTGGCCTTCAGGCTCACCTCCGCAAGGAATGCCAGGGCAGGGAAATCCCAGTATGGCATCTCTTCACTGAGCATGTCAAGGAGGCAGCATAAGATGCTTTTACACAAGGGCCTGGATGCATGGCGCATCTCCCTGCAAGGCAGAAAATGGCATTAAGATCCTGAGCCGGGGGGCGGGGGGCTGAAGCCTCTCCCAGCACTGACTCACACGGTTCTTGTCTTTCCCCACCACCCACTGCCAGGGGACCTGGGCCCTTTGAGATGTGGCTGCTCCTAGGCAGCCTCTTTTCCCAGCCTTTTCCAGTCTGTTTGGCTGTCCCTCGTCCCTTTGGCCCCAGCCACGGGGACTGTGTGGGACAGCCCAGGCACGGGGCACAAATGCCAGGAGCAATGGGGAGAAGGGGGGTCTCACCTGGCCAGCAGAGCCATGGCAGAGTGGTGGGTATCAACGCAGAGCAGCGTGTCCCAGCCATGCTTGCCTTCCATTGACACCACCACCTGCTCACACTGGAGAAGGCAGAGCAGAGACTGCAGGGTCTGCACTGCAAACCTGTGGGCAGAGAGCAAAGCCCAGGTCACACTGGCAGCACTGGCTCCTTTGCAGGCCACATGGCAGGGACAGGAGGAGTGGCATGGAGCACCTGTTGGGGCTGGTGGCAAGGCCGTGCTCTTCCTGGCATTTTTTCCAGAAGGTATCAACCTCCTCTGGCATCTCTTCTGTGCTGAAGAACACTTGGAAGAGCAGATGCACAAACAGGTGGGGGAAATAGAGCGTCACTACACGTGGGACACGGGGCTCCTGGAGGATCTTCCACATCACCACGGTTGCCTGCAAGGGACAAAGCCCCCCGAGACAGCGCTCAGTGCCGAGGTGTCCGTGTGGCAGAGCCTGAGCAGGGCAGGGAGAGGCCCGGAGAGACCTTGGCAGGGGGAGCACGGGGCCTGGTGGGCCTGAAGCTGCCCCTGGGCCAGGTTTCAGGCCAGCGCCAGAGGCAGGGAGATGCAGTGGGGGAAGGAGGAAGGAGAGCTGCTGGAGAGGCAGCCTTGGGGCCAGCAAAGGCCAGTGTCAGAAACTCACAGCCAGGCCAAAGACACCCGTTTTGTCCCCATCGGAGGTGCACGTGCTGCACTCTGGCCAGCTCCCCAGCACATCCAGGAGTATCAGCTGCACTGGCTCTGCAGTCCTGGGCGAGCACATGATGGTCTTCCACATGGTGATGGCAGCTCTGCAGGGTTAGAGCTCTGTCTCAGGGCGGGTCTCAGACACAGCACCGTGGCCTGGGCATCCCTAGGGGCCTGGGCTGACCACCGGCTCTGCCTCTGCCCACTGGCCCTTGCCAGCAGCAGGCAGGCAGCCCAGCCCTGTGGGGACAGAGCCCTGAGGGGCGGCAAGGGAGCATGGCAGCAGGCTTGGGGACTGGTGTGCCAGGGCTAGGAAAGGCAGCAGCCAGAGGTCCCTGGAACTCTCTGTTGGTCACACACCTGGGCCAGGCGGTACAGGGTGATGGGCCGGGGAGGCCTGAGCCCTCTGGGCAGGTGGGCCCCATACCTGTCACAGGACGGGGCCACACGCAGGAGCGTCACCACTGCGTCATCCGGGTGTGCTCTGGTGAGATTCAGCAGGGCCTTGTCCAGCCTCTGCTCGGCAGAATCATTGGCCACAAGCCACTGGTGGATGTACCTCACCATGGCAGGCACCTGGAGAAGGCAGGGGAGACTTGGAAAGCTGCCAGAGGGAGTCATGTGCCCAGCTGCCCCAGAAAAGTACTTCCCTTGCCACCACACTGCCATGGCCTCAAGGCTTACAGTAAGCAGCAGGCGTGGCTTGGGAGGCCAAGCAATTGCTGGGAAGTCAGGCCACAGGCTGCTTACTTGCTTTGCACGGGAAGGACCCTCCTCCACAAGCATATCCAGCAGGGCAGCACTGGTGTTGGTTTTGAAGATGGGAGGGTATGCTCTGATCACAGTGCCCATGACGCTGGTCTCTTCCTCCCGAATCCTCTTCATGAATTTGCCAACAATCTGTAGCAGAAGGGCAAGAAGCCAGGGATGTTGCATGGAGTGCTGCACACACGGTGCTGGGCTGAGCAGGGACAACAAGCCCAGCCCAGGTGGGGGTGGCTGCAGGTACCTGCGCTGTGCTGCGGAAGAGGCCACGGGTGCGTTCCTGCTCCTGTGTGCGCTCCAGGGCTGCATCTGGCAAAGAGTGAGCGCAGCCAGAGCTGAGGGGCTGCAGGAGAGGCCAGAGAACACAGCCCAGCCCTGTGCTACCCCGGCAGGGAGAGCCCCGGGACGCCCCAGGGGATGGAGCACGGCCCCTGCAGGGTGTATGCCCGGCCCCTCTTCCGTCCTGTCCATGGGCATTTCCCCAGGGGATGGGATCGGATGGGATGGGGTGGGATGGGGCCAAGTTGGCTGCAGGCTCCAGCCCTGCAGCCCAGCTCTGCCACTCACCCTCCTGCGGTGGAATGAACGGCACCACCTCTTCAATCTCCTGCGCTGGGGTAGCTCCAGGGCCTTCTTCCTCCTTCTCCTCCACCCAGGCCAGCTTGGGCGCTCTCGGGGCTCTCTGCTCCATGGCTGTGCCTGGAGCGCGCCCCAGCAGCGAGCCCAGCGGGTGCCGCTCCTGCAGGGCCTCCTGCGCCTCACCTGCGGGCGGGACGCGGCGGTCAGCGCTCGGCCCGGGGCCAGCAACGGCCCCCGAGCGCCCCTCACCCGCCCCGGGCCGGCCATGCCCCGGCGTTCCATCTTCGGAACGCGGCACGGGAGGCTCGGGGCCGGCGGCCGCGCTGCCGAGGGGCGGAGCTCGGGCCGGGGAAGCCGCAGCGGAGGCGGCGGGAGCGGTCGCGCCGCGTGTGTCCTCCGTGGGCCCCGGGAGGAGCCGGGGCCGGGACCGGGGCCGGGACTGGAGCCTGCCTCGGGGCCGGGGCCGGGCTCGGGCCAGGCGGAGCCGAAGGGCGGCGGTGCCGCCCCGGCCCCCGGCACCGATGCCCGCCCGGCAGCGCCACCGCCAGCACGGCCAGAGCCGGGCGGAGGCGAGACCGCGGCGGGACGGCCGGGGCCGGGCACGGGGCAGCCCCGCCCGGGGCCGGGGGCGGGCCGGGGGCATGGCCCGGCCCGGCAGGGGAGAGGGAGGCGGGGAGAGGGGAGGGACGTCGGGCAAGGGACGGCGGGAGAAGGGTGCCCGACAGAGGGAAAGGGAGAGAGAGAGAAAGAAAGAGAATAAGAGAAAGAAAGAGAGAAAACGAATCTGTTTTTGCTGCTTCTTCCGCTGCTGCTGCCGCCGCTGCTGCTACTGCCGCTGCTGCTGCCGCCGCTGCTGCCGCCGCTGCCGCTGCCGCTGCTGCAACTGAGGCGCCGGGGCCGTTCGTCCCCGTGTCCGTTCCCCGCTCGCCCCACGAGCCCCACGTTCGAGCCCCGCGCGCCCCGGGGACAGCCCCTCCGTCTGCCCAAACACGGGAACTTTGCAGCGCTGAGCCCGGATGCAGAGCCCTGACTCCTGCACACTGGCACAGCGATCCCCTCGCTTTCTGCTGTGCATTGTCCTTGCTGAGCGTCAAACACTGTCGGGCCACCTTCCCTTGGGGCAGGATTCCTACCTGACCTCCAGTGTTGCTTTCCAGTAAAAACAGGGGAAGGAAAACTGTGTGTGGCTCATGGTATTTTAGAGCGTCTAAAAATCACTAAGTCACAGTTCTTAGAGGTGCTATGCATCTGGAATTACTGGGATGGAGAAGTAGTGCAACATGGAAAAGGGGAGCATAGAAATTAATAGAGGAAAACATCTTGGATTGTTTGTTTCATTTTCATTTCCCTTCTGGAAAGCTGTTTCAGTTTTCCAGGAATCTTCTCCTGTCTGCCCTTCCCAAGAATCTCTCATGGAGAGCAAGGTCGAGCTTCGGTCACAAGACTTTCCATCAGGAAATTATGCCACTGGTGAAATTTTCATTGTGACTGTTTGTGCTGGTTTAGGGCAAATTTTGGGAGGAAACCTCCAAAAGGGGTCTGTCTAGAAAGCAAGTTCAAGCGGCCTCTCCCCCTACTAGTTTCGGAAAAGACTTCCCTTGAGAAAAGTGAAAAAACCCCAGTTTATTTCATAAGTAAAGTATTCACAAGCATGAAAAATGAATAATATTAAATAAAACCTCTGACAGTGGTGAAGAGATGGCAAATTCAGAAAGTCCTTTTTGTGGGTTGTAGTTGGCTCACTCGGTCTCTCCTGAGTCCCTCTGGTGCTGCAATGCAGCATTCCAGAGCTCGGGGGGCCACAGGTGTGAGCTGCTGCCGGTGTTTGTCTGGGTTTTCAGTCCAGAGCAGGTTTAAACAATTCCAAGAGAAAGGAAAGTCACAGTCCAAAGGAACTTCTCTGCCTAAGCTAGCTAAAACCAAATTGCTAGACCTGGGCTGTGAAGGCATTGGGAAATTTCCAAATCTGGGCACTGGCGGTCCCAGCAAACACCAGAGCTGGATGGTGCTGGAGCCAGAACCTGCAAATTTCAAAATTATGGCTTTCTGTGCCAGCAAGTCACTGGACTTGGGCTGTGCTGGCACCAGGTATTTTCCAAATCTGGGTACTGGGGCAGCAAACACAAGATGTGGTCGGTGCCAGACCCAGTAGCAGAAAGTTGGCGGGTTTTGGCTTTCTGTGCCAGCAAATTGCTGCACTTGGGCAATTTCCCAGCACTGGGAAATTTCCAGATCTGGGCACATGTGCAGCAAACACCAGATCTGGGTGGTGCTGGTGGCAGCACGGGGAAGCTGCTGGGTTCTGGCTTTCTTTGCCAGAAAATTGCTGCATTTGGGTTGTGCTGGCACTGAGAAATTGCCAAATATTAACTTACTGTTCCAGGAAATTGCTGGAATTATGTTGTGCAGCCATCTGAAAAATTCCGGATCTGGGCACTGATGGTGTCAGCAAACACAAGATTGGAATAGTGTAGGCACCAGGTATTTGCCTGGTTTTGCTTTCTTTGCCAGCAAATTGCTGCACTTGGGCTGTGGTGGCACAGGGAAATGTCCAGATCTGGGCATGGGCGGTGCCATCAAACACCAGGTCTGGGTGGTGACAGTCTTGGCACCAGGAAATTGCTGCCTTTTGTCTTCTTTTTCCAAAAAATTGCTGCACTCGGGCTGTGTTGGAATAAGAAATGTCCAGACTGGGGTACGGGCAGTGGCAGCAAACAACAGATCTTGGCATTGCCGGTGCCGGCAGCAGAAATTGCCAGATTTTGGCTTTCTTTACCAGAAAATTGCTGGACTTGGCACTGCCAGAACAAGGGAATTTCCAGATCTGGGCACTGGTGGTGGCAGCAAACACCAGAGCTGGGCGGTGCCAGGCCCAGTAATGTTGGAAATGAATTTGTAGAGAATTTTTAAGGTTTGATAGAAGGTTTCTATAGTATGTATACAAGTGTCACGATCCGTCCTTACAAACGGATTTTGTGGTAGTTTGTGGGTTGATCTCAGAGTGCAAAAAACACCGACACGGTACAGGGAGTTGCTGCTATAACCAAAACAAATGTACCTGTATTGAATAACCACAGCAAAATGCATTGAGGAGGAACTGGGGGAAAAGGGAAAAATAAGGAAAAAGAGGGAGGAAGAGAAAGGAAGGTATAGAGCTACCAACTGTTTTACTAGGCCAGGACTAGACCCAGAGCTAAGCAAACTCATTCAGCCAGGTGACATTCTGTAACATCAGAAGCTGGCAACCATGAGGACTTGGCTGCCAAAAGGTTACAGTTTGTACTGGGCCCAGAAGTGTTTTTCCCTAAGGCAAAGCAAATTGAAATGTGAAGTTTCAAAGCTTCAAATGACTATGAAAGGAAACTGCAGAATAATTTCTGGAAGGGCATCATTGTCAATGATCATGCAGCCCACCAAGAGCTGGAGCTGAATCCAGAATTGCTTCTTCCAGCTGTGCAGGAATTCATTCCACTGGCAAGCACTGGTCCAGGGGAAAAAATGATCCCCTAGCTCTGGGCTGAATGGCGCCCAGGCTGCAGTGCAGATTTGAGGAGCCCTTGTCACTTGTTATTGGCCTCCCAGTGCACTCATCCTTCTGCAAACAAGGTGCAAACAACACAGCTGGACTGCTGTCCTGGGTAAATATACATACAGGTGACTTTGCCAAAGCAGTGCATCATTTCCCAGTGAAATCCATGACCTCTTCTTACCTATGGAATTGTGATTGAAGACACCTGTGAGCCAGATCTGTGGGAGATTGCAAAGGAGCAAAGCTTTGGGATTTGGGCACACTTCTCTTGGTTTCTTTGCTCAGGCCTTTGGTGAGCACAGAACACACCTAGGTAGAAAACCATTGACTAGACAGGATCTTTTGGATCCATTGTCCCCCAAACATGTCAATGTGTGGCCCTGTTACAAAGACAAGTTGAAAACAGCAGCACAAATGACACAAAGAAACCATGGCCAAAGAGGAAGAGGAGAGGCCCAATGAGGAAAGGATGTGGTGAGACACTGGCACACGGAGTGAGCTGCACTCCCATAATCTCTAGGCTAGCAGGTCCTGGTCTCACATTCTCCTCCTGGTTTATTTAAATGTTATTTATTTATTTTTGTTTTTCATCATCAAAATAAAATATATACCATTAAATATATGTCATCAAAACTTAAAGACAGAATCAAAAGACATTAATTCAAAACTACATCCAAAGATCAGAACATATGTATAGCTGTAACTATCAAGCCTAACGCATCAATCCTATTCTTCAAACACTCTTCACACAGGCGGCAGCTTCTTCCTGAGCTTGGAGGAAAGAGAGCTCTTCTGGATGGGAGGCGAGGACTTTGTGGGTGAGGGAACATGGGAAGTGTCCGGAGAAAACTTCTCAGTAGGACTTTAACCAGCCAGATCTGCAAAATGGAGACACAAAGTTTGACAGAGAGAGGCAAAGTTTAACAGAGGCCACCATGTGAACCTAAAGCATCTGAAGCTCCATAATTCCTGGGACACATTTCCTGGAAATGTCCAAACAGCTGCACAGGGAAACATGCTCCTGCTGGCAGACACTGAGGCAGGCCAGGGCAAACCCTGAGCCACTTGCCCAGAGCTGGCACAGGCCCAGCCTGGCCTCTGGGCTGCCCTGGGACAGCAGGGAGCCCAGAGCCCTGTGCTCTCCAGGAATGGCTCAGCTGCACATGCACCCTCCTGTGTCGATGGAAGGAGACCCGGACACCAATTGGTTCATCGCAGGTCCGATTTATTGATCAATACAGCGGGTTAAATACAGTTCATAATAAGCTTCATACATATTGCAAAAGCTGAGCTCAGGATTGGTTAGTTACATACCAGCAACTACGCCTACTTGTGCATTTTTGTGGTTATTCTTTTGATACTTTCTGCATATTTTCAGCAAGAATCTCTCTTCCCTATCCTCATGTTGTGGCAAGGGCATCATGTCCTTGCCTATCATTGGTCACTGACTGCTGACTTCCCTTTCAAGCTTAACCAGCGGCATTATGTCAACATGGCCTTTCTCAGCTAACCAACTGTTAACAAAATCCTCCACACCCAGGCAGGACCAGAGCACGGGCAGGGCGTCGCGCTGGGCGACTTCAGGGCTCCTGGCATGAACCCCCTGCACAAGCACTGCCGGGACAGAGACACAGCTCCTTACCCACCAGCCTCACTGCAAACAAGGATCTGCCTCTGCTTCTGCTTCTTGCCAGCCTCTCTGGCCAAGAGCAGCAAAACAGCACCCAGAGCCCCTTGATCCAGAAACAGGCAAAGCAGCTGAGCATCCTGGAAACAGAACCACCCACCCCTCAGCACTAATTGCTCCAACCAGAGCCCTTGTCCCTGTGGCAGACTTCCTACCTTTACTAAATTATTTCACAATCTCTGCATGAACAATGAATGAAATGTCCAATTGCCTTTGATTTCCATTAAGAAGTTGTCTAAACCCACACTGAAGATTTGGAAATGTACCATAGAGAGGAAATGGAGAGATTTCTAATAAAAGGGATGATTCCATTTTTGTAACTTTGATGTCAAGTGCCAGATGCCTAATCTGGCTCTTCCCTTTGCTCAGTGGGACACAGCAAAGGGCAGGATTAGAACACACCTCAAAACTCCAGCCCACCAGAGATGGCTGCTGCCTGACAGCTGGATGAGAAACATCAGTGACCAGCTGGTGTCTTTGGCAGATGCTTTTGGGGCTTCCAACAAAGAGCTGTTTCAAACCTCAGGGCATCTCTAGAGAATTACCCAGACCCCATTGCCTTGGCATTTGTGCATCTCCACATTTTAATGCCACTTGCCCTCCCAATGGTAATGGCACTTTTTCTTATATGTCCACTGAAATAGGGGCATAGAGAAAGAAAAATGCTACACAGGGGACTGAAATGTAACCAAAACACGAGTGTTTTCTCATATTGTCTCTGAAATCTCTCTGCCCATTTTCTGAACTGAACTGTATCAAACATGGACAAATGTTTACTAGCAACAGGCTCCTTGCAACAGGCAGATTTGGCTAAGAGATGAAAACCTGAAATGCTCTGGAGACCATTCTTATTTTCTGATCAGACAAAATGTTATTCAGCAGCAATTTAATATTCTGCGGCGGAAGAGACTTGATTTTCTCTATGCTGTTAATCCACCAGCAGACATCAACATTGAAAGAGCTCCTGCAAGTACCCAAAACCAATTCTGCTAAGCAAGAAAGGGTTATGGTACCCATTTTAAAATGGGAATTCATTTGAATTTAAATGCAATTAAAGACATCAGTGACTACTGAATGTGAGGAACAGCTGTCCGGTCCTGCTAAATCTCAGAGAGAACATCTGCTTTTTCTAAAGTAGTCCTAATTTATGGTTAATTCCTTTATTTGAAAAAGAGATCAAAAGAAGTGCTAAACTAAATGCCCTATTGCTGGATATCTATATTTTTCAAATGCTCTTTAAAGGGCCTTTGACATTCCCAATCGCTGAACATGCCCTTTTGAGATTCCTAATGAAGATACAAAGTGTATTAAACCTTGCATTTAAAGATGTTGGCATAATTAGCAGTGGATTTAGCCCCAGTTGAAGCATGGCTATCAGTCATCTTCTCTGCTATATATTGAGATTATTCTTTTTCCATTCCTTGGCTCTTGCTGACACAGCAAGCTCCTCTGAGGAATCAATTATCAGCTGCATTTGTAGCATTTCAGACAGCGCTGACACGGGCAGACACTGTTTGCACACCCTGAAAGGCTCAGTCCAAGGCCCCTCTGACAGCACAGGCAGGGAGCCTCAGCACTCTGCTTCTGTCCCTGTGCCCCAGAGGCTGCCTTGCACTAAACCCGTGCCTCTGGTACCTCTGTTGAGTTCTGACCTAAGCTGTGACCCCAAGGCCCTGCACGGTTCAGCCTCAAAACTTTCCAAGAGAAAAACAAGAATTCTGTGAGGACAAAACAAACTGACGCCCTGAAACAGCATTTGCCACCATTTCCCCTTAAAGATCACAGATGTCCCTGAGCTCTCCAGAGAGGAACCAGCTGGGGCATTTTTAGCCCTCCCTTTGCTGGAGGTGGTTCTGAGATGCCCCAGTGAGAGCTCAGCCCCAGGCCAAGCGCTGCCCCCATCTCAGGTGCTGCCCAGCTCTGCAGCAGCCAGGGAAAACCTGCCAAACCCACCTGCCTTGGCTATGGGGCAGCAGGGACACGCTCAGCACGTCCTGGTTTGGAGGAGCTGCTCTGCTGTCTGCTCACAGGCATTCCCTGTAAATGCTCCCTGGGAAGAGCTCTGGGCTCAGAAGGGGAGGCCATACCTGTGATACGCTCGGTGACATCCAGCAGGGCTTGGCCACTCAGGTGATTCCATTGGTAGCTGAACTCTTTCAGCAGGGACACTTTATCTACAAGGGAAAAACACGTTTCTGCTCACTTTTCTCAGGTCATAGGAGAAAGGGCAGGGCCAACCCCATTTTATAAAATAAAGTACATTTCTGCTGGGTTTTAAATCCTTTTCTTCTTTCCTTCCAGCCTACTTGGCAGGGTTTTAAATTCCAAAAGAAAAGCTCTCCTTTCACATTTGTAAATCCAAACTTGTCTGCTGTAGCAGGAGCTGTGTTAAAACATTTCACATCAGGGACCTCAGGAGTTCAGTCACATGGAAGCAGTGAAAAGGTTTTGCATCCCAGAGCAAAAAGGAAGAGCCCCATACTTGGGACACAGAAAGGCACTGAGCCAGTGTGAGAGTCTGTCCGAATTTTCCCTCATCTCCGAATTTTCCTCAATTTTAAGAAAATTCAGTATTTTTAGTTCAAATTCACCCAAAACCCCAAAAAAAACCCCAAAAATCACCCAAAACAGCCAAAAAATCCCCCAAAACTCCCCCAAAACGGGGTCCTGGCACTTGTGGAGCCCCTTGGGGCAGCCCGATGCCAGGCTGGGGTGAAAAACGGTGATTTAGGGGAAATTCAGAATTTATAGTTCAAATTCACCCCAAAACCCCCCAAAAAACTGCCCCAAAATCACCCTAAACAGCCCAAAAATCCCCCAAAACTCCCCCAAAATGGGGTCCTGGCGCTTGCGGAGCCCCTCGGGGCAGCCCGACGCCAGGCTCGGGTGAAAAACAGTGATTTTGGGAAAATTCAGTATTTATAGTACAAAATAACCCAAAAATCCCCCAAAAAACTGCCCCAAAAATCACCCAAAACAGCCCAAAAATCACCCCAAAATCCCCTCAAAACCTTCCCCAAAATTCCCTCCAAAATCACCCAAAACTCCCCCAAAAATCTGCCCCAAAAAACACCCAAAAATGACCCAAAAAATCACCCAAAAATCCCCCAAAAATGCCCAAAAATCACCTGAAAATTTCCCAAAATCTGCCCCAAAACCCACCCAATAAACCACCAAAAATCCCCCAGAAATTGCCCAAAATTCACCCAAAACCTCCCCAAACCATCCCAAGACCCCCAAAATTTCGGGATTTCCCCCTGAATTTTGGGGTTTTTTATTGGATTTTTTTGATTTTTGGGGTTTTTGTTAATTTGGGGAGGGGTCCCCACCCCCTCCCCTTTTTTCCCCCTAAATTTTGATGTTTTTCCCCAGAATTTTTTTGTATTTTCCCCCCAAATTTTGATGCTTTTTCTCCAGGATTTTGGGATTTTTTTCCCCAAATTTCAGTTTCTTTGGGATTTTCTGATTTTTATGGTTTTTGGTAATTAGGAGAGGGGTCTCCGCCCTCCTTTACTGCCCCTATCTGGTCCCCTTTCCTGAGTGTTTCCCCTCCATTTTTGATATTTTTCTTCAGAATTTTTTTATTTTCTCCGGGTTTTTCCCCCAAATTTCCGTTTTTTGGGTTTGGGGTTTTTAGGGTTTTTTTTAATTTGGGGAGGGGTCTCTCCCCCCCTTTTACCTGCAGAGGACCCCCAGGCCGTGCTCGTGGGCCCCGTTGTGCTCGAAGCGCAGCAGCGCCGCTGCCCGCGGCACCAGGCCCTGCTGCACCAGGGAGGCTGCAGAAATTGGGCTGAAAAACGGGAAAATTGGGCAAATCCTGGAAACTGGGGGGAAATCTGGGGAGATTGGGGGGAAATTAAGGGGGCTTTGGGGTGAAACCCGGGAAAATTGGGGTGAAATGTGGGGAACCCTGCGGCACCGGGCCCTGCTGCACCAGGGGGCTGTGGGAAAATTGGGGTGAAAAACGGGAAAATTGGGAAGTTCTGGGGAATTGGGGTGAAATTCGGGGATTTTGGGGCCATTTTGGGGGATTTTCGGGTAAAATTTGGGATGATTTTTTTGGGAATTTATGGGATCTTCAGGGTTTCCCTGCTGGGCTGGTGCTAAGGGGATTCCAGGGCTGGTTTTCGGGTGAGTTTTGGGCTTTTGGGGCTGGCTTTGGGGTGAATTTGGGGGTTTTTGGGGCTCTCACTGCTGGGCTGGTACCGAGGGCATTCCATGGCATTTTTTGGGGTGAATTTGGGGTTTTCTGGGGGGGATTTTGGGGTTATTTTGGGTATTTTTGGGGTCTCACTGCTGTGCTGGTACTGAGGGGATCCCAGGGCATTTTTTGGGGTGAATCTGGGCGATTCTGGGGGGATTTTTGTGGGAACTTTGGGGTTATTTCGGGGATTTTTGGGGTTTCCCTGCCGGGGTGTTACCGAGGGGGTCCCAGGGCAGTTTTTGGGGTGAATCTGAGTGATTTTGGGAGGATTTTTTGTGGGAATTTCAGGGATTTTTGGGGTCTCACTGCTGTGCTGGTACTGAGGGGATCCCAGGGCATTTTTTGGGGTGAATCTGGGTGATTTTGGGGGTATTCTTGGGGTTTCCCTGCCGGGGTGTTACTGAGGGGGTCCCAGGGCATTTTTTGGGGTGAATCTGGGCGATTTTGGGGGGATTTTTGTGGGAATTTCAGGGATTTTTGGGGTTTCCCTGCCGGGGTGTTACCGAGGGGGTCCCAGCGCAGTTTTTGGGGTGAATCTGGGCGGTTTTGGGCTGACCTTTGAGGCGGGGGTGCTCCCTGAGCAGGCAGTGCAGCAGGAAGGCGGCGCAGGCCCTCGGGGGGGTGGGGGCTCTGCAGGGCCCCCCCCAGCACCTCCAGCCCCCCCAGGGCCTCGAGCTGCTGCAAACCCTCGGGCTGGGCCCGCACCAGGCCTGGGGAGGGGAAAAAACGGCGTTAAAACAGCCAAAAACGGGAAAAATAGCACCAAAATTGACAAAAAACCACCCCAAAAGCCCCTAAAAACTTCCCAAACCTCCCCCCAAAAACATCCCAAAAAACCTCCAAAAAATGCCCCAAAAATCCCCTAAAATTTCCCCCAAAAAAACCCAAAATCCCCCAAAAATCCCTAAAAAATCCAAAAACTAAAAAAAAAAAAAATCTAAAAAAGTCTCCCAAAAAATTCCTTACAAAAATCTCCCCTCAAAAAAATCCCAAAATCCCCTAAAAATCCCCCAAAATCTCAAAAAATCCCTAAAAAATCCCTAAAAAGTCCCCCCAAAATCCCAAATAAATCTTCCTAAAATCCCTAAAGAATAATAAAAAAGTCCCTAAAAAATGAAAAAGATCCCCCAAAAAATCTCAAAAAAACACATAAGAAATCACAAAAAATTCACAAGAAAACCTGAAACAACCCTAAAAAACGGCAAAAAATCAGAAAAAAAAATTTTAAAAATCCCAGAAAAACCCTAAAAAATCAGAAAAATTCCCTAAAAAAATGCCTAAAAGATTCCAAAATACCCAAAAAAAACCCCTTTAAAAATCCCCCAAAAAATCTTTAAAACCCCCCCCCAAAAAAAACCCTTAAAATCCTCCCCTAAAAAACCCCAAAAATACACAAAAAATCACAAAAAAGTCACAAAAATTCACAAAAATATCACAAAAAAAGCAAAAAAACCTGAAAAAAATCCAAAAAAAAATCCCCAAATCCCTAAAAGATCCCAAAAAAACCCCAAAATGCCCAAATTCCTCCCAGACTCACAGGAGACGGCAAACAACGCAGCAGGAGCCACCCGCGGGTCGGGGTCCCCCCGCAGCGCCCCCAGCAGGGCGGGCAGAGCCCCCAGCGCCAGCGCCTGGCCCTGCGCTGCCGGAAGGTTCTGGGCACACGAGCCCAGGAGCCGCGCGGCCCTGGCGCAGAGAGGGGGCCAGCGGTGACCCAGCAGGTCCAGGACAACCTCCAGGCCCCCTAAAGAGCAGAATTCTGGGGAGAAACACCGAGAATTTGGGTTAAAATGGGAAAAAATGGGCTTCAAATGGCCCCAAACTCAGCCCCAGCCCAGCGGCCCTGGCTCAGAGGGGCCAGCGGTGACCCAGGAGATCCAGGACCACCTCCAGGCCCCCTAAAGAGCAGAATTCTGGGGAGAAAAATGGAAACTTTGGGTTAAAATGGGAAATTATGGGTTAAAATGGGTGAAAGTGGGAGAAAACGGGGTTCAAATGGCCCAAATGGCCCCAAACTCAGCCCCTGGCACCCCCGGCACAGAGAGGGGGCCAGCGGTGACCCAGCAGGTCCAGGACCACCTCCAGGCCCCCTAAAGAGCAGAATTCTGGGGAGAAATTGGACAGAAATGGGAAAAAACAGGGTTAAAACAGGAAAACGTGGGGCTAAATGGGGAAAAAATGGCACAAAATCCATCCCCAAACCAGCTATGAGTGACCCCAATGACCCCTGAGTGACCCTGAGTGACCAAAATGACCCCTGAGTGACCCCAGAGTGACCCCTGAGTGACCACTGAGTGACCACTGAGTGACCTCAATGACCCCTGAGTGACCCTGAGTGACCAAAATGACCCCTGAGTGACCCCTGAGTGACCCCTGAGTGACCACTGAGTGACCCCAATGACCCCTGAGTGACCCCTGAGTGACCAAAATGACCCCTGAGTGACCAAAATGACCCCTGAGTGACCCCAGAGTGACCCCTGAGTGACCCTGAGTGACCAAAATGACCCCTGAGTGACCCCAGAGTGACCACTGAGTGACCCCAGTGACCCTGAGTGACCCAAATCACCTCTCAATGACCCCAGTGACCCTGATTGCCCATCCCAGACCCTGAATGACCCCTGAATGACCCCAGAGTGACCCCAATGACCTTTAACCTCACCATTGGCATTGTCCAGGCTCTCGCAGAGGTCGCAGAGCTCCTCCAGGGCCCCCTCGTGTTCCCCAGTGTCCCCCAGGCCCCGCTCGGGCGCCGCCTCCCCGGGACAGGGCCCGGCCAGGAGCCGCGGGCAGCTCTGGAGCTGAAACCCCCAGCCCGGGGAAGGTGTGTGGGGGAGGCAAGCTGACCAAAGCGAGATGTTTGCCTGCAGATTGTGACCACTGGAGAAAGAAAACAATGGCTCTCACTTACTGCTGAGAACATGGACTACCTGTTACATCTGTTCCCTATTGTATCTGTTCCCCTCCCCTCACAATTTTCAGTAATAAAATCCTCTGAGTTAGCTAGAGCCTTTGAGATCTCCCCAGCGTAGCAGGCGGATCCTCGGCTGGACTGCACCAAAGGACTTCGTCTCTGCGTTGGTAGCTATATCCCCTCTCCCCTCCTCTTTCTCTCTTTCTCTATCTTTTCCTCTGCCTTAATCCCTCTATCGCATTTTTGCTGTGGTTATTTCAATAAAACTGCATTTGATTTGATTATCACTGCAAACCCTCTTGTACCGTGTTGGTTTTTGCACTCTGAGATCATTCCTACGAACCATCAGGTCATCTGTCTACTAGGACAGACCCTGACATTGGAGAGACATTTCTATGAGCTTTTTCGATGGGCAAAGTTCTTTGGGTTTTTCACAAATGTGCTCTTTGCCCTTGATATGTTCGTATGGGAAAGCATGGAACCCATTTTCCAAGCCATTTTGAACCTTGGATTCGGGTACCCCCGCATTTATCCAGTGTTCAGGGCACTCTTTCCGGTTTTGAAAGAGAGAGCGGCTGCCTTTCCCTGGATTGCTGACTGCAGGAGGCAAGCCCCATTCCCCCGAATTCTCATGGGAGAAGTTCCTTTTGGGGGATATGATCTGCTGCTTCCCAGCCTCCCTGGCTCGCAGCAGAGGGGTGAAGTCTTGCCCGCAGCCAAAGAAGTTTTTCCCCTGCATTTTCGGAGCATGCTCAGATGGAGCCACTTTTTCCCTCCTCCGTTGCTCTCAGAGGGGTTTCAGTGGGCTGAGCCGCCCCTGGAAGCTCTGCAGACATCGCCCCGTCCGGCCTCTTGGACCCCGCATCGCTCAGACCTGGGGGTGGCATCGGTGCTCGAGGTCCCACCTCCCGAGTTTGTGGGGCTTCCCCAACCCTCCCCACGGGTGCGGGCGCTTCCCCATGTGGCCTCTCCCGCGGCCGTCCCTCCTGCAGAGCCTGTGGGTGCAGCGGCCCCGCCTGGGCTTGCGAGCTCAGAAACACCGCTTCCCGCGGCTGCACCGGTGTTGCAAGGCAACAGCGATCAGGCACCGCTTCCGCCGCTTCCCGCAGCTGCGCCGGTGTTGCCAGGCGATGCACTCAGTGACAATGGCGGTTGCCGCCAGCGTGTGTCCGAGGCTGCACCGCCTGTGGATGCACCAAGAGCCGACCCCATGTGGGTCCCTGTAGCCCCGCTCGCGGTGGCCCTGCTTTCACCCTCAGCGCCGATGCCGGAGGTGTCAGTTGAGACCAGCGACCCAGTGCTGCCGCCGTCACCCCCACCCGGCCTGCTGTGACTGCACTCTCTCTGGCCTCGCCCCCCCCACCAGCCACCCCAGCAGTTCTGCCGCCTTCGGGGACTCCTTCCTCCGTGTCTGCGTCAGAGGCTGCCCTGGAACCGGAGGCATATCTGAGCTCAGACCGTCCCATGCCGTTTGCCCTTGCAACAGCGGTTTCAGCAGCTGGCCTCTCCTTCCGTGGAGGAGGCATGGCTTAACAGCTGAGTGCGGGTGCAGCCCGGCCGCCTTCTTTCAAGCTCAGTGTTCTTGGCGGGTTGGGGGGTGTTTGGTCGGTTGTTTCCCCTTGGGGGGTGCGAATCTCCCTGCCGTCCCTCATGCGCCCCAGCCGCAAGGGGGAGGTGGGTCCTGAAAGTTCTGCCTTTGGTCCCCAGCCCAGAGGGGGTGGGGGTGGTACTGGGAGGCAGATGGGGGGAACACCTTGTGCATTTGCATTGCAGAGGCAGAGGGAATGGCGGAAAGCCATCATTGCTTGTTTTCTGTGGGGAACAAACATTCCCAGACCCGAGATGGAGATTCTCAGGACAGCTTCTGTCCCCTCACTGCCAGCATGCATCAGTGATTTTGGGGGGAAGGATGCGTTTGGTCACTTGTTCTGCCATTGCACTGGCAGTGTGGTGCTGGGCTGTGACAACACAGAGCCCGCCTCTCAGGCTGGGCCTGGCTGTTTGGCTCGGTTCCCTGGGCCAGGGCCACTGCCCGGCCGGCTGCTGGGTTTGGGGGCTTTGCTTCTCCCATCAGGACCTGGACCACTGTTCTGTGGGGCAGGTCTGGGGTTCTTGATCCTTCCACGTGGGCCAGGGCCCACTCAGGGCCTCTCAGGCTCCTCTCTGCTGCTGCTGCTCTTTCCAGAAAAAAAAAAAAAAAAAAAAAAGTTGAAAGAGCTAGTAGCACCTCAAAAGCATTGAAGAGCCAAAAATTACAAGTAGTTCAATAAAGGAGTGTGGCCAAGGCATTAAAATTTTTTTTCTCAAAATTGTTTGGTAACTGTCAATGGATTTTTGATAATTATTGATGATTTTTCTTCAGCAATTTGTTGTTTCAGGATTCTGCAAGCCTGTTTCAGGACCAAAAGGGACTTTCAGAAATGTCAAAGAGGAACATCTTCAGTCGATGGACTTTCTCCTGTAACTCAGCTGTTTGGAGTTGAAGCAATGAATTTCTTTGCATTGTTTAAGCATTTTCTTATGTTGCAAGATTGTTTTAGTGATATGATAGAATTTTATGTTCTACAAGTGAAGAATTTCCCTGATCATTCCACATCAGCACTTGATTGAGGTTTTTCATTGGCAACACATAACCCGTCAAGTGTTTGTTCTTTCTTCTGCGTGGGTACAGCAGACAAAATGACAAACACTTTTCTTTTTAATTTAACTAAAATAAAAAGGGTGATATGTCACAGACATCTTTTATGAAAAATCCTTTCCTTAGGATTTTTCCTCCTGAGAAGCTGAGAGGCCTCAGGAACAAAATGTAAACAATGGTTATCTGCTGCTGTGGAATGCAACAGGTGGATCTTTGATTGGCCCATGTTGGTTGTTTCTAATTAATGGCCAATCACAGTGAGCTGGCTTGGACAGAGAGTTTGAGCCACAAGCCTTGGTTATCATTCTTTGCTATTCTATTCTTAGCTAACCTTCTGATGAAATCCTTTCTTTTATTCTTTCAGTATAGTTTTAATATAATAAATATAATTAAATAATAAATCAAGCCTTCTGAAACATGGAGTCAGATCCTCGTCTATTCCCTCATGCTAAGACCCCTGTGAACACGGCCACGGTGACAGGCTGCCAGGGAGACAGCGTGACCGGAGCTCCACCACCCCCACATCCCGGGCACAGGCGAATCGGGGGCATTTCCATGGCATTCCTGCCACGCTTCCCCTTTCCCCTGCCGACCCCCCTTTGTCACTCCCTCAGCGTGGGGGACTTGGTGGCACTGCAGGACCCCTCTCTGTGCCATCCCTGAGGTGGCACCTGTGCTTTTTGTCACCACCACCCGCCAATTTGTCACCAGTGCCCCAAAACAGGGGGTGGCCCACATCCTATGGTGGGGGAGAAGGGACAGCAACATTTTTGGTGTCTCCCTAACCACTTCCATCCCCCCAAGGATGCTCTGTGACTCTGCACTGCCGCCCCCCCCCGCCCCTACCTCCTCCTCCTCCTTCACCTGTGCCCCAGGAGGTGATGCCGCTGCTCCCACTGGGGACGTGCCAGTGACACCGAGGGGACACCGTGGGTCACCCCCCAAAGGGGCTGCAGGGTCACAGTGGCTCCTGGAGTTACAGCTGGTGGCTCCTGCAGTGACAGCTGGAGGTCCCACCATGCTGTGGTGACAATTTGGGGGGTGGGTGCTCTTTTTGGGGTTCTCCAGGGTCGGTCCCAAAATCCCCTCCCATCACCACAAAGTCACCTCCCCAGGCCTCGCCTCAGTTTTCCTCTCGCTCTGCAGGGACCATGTGGAGCTGGTGTGATAGCATTGGGTTTATTTGGGGGGATTTTGGGTTGGGGGCTACTGGGATGGACTGGTGGGACAGTGGGATGGGCCAGGCTGTGGGCAGGCTGGTGGTCATCTGGGCTGGGGGCAGGCCAGGCTGCAAGGCTGCAGGGCCAGGGGCTGTCCAGATCAGAATCCAGCTGGGATCCATGGCTCGGATGTCCATCTGGACCAGTGTCCATCCAGAGTGGGATCCATGGTCTGGTGTCCATCTGGACCAGGGTCCAACCTCTCCTGCCCCCATCCATCCCATACTCTCCAGCCAGGGCCACTTCTCACTGCAGAGTGGACAAGACCCTCGGTCAGTGCCAAGATGACCCCAAACCCTGTCCCAGCAACCCTGCCACGCCACCCACCCCGAGCCCCAGTGCCACTGGTGTTCCCTGGAAGCCAGGCCAGATCCGGAACTCCTGGCAAAGGAGATCCAGAGTCCTGGGCTGGGGACTCAAGGGCATCCAGGATAGCGAGCACTGAGTCCATGTGGCATGGGGGGACAATTAGGAACACAGCTGGGGACATGCCTGGGTGGACAGGGGTGGGGGGTGAAGGGGGTTTAGGGGTGGGGAGAGGGTTGGAGGGCGGGATGCACCCAAAACTTCACCAAGTCAAAGGGGAGGATGTTCAAAACTAGAGGGGGGAAGGATGGAAAATAGGGAAAGGAGCCAAAAAGGGGGAAAAGAACCCCAAATAGGGGAAGAGTGACCCAAAATGGGGAGAGGACCCAAATGACAGAGAAAGGATCCAAAGTAGGGAGGAAAAGACACAAAATAGGGAGAAGGGACGCAAAAGATGGGAAAAGGATCCAATCTAGGGGAAACGTCTCAAAGGGGGAGGAAAGGACCCAAAATCAGAGGACAAAGGGTGTCACGGGAACAAAGCTCTTCCTGCACTTGGGGCACTCCCAGGGCTGCCCTTAGTGGTGGCTCTGTTGGTGTCTGGTCAAGATAGAGCTCTGAGAGAAGCTCTTCCTACACTCAGAACACTCGTAGGGCCTCTCCCCGGTGTGGATGTACCAGTGGCTGATGAGAGCAGCGTTCTGCTTGAAGCCCTTCCCGCAGTCAGGGCAGTTGAAGGGCCTCTCATCTGTATGAAGCTGCTGGTGCAGGAGGAGAAAGGAGCTGGTCTGAAACCTCTTCTTGCATTTAATACACTCATAGGGCCTCTCTCCAGTGTGGATCCTGTGGTGGCCAATCAGGTGGGACTTTGACATGAAGCTCTTCCCACACTGCCCACATTTGTAGGGCTCTTCCAGACCTGTGTGGACTTCCATGTGGCGGGTCAGGGGGCTTCTCCTCTGGTAGCTATTCCCACATTCCCCACACTCAAAAGGCCATTCCCCAGTGTGGTTTCTCTGGTGGATGGTCAGTTCAGATGTCGTCCTGAAGCTCTTCCCACCCTCTGCATACTCATAGCTTTGTTCCTCCGTGTGGATCCTCAGGTGGGCAGTCAGGGTGGAGTTCTGGGTCAAGCTCTTTCCAAACTCAGGACACTCGTAGGGCCTCTCCCCGCTCGTGGACACGCAGGTAGTGATGAGGCCGGAGTTGTACCTGAAGCCTTTTGCACAATGGTGGCAGCAGAAGGGCCTCTCGCCTTTGTGACTCTGCTGATGCCTGATGAGACAGGAACTCATCTGAAACCTCTTCCTGCATTTATCACACTCGTCGGGACGTTCTTCTGTGTGGATTCTCATGTGGCAGATCAGGGAGGATCTCAGGGAGAAGGTCTTCCCACATTCTGAGGACTTGCGGGACTCCTCCCCATCCTGGAGCTGCTCATGGATCCCCAGCTCTGAGCTGCAGCTCCATCCCTGGCCCAGGGTGGGCCTTTCCCCCTCAGATCCCCGTGATCGGCGTTTGCAGCCCCTCCTCGTAAGGGATCTCTGGGGCTTTTCTTTTCCCTTTGATTCCTGTGCTGTGGAGCTGCACAAAACAGCCTCTTCTACAAGGTTCTGCTGTGGGGATTTGACCTCCCTGGTCTCTGGCCTAAGCTTCTTGTCTGGGGAAGGAAGGACAAGGAGAAGATGGGATTTGCCTCCGTGCCACAGGGAAGGACAAGGAGATCCTCCCAGTGTGTCCCCAGCAGGACGGCTTTGGCACCAGGGTTGTCCTGCAGCCGGGGGCCGTGCTGGGGTGGGAGATGGAGCAGGAGAGAGGGGGAAAGGGGCACTGACTTCCTCCTCACCTGCCTGGGGCTCCTGGGCCATCTTCTTCCTCACGGCGTCCTCCTTCTTCATCGGGCCAAGGTTTGGAAAAAGAAAATCCTGGTTTGGGGGAAAACAAGGGCTGAACGTGTTGGGTTTGATAGTCCTGTTGCCCAAGTGCAGCTGGAGAAGTCAATGCCCCTTTCAGCCTTGAGGGGCCTGGAGCCCGCTCATCCCCAGCCTCCCCCACCCCTCCAGGCAGCCAGTTTGTCTCTCATCTCCGGGATCGCCCCTCTGCGCTCTTCCCCACTCCAGGGCTCCCGAGCTCCCTTTTGCTCTCCTGGGCATCCCCCAGCCCGAGATCACCCCTGTGCCCATCGGTACCAGGCGAACGTGAGGCTGTTCCCTCCACGGGAAATTAACGGTTCAGGTTTGAGGTCCTGCAAGAGTCAAAGATCCCCTGCCCCATGAAAAAACCCTCCCAGAGACCCCCCAATGGATCTGGTGCAAGCTCCCCCTCCCCACTCACCTGCGGCTTCTGGAGGGGGCAATGCAGCAGGAGTCAGGGGAGCTTCAGCCTGAGCGGCAGGGGAAGGCGGCGGGGAAACCAACGTGGTTGTGCTGCTCCTCTTCCTTCTGCTCCTCCACTTACTCCTCGTCTGTTTCTCCTCTTCCTTCCACTTTTCTTTCACTCCTAGACCGGCCCAGGCAATGCTGACACCCAAAAGCAGCCGCGCTCTGCCCTGGGAGGGTTCCGAAATAGCATGGTAGTAAAACTGGGGAGTGAAACTGGGAGCATTGGGAAAGATCATGAGAGCAGCGGAAAGGAATTGGGAGCGCTTTCCCTGCCAGTCCCGCTTTTACTGGGAGAACTGAGAGGGAACTGGGAGCAAACAGCACTCGGAGGCGGCTGCAGCCGGCAGCTAGTGGGGCCACGATAGAAGGCCTGGTTATGAGAATAAGAGAGCGATCGCGCGCTGGGATTGGTGGGCGGGAGCAGCGCGGGGTTTGCTCGGTTATGTGAGGGCCGGGAGGGGCCGGAGCAATGGCGGCGGCGTCCGGTGAGAGGGGACAGGGAGCGGGAATGGGGACCGGGAGCGGGAATGGGGACGGCAATGAGGACAGGGAGTGGGTATGGGGACAGGGAAGAGGCATGGGAATGGGGACATGATCGGAAATGGCACGCGGAACTGGAATGGCACAGAGAATGGGGACAGGGACCGGGAACTGGAATATGGGTATGGGACAGGGAATATTGAAATGGAAATACGGGAACAGGAGCGGGACCGTGAATAACAGAAGGGGAACAGAGACTTGGAATATGGGAGACAGATAGGGAATGAGACTGGAATGAGATTCAGGCTGGGATGGCAGCGGAACGGTACCAGGGTGACATGGGAATGGGTGGGTGAGAGGGGGTGACAGCAGGGAGAGGGGGATCCTGAACAGGGACACTGGCAACCAGGACAGAGGGACATGGAGACAGTTCCAGGGCAGGGGGGCCTTGATCAGCCACGCCATAACTTTCACCAGGGTCCCCAAGCACTTTTGCAGCTACTCGGCCTGTTCTGCCCAAAGCCCTGAGCAACCCCCAAGTCCCTCCCAGGAACGCCCACCTCCCTCAAACCCAACATGCCCCCCGTCCCCTGGCAGATCCCCCCATGTCCCCATCAATGGCTTATTCCAATGTCTTTGTTTTCACCCTGGTTTTGTGTGTTTTGAAGGGACCAACAGAAGTGAAAGGAAAATCCAGGCCACGGGGTGCAAGGAAGATGTGAAGCAGCTGGACAGGTGGTTTCTAACATGGATAACCGGCAACAGGGATGGCCTGGGCTCTGCTTACCGGGGTTCCCTGGGGATTACCCAGGGTGGATGCCTCTGTGGCGGCTGGAGCTGGAGCAGCGCAGGAAGGTCTTCCTGCACTTGGGGCACTCACTGGGCTGCCCTTAGTGCTGGCTCTGTTGGTGTCTGCTCAAGATAGAGCTCTGAGAGAAGCTCTTCCCACACTCAGGACACTCATAGGGCCTCTCCCCACTGTGGATGCGCCGGTGGGTCACGAGGGTGGAGTTGTCCCTGAAGCCCTTCCCGCAGTCAGGGCAGCGAAAGGGCCGCTCCTCCGTGTGAATCCTCTGGTGCCTGACAAGATGAGAGCTGGTCTGAAACCTCTTCCTGCATTTATCACACTCATAGGGCTTCTCCCCAGTGTGGCTCCTCAGGTGGTAGATCAGGTGGGAGCGCTGGCAGAAGCTCTTCCCACACTCCCCACACTCGTAAGACCTCTCGCCAGTGTGGATCCTCTTGTGGACAATCAGGTTCGACTTGTGGGTGAATCTCTTCCCACACTCGGGACACTCATAGGGCCTCTCCTGGGTGTGCATGTGCTGGTGGCTGACAAGGGAGGAGTTGTACTTGAAGCCTTTCCCGCAGTCGGGGCAGAGGAAGGGCCTCTCCTCTGTGTGAGTGCGCTGGTGCCTGAGGAGATCAGAGCTGGTCTGAAACCCCTTTCTGCATTTATCACACTCGTAGGGTTTCTCCCCGGTGTGCCTCCTCATGTGGACAGTCAGGTGGGAGATCCGGCTGAAACTCTTCCCACACTCCTCACACTTGTAACACCTCTCCTCGGTGTGCCTCCTCAGGTGGACAATCAGGCAGGAGATCCAGCTGAAGCTCTTCCCACACTCCTCACACTTGTAAGACCTCTCCTCGGTGTGGCTCCTCAAGTGGACAGTCAAGTTGGATCTCCGGCTGAAGCTCTTCCCACACTCCTCACATATATAGGGCCTCTCCCCCGTGTGGATTTTCATGTGGCAGATCAGGTTGGATTTCTGGCTGAAGCTCTTCCCACATTTCAAGCACTTCTGGGGCTTCTCCTTACCCTGAAGCTGCTCATGGACCACGAGCTCTGAGCTCCAGGCGCCTCCCCGGTCCAGGGTGGGCCTTTCTCCATCAGATGCCTGAGATCTGCATTTGCAGCCCCTCCTCGTGCGGGATCTCTGGGGTTTTTCCTCCCCGTTGGATTCCTGTGCTGTGGAGCTGCTCAAAACAGCCTCTTCCACAAGGTTCTGCTGTGGGGATTTGTCCGCCCTGGTCTCCATTCTCAGCTCCTGGTCTGGGGGAGGATGGGATTTGCCTCCGTGCCACAGGGAAGGACAAGGAGATCCCCCCAGTGCGTCCCCAGCAGGACGGCTTTGGCAGCAGGGTTGTCCTGCAGCCGGGGGCCGTGCTGGGGCGGGAGATGGAGCAGGAGAGAGGGGGAAAGGGGCACTGAATTCCTCCTCACCTGCTTGGGGCTGCTGGGCCATCTTCCTCTTCCTCACGACCTCCTCCTCTTGCATCGGGCCAAGGTTTAGAAACAGGAAATCCTGGTTTGGGGGAAAACAAGGGCTGGGCGCGTTGGGTTTGATGGTCCCGCTGCCTGTCTTGGTGTCTGCTAAGGAAGGCAGAGCCTCCCTTAAAATTGAAAATTTAAACCCCCTCCCTCCAAAGTACTATAATTTTGAAATTAAGGGGCTCTCAGGGAAAGATATGGAAATAGGAATAACAGTTCTTTGCTAGGAAAAATAAAATGAAAAATGTAATAGTAGAAAGAAAACCACTGACAGAGTCAGAATCCAAGCTGACACCCTGTTAGTCAGGGTGTTTGTTGCACTCCAATTAAATGGTGGCTGCAGTCCTCCTGCAGGGACAGATGTGGTTCTGTTGAAGCAGTGGTTCCTGCAGAAGGGTGTAGTTTTCCTCCAAAGGTCCAGTGGTGGTGTAGATAGGTCTGGTCTTCCTCAGCGAATCCAGTGGAGAAGAAAAGCTGCTCCTCTGGGAATCCAGTGGAGAAGAAACGCTGCTCCTCTGGGAATCCAGTGGGAAAAGCCTGACTGTGGTGTTCCAAATCTCTGATTATATCCAGGTGGGAATGCCTGGCTCCTCCCCATGGGTGGAACATCTACCCATGGGGTGAGGTAATTTTATCAGTCCTGCAGTGAGGCTCAATGGCCCATTAACAGAAGATATCTCCCTGGAGGGCTTGTGGAAGAGATAAGGAAAACTGCCCAATTAACAGAAGATAACTGCCCCACCTCTAACAGATGGCAATAGAATACATACCCACATCTTGCATTTCCAACCTCAGACACTCTCCGTTGCTCTCAGTAGCCCAAAGTGTGATCCCAGTTGCTCCCTTTTAACAGCAGTATGATCCCAGTAACTTCCAATATGATCCAAGTCATCTACCACTATTCCCAGTATGGTCCTAGTATAATCCTAGCTGCTTCCAGTCCATCCCAGTATGGTCCAAGCTGCCTCCAGCTACATCAACACAATCAGTCTCAGTATGATGCCATTTGCTACCAGCGTGCTCCCAGTTGCTCACAGCATCTCCCACTCACTCTCAGAATGATCCCAGTCATTCCCAGTATATCACATTAGCCCCTAACATGGTCTCAATTGGCCCGGCAGGTTCCTACTCACTTCCAAAATGATCCCAGGATGATCCCAGTACAGCCCAGTCCCTCCCAGCGATGCCACTCCTGGCATCCCCCAGCCCTGTCTGTGTTCCCCCCTCCCAGATTGCCTGATAGGAGCCCCAGGGGCTGGAAGGCCTCAACCAACATCCCCAGCAAGCCCCAGTGTGGATGTGCAGCCTCCAGTTTTCCCAGTTTGCCTCTCCTTCTCCCCAGGCAGGGTTCTCCTCCTCCTGCTCCTCCCGGCCCCAGCGGGTGGGAGCAGCTGAGAGCCCCGCACTGCCCATCCCGACCTGTCCCGGCTCCATCCCCGCTCCTGCCGCGGGCTGCGAGGGCTGCAGGACCGGGGCAGGAGGAATGGAATGGTGGAGCAGGGAGGGAGAAGCAGCAGGACAATGGCTGGAGGGAACAAGAGAAGGAGGAGGAGGAGGAGGTGTGGAGCAGGAAGAGGAGGAGGACGGGTGGGAGGAAGAGCTGGGTGAGAGGAGGAGGAGTGGGAAGTGGAAGCGGGGGGAACACAGGCTCCAGCCCTCGCTTTCTCCGCAGCACTCCCGGTCCCTGGGGCATTTCCCCCCCATATCTCAGGTGACCACAGAGGGGGAGCTCAACCAAATATCCTGGGTGCTCCATAGCTGGGTATCTTTTTGGGGATGGGGGGATTTTTGGAGCTCAAAGGACTCCAAAGCTAAGCTGCAAATGCCCATTGGGGAGATTTTGGCGGTGTCCCGGCAGGTTGTTTCTTCGCGGGGGAGGGCAAGAGAGGGGAGAACACTGGGACACCGACGTGTGTAGCCCAGAGAGAGGAGACCGCCAGGATTCAGCCCGGAGAGGGGAACACCCTTGTGAGGGGGAAACCCTGGAGCTCCCCACAGCCTGGAGCAGAGTCAGGGGAAACGGGAGCGCTGAGGCACCAAGAGCCCCGGCATTGCTAAGAAGGAGCCCAGAGAGGGGGATCTAGGGAACCCCTGGGGGCTGCAGGGAACCCCCAGCAGCACAGAGAAGGGGGAGCCCCAGAAGCCCAAGGTCAGAAGAGCAGAGAGGGGGGACCCTGGGGATTCCCGTGACAGCCTGGAGAGGGTATGGACCCCTGGAGAGGAGAACGCTCAATAGATGCAGGACTCCAAGAAGTCCAAAGTGGAGAGACCAGAGAAGGGCAATTCATGGGGAGCTCTTTTTTGGAATAATCATGAGACATTCAAGTCTTGGCAGGCTTAAGGATGGTATTTCTCAGGGTTTTTCCAACTAAAGTTTTTTGGTCTGGAGATTTTTATGGACACAAAATGTCTGGAGACTTCTAGAGATGGGTTGGGGCAGGAGGAATGCCCAACAAAATGCTCTCATACCTTGTTTTTCTCATTTCCAAACCTCAGCCAAGTCTGTTGCCCTGTCTCTGGGAACACCCGCTGGTGTCACCTCGATACATTGTCCCCGCTGCCTGGTGTCGCTCTCTGATCTGTTCCCTGTGTCATCCCATTCCTAGTGTCCACTGTGCCTGGCATCAACCCCTGGTCCATGTCCATCTTGTCTTATGTTGCAATGCAAGATGTAACCAGCAGTATGTATTTTATCACCATCTGTTGAAACCAGGAGGAGCAGTGTTCTTTATCACTTCCATGACACATCCCTCCTAACACCAGGGCAGATATTCTCTATTAATGGGCAAGCTGTTAAAACCAGGTGAGGCAGGTTTATTTTTATCTCTTCCACAACCCATCATCCCTCCAGGGAGATATCTTCTGTTAATGGGCCATTGAGATTCACTGAGTGACTGATAAAATTAATCAACAGTGGGTGTTCCCAGAAATGGAGCTCACAGACTGGGCTATGGTTTGGAAATGAGAAATCCTATTTCCAAGAGAAAAACAAGGTATGAGAGCATTTTGTTGGGCATTCCTCCTGCCCCAACCCATCTCTAGAAGTCTCCAGACATTTTGTGTCCATAAAAATCTCCAGACCAAAAAACTTTAGTTGGAAAAACCCTGAGAAATACCATCCTTAAGCCTGCCAAGACTTGAATGTCTCATGATTATTCCAAAAAAGAGCTCCCCATGAATTGCCTTTCTCCGGTCTCTCCACTTTGGACGTCTTGGAGTCCTGCATCTATTGAGTGTTCTCCTCTCCAGGAGTCCACACCCTCTCCAGGCTGTCACGGGAATCCCCAGGGTCCCCCCTCTCTGCTCTTCTGACCTTGGGCTTCTGGGGCTCCCCCTTCTCTGTGCTGCTGGGGGTTCCCTGCAGCCCCCAGGGGTTCCCTAGATCCCCCTCTCTGGGCTCCTTCTTAGCAATGCCGGGGCTCTTGGTGCCTCAGCGCTCCCGTTTCCCCTGACTCTGCTCCAGGCTGTGGGGAGCTCCAGGGTTTCCCCCTCGCAAGGGTGTTCCCCTCTCCGGGCTGAATCCTGGTGGTCTCCTCTCTCTGGGCTACACACGTCGGTGTCCCAGTGTTCTCCCCTCTCTTGCCCTCCCCCGCGAAGAAACAACCTGCCGGGACACCGCCAAAATCTCCCCAATGGGCATTTGCAGCTTAGCTTTGGAGTCCTTTGAGCTCCAAAAATCCCCCCATCCCCAAAAAGATACCCAGCTATGGAGCACCCAGGATATTTGGTTGAGCTCCCCCTCTGTGGTCACCTGAGATATGGGGGGGAAATGCCCCAGGGACCGGGAGTGCTGTGGAGAAAGCGAGGGCTGGAGCCTGTGTTCCCCCCGCTTCCACTTCCCACTCCTCCTCCTCTCACCCAGCTCTTCCTCCCACCCGTCCTCCTCCTCTTCCTGCTCCACACCTCCTCCTCCTCCTCCTTCTCTTGTTCCCTCCAGCCATTGTCCTGCTGCTTCTCCCTCCCTGCTCCACCATTCCATTCCTCCTGCCCCGGTCCTGCAGCCCTCGCAGCCCGCGGCAGGAGCGGGGATGGAGCCGGGACAGGTCGGGATGGGCAGTGCGGGGCTCTCAGCTGCTCCCACCCGCTGGGGCCGGGAGGAGCAGGAGGAGGAGAACCCTGCCTGGGGAGAAGGAGAGGCAAACTGGGAAAACTGGAGGCTGCACATCCACACTGGGGCTTGCTGGGGATGTTGGTTGAAGCCTTCCAGCCCCTGGGGCTCCTATCAGGCAATCTGGGAGGGGGGAACACAGACAGGGCTGGGGGATGCCAGGAGTGGCATCGCTGGGAGGGACTGGGCTGTACTGGGATCATCCTGGGATCATTTTGGAAGTGAGTAGGAACCTGCCGGGCCAATTGAGACCATGTTAGGGGCTAATGTGATATACTGGGAATGACTGGGATCATTCTGAGAGTGAGTGGGAGATGCTGTGAGCAACTGGGAGCACGCTGGTAGCAAATGGCATCATACTGAGACTGATTGTGTTGATGTAGCTGGAGGCAGCTTGGACCATACTGGGATGGACTGGAAGCAGCTAGGATTATACTAGGACCATACTGGGAATAGTGGTAGATGACTTGGATCATATTGGAAGTTACTGGGATCATACTGCTGTTAAAAGGGAGCAACTGGGATCACACTTTGGGCTACTGAGAGCAACGGAGAGTGTCTGAGGTTGGAAATGCAAGATGTGGGTATGTATTCTATTGCCATCTGTTAGAGGTGGGGCAGTTATCTTCTGTTAATTGGGCAGTTTTCCTTATCTCTTCCACAAGCCCTCCAGGGAGATATCTTCTGTTAATGGGCCATTGAGCCTCACTGCAGGACTGATAAAATTACCTCACCCCATGGGTAGATGTTCCACCCATGGGGAGGAGCCAGGCATTCCCACCTGGATATAATCAGAGATTTGGAACACCACAGTCAGGCTTTTCCCACTGGATTCCCAGAGGAGCAGCGTTTCTTCTCCACTGGATTCCCAGAGGAGCAGCTTTTCTTCTCCACTGGATTCGCTGAGGAAGACCAGACCTATCTACACCACCACCGGACCTTTGGAGGAAAACTACACCCTTCTGCAGGAACCACTGCTTCAACAGAACCACATCTGTCCCTGCAGGAGGACTGCAGCCACCATTTAATTGGAGTGCAACAAACACCCTGACTAACAGGGTGTCAGCTTGGATTCTGACTCTGTCAGTGGTTTTCTTTCTACTATTACATTTTTCATTTTATTTTTCCTAGCAAAGAACTGTTATTCCTATTTCCATATCTTTCCCTGAGAGCCCCTTAATTTCAAAATTATAGTACTTTGGAGGGAGGGGGTTTAAATTTTCAATTTTAAGGGAGGCTCTGCCTTCCTTAGCAGACACCAAGACAGGCAGCGGGACCATCAAACCCAAGGCGCCCAGCCCTTGTTTTCCCCCAAACCAGGATTTCCTGTTTCTAAACCTTGGCCCGATGCAAGAGGAGGAGGTCGTGAGGAAGAGGAAGATGGCCCAGCAGCCCCAAGCAGGTGAGGAGGAATTCAGTGCCCCTTTCCCCCTCTCTCCTGCTCCATCTCCCGCCCCAGCACGGCCCCCGGCTGCAGGACAACCCTGCTGCCAAAGCCGTCCTGCTGGGGACGCACTGGGGGGATCTCCTTGTCCTTCCCTGTGGCACGGAGGCAAATCCCATCCTCCCCCAGACCAGGAGCTGAGAATGGAGACCAGGGCGGACAAATCCCCACAGCAGAACCTTGTGGAAGAGGCTGTTTTGAGCAGCTCCACAGCACAGGAATCCAACGGGGAGGAAAAACCCCAGAGATCCCGCACGAGGAGGGGCTGCAAATGCAGATCTCAGGCATCTGATGGAGAAAGGCCCACCCTGGACCGGGGAGGCGCCTGGAGCTCAGAGCTCGTGGTCCACGAGCAGCTTCAGGGTAAGGAAAGCCCCAGAAGTGCTTGAAATGTGGGAAGAGCTTCAGCCAGAAATCCAACCTGATCTGCCACATGAAAATCCACACGGGGGAGAGGCCCTATATATGTGAGGAGTGTGGGAAGAGCTTCAGCCGGAGATCCAACTTGACTGTCCACTTGAGGAGCCACACCGAGGAGAGGCCTTACAAGTGTGAGGAGTGTGGGAAGAGCTTCAGCTGGATCTCCTGCCTGATTGTCCACCTGAGGAGGCACACCGAGGAGAGGTGTTACAAGTGTGAGGAGTGTGGGAAGAGTTTCAGCCGGATCTCCCACCTGACTGTCCACATGAGGAGGCACACCGGGGAGAAACCCTACGAGTGTGATAAATGCAGAAAGGGGTTTCAGACCAGCTCTGATCTCCTCAGGCACCAGCGCACTCACACAGAGGAGAGGCCCTTCCTCTGCCCCGACTGCGGGAAAGGCTTCAAGTACAACTCCTCCCTTGTCAGCCACCAGCACATGCACACCCAGGAGAGGCCCTATGAGTGTCCCGAGTGTGGGAAGAGATTCACCCACAAGTCGAACCTGATTGTCCACAAGAGGATCCACACTGGCGAGAGGTCTTACGAGTGTGGGGAGTGTGGGAAGAGCTTCTGCCAGCGCTCCCACCTGATCTACCACCTGAGGAGCCACACTGGGGAGAAGCCCTATGAGTGTGATAAATGCAGGAAGAGGTTTCAGACCAGCTCTCATCTTGTCAGGCACCAGAGGATTCACACGGAGGAGCGGCCCTTTCGCTGCCCTGACTGCGGGAAGGGCTTCAGGGACAACTCCACCCTCGTGACCCACCGGCGCATCCACAGTGGGGAGAGGCCCTATGACTGTCCTGAGTGTGGGAAGAGCTTCTCTCAGAGCTCTATCTTGAGCAGACACCAACAGAGCCAGCACTAAGGGCAGCCCAGTGAGTGCCCCAAGTGCAGGAAGACCTTCCTGCGCTGCTCCAGCTCCAGCCGCCACAGAGGCATCCACCCTGGGTAATCCCCAGGGAACGCTGGTAAGCAGAGCCCAGGCCATTCCTGTTGCCGGTTATCCATTTTAGAAACCACCTGTCCAGCTGCTTCACATCTTCCTTGCACCCCGTGGCCTGGATTTTCCTTTCATTTCTGTTGGTCCCTTCAAAACACACAAAACCAGGGTGAAAACAAAGACATTGGAATAAGCCATTGATGGGGACATGGGGGGATCTGCCAGGGGACGGGGGGCATGTTGGGTTTGAGGGAGATGGGTGTTCCTGGGAGGGACTTGGGGGTTGCTCAGGGCTTTGGGCAGAACAGGCCGAGTAGCTGCAAAAGTGCTTGGGGACCCTGGTGAAAGTTATGGCGTGGCTGATCAAGGCCCCCCTGCCCTGGAACTGTCTCCATGTCCCTCTGTCCTGGTTGCCAGTGTCCCTGTTCAGGATCCCCCTCTCCCTGCTGTCACCCCCTCTCACCCACCCATTCCCATGTCACCCTGGTACCGTTCCGCTGCCATCCCAGCCTGAATCTCATTCCAGTCTCATTCCCTATCTGTCTCCCATATTCCAAGTCTCTGTTCCCCTTCTGTTATTCACGGTCCCGCTCCTGTTCCCGTATTTCCATTTCAATATTCCCTGTCCCATACCCATATTCCAGTTCCCGGTCCCTGTCCCCATTCTCTGTGCCATTCCAGTTCCGCGTGCCATTTCCGATCATGTCCCCATTCCCATGCCTCTTCCCTGTCCCCATACCCACTCCCTGTCCTCATTGCCGTCCCCATTCCCGCTCCCGGTCCCCATTCCCGCTCCCTGTCCCCTCTCACCGGACGCCGCCGCCATTGCTCCGGCCCCTCCCGGCCCTCACATAACCGAGCAAACCCCGCGCTGCTCCCGCCCACCAATCCCAGCGCGCGATCGCTCTCTTATTCTCATAACCAGGCCTTCTATCGTGGCCCCACTAGCTGCCGGCTGCAGCCGCCTCCGAGTGCTGTTTGCTCCCAGTTCCCTCTCAGTTCTCCCAGTAAAAGCGGGACTGGCAGGGAAAGCGCTCCCAATTCCTTTCCGCTGCTCTCATGATCTTTCCCAATGCTCCCAGTTTCACTCCCCAGTTTTACTACCATGCTATTTCGGAACCCTCCCAGGGCAGAGCGCGGCTGCTTTTGGGTGTCAGCATTGCCTGGGCCGGTCTAGGAGTGAAAGAAAAGTGGAAGGAAGAGGAGAAACAGACGAGGAGTAAGTGGAGGAGCAGAAGGAAGAGGAGCAGCACAACCACGTTGGTTTCCCCGCCGCCTTCCCCTGCCGCTCAGGCTGAAGCTCCCCTGACTCCTGCTGCATTGCCCCCTCCAGAAGCCGCAGGTGAGTGGGGAGGGGGAGCTTGCACCAGATCCATTGGGGGGTCTCTGGGAGGGTTTTTCATGGGGCAGGGGATCTTTGACTCTTGCAGGACCTCAAACCTGAACCGTTAATTTCCCGTGGAGGGAACAGCCTCACGTTCGCCTGGTACCGATGGGCACAGGGGTGATCTCGGGCTGGGGGATGCCCAGGAGAGCAAACGGGAGCTCGGGAGCCCTGGAGTGGGGAAGAGCGCAGAGGGGCGATCCCGGAGATGAGAGACAAACTGGCTGCCTGGAGGGGTGGGGGAGGCTGGGGATGAGCGGGCTCCAGGCCCCTCAAGGCTGAAAGGGGCATTGACTTCTCCAGCTGCACTTGGGCAACAGGACTATCAAACCCAACATGTTCAGCCCTT
Organism: Melospiza melodia melodia; assembly: GCF_035770615.1. NCBI lineage: Eukaryota > Metazoa > Chordata > Aves > Passeriformes > Passerellidae > Melospiza > Melospiza melodia. The sequence goes on from NW_026948638.1 coordinate 2,562,773, forward strand.
GTTTTCCCCCAAACCAGGATTTTCTTTTTCCAAACCTTGGCCCGATGAAGAAGGAGGACGCCGTGAGGAAGGAGATGGCCCAGGAGCCCCAGGCAGGTGAGGAGGAAGTCAGTGCCCCTTTCCCCCTCTCTCCTGCTCCATCTCCCACCCCAGCACGGCCCCCGGCTGCAGGACAACCCTGGTGCCAAAGCCGTCCTGCTGGGGACGCACTGGGAGGATCTCCTTGTCCTTCCCTGTGGCACAGAGGCAAATCCCATCTTCTCCTTGTCCTTCCTTCCCCAGACAAGAAGCTTAGGCCAGAGACCAGGGAGGTCAAATCCCCACAGCAGAACCTTGTAGAAGAGGCTGTTTTGTGCAGCTCCACAGCACAGGAATCAAAGGGAAAAGAAAAGCCCCAGAGATCCCTTACGAGGAGGGGCTGCAAACGCCGATCACGGGGATCTGAGGGGGAAAGGCCCACCCTGGGCCAGGGATGGAGCTGCAGCTCAGAGCTGGGGATCCATGAGCAGCTCCAGGATGGGGAGGAGTCCCGCAAGTCCTCAGAATGTGGGAAGACCTTCTCCCTGAGATCCTCCCTGATCTGCCACATGAGAATCCACACAGAAGAACGTCCCGACGAGTGTGATAAATGCAGGAAGAGGTTTCAGATGAGTTCCTGTCTCATCAGGCATCAGCAGAGTCACAAAGGCGAGAGGCCCTTCTGCTGCCACCATTGTGCAAAAGGCTTCAGATACAACTCCGGCCTCATCACTACCTGCGTGTCCACGAGCATGGCCTGGGGATCCTCTGCAGGTAAAATGGGGGGAGACACCCCTCCCCAAATTAACAAAAACCCTACAAACCCAAAAAACGGAAATTTGGGGAAAAAACCCGGAGAAAATAAAAAAATTCTGAAGAAAAATATCAAAAATGGGGGGGAAACACTCAGGAAAGGGGAGCAGATAGGGGCAGTAAAGGAGGGCGGAGACCCCTCTCCTAACTACCAAAAACCATAAAAATCAGAAAATCCCAAAGAAACTGAAATTTGGGGAAAAAAATCCCAAAATCCTGGAGAAAAAGCATCAAAATTTGGGGGGAAAATACAAAAAAATTCTGGGGAAAAACATCAAAATTTAGGGGGAAAAAAGGGGAGGGGGTGGGGACCCCTCCCCAAATTAACAAAAACCCCAAAAATCCAAAAAATCCCATAAAAAACCCCCAAAATTCAGGGGGAAATCCCGAAATTTGGGGGGTCTTGGGATGGTTTGGGGAGGTTTTGGGTGATTTTGGGTGAATTTTGGGCAATTTCTGGGGGATTTCTGGTGGTTTATTGGGTGGGTTTTGGGGCAGATTTTTGGGGGAGTTTTGGGTGATTTTTGGGCATTTTTGGGGGATTTTTGGGTGATTTTTTTGGGTCATTTTGGGGTGTTTTTTGGGGCAGATTTTTGGGGGAGTTTTGGGTGATTTTTGAGGGAATTTTGGGGAAGGTTTTGAGGGGATTTTGGGGTGATTTTTGGGCTGTTTTGGGTGATTTTGGGGCAGGTTTTTTTGGGGATTTTTGGGGTATTTTGTACTATAAATACTGAACTTTCCCAAAATCACCGTTTTTCACCCCAGCCTGGCCTCAGGCTGCCCCGAGGGGCTGCGGGAGTGCCGGGACCCCATGTAGGAGGAGTTTTGGGGGAGTTTGGGGCTGTTTTCGGGTGATTTTGGGGTGTTTTTGGGGGGTTTTTGGGTGAATTTGAACTATAAATACTGAATTTTCCCAAAATCACCATTTTTCACCCCAGCCTGGTGTCGGGCTGCCCCAAGGGGCTCCACAAGTGCCGGGACCCCATTTTGGGGGAGTTTTGGGCTGTTTTGGGTGATTTTTGGGTGTTTTTTGGGGGTTTTGGGTGAATTTGAACTATAAATACTGAATTTTCCCAAAATTGAGGAAAATTCGGAGATGAGGGAAAATTCGGACAGACTCTCACACTGGCTCAGTGCCTTTCTGTGACCCAAGTATGGGGCTCTTCCTTTTTGCTCTGGGATGCAAAACCTTTTCACTGCTTCCATGTGACTGAACTCCTGAGGTCCCTGATGTGAAATGTTTTAACACAGCTCCTGCTACAGCAGACAAGTTTGGATTTACAAATGTGAAAGGAGAGCTTTTCTTTTGGAATTTAAAACCCGGCCAAGTAGGCTGGAAGGAAAGAAGAAAAGGATTCAAAAACCAGGAGAGATGTACTTTATTTTATGAAATGGGTTGGCCCTGCCCTTTCTCCTATGACCTGAGAAAAGTGAGCAGAAACATGTGTTTCCCTTGTAGATAAAGTGTCCCTGCTGAAAGGGTTCAGCTACCAATGGAATCACCTGAGTGGCCAAGCCCTACTGGATGTCACCGAGCGTATCACGGGTTTGGCCTCCCCTTCTGAGCCCAGAGCTCTTCCCAGGGAGCATTTACAGGGAATGCCTGTGAGCAGACAGCAGAGCAGCTCCTCCAAACCAGGAGGTGCTGAGCTTGTCCCTGCTGCCCCATAGCCAAGGCAGGTGGGTTTGGCAGGTTTTCCCTGGCTGCTGCAGAGCTGGGCAGCACCTGAGATGGGGGCAGCACTCGGCCTGGGGCTCAGCTCTCACTGGGGCATCTCAGAACCACCTCCAGCAAAGGGAGGGCTAAAAATGCCCCAGCTGGCTCCTCTCTGGGGAGCTCAGGGACATCTGTGATCTTTGAGGGGAAATGGTGGCAAATGCTGTTTCAGGGCATCAGTTTGTTTTGTCCTCACAGAATTCTTGTTTTTCTCTTGGAAAGTTTTGAGGCTGAACCGTGCAGAGCCTGGGGGTCACAGCTTAGGTCAGAACTCAACAGAGGTATCAGAGGCACGGGTTTAGTGCAAGGCAGCCTCTGGGGCACAGGGACAGAAGCAGAGTGCTGAGGCTCCCTGCCTGTGCTGTCAGAGTGGCCTTGGACTGAGCCTTTCAGGGTGTGCAAACAGTGTCTGCCTGGGTCAGCGCTGCCCAAAATGATACAAATGCAGCTGATAATTGATTCCTCAGAGGAGCTTGCTGTGTCAGCAATAGCCAAGGAATGGAAAAAGGATAATCTCAGTATAGAGCAGAGAAGATTATAGATAGCCTTGCTTTAACTGGGACTAAATCCACTGCTAATTATGCCAACATCTTGAAATGTAAGGTTTAATACAATTTGTGTCTTCATTAGGAATCTCAAAAGGGCATGTTCAGTGATTGGGAATGTCAAAGGCCCTTTAAAGAGCATTTGAATAAAGTAGATCTCCAGCAACAGCGAATTTAGTTTAGCTGTTCTTTGAAAAAGAGGTCATCTTTTTCAAAAAAACGATTTAACCATAAATTTGGAGTACTTTAGAAAGAGCAGATGTTCTCTGCGATTTAGTAGGAACAGACAGGTGCTCCTCCTGTTCAGTAGTCACTGATGTCTTTAATTGCATTTAAACTCAAATGAATTCCCATTTTAAAATGGGTTCCATAACCCTTTCCTGCTTAGCAGAATTGGTTTTGGGTACTTGCAGGAGCTCTTTCATTGTTGCTGACTGCTGGTGGAATAACAGCATAGAGAAAATGAAGTCTCTTCCACCACAGAATATTAAATGGCTGCTAGATAACATTCTGTCTGATCAGAAAATAAGAATGGTCTCCAGAGCATTTCAGGTTTTGATCTCTCAGCCAAATCTGCCATGCAAGAAGCCTGTTGGTAGTAGCTTTTTGTCTGTGTTTGATATAGTTCAGTTCAGAAAATAAGCAGAGAGATTTCAGAGACAATATGAGAAAACACTCGTGTTTTGGTTATATTTGAGTTCCCTGTGTAGCATTTTTCTTTCTCTATGCCCTTATTCAAGTTGACATTATAAGAAAAATTGCCATTAACATTGAGAGAGGAAGTGGCATTAAAATGTGGAGATGCCCAAATGCCACAGCAATGAGTTCTGGGTAATTGTCTAAGACACCCTGAGGTTTGAAACAGCTCTTTGTAGGAAGCCCCAAAAGCATTCTGCCAAAGACCCCAGCTGGCCGCTGCTGTTTCTCATCCAGCTGTCAGGCAGCAGCCATCTCTGGTGGGCTGGAGTTTTGAGGTGTGTTCTAATCCTGCCCTTTGCTGTGTGCCATTGAGCACAGGGAAGAGCCAGATTAGACATTTGGCACTTGACATCAAAGTTACAAAAATGGAATCATCCCTTTTATTAGAAATCTCTCCATTTCCTCTCTATGGTGCATTTCCAAATCTTCAGTGTGGGTTTAGACAACTTCTTAATGGAAATCAAAGGCAATTGGACATTTTATTCATTGTTCATGCAGAAAGAGATTGTGAAATAATTTAGTAAAGGTAGGAAGTCTGCCGCAGGGACAAGGCTCTGGTTGGAGCAATTAGTGCTGAGGGGTTGGTGGTTCTGTTTCCAGGATGTTCAGCTGCTTTGCCCGTTTCTGGACCAAGGGGCTCTGGGTGCTGTTTTGCTGCTCTTGGCCAGAGAGGCTGGCAAGAAGCAGAAGCAGAGGCAGATCCTTGTTGCAGTGAGGCTGGTGGGTAAGGAGCTGTGTCTCTGTCCCGGCAGTGCTTGTGCAGGGCGTTCATGCCAGGAGCCCTGAAGTCGCCCAGCGCGACGCCCTGCCCGTGCTCTGGCCCTGCCTGGGGAACAAGGCGCTGCCTGTGCGGAGCGCCAACGTCCGCACCGTGGCCACCAAGCTGGCCTCTGCCCTCTGCAAGGTGATGGGCACCCCGCTGAAGAAATGTGCTGCCAGCAAGCCTCCACATGTGCGGGAAAACCTCTCCAAAATGCTGGGCTGGTGAAGGCGAGATGTTCACCAGAAAGCTGAGGAATCGCTGAGTTGGACACCTCTGGATTTGCTTTTTGAGCTGTGCCAAAAATGACAGAATGCTAAGGAAGGGTGTGCATCTGCCCCCGCTCTCTCCATTGCTCTTCCTAGTCATGGCATGGGGGGCCTGGAGTAGCTCCAGATGGAGGACAAGATGAAGGGCAGTCATGGCTTAGCCTCACACAGAGGTGAGGGGGGAGCTGGGCCAATCTCTGCTGGCAGGAAGGGTCTTGTGGCAGCCCAGAGAGGCTGTGCACATTGCCAGGGAACAGCTGTGCCCTGCACGTGCCCCTGCAATGAGCTGTGCTGCTGCCAGTGCCCCTGGAGCTGTGGGGCTGCTGAGCTGTGGGGCAGGCAGAGGAGCAGGAGGGTGCATGTGCAGCTGAGCCATTCCTGGAGAGCACAGGGCTCTGGGCTCCCTGCTGTCCCAGGGCAGCCCAGAGGCCAGGCTGGGCCTGTGCCAGCTCTGGGCAAGTGGCTCAGGGTTTGCCCTGGCCTGCCTCAGTGTCTGCCAGCAGGAGCATGTTTCCCTGTGCAGCTGTTTGGACATTTCCAGGAAATGTGTCCCAGGAAATATGGAGCTTCAGATGCTTTAGGTTTGCATTGTGGCCTCTGTTAAACTTTGTGTCCCCATTTTGCAGATCTGACTTGTTACAGTCTTACCGTGAAGTTTTCTCTGGACACTTCAGATGTTCCCTCACCCACAAAGTCCTCCTCCCATCCAGAAGAGCTCTCTGTCCTCCAAGCTCAGGAAGAAGTTGCCACCTGTATGAAGTGCGTTTGAAGAATAGGATTGATGTGTTAGGCTTCATAGTTAAGAGCTGTACATATGTTCTTATCTTTAGATGCAGTTTTGAATTAATGAGTTTTGATTGTATTTTTCAAATTTGATGACATATTTTTAATTCTATATATTTTATTTTGATGATGAAAAAAAGTAAACAAATAAATAACATTTAAATAAACCAAGAGGAGAATGTGAGACCAGGACCTGCTAGCGCAGAGATTATGGGAGTGCAGCTCACTCGGTGTGCCAGTGTCTCACCACATCCTTTCCTCATTGGGCCTCTCCTCTTTCTCTTTGGCCAAGTTTTCTTTGTGTCATTTGTGCTGCTCTTTGTTACTTGGCATTACAACAGAGTCACCTGTTGACCTGTGTGGGGGACAATAGATCCAAAAGATCCTGTCTAGTCAAAGGTTTTCTACCTAGGTGTGTTCTGTGCTCACCAACGGCCTGAGCAAAGAAACCAAGAGAAGTGTGCCCAGATACCAAAGCTTTGCTCCTTTGCAATCTCCCACAGATGTGGCTCACAGGTGTCTTCAATCACAATTCCATAGGTAAGAAGAGGTCATGGATTTCACTGGGAAATGATGCACTGCTTTGGCAATCACCTGTATGTATATTTACCCGGGACAGCACTCCAGCTGTGTTGTTTGCACCTTGTTTGCAGAAGGATGAGTGCCCTGGGATGCCAATAACAAGTGACAAGGGTTCCTCCAATCTGCACTGTAGCCTGGGTGCCATTCAGCCCAGAGCTAGGGGATCATTTGTTCCCATAGACCAGTGCTTGCCAATGTAATGAATTCCTGCCCAGCTGGAAGAAGCAATTCTGGATTCAGCTCCAGCTCTTGGTGGGCTGCATGATCATTGACAATGATGCCCTTCCAGAAATGATTCTGCAGTTTCCTTTCATAGTCATTTGAAGCTTTTAAACTTCACATTTCAATTTGCTTTGCCTTAAGGAAAAACACTTCTGGGCCCAGTGCAAACTGTAACCTTTTGACAGCAAAGTCCTCATGGTCGCCAGCTTCTGATGTTACACAATATCACCTGGCTGCCTGTGTTTGCTTAGCTCTGGGTCTAGTCCCAGCCTAGCAAAGCCCGGGTAGGGTGGCACGTTGCAGGGAAAATTGGTCCATGAGCTTATGGGGTTGCCATCAGCAGCAGAGTCAATGTGCCCTTTGGGGATTCCTCTGGAGACAAATTTAGGGACCTACTCCATGCCACAATATTCTCTTAGATCTTTCTAAAATATCCTAGAAAAGGCTGTGAAACTTCACATCTCCTTGCACACCCACTGTTTGAAGAGGGGCATTTTTGTCCCTCCTCAAAGTCATTGCTCTTGCACATGAGAAACATGAACATCCACCAACAGGAATGATGCGTGGTCCTGCTGCTGCTGCTGCAGGGGACTGGGAAGTGCAGACCTGGGTGTTACCAATATGAGCACTTAGTTAGCATTTCATGCTCCTTCAAGCTCTCCAGATCCCAGGGCTTTTTGTTTCAAAGCAGCCACTGCACCATCTCTAGGGAAGAACAGGAAATGGGAAACAGCGACTGCCAGCCTTGCAGGGGTGTGGGGGAAAACCTGAAGTGTCTGCATCGAAAGATGAATGGGAAGAGTGTAATTGCCAAAGCAAACGCTTTGTTAGGATAGCAGGACCAGTTCTTTATTGCATGCTTGCATGAAGATCATTTGGGATCTCCTTTTTGTGTCTCATGCAGAAAAGGAGCTCTTAATAATACCACGCCACTTAAACCAGATTGGGATGCAGCTCTGTAGTGGTTCACAATGAAGCAGACTGCCTGCTGTGCCACTGCCAGCCCTGCTGAGCCTGCGAGGGACCATAGTGTATCCCATGCCTGTTTTGCCTCCAAGCAGATCTTGGTTTTCCTTATTACTGTGGAGTAAATACTGGAGTAAAAAAATGGACAATTAAACTGGCCACTTTGGAGGATATGCTCATGCTTTTACATGTCAGTCCTGCACCTCATGCTCCCACGGCTTGATACTCATAATAAAGTATTTTAACAAAAAAACCTCAGCTCTCATGTTACATCTGAAGAAAATTGCACACGATCATCCAGAATTCTGCTGTCAGGAACAAGACAAGAGTCTTCCGACACTCACTTGCAGCTGTCCTGGATTGCTGCAGCCCTTTGTGAAAAGCTGCTGCAGACAGAGTGTTTGGAGTTGGTCTGGGCCTTTATGAAAGATCTGTGGAGCAGTGTGCAGGGCTCTCCTGGCAGGAAACTGTTTGTCCAAGCCCAGGGACACAGTGCCGGCAGGAGCGGAGCGGCCCCGCTCCCAGCCCGAGAGTCTGTGAGCTGAGCCACGCCGGGGAGAAAAGGCAGCGAGGGGCTCCAGCCCAGCTGCTTCACTGCCCTGCCCGCTCCATGGAGCTCTGTCGTGGGAGAAAGCCGACCCCGGATGAGTCCCCGAGCTTCCATCAGCTGCTGGAACTGCTCCATGACAGCTCCTGTTCTTCCGAGAGACACCCCAGCGCCTTCTTGGAACGCGTGTCATGGGGGGATTCTGTTTGATAATAAACTGTTGGGGGTTTTCCACTTTCATCTATCAGTAATAATTTCCTATTGCTGGAAAGGGGTTGTTGGAACACTTTAGAGGAGACGACTTATTGCACAATATCCTGTTTGAAGCTGTCTCAAACTGTGTGAGACAGATGGCTTCACACAGGAGCATCCCCAAGGCTGCTGAGGGGAAGGCACAGAGGAAGACAAACCCAGTATTTCTGAGGGAACTCCTTGACAGAAACCCAACCTGAGTTGTCAAACAGCAGACCTGATGTTTCGAGACATGGGCCAAATGGGAAACCTTTCAGTGTGTTTGGTCCAGGCTGGGCTATGCTCGAGGCAAAGGTGTGTCAGTGTGTTGGATAATACTCTTTTCTTGACCTAGAGATGGGGACACTGAGAGGTGTTTTAAAAACTTTTATTCCATTTTCAGTCTCATGAGAAGGGTGAGACAATACACATAATTCACGCCATCACAATCAGAAGCCAACTATTTCCTAATTACAGTATTTCTTGGTATGTCAGCTTTTTGCCATGCCATGTTGTAGATGCCTTAAAGCCAATTATTTGAAACTACCCCTTGTAGGTCCCACTACAATGCATCTTTCATAGCTCTGTTTTTCCAAAGTCTTATTTGCAAGGCCATCTATTGAAACTTTTTCTAGCTCCATTTCTCTCTCAACAATATCTGTCCTATTCCATGGAAATTTTTAAGTTACCATTTCTTCTCTCAAGATTTATATACATATTCATACTCTGTGGGCCTTCTATTAGGCTCTAAAAACTTTCTACGAATCCATTTCCCACATCAGTGCACTTGGCTCCTTCTCTCCTCATTGTGCCTGGCAAGCACAGGAGCCCAGAGCTCCTGCAGAACCCATCCCAGCACTCAGTGGGAGCAAACTTGTGTCCAGTCCTCGCCTGGAGCTGTGGTGCCCAGCATTCCACCACACTGGAATGAGGAACTGTTCCTGCTCTTTCAGAAGGAGCTAAGGAGCTTTGGCCTTCAGATCAATTGTCTGCAGGCTCCTGCAGTGCCTGGTGCTGCTCCCTTGCCAGAGGCACCCCAGCCCAGGGGGGCACATCTGGGCTGCTGTGTCTGGCTCTGGGGCTCCCTGTTCTGGGCAGTGAGGAGGAGCTGCAGAGGCTCTGCAGGACTGACAGGATGGGCTTTGGGGATGGCAGGAGAAGCTGAGGGACCTGGGCTGCTGGAGCTTCTGAAGAGGAGGCCCAGGGCTCCTCCTGCAACTGCTCCAAGGGTGGTTTCAGAGAATCACAGAATCAGCAAGTGTGGAACAGGCCATGGATATCATCAAGTCCAACCTGTGCCCTGACACCACCTTGTCTCCCCTGAGCCGCCTCTTCTCCAGGATAAACAACCCCAGCAGCTCCCTCAGCTGCTCCTCAAAGCCCTTGTGCTCCAGACCCCTCCCCAGCCTTGTTGCCCTTCTCTGGACACGCTCCAGCCCCTCCATGTCCTTCCTAAACTGGGGGCACCAAAACTGGACACAGCACTCGAGGTGCTGCCCAAGCAGTGTTGAGCACAGGGGAAGAATCCCTGCCCTGCTCCTGCTTGCCACACCATTCCTGATCCAGGCCAGGAGCCATTGGCCTCCTTGGCCACCTGGGCACACTGCTGGCTCATGTCCAGCCTGCTGTCCATCAGTTCCTGCAGGTCCCTTTCTGCCTGGCTGCTGTCCAGCCTCTCTGGCATCTTGTTGAGGGAGGGAGGCAGGGAGGGAACGGGTCCAGATCCAGTCCTTCCTGAAATGTGGTGTTTGCTGGCACTTGCAGTTCCCAGTTCTTGATATTTCCCTATTCTGGTACAGCCCAAGTGCTGCAACTTGCTGGCAAACAAAGTCAAAACCAAGCAAAACCTGGTACCTACAGCAACCCAATCTCGGGTTTGCTGACACCACCAGTACCCAGATCGGGAATGTTTCAGATGCCTGCACAGCCTAATTCCAGCAGTTTGCTGGCACAGAAAATTAGCATCTGGAAATTTCTCAGTGCCAGCAAAACCTGGCTGCAAAAAATGCAGGAATTTTCTGGAAAGAAAGCCAGAACCCAGCAGCTTCCTGGCACTGCCACCAGCACCGCCTAGGTCTGGTGTTTGCTGCGCAAGTGCCCAGATCTGGAAATTTCCTTATTCTGACACAGCCCAAGTGCAGCAATTTGCTGGCACAGAAATCCAAAACCTGTGGCAGCTTCCTGCTACTGGGTCTGGCACCACCCTGTCCTGGTTTAGGGCAAATTTGTTAAAGAATCTGCAAAGGTGGGCCCCTCCAGAAAGCAAAACCCACATGGCCCCTCCCTCCAACAGGTTCGTGAAAAAATTCCTTGGAGAGAGGTGGAAAGAACCTGTTTATTTCAGGCACAGCACCCCCCAGCACACAAAATGAACAATACCGGATGACACCGCTCTGAGAAAGATGACAAAATCAGAAAGTCTCTTTCGGGGGTGGTTGCTCTGTTCTCAGTCCCTCCGGCGCTGGGGCAGCTGCTGCAGACAAACCTTCAGTGTTCCCGGGTCCCAGTCCGGAGCAGGTTCAAGATGATCACAGGAACAGGAGAGGAGAAACAGTCTGGGAAGGAATTTGGACTGTTTAGCTAGAACTAGCTAATAGCAGAAGGAAAAGCGGGAGGAGAAGCAAGAGCAGAAAAGCAAGCAAGCAAAGTGGCAAGCAGAAAGCAAGAAGTGAAAAACAGCCCTATGTATACTGCCCGTCTCTGTGTCCCTGATAAGAGAAACCCAAACAAAACTTCCACTCTTCAGAGCCGGTCTTAAAGGCACAGAACAGATGAATAGGGATACAAGCATCATCACGTCACCTCAGGACACACCCCCACATCTTGTGTTTCCTGCACCAGAACCCAGATTTGGAAATTTCCCGGTGCCAGCAGAGCCCAAATCTGGCAGATTTCTGTCATTGGCAATGACACCGCCCAGATCTGGTGTTGGCTGGCAGTGCCAGCGCCCAGATCTGTAAACTTCCTGGTGCTGGCACAGCCCAAGTCCAGGGATTTGCTGGCAAAGAAAGCCAAAGTTTGGAAATCTGCAGGTTCTGGCTCTAGCACCATCCAGCTCTGGTGTTTGCTGGGACCGCCAGTGCCCAGGTTTGGAAATTTTCCAATGCCTTCACAGCCCAGGTCTAGCAATTTGGTTTTAGCTAGCTTAGGAAGTGAAGTTCCTCGGACTGTGGCTTTCCTTTTTCTTGGAACTGTTTAAACCTGCTCTGGACTGAAAACCCAGAAAAACATCGGCAGCAGCTCACACCTGTGGCCCCCCGAGCTCTGGGACGCTGCATTCCAGCACCAGAGGGACTTAGAAGAGACCAAGAGAGCCAACTACAACCCACAATAAGGACTTTCTGAATTTGCCATCTCTTCACCACTCTCCGAGGTTTTATTTAATATTATTCATTTTTCATGCTTGTGAATACTTTACTTGTTAAATAAACTGGGATTTTTTTCACTTTTCTCGAGGGAAATCTTTTCCTGAACTAGTAGGTGGAGGGGCCATTTGAACTTGCTTTCTAGACGGACCCCTTTTGGAGATTTCCTCCCAAAATTTGCCCTAAGCCAGAACAAACAGTCATCATGAAAATTTCACCAGTGACATAATTTCGTGGTGGCAAATCTTGTGACAGAAGCTTGACCTTGTTCTCCATGAGAGATTCTTGGGAAGAGCAGACAGGAGAAGATTCCTGGAAAACTGAAACAGCTTTCCAGAAGGGAAATGAAAATGAAAGAAACAATCCAAGATGTTTTCCTCTATTTATTTCTATGCTCCCCTTTTCTATGTTGCATCCCAGTAATTCCAGATGTACCTCACCTCTAAGATCGCTGACTTAGGGATTTTTAGACACTCTAAAATACCGTGAGCCACACACAGTTTTCCTTCCCCTGTTTTTACTGGGAAGCAACACTGGAGGTGTGATTGCAGTGCTAGGGTCAGGTAGGAATCCTACCCCAAGGGAAGGTGGCCTGACAGTGTTTGCCCCTCAGCAAGGACAATGCACAGGAGCTGGCGAGGGGATCGCTGTGCCAGTGGGCAGGTGTTCTGGTGTGCTGTATTGTCCCATTTTGGCCTTCCAGGTCACTTTCCCAGGTGTGCCTATACTCTCTCCCTTCCCCCTTACCCCCATGCTGAGTGAGTCCTGTCACTCAGACTTAACGTTCCAGCAAGGCGTCGTGTGGTTGGTCAAGTTTAAAGGATGCCCCTATGGCCAGAAGTCATTGGCCTGTCTGGGTGTCATCTTCCCCTGAGACCCTGCCCCTCTCACCTTGTTGGTGGCTCACCTGTACCTCCCCTCCCCCTGTCCCTGAGCTTAAAAAGGCGATCAGAGCATGCGGTCCTCGTTCTGTTGGAGCAGTTGCTCACGTTCAGACCTCTGTAACCATGGAATAAACCTCTGGACATTAAACCCTCCAGCAGAATCCATCTCCTTTTTCTCTTCACCATCGCCTGAAGCTATCCTCCTGAGGTAACGGGGTTGCTTACAAGCCTGGACTTGTTCAGTGCCCAGCTGCTACCACCAGCAAGCCAAGGTATCTCTGGTGATACACCGCAGTTGCTGCCTTTGGCCCAGCAGCGAGGGTCAGACTGGCCCAGGCACAATCTAACTGGTAATATTGGGAGCCTTTTTTTCCCAATAGGCAGGAGTCAGGGCTCTGCATCCGGGCTCAAGGCTGCAAAGTTCCCGTGTTTGGGCAGACGGAGGGGCTGTCCCCGGGGCGCGCGGGGCTCGAACGTGGAGCTCGTGGGGCGAGCGGGGAACGAACACGGGGACGAACGGCCCCGGTGCTTCAGTTGCAGCGGCGGCAGCGGCGGCAGCAGCAGCGGCGGCAGCAGAAGCAGCGGCAGAAAAGAGATATTTTGAATAATCTCTTTCTTTCTCTTCTCTCTTTCTTTCTCTCTCTCTCCCTATCCCGCTGTCGGGCACCCTTCTTCCGGGGTCCCTTGCCCGGCATCCCTCTCCTCTCCCCGCCTCCCTCTCCCCTGCCGGGCTGGGCCATGCCCCCGGCCCGCCCCCGGGCGGGGCTGCCCCGTGCCCGGCCCCGGCCGTCCCGCCGCGGTCTCGCCTCCGCCCGGCTCTGGCCGTGCTGGCGGTGGCGCTGCTGGGCGGGCATCAGTTCCTGGGGCGGGGGCGGCACTGCCCCCCTTTGCCTCCGCCTGGCCCGAGCCCGGCCCCAGACCCAATGCAGGGTCCAGTCCTGACCCCAGCCCCGGCCCCGGCCCAGGGCCCCGCCCTGTCCCCGGCCCGTGCTCCTCCCGGGGCCCGCGGAGGACACAGGCGGCGCGGCCGCTCCCGCCGCCTCCGCTGCGGCTTCCCCGGCCCGAGCTCCGCCGCTCGGCAGCGCGGCCGCCGGCCCCGAGCCTCCCGTGCCGCGTTCCCGGGAGCGAACGCCTGGGCATGGCCGGCCCGGGGCGGGTGAGGGGCGCTCGGGGGCCGTTGCTGGCCCCGGGCCGAGCGCTGACAGCCGCGTCCCGCCCGCAGGGACGGCGCAGGAGGCCCTGCTGGAGCGGTACCGGCTGGGATCGCTGCTGGGGCGCGGCGGCTTCGGCAGAGTCTTCGCAGCCCCGCGGCTCTCGGACGGCGCCCCGGTGAGCGGCGGGGCCGGCGGCGGGCGCAGGAGGAGGGGATGGAGGAGAGGGAGGGCGGAGGGTGGAGGATGGGGCTCGCAGTGCGGGCGGCGAGCTCACCCCGCTGCTGCTCTTGGCTTGCAGGTGGCCATCAAAAGGGTGCCACGGAACCGCGTCCGGCACTGGGGCGAGCTGGTGAGTGAGCGGGGTCAGCGGCAGAAGCCGGGCTGCCGGTCGGGGATGAGCCGGGGCCCGCCACGGTGGGAGCCGCCAGGACGCCCCGAGGGAGAGCGGGCGTGGGGCCAGCGCAGGGCTCAGAGCATCCCGGGCTGGCTGAGGGCTTCCCCAGGCCTGGCACGGCATCGGCCCCACTGATGGCATCGTGCTCCTCCCGCAGCCCGACGGCACCAGCGCACCCCTGGAGATTGTGCTGCTGGCCAAGGTGTCCACTGGCTTCCCTGGTGTGGTCCAGCTGCTGGAGTGGCTTGAGCTCCCCAACTGCATCGTGATGGTGCTGGAGCGGCCAGAGCAGTGTCAGGACCTTCAGCGTTTCATTCGGGCACGGCGGTTCCTGCCCGAGGAGGAGGCGCGGGAGCTGTTCCGCCAGGTGCTGGAGGCCGTGCGGCACTGCACCAGCTGCGGGGTCCTGCACAGGGACATCAAGCCAGAGAACATCCTGGTTGACCTGGACACCAGGCAGGCCAAACTGATTGACTTTGGCTGTGGCACCTACCTGCAGGACACAGTCTACACTCACTTTGCAGGTGAGCCTACCCAGGGCTGTGCTCCCGCTGCTGACATCTCATGGCCCAACATCTCCCAGCCCAAGCAGGCTGTGGCAGCGGGGATTCTTCCTTTTGCTGCCAGTCAGGGCACTGAATCTTCAGCTGAGTTACTTTAGAGCAGGGCTGGGTGGGCAGCCATCTTCCAGCCCTGCTGGCAGCCTCTGCCCGCCACTCTGCCCAGGACTGGGGCTGGGCTGGGGCAGCCAGCCCGACCAAAACCCCCGTGGGTGGGGTAGCAGAGAGGGAGGGTGGAACCTGTGCCCCAGCCACTTTGGTGTGCAGAAAAGAGGAAGGGCTTGGGCTGCTCCACTCGCCCTGTTTGCCTTGGCTTCATAATATTTTTGGGGCAGTGCAGGCAGGGAGGATAAGGGCAGGTTTTTTCCCCAGCATGGAGTGGGTTTTTCCTTTGCATGTCATGTTCGGGCCTAGCCAGGGCTGCCCTCTTCCAGCACCAGAGGCTTCTTTTCCAACCCTAACTTTGTGCACAAGTCCCAGATGCTGGCGAGAGGGCAGTGGTCACCCTGTGTGCCCCTGATGCAGCCCCCGCACATCCAGGGATGCTGGGGCCAGGCTCTGGGAGCAGCAGCATCCCCCTGATGAATTCCATCTGTATTCCATAGGAACACTGTCGTACAGCCCCCCAGAATGGAACGACTTTGGCTGGTACCATGGCGAGGCAGCAACGGTCTGGTCCCTGGGCATCCTGCTGCACCAGATGGTCTGCGGGGAGCACCCTTTCAGGAGGGGCCAGAACCTCAGCTGGGGCCAGCTGCCACAAAGGCTCTCTCAAGGTGGATCCTCTTCTCTGGGCACGGGGGGAATCCCAGTGCTGGGAGCCAGCAGCGGGGTCGTGGGCATCCCACTCTGGCAGCTGCAGAGGAGGTGGCACATGTCCTGCTCTCCTCCAAAACAGGGAATTGATGGGAAAGTTTAGGCCCAGCTCTGAGCACATCCAGCATGGCCTGGGCATGGGAATAGTGGGGCAAAGCAGACAGGAGCCTTCTCTGGCTGACCGTCACTTTCTGCTTTCTCTCCCCAGAGTGCAAAGACGTGATCAGGTGGTGTTTATCCGTGAACTCCTTGGACAGACCCACACTGGAAGACCTGTTCTGTGATCCTTGGATGTGGGATATTCCTCTGCCATAGAAGAAGGGAGAGAGCCACAGGCACACTTTGATCCAGAGCTCTGGTAAGTTCCAGCTGCACACGTGCCTTGGCAATGAGAAGCAAAGGAACCCAGCCCTTTTTGTGCTGCCTGTGTCACTGCACCGGGGTCATGGGATGGGAACACACAGCCCTTGTGCTGGAGCTGAGCTGCTCTGCCCAGCACTGGTGGCTGCCATCCCAGCTGGTTTGCTTGTCCTGGTTCCCTGACAGCTGGGGCCCTGGGCAGAGCCCTGAGAGCCTGGTCTGCCCCCAGGGAAGGAGAAGGAGCCCCTGGAGAAGCTGTACTGGGTGGGGATGCTGCTGCTGCTGCTGCTGCTGGAGACAGCGAGGGTGACATCAAGGATGACAAGCTCTTCCTCAGCCTGTACACGGGAGGCTGAAGGTGATGCACTTTGATTCTGGCACCTTCTTCAAAGCCAAACTCCACAGGGAATTTGCAGATGAGTCCCCATCTGGGGAAATTCTGCCAGATGTGGGCATGACCCAATGTGATGGGGAACCAAAGGCTCCCCCCTTGCTGGGGCAGATGCAACTCATTCTTTAGTGGCTGCCCAGCTGCTTTTGGCAGGGCTGGGAGGATGGGCTGGGATGGGTACGAAATGGGAGTGGGCTCCTGGCCCTGCCAACAGCCCCCAGCACCCACCGTGCCCCAAGCTGGGGCTGGGGCTGGGGCAGCCAGCCTGACACAAACAAACTCCCATGGTGGGAGCAGAGGTGGAGCTCCAGAACCTGAGCACAGCTGCTTTGCTGTGCAGGCAAGGAAGGGCTTGGGCTGCTCCACTGCCCTTGTTTGCTTTGGAGTCACCATGATTTTGGGGGACAGTGCAGGGGAGAAGACAGAAAGTGTGGGCTTCCCTCACCCATGGCCGGGTTTTTCCTTGGCATGCAGGGGTTGGGCCTTCCTCAAGGCCCTGACAGAGATAAGAGTTTTTACTATTTTTCTTGTTTTCCCTTTTTGCATCTAATCTCTTTTCAAGAATGTGTTGTTTGTTTTTCCAGAGGAAGTGTTCTAGGTGGTCCAGTGTGGATGGGGAAGTGCTTGGGAGCAGCTGTGGTGTGGATGGGCCGTGCCCTTAGAGAAGGCTGAGGCCATGGTTTGGGAGCAGCTTTTCTTGCAGCTGTGGCTGGCGTGAGGTGGGTCCCTGTGTGCTTGGCAGGGTGGGATCAGAGCTTTTGGGAGCTGGCAGCGAGCACAGGAGCATCCTGCTCTGGGCAGCTGCTGAGGGCTGGATGTGCCGTGGCTGGCTGCAGGCTGGGCACATGTTCTGCCCTCCTGCTCTGTGCCAAAGGCAGCAGGGATGGGCAGCTCTGGGCACAGCTCTGGGCACAGCCAGCATGGCCTTGGCACCGCAGGCCTTGGCACAAGGGCACAGGAGCCCTCAGCTGATGGGCACTTTCTGCTTTCTCTCCTTGCAGCCGGGCTCTGTGGGTGCTGAGGCTGCTCTGGGCACTGCCAGGGCTCTGCTGGGCTCAGCCCTGGGCCCAGCTGGGCTGGCTCTGCCCTCACATTGCTCTGACAGCTCTGCATCAGACGAGCCCGTTGCGAGCACAGCTCCTGAGCTTTCTGCTTTGGCAGGTGAGTGAGACTCTGCTGCAGGCCCAGAGATTGCAGCTGGGGACACATATCCAATTGTCAAGGACCCAAACTCTCCACAGTCCCGGCTGAATGCCTGGATCTGTACAGGGTGTTTTGTCTGTCCCATTCTTCCTTCTTGATTAGCTGGAATTGTGCAACTGCACTTTCTTCCTCCTCTAGAAGTGCCACGAGTGGGCCAAAGCTGGTGAGTGGGCCGTGCTCCTGAGGCAGTGCAGTCTGGAGTTGGTGGATGGAGAATTGCCCTTCTGCACTGCCAAACCAGAGCAAAAGCTGTCAGTGGGACTTTGTGACTCTAAGAAATCCGTGACAGTTTGAAAGGGAATGTGCAGCTCATTCCCAGGCTGAGAAGGAAGGTCATCTTGTAAAGGATTTGGGCTTTGACAGAGTTTCCATTCCCAGTCCTGCTTGGAGCTGGAATGGCACAAAGCAATTTCCTCTTGCTTCGACCACAATTTAAAATAACACTATTGGAAACAATCCCCAGAAACTTTTTATAATGATTGCTGAGGTAAGTAAGATGGATCCATGCCATCAGCACATCTACAAAATAAAGAACTGAGTACTGTTTCAAAAGATCAGTTACCTCTTAAATCAAAGTTAGAGAAGATTTTTCACTGCACACTTGGGTTTTATTTTTATCTTTCACATTTTATAAAGTTTTTTAATACTTCTACTTTTTTTTTTTCTTTCAATAGAAAACATGTCTTACAGAAGGAATGTCCTTTGCTCCTGATTCCCGTGTGGAGCAGCTCCCTTCCTGCTGGCTGAGCTGCTCAGGCAGAGCCCGGCAGCTCCTGGCCCTGCAGGGCTGAGGCTTTTCCCCGTTGCTGGGCACAGACTGATGGAGCAGCACTGCTGAACTCGGGCACACAGCACAGAGGCACCAGCAGCAGCTGCCTTTGGCCACCTGAGGCTCCAAGGCCCAAACTCTGAGCAGCCAGGGCTGGAAGAGACTGGCAGGATCTGATCCCTGACTCTGGGCAGACAGGACTGCACAAATGACCCCACAGCAGCAGCAGCAGCAGCAGATGGAGCTGACTTTGGGCACAGCCCCTGCCCCTTTTCCCTCCCGTGTGCAGCGGTGTCACAGCAGCCTGAGGCACCTGGGAGCCCCCAGTGCCAGCAGGGACTGGAGATGGCAGCCCTGGGCTCCTGGAGGCTGTGCAAGGAACAGAGCTGGGCACTCCCTGTCCATGGGGAGCTTCCAGATGGAAAAGGCTGCTGTGCCCAGGCAGCTGCAAGGGCACAGAAAGGAGGCTCTGGAGCACTGGATCTGTGCCAGTGCCACAGTCCTGGGCAGCAGCCAGCGAGCCCTGGGGGAACAGAGGGCACAGCAAGAGGGACAGAATCAGGCAAGGGCAGAGACTGGAGAAAGCCAGGCCTGGGAGCAGGAGCAGCTGCTCCATTGCACTCTTGGAGAAAGCTCTTGGCTGGTTCAAAGCGCTGAAAGGCGTGAAGGGCAGAGAGGAGGCCACAGCAAACAATGCTCCTGTTTACACAGCCTCCCCTCTCCGGTTCCCAGAAGGAATTGCATGGACTGTGTTCTTCTCTCCGAGCCATCTCGTTCAGCATGAGCAGCTCAGCACCAGGAGCTGAAGGAGCAGAAGCCTCAGGCCACAGGAGCTGGGCAAGAGGGAGCTTTTGGAGCAAAGGAATGCTGCTAAAATAGCCCCAGCTGAATGCAGTGGATAGAATCATGGAATCACAGAATCCTTTCTGTTGGAAAAGCCCTCTGAGCTCACCCAGTGCAGCCGCTCACCCAGCAGTGCCAAGCCCAGCACTAAACCATGTCCCTGAAGTTCCAAGGCCTGGACACCAGCCCAGAGTGAGGCCTGGACAGCAGGCCCTGAGCCAAAGGTGGCCTCTGGATGAACCTTCCAAGCAAAGGTTATCTTTGTATCTGCTCCCTGATGAAATATACATGGTCATTAACACTGTGATAGATGTAGCCACTCATTAGTGAAACATGTATTGACCTTTGTGTATTTAGAAGCCAGAAAAAGCCATGAAATATGACATCTGGCCTTGTTTGGGGCTGTATGGTCAAAGTCACCTTCCTCGGTTCCTCCTTGAGCCCTGGCCAGGCTTTGGGTGGCACCCAAGAGGAGGATGAAAGCAGATGTTGCCACACTAGCAGTGCTGTCAGTTGGTTCATTCAGCACTGTCAGAGCTGGGCCCTCTCCCAGTGGGGTTGGAGCCTCACCTGGGGCTGGAGGCACCTGCAGGAATTCCCAGTGCCCAGGAGTGGCTCTGCAGCCCTTGGCTGTGACAGCTTCCCCAGCTGCTGTGTGCGTCTGGGGGATGGTAAAGGCGGAGGGTAAATGCTGCTGGATCTTTCTTAATCACTGCTGCAATCTTTGGTGGGGATGGTTGGGTGCATTGCTGAGCTGCTCCTTTTGTGATTCTTTGCTGCTCTGAACTGCAGGAAATGACACTGATTCCTTCAGTTGGAGTCTGTGGCTTTGGTGCTGACCCTGCCCACTGGTTAAACAAAACTGGCACAGTCTGGCCAGATGCCAACAAAATGTCACTTGTTCAGTGTCAATGTGAGGAATCAGTGCCATCAGAAATTCCCAGCTGGGAAGCCCTTCCCTGGAGTTCCCTGGCTCTGGAGTGGGCTGAGGTCGGAGCCCCGTGGGAGCAGTGGGGCAGTCGGGTAAAAGAAGCTGCACCCCTGGATGGCTTCAAATGCATTCAAAAATTGCACATGGAAAAGGAAACAACCTTGTGGGTTTGGGCAGACAAAGATGAATTTGTTGTGAGTACATAGGAAACAGCACCTTCAGAAGAAACAATTATGGTTGGAATGCTCCCACATGGAGCAAGAGAAGAAGGTTTTAATCTTGAGCTGATATGCATTTGTGCAAATGAAATATCTATATACATAATAATTATATATGTATTTATAGTATAATAATACCTAAATATGTCTATTTATATAAATTTATTTATGTTGGTATCTATATTTCTATATCTCCATCTATCTATAAAATTATATAATAATGTGAAATAGTGCTGACAGTAATAATTTGGTATCTTTGGCTGCTCAGGGATGTAACATTAAATACCCTACAGAACAGGACTGGCCTGGACCCTAATGTCAGTGGTCAACCTTTTTGAGATTGTATACAATGAAAAAGAGAGAAAGGGAGAAAATTGGCTATTTTTGCAGGGGTTGCTGATACTGTGATGCAGAGTGCTTTGTCTGCTCCTGTGAAAAATACAGTGATTTTGCCTGCAGGGTTTTTCATGTACCAGATTATGCACAAGCTGCAGGATTGGTTGCACGGGTGAAGGGGTTGTTAAAAGAGCAGTTGAAAAAATGAGGAGATGGGAACCTTTGTCCATGGAGAACCCATCTCCCAGATGTGCTCCATGCCCTTCACAATGGCCGACGGGGGAAATGGAAATCCCCTGGCTGTGCACGGCTGCCCCCAATTTGCAAATCCAACCATGGGCAGTGAGACTTGGGCTGCCTGGGAAATTGTTCTGGCTGTGATGGCCCCTGGCAGGGCCAGCCCAGAGGCTGAAGGGCTGGGCCTTCATGCATTGGAATTAATGTGGAGAAATTCAAAGCAAATGAGAGCTATCAATACTGAAACAGGAATTCAGATTCCTCCAGGACACTTTGCTTTGGTAACTGCTCCCTTGGAGCTTGGCCTTGCAAAGTGTTCCTGTCATGGCAGGAGGAATTGATGCAGAATATCAAGGAGAAATTGCAGTAATTCTGTAAACAATAGTGACCAGGATTGGATTAGTGTCAGGAGTTTAGTTCAAGCATGGCTTAAAGAAAAGGCCATGAAGGCATACAATTGAGAGAAAAGTAAAAGGTAGTTGCAAAGCAGTTCCAAAGCAGTTCCCAGCCTGACTTTTATAAACAATTAGACTCTTTCAGGCATCATTGTATAAACAATAAAGTTCTCAGGCAGTCTTCCCATAACAAGTGTAACACTCTCTGGGAAAAGATGGCACCCTGAGAACAGATGTGGAAGTTTTGGGAGATAACACATAACACATAACACAGTGAGAACACTGGTTTTGTTTTGTGTAAACAATCAACGGTGTAGTAAAACAAAAGGTGTGGTTAGAGTTTTCTCTGTTAGCCTATCATAAACCTGTATTTCAGAATATGCATGAAGTTCGTTAACATTATTATTTAAGCTGACTGATCGATCAATAAATCGAGTTCGATGCATCACAGGATGGTCGTTCTCCCCTCACTTCAACAGATTAGTCAACCCTGTGACAGGGTAGTACAATTATTGATACTGCATTTTTAGGAATGATTGTGAAAAAAGGAGATCCACCTCCAATCACCACTGTTTGTGCAAATAAAGGGCTTGGGTGCAACAGTCCTAATAATGGAGCCAGAGTGTGGGTCCGGAGGACAAAAGGCCCTCCCGAGGCAGCTGAAGGAGCAGCTCCTAGGAAAGACAACTCTTTGAGTCCTGAACCCTGGGCAGGAACAATGGGAATGTGTCCCTGCAGCCAAAGATTCTGTGTGAGAACAAGTAGATCTGCCAGGATACTGTTTTACACATCCTGCCAGACCAGATCTCCCTGTTTGCCCCACGGGCCCCTGTGGAAAATGCTCTGATCCACGGGGCTCCATGTGAAGGCTGCTGTGACACTGAGGGACTTGCACAGGAATTCCATCCAGGAGCCTGAGTGTCCCTCAGGGACTGGGACCCGGCCCCTTCCAGCCAGAGGGGAAAGGGCCCCCCAAGCCTTGTCAGCCACAGACAGCATGGTAAAGCTGAACAGCAAAGGGCCTGGGGGCATTATTCTGGAATTAAAAAGGTGCCAGCTCCATGGACAACAGAATTCTTGTTCCTAACTCAAATGAGATTGAGAAAAAAGAATGAGAAATGGTGTCACTAAAGTACTCCTGATGTCTGTAAGGTGTACCTTGATAGTCAGCCAGAATCTTTGTCTGCCACAAACACCTCTGGTGTTTCACCAAGGGATTGGTCATCAAAATGTAATGATGAGTTATGATGGATTGCTGAGCTTCTTTTGTAATTCTTTGCTAATGATGATGTGCTTTGCTGAGCTTATCCTTTTGTAAATCTTGGCATTTGTGCTCTATATAAATGACACAATTCCTTAAGTTGGTGTCTGTGTCTTTGGTAGTGACCCCGGGCCCTGGTGAAACAGGGCCCCCTCTTGCCCAAGTGTTCCCTGGGAAGGCAAAAGCTCTCCCTCCAAAATTCCCCCCTTCCTCCCTGTTCCCCCCTTCACACCATGAGCATGATGTGCTCTGGTCTGGGGTATGCCCGGGGTCAGTTGGGGTCCCCTGTCCTGGCTGTGTCCCCTGCCCAGCTCCCCCGCAGCCCCAGCCCCTCCCCAGCGTGGCTGACGAGGGGCAGGACAGGCCTTGGCTGTGCTGCAGCTCAGCAAGAACAAAAGCATCTCTGCGTGCCCAGCCCTGTGCTCAGCACCCGGCCCAGCAGTGTCTCAGTGCCAGGGGCTGTGCCCTCAGTCCCTGCCGGGGGTTTCCATGGCAACTGCCAGGCCAGGTGACCCAGGTGTCCCCCCAGTGCCGGTTGCCATGGAAACAGTGCCCAGCCCTGCCCCTTTCTGTCTGGCTGACCTGGCCTTTGGCCCTGGCAGTGCCGGTGGCTGCTGGTTCCTGGTGCCTGAGCGGCCAGCGCGGCACAGGGCAGGTGGCCATGGCACAGCAAGGGATCCCCTCTGGCTCTGGGCACTGACACCAGCCCTGAGCACGGGGCCCAGGGCAGCTTTCCATGGCCACCAACCATCACAAGGGGGACAGGCATTGGTTGCCATGGCACCAAACCAAGGAACGCATCCCCGTGGCTGTTGCCATGGCACCTGGTGGCACCAACAATGTCACTGCAATTGTACCTGGAACAGCCCTGGCACCGCTTTGTCCCAGGGTTGCCATGGCAGCTGAGGGCAGCAACAGCTGGTGCTCTGCAAGGGCCCTGGGGGAGAGAGGAAGGAGCAGCAGAGCAGGGGCTGATCCATCACCAGTGCGCTGCACAGCCCAGGGCAACATCCCAGAGCGTCCTCATGGAGCTGCCAACAACGTCCCCCCTCTGCAGCCTTGGCCTCTCCCCCAGCTCACACAGGTGACCCAGCCTTGCAGGCACAGACACGGCAGCACTGGCTCAGCAGCCCCTGTTTGCATTGCACACAGCAGGCAGGAGCACCCCCATGCTGTTGGTGTGGGGACATGAACCTGAAGGAGCACAAATGCCATCAGCCCCTGGGGCCAGCAAGGGCTGGAGGACACCAGGGAAACCACTCAGGTTTGTCCTGGCCTCTGCAGTCAGCCAGAAAGTTTGTTCCCATCAGCTGGGAGTTTCCTGTCCCACTGCGGGCGCTGTTGCTCAGAGCCAGGGCTGCCTGGCAGCCACCCCCAAACTGCCCTGAGCATTTCCTTGGCTTCACCTTTGCTTTCTTTCCTCTTCCTGATACAAACCTCTTCCCATTACCCACCCCTGTTCCCTCCCCTGCAAACAGCCCATCCCTATTTGCCCTTTCCTCTCTGGCCCCACTCCCCATTGCAGTTCCTGACTTGGCCCCGTGGGTGTTGTTATTATATTTCTAGAGTCCCATACTGTTTCTAAAGTCCCATATTTCTCAAGTCCCATACCTCCTCTCCTCAGTGTTTTCTTATAGCTAAAGACCTACACAGCAGAGACTCCCCCTTCTGCATGTTTGTCCTTCTTAGTCAGGGCACCCACAAGGCTCTCCCTGACTGGCCAACCCACCTCCTTTTATCCCAGTTATCTTCACTAGCCACAGCTGCAGCCCAATGAATCACAGCTGCAACCCATCAAGAACAACTGGGGCTTACCTGGGCAAGGCCTATATACATATATTTAAGTACAACACAGATATATTACTAGGACTCAAAAGCCACCTATACTATATATGGGAACGTCCCTTGGGCAGTAGGATCATCCTACAAGTTCTGCAGGAATTGTCTGCAGGCTCCTGCAGTGCCTTGTGCTGCTCCCTTGCCAGAGGCACCCCAGGCCAGGGGGGCACATCTGGGCTGCTGTGTCTGGCTCTGGGGCTCCCTGTTCTGGGCAGTGAGGAGGAGCTGCAGAGGCTCTGCAGGACTGACAGGATGGGCTTTGGGGCTGCCAGGAGAAGCTGAGGGACCTGGGCTGCTGGAGCTCCTGAAGAGGAGGCCCAGGGCTCATCTTGTGACTGCTTCAAGGGTGGCTTCAGAAAATCCCAGAATCAGCAAGGGTGGAACAGGCCATGGAGATCAAGTCCAACCTGTGCCCTGACTCCACCTTGTCTCCCCTGAGCCTCCTCCAGGATAAATAACATCAGCTCCCTCAGCCACTTTTCACAGCTCTTGTGCTCCAGACCCCTCCCCAGCCTTGTTGCCCTTCTCTGGACACGCTCCAGCCCCTCCATGTCCTTCCTAAACTGGGGGCCCCAGAACTGCAAACAGCACATGAGGCATTGCCCAAGCAGTGCTGAGCACAGGGGAAGAATCCCTGCCCTGCTCCTGCTGGCCACACCATTCCTGATCCAGACCAGGAGCCATTGGCCTTCTTGGCCACCTGGGCACACTGCTGGCTCATGTCCAGACTGCTGTCCACCAGTCCCTGCAGGTCCCTTTCTGCCTGGCTGCTGTGCAGCCACTCTGTCCCCAGCGTATAGAGCTGCAGGGGTTGTTGTGGCCAAAGTGCAGGGCCCAGCACTTGGACTTGTTAAACCTCAGCTTGTTGGATTTGGGTCCTGGATCCAGCCTGTCCAGGTCCCTCTGCAGAGCCCTCCTACCCTCCAGCAGATCCACACTCACACTCAGATGGTGTCATCTGCAAATTTGCTGATGCTGGACTCAGTCCCCTCATGCAGATCATCAGTGCAGACATTGAAATCCGCACTGGCTGGCTCTGATCCCTCGGCCATCCTGTGGGTGCCCTGTGATGGCACTCAGGGTGATCTGACACCCAGGTCAGGCTGACCGGCCTGGAGTTCCCCAGCTCCTCCTTCCAGCCCTTCTTGGAATGGGCTCAAATTGGCACCTCCAGCGCTCTGGGACCTCCCTGGTGAGCCAGCACTGATGGTAAATGGTAGAGAGCAGCTTGGGGAGCTCATCCACAGCTCCTTCATCCCCCTGGGATGGATCCCATCCAATCCCATACACCTGTGAGAATCTGAGTGGCTCAGCAGGTCACCAACTCCTTCCTCCTGGATTACAGGGCCTGTTCTGCTCCCTGTGCCCATTTGCCAGCTCAGGAGAACACTTGTCCTGCGGACAGCCTGTCCTAATATTGAAAATTGAGAGAAACAAGATGTTAAGTAGCTCTGCCTTCTCCTTATCTTTAGTTACTATATTCCCCACTGCATCCAATAAAGAGTAGAGGTTCTCCTTATCCCATGTTTTGCTATTAATTTAATTGTGGAAACATTGGTTTTTTTTTTTTTTTCCCAGGAGTGGTCAGGTTAAACTCTAATTGAGCTTTCACCTCTTAACTTTTTTTCTGAATGACTTTACAACATCCTTAAACATTCCCTAAGCTGCTTGACCTTCTGTCCAAAGTTGATGCACCTCTTGTTACCCTTGAGTTCCCACAAAATGTCCACGCCCAGCCAGGCCAGTCATTTTCCTCACTAGCTCATCTTTTGCCACACTGGGACAGGCTGCTCCTTCCCCCCTACAATTACTTTCGTGAAATGTGTCCATCCTTCCTGGACCCCTTTGTTTTTAAGGGATGTTTTCCTTAAAAAAAAATCAGTGCCTGATTCAGTACTCCCCAAATCTGCATCCTAAATAGGCCAAAGTCTGCCCTTCCTAATTCCAATGCAGAAGTTTTGTTGCTGCCCCTCCTTCTTTCACAGAACATTGAAAACTTGATTATTTCATGGTCACTGTGCCCCAGGCAGCCTGCGAGCCCCACATCTGCCACCAGCCCTTCTCTGTTTGTGAACAGCAGCAGACAGAGCTTTCCTTGGCAGTGGGAGTGTTACCAAAAATTCAGTAAAATAGAAAACTCCTTAACACCAATGCAGCATTAAAAAGCAGCATTATTTATTCAGGGGGATGCACAGGGGACAACTCCTCCCAAAGCCCTGCAGGCTGAGTAAAGGAAAGTTTCTGTTTATATTCTGTATTTTGCATACATATTCATTAATTGTCCCAGACTAAATATACATCTGATAATCATTTTCCCCAAATCATTAATGTATTTCCCCTCCTCTGTTCTCCTGGGGGTCTCCCTGGTGGTGCTTGGTGGTCGTGGACCCTGATGTTCCAGTGGGCCTGGCTGAGCTGGCAGGACACTGAGGCTGCTGAACTTCCAGTTCCCCTTCTCACACAATGGGCTTTGTATGGTTTCCACAGGCCTGGGGCTTTGGAGAACAAACTCCAGGTGTCAGCTCAGATGGTGGAGACAATTGATCATCTGGTAACATGAGGTCACAGAGTGGGCTGTGACATCACAGAGCAGACTGTGACATCCCAGAGGGGCTGTGTGACATTAGATAATGGTCTGTGACATCACAGAGAAGGTTGTGACATCACAGGGAAGAAGTCTGATATCACAGTGCAGACAATGACATCACAGACTGGTATGACATCAGAGAGCATCTCTGTGATATTAGAGAGGGGTCTGTGACATCACAGAAAAGGCTGTGACCTCACAGAGCAGGCTGTAACATCACAGAGGGGCTGTGTGACATCCCAGCAGGGCTGTGTCTGGTCACTGGGTTGGTCACTCTGCCCCAGCTCCCCCTCACAGTTTCTCCCAACAAGTCCAATGCTGTTCATGCCCAGCAGGGTCCCTGTCCCCTGGGATCCTCCTGGCCCAGCTGGAGCCACAGCCTCCAACAAAGGATGTTCCACAGGATCCACGCCAGAGCCTGACATGGGAACAAGAGGTCAGGGCTGTGTGACCAGGACATCAAGGATGGGGATTATCCAGGTCACTGTGGCCTGGGTTGGGTTCCCCAGGGCAGGAAAGATGTCTGGCAGCTGGAGCAGGGTCTGGGAAGGGCCTCCAAGGTGGGGCTGGAGCCCCTGGGCTGTCAGCAGAGGCTGAGGGAGCTGGGCTGGTCCAGCCTGGAGCAGGGAAGGCTGAGGGGCTCCTCATCCCAGCCTGGCAGTGCCAGCGAGGAGGGGATGGAGAACACAGAGCCAGGCTCTTCACAGGGGGCTGGTGGGAGACAAAAGCCAATGGGTGGAAGGGGAAAGAGGGGAGATCAGCCAGAGCATGAGGAGATGAAAGGAGTCAGGCTGGTTTCAGCATTTCTCAACACGAAAAACAGCCTGAACTCCCTTCTCCATCCACCACTGAAAGCTTTGCAAATCAGGAATTGTTTGAGCTGTTTTGCCCCCACTCCAGGAGG
Organism: Melospiza melodia melodia; assembly: GCF_035770615.1. Lineage (NCBI taxonomy): Eukaryota > Metazoa > Chordata > Aves > Passeriformes > Passerellidae > Melospiza > Melospiza melodia. Next base: position 2,590,372 of record NW_026948638.1, read on the forward strand.
AGCATCCTGATACAAGAACTTAATTGTGTTTATATATATTGCCACATTTATCTAAAATTACTTTTAGTATGGAAATCACTTGTGAATGCTGGACTCATCAGACACTGCTGGGACATTGCACATAGCTCAGGGAAGAGTGTGATTGTTATTAAATTGTGTCCTGTTCAACTGTGGTCTGTTGGCCATGAAGAGAAACTTTCTGTGCCTCAGAGTCCCACCAGTTCCTGACCCCCAAAGGACACAAACCTGATGTGTTGTGGTTCCCACTCCAGGGGTTGCACTTGGACTTCCCTCCACCCCAGAACAGCGCTCCCTTGTCCCAGAGAGTCCCTGGCAATGCAGGGATGAAGGAAACAGGACAGGCTGTGGGGATCAGGGGCAGGGCACAGCCAGGGATTTGGAGCCTGGTTGTGAGCCCAGGGCAGGACTCGGCCCTTGGCCTTGGTGAACCTCATCCAATTGTCCTGGGCCCATGGATGGATCCAGCCTGTCCAGATCCTTCTGCAGAGCTTCCTGCCCTCCAGCACAGCCACACTCCCACCCAGCTTGGGCTCACCTGGGAACTGACTGTGGGTGCCCTCGATGACCTCATCTGGATCAGCAATAAAGAGATTTCACTGACCTGGCCCCAATTCTGAGCCCTGGGGACACCCCTGGATATGACTCCATTCCTCAGCTGCTCTGAGTGCCAGGGGTTGGATGAGGGAAATGGTGGTGCAATAAATGAATAGGATTCATGCCAACAATGGTAACTGTATCGATATTTTAGAAAAGTAATAGAGGAAAAGAATATATAATTAGTGTCACAAAACAGATGTTTACAGATGTTCATGAGATTATAGGATCCAGGATGTAGATTGAGATAAGTAGCATCCAAAAACGGAGTATGTCTTGGGATAATTAGAGAATCAACCTTGAAATAAACAGAATTGAAATTATTTCAGGTGTCTATGAAATGAAAAGGTTTTCTTTTGGAATATAATGCTGGCTTCTACACGACTTGGGGTGCATCTGCAACATGAGGGGTTGTTCAAAGAATAGTGACGATGAGGAGAAGCCTTCATTGGATGTGACCACCAAAGAGCCAAAAGACCCCTTAGCAACAGTGGGAGCATGAACTGTGCAGTACAGTGACATAGATTTCAAGAATCAAAAAGAGGAAGAGATTTACGGGAAAATATTGATGAATCTGTATTAGCATACAGTATATAAACTTGTGTTTGGGTTCCTGTGCTTTTTGTACAGGAGGGTGAGAAAAACCCTCCCCATATCCTGATTGATCAGTTTTGCTTATGCTTTATCAGAACCACTGAGAAATTTTTTTGTATCTGTTAGACTTTATTTGACTGTAGTATTTTATATAAAATTACTGCTCAGTTAAAATTGCTGCTAAATTCAACTTTGTTGTTTATTGAATTAGACGTGTAGAAATTCTTTCATAACAGTGGGAAAGAGGTAGGGACAAAGTGTTATTCATAGCAATAAAAGGTGTTGATTTTCATATCTATTCTGACAGCATTAGAAGGTGCTTGGGGTCAGTATCAAGTGGACATTGCTGATACCAATCTATAAAGAGGAAATAAGAACTTAACAAGACAAAACAATTCTCTCCTAATTGTTTTCAATACAGTATATTCACTTTGAATACACTTCTGAAATTTGTCTAATTAACCACAAAAGAATTTAGAACTTAAATGATTCGCAGGGGCTTTTCTTGGCATTTTGGGCAAATGTTTATGAGCCTTTGTCTGTGAATTCCTGAACTGAAGAGCTCAAGAGAGAAGAGGCCTCAGGAAGAGTAAAATTCAACATCAGCAACCTCCAAGTGACTGAGGATCCATCCCCATTAGAGCAGCAATGAACAGAAATAGGCACAGCTTTGTGGCTGCCCCAGCTTTGGCATGGGCCCTGGGCCTGGAGCAGGAGCAGCTCTTGAGGGCCCCAAGGCCAGGGCTCTTGTGCTGCCCTGGGCAGATGGGATGGCAGCAGGGGCTGCGGAGCTCTCAACACCTCAGCCAGAGGGGAGCAGGGCAGCCAGGGAGCCTCCTTTGGCCTTGGCCCAGCACCTTCCCCCATGGCTGGGGCTGAGTCCTGTGGCAGCTGCAGCTGCTGCTGTGCCCTTGCCAGGGGCTGAGGTTGTGGGGCAGTGGCCAGAGCAGCCTGGCCTGAGCAGAGCTGTGGGGCCAGAGCCGGCTGGGCTGGGCTGGGGAGAGGCCCTTGGTGCTGCCCAGAGCTCAGGGCAGCTGGCAGAGCTTGCAGGGAGCTGGGCTGGGCTCAGAGAGCCTGGCCCAGAAACCATCAGTGTCCATCTCAGCCTGGCTGAGCATGCAGGGGCCATCACAACCCCTGTGATGTCACACAGCCACCTGTGATGTCACAGAGCCCCCAGTGGTGCCACACAGCTTTTTTTGCAATGTCACAAAGCCACCTGTGATGGCACAGCCCACTCTGGCATGTCACATAGCACCATTGTGATGTCACAGAGCCAACTCTGGGATGTCAGCCTGGAATGTCATGCAGTTGCACTATGATGTCACAAAAGACTCTGTGATGTCAGAAAGCCACAATGTGATGTCAGAATTTGTTCTGTGATGTCACAACCTGCTCTATGATGTTACACAGCCAGCCAGTGATGTCACAACCCATTCTCTCATTTCACAGAGCCACCCTGCATGATGGCAGGATCTCCTGTATTACCTCACACCCTACTCTATGATGTCACAGAAACTGTATGATGTCAAAACTCCCTCAGTGATGTCACAAAACCCACTCTGTGATGTCATACTGTTATGAGTAGAAAAGTTGCCCATATTATTAAAAGGTTGCAGAGTTGACAGGTTGGGCCAGTTGCTGCCAGGATGGACTTTTACCTGTTTGTTGTTGTAATCACGGCTTGTTAATAGTTTTTCGTTAACTACCTGTTGTTGATGGTAGAGAATTCCCCTTTTTGTTGAGTGGCACCCTGCTGTTTCCTGGAGGATGGCACCCGGGATGGTGAAGAGGAGGGGACAACCAAGTTGGCATGCAAATGACATTGGGGTTGGCATGCAAATGAGGAAGCCCCTCACCAAACCCCTAAAAACAACCTACCAACATGGAATTGATGGATCAAAGTGATGTCTAGATGTGAAGAACAGAATCCAGTGTCCACTAAGACCCTATTTACCCCTCATCCTAACTTAAAAACATGTTGGCTGGAAAGAGGACCTTGAATGTCAAACCAAAATACTGGGAATCACCTGGTGCTCTAGTGAGGAAGGAACTCCCAGCTCTGCCTGCAGACCAGTGGACAAAGCTGCACTCTTTCTCCCCCTCTGTGCCACTCCTGGGGGGCAGCGGCAGCGCGAGACCCATCAGATCGCCCCACCTGAGCTGATTTTTAATGAAGATATTAAATAGGAGAAAGATCTCCTGCCCGATTTATTTAGTTTATATTAAAAAAAAAATACATTTTTAGGAACCAAAACCATTCTTGGTCGTTGGTTCTAAGTAATACAATTCCATTCATTCGTTCATTAATCTCCATTGGCTATTTATTTATTCCTCTTTATGGTAACTAGTAATATTTGAGTCTTTTTGTCATTTTTTTAACATCTTTTTCTCAGAAAGTGTCAAGGGAGGCTCTTTAGGGTCCATGGAGACATTTCTGGGAAAAATTTGGGGCAGTTCTGGGTCTGGGGAGGGAATTCAGAGAGAACTTGAGGGCCTGGAGGACACTTGGGGAAGCCGGGTGGGCACTTGGAGAGGAACTCAGGGATTCCAAGGGACAGTTCGGGGAGCGGGGCAGCACTTGGGAGTCCAGGGAGGCCCTTGGAGGTCAGGGAGGGGAATTTGGCAACCTTTGGGGTCCGGGCGGGCCCTTGGGGGGCTCTGACGGGGATCTCTGGGGTGCGGGGGTGATGGGAGTTGTAGGCTCGGGTAGCATATGGTTAAACGGGGCCACGGAGCATCACGGGAGTTCAAGACGCAGCTGCAATGGCTCTCGGTGGAGGCGTGGGGCATGACGGGAGATGAAGTCCCGGCCGAAACAGCGCTGGACATGCGCCGCGCAGCATGATGGGAGCCGCAGTCCCGGAAGTGGCTCAAACGCTTTGTTTGGGGGTCCGGGAAGGCTCTTGGGGGACACTTCTGTGTCCGAGCCGCAACTTGAGATCCTTGGGGGAATGTAAACGGTTCGGGAGAACTTGCAGGGAGCTCAGGAAGCTCTAACCAGGCTCTTTAGGGTGCGGGGCATGGCAGGAGTTTTAGGCGCAGGACTGTGTTGTGAGGGGCTCTGGGGCCATGGGGGACGAGAGGAGATGAATTCCCAGAAGCGGCTGTACCGGGCATCTGTGGTGTTGGGAGCACTCAGGCCTCCAGGGACACTTTTGTGGAGTCCCAAATGGTCTCTGAGGGGGCACTGAGGGGTCCTGGAGGATCTGGGGGACACTGAACGGACAAAAAGGGTGGCAGATCCCGGGGTTCTGTGGAGCACAGGGCATGACGGGTGTTGTAGTCCCAGCTCCAGTGGGGCTGAATCGGGCCGTAGGGCATGACGGGAGTTGTATGCAAAAAAAAGGTGGTGACAGTATCAGGCAGCGCTTTCGAGATCCCAAACCAGGCGCTGATTGCCTTTGGGCAGTGATGGGCAGAAGTCTCGGCAAATGGGATTTGGCAGAGGTGGGAACAGCCAATTCAACTTCTTCAGTCCCTCCCAGTACATCCCCAGTACACACCAGTATAACCCCAGTAGAACCCAGTTCATCCCAAGCAGAACCCAATACACCCAGTGCCCCTCCAGTCCCTCCCACTACATACCAGTGTAACCCCAGTACAGACCAGCACAATCCCAGTACAACTGATCCCAAGTAGAACCCAGTACAACCCCAGTGCCCCTCCAATCCCTCCCGGTAAAGCCCAGTCCCTCCCAAGACACCTGAGTTTATTCCCAGTCCCTCCCAGTTCATCCCAGTGACATTCACAGGATGCCCCAGTGTTCCCCAGTCTTCTCCGCAATGGCCCCTGTGTTCCCGAGTACGTCCCAGTCCTCCGAAGTATCCCTCCCAGTATTTCCCAGTCCTCCCCAGTGTCACTCCCAGTATGTCCCAGTGTCTCCCACAGCATTCCCAGTGTCCCCAGTGTGTCCCAGTCCTCCCCAGTCTTTCCAAGGACAGTTTAATTTCTCACGGTGGCCGTGGCAGCCAAACCCAGCAGTGCGGTCAGTGCAGTGCCCATGGCCACAGCCCCTTGCAGTGGCCCAGTGCAGCTTGGGCTGATGATCCACCCTCACAGCTGGCCCAGGGCAGCTCTGCAGTGCCTTTGGTGGCACCTGGGGCTGGCACACACCTGAGCAGTGTGTCTGTTTGCACTGGGGAAACTCAGCAGTTTGAGATGGCTGCAAAAAGTACAAAAAGGGAAAGCACCTCTGAGGCTGAGTGCAGCCAGCTCTCCAAGCACAGCAGGGCCCAGGGGAGTGAGGACAGACAGGATGGGGCTGGGCAATGTGGAGCAAGGTTATCCACACTGGGTCAGAGCTCAAGGCGCAGCTTCTGTGAGCAGGCCAGAGCTGCTGAGGAGAGACCCTGGGTCAATATCAATCACAGAATGTTGCAATCACCTCTGCTCTACAGATAAATAAAATAAAAGACACCCTTTAAAATAGGAATGTATACTTTATTACTGCTCTTTGAAATCTTTCTCCATGACTGGACTAGGAAAACTTTAATGACCCTCTCAGGGCTTTGCTGTTGTTTACATCAGACTCAGTCCTTGAGAGTGTCTTCAAAAAATTTCTCAAGAACTCAAAGTTAAATTTAAAGTCCAAATTTTCTTGAAGTTTTAATGGGTCCCACTGAGGGATACAACTGGGAAAGTGTCCCCAGGGTCCAGGTAGAGCAGAACACTGGAGGCAGTGATGACAGCTGGGGACAAACAAGGCAAAGGTGTCTCTGGTGCTGAGCAAAGCTGGATGTGGTTCAGGAATGCAAAGGGCCAAGGCCTGAGCCCCAGCCCCTGGCCAGGTAGATCCTGTCCCTCCCTCCTTGCTCAGGCTTCTTCCCAGGATGGGCACTGGCATGTGGGGATGTGCAATGCCAAGGGCAGGAGCATGGGGCGGCCCCTGCCAGGCTGGTGAGCAGGGACAAGGAGGCAATGAGGCCCCAGGCCTGCAAGGGTCACTTGTTCCCTACATGGCCTCAGGCCCTGGGCCGGCAGCCATGGCCAAAGTGTTGCCCAAGTTGGCTCTGGCAGGGCTGTCTTGCAGCTGCTGCCTGAAATAAACAGGTCAAAGAGACTTTTTCTCCTTTTAATGCCTTTATTAAAAAGTGATCAGCTCAGGATTGGGCAGCTCGGACAGGTCTGCAGTCTCCCATCATCTCTCCCACGAGGACTCAGTGAAGGAGGATATGTGCAGCTTTGTCCACTAGGGGCAGAGCTGGGGTTCTGGCTCTCGTGGGAGCCTTTCAGGCGTGGTGACCCCTTGCGGATGTTAGTTATCCCTGTTCCTTCCCGTCCGCTCCCGGCGTTGGGACGGCTCCCATGCTCAGGGTGAAAGGGACTCCGAATGTGTTCCGCATCTCTGCAGGCTCAGCACTCCGTTCATGATGTCCAGACATCACTCCAATCTCTCAACTCTTAGGTGGCTCGTTGTTTTTTGGGGTCCTTTTTAGCAAGCTAGAAGCAGTAGTTTCTCATGGCATGCTGGTCCTTGGAGTCACTTTGCATAGCCCCTCCCACCCTCTCAGGTCTCTTCACCATTCTGGGGAAAAGTACAACTTAGCCTTGGGCAAGGCTCTGCTAATACAAAAGGAGCAATTAGCCACAACAACCCGTGATTGCAATAACAAAACAAGCAGAACTTCGGCAGCAACAGTGATCTGGCTGATTTTTGTAACCTTTTCTCACAAAAAAAAATTAGCAGAATTTTTGTTCATAACACTGCCCATCCCTGTGCCCTGTGCAGCCCAGGCTGTCCCACAGTGTCCCTGCCCTGCGCCTCTGTCCCTGCAGGCTGTTGGCATACCCCAGCTGACAGCTCTGCCTCCTGCCTGCCTCTGCCTGTCCACACAGAGTCTTGGGCTGACACCAAAAGCTTAGTTCAATTTTTCCCCTGCCTGTGAACTTTCAGCACAGGAACAAGGCATTCAGGGGCTGCTTTCCCAGCAGGAATGGTTGGAAGAGAAGATGAACACATCTGGCTCAAGGGTGCAGGGACAGAAAAAACAAGGACTGAATCTGGGAATTGAGGAGGGTTTTATGGAAATGGATAAATTCTAATCCACATTTAGTGACTGTATATAAGCAACACGCTGGCTGCTGGCCCAGGGCCTGAGGCCACGAATGGGACAAGTGACCCCATTGGAGCCGGGATTACAACGCCTGTTGTGCCTGGCACTCCACAAAACCCCCCTGGGATCTGCCCACCATCTGTTCCATAAGTGTCCCCCAGACCCTCCAGGATCCTTCAGTTCCCCCTCAGTGCCTTTCCAGCACCCCCCAAAAGCATCCGCAGACCCCTGAGTGCCTGATACTGGCACCACCTTTTTTTTGCATACAACTCCCGTCATGCCCCGAGGCCCGATTCAGCCCCACTGGAGCTGGGACTACAACATCCGTCATGCCCTGTGCTCCACAGAACCCCGGGATCTGCCACCCTTTTTGTCCCTTAAGTGTCCCCCAGATCCTCCAGGACCCCTCAGTGCCCCCTCAGAGACCATTTGGGACTCCACAAAAGTGTCCCTGGAGGCCTGAGTGCTCCCAACACCACAGATGCCCGGTACAGCCGCTTCTGGGAATTCATCTCCTCTCGTCCCCCATGGCCCCAGAGCCCCTCAGAATACAGTCCTGCGCCTAAAACTCCTGCCATGCCCCGCACCCTAAAGAGCCTGGTTAGAGCTTCCTGAGCTCCCTGCAAGTTCTCCCGAACCGTTTACATTCCCCCAAGGATCTCAAGTTGCGGCTCGGACACAGAAGTGTCCCCCAAGAGCCTTCCCGGACCCCCAAACAAAGCGTTTGAGCCACTTCCGGGACTGCGGCTCCCATCATGCTCCGCGGCACATGTCCAGCGCTGTTTCGGCCGGGACTTCATCTCCCGTCATGCCCCACGCCTCCACCGAGAGCCATTGCAGCTGCGTCTTGAACTCCCGTGATGCTCCGTGGCCCCGTTTAACCATATGCTACCCGAGCCTACAACTCCCATCACCCCCGCACCCCAGAGATCCCCGTCAGAGCCCCCCAAGGGCCCGCCCGGACCCCGAAGGTTGCCACATTCCCCTCCCTGACCTCCAAGGGCCTCCCTGGACCCCCAAGTGCTGCCCCGCTCCCCGAACTGTCCCTTGGAATCCCTGAGTGCCCCTGCAAGTGCCCACCCGGCTTCCCCAAGTGTCCTCCAGGCCCTCAAGTTCTCTCTGAATTCCCTCCCCAGACCCAGAACTGCCCCAAATTTTTCCCAGAAATGTCTCCATGGATAGAGTGGCCCCTTTTACCCTGTGTGAGAAAAATAATTTAAAAAAAGATTACAAAAGTTCTGCAAATATTACTAATTACTATAACAAAGAAGAAATAAATAACAATAGAGCTTAATTAATTAATTAAGGGAATTGTGTTACTTGGAACCAATGACCAATAACTTTTTGCTTGCTAAATATTATAGATTTTTTTAAGAACAGCATAAAAAATAAGTAATAAAACTCCAGAATAATATTTTTATAAATGAGAAAAATATAATTATAATTGTATGAATTACTAAATTTTATTTATAGAGAAAAATGAATATTTAAAAAAAATTTTTGAATGTCTGTCTCAGATGCGTGATGTCAGACATGGTGAGGCTGGGGGTGAGGAGCAGCTTGTCCAAACAGGGTCAGCCTGCAAGGGGCTCATTCTTCTCTGTGCCCAGACCTCCTAAGGAGACATTCAGCATCAAGATCACCTGGGGAATGCTTCTATTAGCTCTTCTCTGAAATGAAAAGTAAAAAAATATTTCCTTGAATAAAACCAAAAATTACGAGGTGCACTTTGGAATCTTCCTCCTGAAGAGAACTCCAAACTGACTCAAATCAATACGCAAGCCCTGGAGACTCAAAGACAATGGAAGGGAGACAAAGAGCTCCTGAGAGCTTTCTGTATTTTAATCAGCCGCATGGTGGACTTGGGGCTGAGTGCAGGACCCTCAGGCACTGAGAGAAGGCTGAAGAAGCTTCTCAAGGAGTCAGCAGCAAAACTCCAAGTGCCTTGGAGCATCACTGGGCCCCAGTGAGGGCAGGGAGTGCCAAAGGCTCCCCAGGGACTGCTGAGAGTAGATCCTTGAGGCCAGGATTGCAGGGAAAAAAAAGGCTCTGAGCAGGGAACTGCAATGCTGAGCACGGCCTGGGCTGGCTGGAGGAAGCAGAAAGGCCAAGCCCTGAGCCCAGCCTGGGCCAGCAGGGCCTGTCCCTCATGGGTGGCTCGGGGCTGTTTGTGGGCCAGGGGGATGTGAGGGGCAGCAAGGACAAATGGCATCAACCTGCAGCCCCTGCAGCCTCCCCAGGAAGGCCAAGGGAGAACCAAAGTGCAGCCCCTGCCAGGAAAGTTCCTCCTGTGGGGCCTCCAGAGGCGCTGCCCGAGCCCAGGGCACAAAGGCCTGTGTGCCAGTGGCCCTGCCAGCCCTGCCCAGCCCTTGGCCATCTGTCCTGCAGGCTGTGCCCCCTGTGCGTGCTGCTCCTCTGCCCTGGCCGGCTGCACACGCCCATCTTGCTGTGCCCCAGCATTTCTCACCCAGTGTTTCTGTGCCCTCCCTGGGCTCCCTGCACCCAGCGCTGCCAGCTCCTGGCACACAGAGCCAAGCCATGGCCCAGCCTCACACTGCCACACCTCCAGTACCAACATTCTGCCCTGCGAGGGACTTTGCTTTCTCTTCAGCTCCAGGCTGAACCTTCCAAGCTGCACTTTGGGGAGGTTTCCTGCAATTCCCACTGCCAAGGAAAGGTCTGTCTCCTGCTGGTCACAAACAGAGAAGGACTGGTGGGAGATGTGGTGGTCAGAGGCTGTGTGGGGCAAAGTGACAATGAAATTTTTTAGTTTTAAATATTCCAGGAAAGAAGGAGGGGCATCAACCAAACGTCTACACCTGGCTGGATGGCCAGGCCCAGAGAGTGGTGGTGAACGCTGCTGCATCCAGGTGGCAGACAGTCACCAGTGATTGCCCTCAGGAGCCTGTGCTGGGGCCAGTTATCTACAATATTTTTACTGAAAACTGGATGAGGGTGTTGAGTCTTTCATTAGTAAATCTGTAGAAAACACTAAGTTAGGAGTGTGTGTCCATCTGCTGGAAGGCAGGACTCTTGCAGAGAGACCTGGAGTATCTGGATGGATGGGCAGAGTCCAGGAAGATGAAGTTTCATTTAAAGTCCAAGTGCTGGGTCTTAAACTTTGGCCACAACAATGCCTACAGTGCTACAAGCTGAGGACAGAGTGGCTGGACAGCAGCCAGGCAGAAAGGGACCTGCAGGGACTGATGGACAGCAGGCTGGACATGAGCCAGCAGTGTGCCCAGGTGGCCAAGCAGGCCAATGGCTCCTGGCCTGGCTCAGGAATGGTGTGGCCAGCAGGAGCAGGGCAGGGATTCTTCCTCTGTGCTTGGCACTGCTTGAGCAGCACCTCGAGTGCTGTGTCCAGTTCTGGGTCACAAATTTAGGAAGGACATGGAGGGACTGGAGCATGTCCAGAGAAGGGCAACAAGGCTGGGGAGGGGTCTGCAGAACAAGTCCTGTGAGGAGCAGCTGAGGGAGCTGGGGTTGTTTATCCTGGAGAAGAGGAGGCTCAGGGGAGACAAGGCAGTGTCAGGGCACAGGTTGGACTTGATGATCTCCAAGGTCTTTTCCAACCTTGCTGATTCAGGGATTCTCTGAAACCACCCTTGGAGCAGTTGCAGGAGGAGCCCTGGGCCTCCTCTTCAGAAGCTCCAGCAGCCCAGGTCCCTCAGGTTCTCCTGCCAGCCCCAAAGCCCATCCTGTCAGTCCTGCAGAGTCTCTGCAGCTCCTCCTCATTGCCCAGAACAGGGAGCCCCTGAGCCAGACACAGCAGCCCAGATGTGCCCCCCTGGACTGGGGTGCCTCTGGCAAGGGAGCAGCACCAGGCACTGCAGGAGCCTGCAGACAATTCCTGCACCACATGTAGGATGATCCTGCTGCCCAAGGGACATTCCCATGATGCCAAGTCAGTAACTGCAATGGGGAGTAGGGCCAGAGGGGAAAGGCCAAATAGGGATGGGCTGTTTGGAAGGGAGGGAACAGGGGTGGGCAATGGGAAGACATTTGTATCAGGAAGAGGAAAGAAAGCAAAGGTGAAGCCAAGGAAATGCTCAGGGCAGTTTAGGGGTGGCTGCCAGTTAGCCCTGGCTCTGAGCAACAGCATCTGCAGTGGGACAGGAAACTCCCAGCTGATGGGAACAAACTTTCTGGCTGACTGTTGAGGCCAGGACAAACCTGAGTGGTTTCCTTGGTGTCCCCCAGCCCTTGCTGGCCCCAGGGGCTGATGGCATTTGTGCTCCCTCAGGTTCATGTCCCCACACCAACAGCATGGGGGTGCTCCCCCTGCTCTGTGCAATGTAAACAGGGGCTGCTGAGCCAGTACTGCCGTGTTTGTGCCTGCAAGGATGGGGCACCTGTGTGAGCTGGGGGAGAGGCCAGGGCTGCAGAGGGGTGATGTTGTTGGCAGCTCCATGTGGAAGCTCTGGGATGTTGCCGTGGGCTGTGCAGCGCACTGGTGATGGATCAGCCCCTGCTCTGCTGCTCCTTCCCATCTGCCCCAGGGCCCTTGCAGAGCCCCAACCATGCTGTTTGCCCCCAGCCTGCCCACGGCCAGCCTGGGGCTGCTCACAGGGGTTTTCTGTACTGAGCATTGGCCTGGCTGTGTTCTTGATAGAGCCTGGGCAAGGAGCCTGGAGCCCCCAGGCCCTGGCCTGAGGCGTCAGCGCTGCCCCAGCAGTGCCCATGGCCTGTCCCTGCTGCAGCCCCAGCACTGCCACCCCCAGGGCTGTGCTCGGCCCCGAGAGCACTCAGGCCCTACAGCAACACCAGGGCCACCAGGGCAGTGGGACAGGGCCATGGCAGGAGCACTGGCAACACCAAGTGCTGCTGCTGCTGGGCACAGCTGCTGGGCCAGCACTGATCTTCCCCCAGCTCTGCACACAGACATTGCTGCTGCAGCTCCAGAGAAGGCAACAAAAGGGAGATCTCTAGTGAAAACTTGGCTGGGAGAGCTTTCAATTAATTTAAAGCCACCAAGAGACCCACTCCTCATTGACACTGGGCCACAGTGAAGGTTGAGATAAACCAAATGATGAAGGGCAGAAGCAATGACCTTGCTTTGTGAACATTATTGAAATCTAAAACAAAGGAAAAATAACTCAACAACCACAACAAGAACTATTATAGATTACATTTATTATATGTGATTTGCAGTAATTATCAACCAGTTTAATGCTTCTGAAATTTTCCAATCATCCGTGTCCACACTGCAGCCTTGAGCTCCTGGTTCCTCAGGCTGTAGATGAGGGGGTTCAAGGCTGGAGGCACCACTGAATAGAGAACTGAAAGGGCCAGATCCAGGGATGGGGAGGACATGGAAGGGGGCTTCAGGTAGGCAAAAATGGCAGTGCTGATGAACAGGGAGACCACAGCCAGGTGAGGGAGGCAGGTGGAAAAGGCTTTGTGCTGTCCCTGCTCAGAGGGGATCCTCAGCACAGCCCTGATGATCTGCACATAGGAGAAAACCATGAACACAAAACAACCAAAACTTAAACAGACACCAAGCAATGAATTCCAAATTTTTCTGAAGGTGGAGTGTGAGCAGGAGAGCTTGACGATCTGTGGGATTTCACAGAAGAATTGGCCCAGGGCATTGCCATGGCACAGGGGCAGGGAAAATGTATTGGCTGTGTTCAACAAAGTATAGAGCAAGGCACTGGCCCAGGCAGCTGCTGCCATGTGGGCACAAGCTCTGCTGCCCAAGAGGGTCTCATAGTGCAGGGGTTTGCAGATGGACACGTAGCGGTCGTAGCACATGATGGTCAGGAGGAAATACTCTGCTGAAATGAAGAAGATAAAGAAAAAGAGCTGTGCAGCACATCCTGAGTAGGAGATGTTCCTGGTGTCCCAGAGGGAATTGTGCATGGCTTTGGGGACAGTGGTGCAGATAGAGCCCAGGTCAGCGAGGGCCAGGTTGAGCAGGAAGAAGAACATGGGCGTGTGCAGGTGGTAGCCGCAGGCTACGGCGCTGATGATGAGGCCGTTGCCCAGAAGGGCAGCCAGGGTGATGCCCAGCAAGAGGCAGAAGTGCAGGAGCTGCAGCTGCCGCGTGTCTGCCAATGCCAGCAGGAGAAAGTGCCTGATGGAGCTGCTGTTGGACATTTTGCTGCCTCTGGACATTGGCACCTTTTAAAGACAGAATGTCAGTGATAATCGAGCGGAGATTTCTCACAGAAATATCAAAGCCTTTTCTCATAGACCCTTTCCTACAATTAAACACCTCTCCCTTGTGTATGTCTAGGAGACCTTCCTTCACCTTTGTTCCTGGAGCCCTGATTGTTGCTGGCCAATGTTGTATGAGGAGCTGGACCTTGGCCTGCAGGACACCTGGGAGTCAGCCCTGACCTCCAGTCAGTGCAGGGGAACAGTGAGGGCAGGGTCCAGTCCTGGTGTTTGGACTTGGACAAAAAATCTTCCAGTAAGGCAGAGGAGCTGCCTGTGTGAAGGGATGGGGACAACAGAAGGCAGAACGTGAGATTCTGTTGCATCTGTGGAGAACAGATTGTCCAGCAAGGCAGGAGGATTGTCTGAGGCTTCGTGCAGACTGAGGGGAGCTGCTCTGTCCCTCTCTCCTGTTCCAGCTGCCCTGGACTTGCACCTTTCTGAGATCCACTCCTGTGTTACCCTGGACAGCCAGGAGACACAGCTGAGAGCAGAGGGATCCATGGCGCACAAAGTGGCTCCTGCCTTTCCCAGAGTCAGGAGAGTGGGCTCATTGCCAGCCTCCCAGGCTGCCCTGCCCAGAGCTGCCCGGGCACAGGGAGCTGGGACACCCCATTGCTGTGCTCAGCCTGCACAGGAGGAGCCCAAGGGCTGGGCCTGGCCCTGCAGCTGGAACTGCCATTGCAGAGAGCCCCTCAGCAATGCCAGCAGCACCTGGGCAAGGCAAGGAGAGAGAGAGAGAGCCAGGCCTGAGGAAAAGCCATTCCCTGGCCAGCCCTGCCCAGCCCCTGCCAGGCAGCAGAAGGGCAGGACAGTGGCCCTCAGGCCCTGGTCAGCAGGGAATGGGCACATGGCCGCAGAGATGCCCTTCATCTCTGGGGCTGCTCTGCCGGCCCAGGAGGGCCTGAGGGCCCCGAGCCCCCGGGCTGAGGGCTGTGCTGGCTGCGAGGGGACACAAGAGCTGTGCTGCTCAGGGCAGTGTGTGCCCTGCAGGGCAGGCCCGGCAGGTGCCACATCTGCCCTGCAGCAGGGCTTCCCTCAGCACTGCCTCCCTCCCTGCCTGCCCACGGCTCTGCTGCTGGAGCTATCCCAGCCCCAGCTGCTCCTGTGGCCCTGGGCTCCTTCCCTGCCAGAGCTGCCAGAGCCCAGCCCAGCCCCTAGGCCAGCCCTGCCCTGCAGCTGCTGGGCCCTGCAAGGATTAAAGAACAGCTCCCCCAGCCTGGGCACCATGGAAAGGTGATGCTGCATGGATCTGGAGGCTGGGCAGGTGCAGGCACTTTCTGAGGTGCCCAGGAATCCTCAGGGTGATGGTTTAAGAGTCTCAGCCCCTGATGTGCCCTGCACAGCTGAGTTTCCATTGCCACCAAGCTGAGCCAGGGAGAAGTGGGAGCACAGATTCAGGAAAGCAGAGACCCAAGCAGGAAACTCCTGCCCTGAATAAGCTCATGGCAAGTCCCCACAGAAATGAGCTGGGTATGAACTGGAGCTCTGGGCAGCTCTGGCTACAGCCCCAGCTTCACCCCCTGCAGCCATCCCTGGCAGCAGGAGCCATCCTGCCCTGTCCCTGTGATGGTGCCCAGGGCAGCCCTGCTCTGCAATACATCCTCCTCCTCCTGTGCCACAGAGAAACTGAGAGAGCCCTCCTGACACATCCCCCAGGCTGTGGGGTGTGCTGGCTTCAGGAGATCTCTCCAGGAGCACAGGGGACATTGCCCTGCACCCACAGACTCACCATGCACACGGCTTTGAAAATCTTTCCCCAAGTGAAGTCTCAGCTAAATGTCTTCCCAATCTTGATTGCCTTCAGCTTGTCTCTGCCTGGCTTCTGTCCCCTCAGCGCCTGCAGGCAGATCCCTCAGCCCTGCTGGGCTGGGAGAGGGGCTGGTCCTGGGAAGAGCTGTTCCTTTAAAGCTCAGCAGCACAGACACAGAATAAGAATTTTAATGAGCCTCTTGGGGATTTGGTGTTGTTTACCTCAGACTCAGTCCCTGAGAGTGTTCAAAAAACTTCTCAAGAACTCAAACTTAAATTGAAACTCCAAAGTTTCTTGAAGTTTAATAAGTCCCTCTGAGGAAGTGTCCCCAGGTTCCAGTTAGAGCAGAACACTGGAGGCAGTGATGACAGCTGGGGACAAACAAGGCAAAGGTGTCTCTGGTGCTGAGCAAAGCTGGATGTGGTTCAGGAATGCAAAGGGCCAAGGCCTGAGCCCCAGCCCCTGGCCAGGAGGATTCTGTCCCTCCCTCCTTGCTCAGGGCTCTTCCCAGGATGGGCACTGGCATGTGGGGATTTGCAATGGCAAGGGCAGGAGCATGGGGCGGCCCCTGCCAGGCTGCTGAGCAGGGACAAGGAGGCAATGAGGCCCCAGCCATGCAATGGTCACTTGTCTCCTGCTCCTGCCTCAGGCCCAGGCCCAGCAGCCATGGCCAAAGTGCTGCCCAAGATGGCTCTGGCAGGGCTGTCTTGCAGCTGCTGCCCATCCCTGTGCCCTGTGCAGCCCAGGCTGTCCCATGGTGTCCCTGCCCTGCGCCTCTGTCCCTGCAGGCTGTTGGCATCCCCCGGCTGCCCCACCTGGCTGGGCCCTTCCTTTGCTGACAGCTCTGCCTCCTGCCTGCCTCTGCCTGCCCACACGAAGCCTTGGGCTGACCCAGACTTCTTCTGGGGGACGTGTTCCACCACAGCCCTGCCCTGGGAGAGAAATTCCTGTCTCCTTGTATCTAGTCTGGGCCTCCCCAGCTGCCCTTGGCATTAATTTTTTTGGTTCTCTCTGGCTGTTCTCTACTTTGTCAGAAGTATCCACCATCTCTGAAACCACCCTTCAATCCCTCCCAGGGCTCTCCTCTGCTGTCTTCAGTCCCTACCCCACTGAGCACAGAGCTCCTCTGTCTGTGTACAATGCTCGTGTGCTTGAGGCCATGAGTGCCTGGACAATGAGGGTTCTTTTCTACAGGACAGAAACCACAAAACCCCAGGGTTTTGAAGGCAGATCAGAGGCAGCCACCCGAGGCCAAGGCCAGCCAGACCTGTCTGTCTTGGCAGCTTTTGTCTGGGAGCAATCCTTGGATAGACAGAATCTGGGAGGCCTAACCCAACATTTGTCCATGGGCACCTGGACATGAAGGCCAGTTCTCTTCTATAGGAAGGAAAGTACAGAGCCCCAGTGTTTCACAGGATGCTGAGAGCTGGCCCTCAGGAAGTCAAGGGAACCTAGACAGTCCTGGCAGCTTTTGTCTGGAAGCTATCCTTGGATATAAGGAATTTTGGAGGTGGATTCCTGATTTTGGCTATGGACACCTGGGCTTGAAAGATGTTTTTTCCATGGAAAGAAAAGCTTGGCCCCCCCATTGTTTTGAAGGCAGAAGAGAGGTGACCCCCAAGCTGCCAAGGCCATCCAAAGCTTTCTGTTTTGCAGGTTTCATATGGGAACAACCTTTGGATTGAATCAAATATGGAGATAGAATCCCAGTTTCTGCTGTGAACCCCTGGAGGAGAAGAGTTCTTTCTCACAGGAAGGAAAGCAAGAACTCCAGAGTTTTAGGGGTAGATGAGAAGCAGACCTCAACAAGCCAGGATCAGCTGTAGAAGTCAAACCAAGCCAACCAGACCTGTTCCATGTTCTTGGATCCATGGGGCCCTGCAATATGACAATTGCCCCTTGGTTCCATGACACCATGTGTTGTAGTATTACAACAGATCTTTGTTTCCAAAAGGCCCAGCAATATCACAATGGTCTCCTTGGCTCTGCAGTGGCACACTGGTCACTTGTTTCCATGAGGCCCTGCAGTGTCACAAGGGCACCTTGGCTCCATGAAGCCCTGAAGTATGGAATGCCCTCTTGATTCCATTGGGCATCTTCACTTTCTATTCAGTTCTTAGTTCCACTGAGCCCTGCAGTGTCACAATGGTCTCCTTGGTTCTCCAGAGTCAGAATGTCCCTGTGGTCTCATGGAGCCCCACTATGATCCCCTTGATTCCATGAGGCCCTGCCATGCTACAACGAGCCCTTGGTTAAACGAGGCCCTGATGTGTCACAACGGCCCCTTGGTTCCAGTGGGTCCTGAAGTGTCATAATAGTCTCCATGGTTCCATAAGGCCCCAGAATGTCACTATGGACTTTTGGTTCCAAAAGCTTCCATATTCAAACAAGAGTCTCCTTGGCTCCACAGTGCCCTAATGAATCCTTTGTCTCATGACGTGCCTGGCTTCCCACAGCCTCTCAGAGACCTTCTCCCCCTCAAGGTCCCCAACAGCCCTTCATGGCTGCTCACAGCCCCTCACAGCCCCAGGCCTGGAGCTCCTCCAAAGCAGAAGGGGTCGGGCCCTACTTGTTCTCCTTTTATTTCAGTCCCTTCACAGCCACGAGTAAAGAAAGCTGAAACGGAGCCTTTCCCCAGCGTTTCCCTCGGGTTTAACTGCGGGCTGAAGCTCTGTGCTGGCTCTGGCCCAAGCGCCACCATCCCTGCAGCCGCCAGGCCTTTGCTGTCCCCCCCGTGTCCGTTCCCTGTCCCTGAGTCCCGCCCGGCTCTGGCAGCAGCAGCAGCCGCAGCGCAGGGGGCGCCGGCCCGGCCCAGCCGGGGCTCCCGGCCAGGAGCAGCAGCAGCGCCGGCCCCTTCCTGCCTGCTCCTGCCTCGGCTCCCAAGGGCTTTTTCCAGCTCAATCCTGGACTAGAGCAGCAATCACCCACACACAGCCCTGACTCCTCAGGGCCTGCCTGTGCTGCCCTGGCCCAGCCCTCAGAGAAAGAAAGGATCAGATTCCAGTGCTGTTTTCAGCACTGTTTTACTCACCCTGAGGTGACAGCAGGAGGCTGCTGCTGCCTTTGCCTTGGGAATTGGAGATCATGGCTGCTCTTGCCACTCTTTTACTTGCCACTTGAAATTTATCTGTAAAACTTCAATTGCCTTTTTTGATCAGAGCTACCCAGAGTGCTTTCGTGACAGTGAATGTAGGAATCCTTAAAATCAGAGGGTTTTGGGGAAGCTGCAAAAGGCAGGCCTCAGAGACAGCAGAACTGTGATTAGAGGTAAGCAGTAGCCATGAGATTTTTCAGTAGAAAAGTTATATCAGAAGCAGAAAGTAAGGACAAATAGAACAATGGTCGGTGTATTAAGAGTTGTCTAGAATAAATCCCTAAGCTTTGCAAAAATATATTTAATGAGATATTAGGAAGTTCAGAGCTTGAGCTCTGTGCATTGTGTTTTATGGCTTACAAGCAGGTATTGTATTCAAAATAGGCAAGCATTATTTGAACCAAAGGTACCTGTGCTAATAGTGGTTGGATAGAACTACCGTCAATATGCTTTTGCTTGGTGGGATGGTAAAATTTTTTAAAAAAAGTTGTAACATTGGGTTCTTTGTCTGCTGCCGAGAACACGAGCTGCTGCCATCTTCCCATGCTCATAACCATGTAATGAGACTGATGCTGGAAAATAAACAGCTCGTGACACATTCCTCAGCAGTCCCATTCTGTTGGTGATTTGTACATGGCCCCCGGCCGGCAATAGGTGAACTCAGGCTTTTGGTCACAGGCATCATGATTAGCAGATCTTGAAATGCTCTCAAGTCCCTGAGCACTAAGACAAGGAGAATTAAAACAGCCACACAGGCCACATTTGAAGTGCTCAAACACAGCCCTGTTGCTGCTGCTGCTGAAGTAGAATCAACTGACAGAGGCCATCACAGAAATTGCCTCTGGAGTGTGAAATAAAAGGAAAACATCCACCGGGGAGAAGAGAAACCAGAAACTCTTGAGTTACTTCATTGCTTCTTCTAAGCAGCAGCAGCAAATGGAGATGCACAGAGGTATTTCCAGCTGCTGCTAATCCCAGCTGGAGCCCAGCCTGCTGCCCAGGCCCAGCGGGAAGCTGAGCCCAGCCTGGGGAGCTCCCACAGTGTCGGGAGCTCAGCGCACGCAGGGCCAGGCCCAGAGCCACGAGTACGGCCGCCCATTGCGGGGCAGCGGCACAGACGGAAGGTCCTGCGGCCCAAACCTCCTGCTCCTGCCACACAGTGCCAGTGCTATCCCCCTCCTCCTCCTCTCCCAGCATGGCACAAATTCCAGCTCGGAGGAGGCTTCCCCAGAGAGAGCTCAGACTCTTGCATCAGCCTCAGTGTGCCTGCAGAGGAACAGGGCATCTTTCAGGCACTTCCACAAGCTCAGGGTTCCCATTTCATGGGGAATCTGGGATGAAAATGGCCGTATTAGGAAGGACAGAAGCAGAGGGAATGGATTGGAAATTATCAGGAAAAATTATCCTATGTGTAAGCAAAGCTCACTAAGTCATTCCCTGCATTTGTCCTTTTCACATTCTTTCAGTCATCTCCTGAGAGGTCCAGCTTGTTCTGGTGCCTTTCATGAACTGGCAGTAACTCTTGATTTATATCAATGCATGAGATGTAGAAACATCTGAACTGACCACTGAAACAAATTCCCTCTGTCAGCCCATTTTCATCTTCTACATCACTTTCAAGATGTCCATGGGTGTGTTGGAATGATTATCCCACAGCTCTCCATTTCTGGCTCCAGGCTCTGGAGATTCTTTCTCTGAATTCAGTCAGGCTTACATTCCCTAACACTTCCTGGTAGCCCGTCATGTTTTCTAAAGGTAGAACAGTAACAATGAAAACCTCACCAATGGCACAAGTTCCCAGCCCACAAGGAAAAGAAAGAACAAGCTGTAAAGTTCCTCAAACATTTCTCCTGCTTTGCTGCAAGAGTCGTGCTGCATGCGGACAGTGTGGAAAGCCAAGAGAAGCTGCAGTTGGTGGCACATCTTGTGACAGAAGCTGAACCTCGTTCTCCATGAAAGGTTCTTGGAAAGAGCAAACAGGACTGTGGACAAGATTGTGGAAGAACTGAAACAGCTTTTAGGAAATGAAATGAAAACAGAATGAAAGAAACCAAGATGTTTTACTCTGTTTATTTTTATGCTCCCCTTTGCACTACTTCTCCATCCAATTAATTCCAAAAGGATCTCACCTCTAAGATACATGACTTGGCATGTTTTAGACACTGTAAAATACCATGAGCTATACAGTTTGCCTTCCCCAGCTTTTTATTTTATTTTTTTGGAAAGCAATGCTGGAGAGGTAAATGCAGTTGTAATATATGGTAGGGATAATTCATGCTATTAATGTATTGTATACAATATTGTAAAATCCCAAATCTATGTGCCTGATCACCCCGGCTGGGAGCAGCTGTCTATTTAGGTTCAACAAGTTCCCTGATACAATTTAAGATAACGATTGACGCCTTAACCTAAGAATAGAAGCTTACAGGGCAATGATTGCCAGTATCCTGAGTCATCGGGAGCCACCCAAGAGCGATTATCGCCTTGCCGATTGCATCTATCAAGATAGTCAGTGGCGCTAAACTGATACATCTAAATACTTGGCTTCCCAGAGCCAATGGACACCAATGGTACACCTGGACCCGGCTTTTGTCCAGCTCTGCACATGGAAAGAAACAGCGATGCATGTGAAGAGATACAAAGGAAAATTGGTCATCTTTGCCTCGGGCAGAATAAACTGTATAAAACATCGCTGCAAGAAGCAGCGTGCGTGACCGGGGGAAACTCTGACACTCGAGGGGTCAGATGCAGGTTCACCCAGCACCGAACACAGGCTCGACGCTGTCTCTTTGGCTGTGGTGGTTTTGAAGACCGAAATTCAGTCGCGCAGACAAATTAATAAATCTTTGCTACATTTTTGATAAATTTTGGCTCACAATTTGATCATTTATATCAATCTGGTGAAACACAAAAGGATCTGAAATTGGGGTTCGGGACCCCTTCCTCGCCAGAAGGTGCCCTGCTGATTTCAGCGGTCTCAGCAGGACTGGAGTCCGCAAGACCAATCAAAAATCACTGAACTGAAACTGGAGCCACAGCCACAGTAGGATAAAACAGGCCCAGCTCTAGGAAACTTGGCAAGATCCAGGGGATCTCCGAGCCCGAGGTGCTTTTTTTCCCCTCGGAAATCGGTGTGGATGAAGAATCCACACGGGAAAAGGAACCGTGAGTATTGCATGGTTGAGTGGGGTGTGACCGAGTGATTGTGAGACATGACTCTGTCATGAAGCAAGTGTGGACCCCACAGTTGTAGTTCCACCATCCCGCGAGGGACATGGTCGTCAAGGGAGAAGTGGACGCTTTTTCTTAACACATGTGGGACCCAGGACTCGAAGGGAGTTCAAGGGGGGAAATCGGTCACGGCTGGGTCAGAAAGGGGAAAAGATGGTCCTGGAAAATTTCAGGAGTCCATCTACCTCTGATCCGGAGAAAACAGGTAAGAAAACCGGAGATCAGTCAAAAAGTCCATGGAACGGTTCTCTGTTTGACTGAGTATGACTGGTGACGTTTTGCAAACTCAGGAAATTGACATTGGACAAAGAGTCGGGACTCACGACGAGCGTCCCAGCAGAAAGAGACAAGGTGAGAAAATTTGCAGGAGGGATTTTTGGAAAAATGAGGTTGGGAAAGAGCAGGTTCCAGACAAGACCCCAGGAAAAATCTCCCCAGGGTCCTGGGAAAGTTCTGCCAGAAATCCCAAGAGATAGTCCGTTGGGGTGGATGCCAGAACATTGGGACGAAAGCCCCAGGAGAGCAGGCAGGTTCAAGGAGAAAATGATACATTTTTGTATGGAAAAATGGGGAGGGAAGGAGATCGGAAAATACATGGTTTGGGTGGTGTTCAGCATGTTTGAGGCATGGACTTGCGAGTCCTTGTATTATCACGTATTTGATCACCGCCCGCAGGATTTTGAGGAAATTGAGTATGCCGAGATGTGGAGGTACGCTTGTACGAGTTTATACCCAGTATGAACCCTCCAACGTGCGGCAAACAGGGGAAAGGAATGGGAACCCTTGGACAATCTTCCACCTCTCTACCTTGTTCTTCTGCCCCAGTTCAGACTGGCTTAGGCACCACCCATGCCCGCATTGCCTCTAGAGGCAGTGATCCCGCTGGGTCAGGTTTCTGCACCGCCACTCCCACTGGAGCAGGCTGCGGCGCCTCCCCTCCACGTGAACAAGCGGCGGAACCTCCGCTCCCATGTGAGCAACTGCTGCCGTCAACGCTTCCCAAAACTGAAGAAAAACAGGTAACCATCCCCAAAACCAGCTCTCCCCTGGCCCATCAAATGAGGCGGCGAACAAGAAGGGTAACCATGGTTTACATGGGGATGAGGAAGAGAAGTCTGGCTTTTTCCCTTTATGGGAGGTGCTGAAAGCTCCTGGCGTTATTGGCTTTGTACATGCACCGATCGACACCAGTGATGTGAGAGCATTCAAAAAAGAGATGGGAAAATTGATGGATGATCCTTTGGGGGTGGCAGAAAGGCTAGATGAATTTCTAGGGACTAGCACCTACAGGATTTCAATGTGATCCTGAGATCACTGTTCAACAATGAGGAGAGGGACATGATCAGACAAGCCGCGATCAAAGATTGAGAAAAGAGAAACCCCAATGGGGAAAGTGGGGACTAGAGATGGCCAAACCAGAAACCATCATGGAATGCCCAGATGGAGGAGGGGAGGCAGAAAATGATAAATTTGAGAAATATGAAAATTCAGGGTATCAGGGAAGTGGTACCAAAGGGACAGAACATGAGCAAGGTACTCAGGGAGTGCCAAGGGAAAGATGAGACTCCCATGGAATGGTTGGAGAGGCTCCGCAAGGGTTTGAGAATGTATTCGGGGATGGGTCCCGATACTCTGATTGGGGCGGTGTTGCCAAAAACTCAGTTTGTGGCAAAATCCTGGGAAGACATTCTGAAAAAGCTAAAAAAGATAGATAGTTGTCAGGACAAGGGGTTGCAGGAACTGCTTCGGGAAACCCAAAATGTGTACATGAGGTGAGACGAAGAGAAACAGAAGATTCATGCTAAGATATTGGTAGCTGCGGTAAGGGAAGCACAAAAACAGGAGCAGGGCAGAGACACAGTGAAGAAGGTGCCGGCACCGGCAAAGGCGCCAACTCTTCCCAAGGAAAAGGATTGAACGATCAGAAGAGTGATTACAAGTGCTATTACTGCAAGCAAAAGGGACACATCTGAAGGAATTGTCCCAACAAAGCCAAGGACCAGGCAATGTTTCAAGAAGATTAGGGGTGTCAGGGGCTTTTCAGTTTGGGGTCCGGAACACCGAGGGAGCCCTTGATAAAATTAAAAGTAGGACCCCACAGGCAGGAGATGTGGTTTATGGTAGACTCAGGGACAGGACAGACAGCTGTACAGCAGCTGCCGCAGGGGTGCTGTCTGAGCGACGATTCCATGATGGTAATCGGGACAAAAGGGGAACTCCTTGAGGTCCCGATCATAAAAGATGTAGAAATAGAAACTGAGAACAAAAAACATACAGGAAACATATTATTGATACAGGATGTGGATTTTAATTTGCTGGGGCGAGACATGATGGTAGACCTAGAAATCAGCTTGGCAATGGAGAATTCCTTGCTCAGGGTGAGGATGTATAAACTCACCATCCAGGATGAGGAGAAAATAGATCCGAAGGTGTGGTATGTCCAAGGGGAAGTTGGGAGGTTGGACATAGAGCCAATCCACGTTGAAACTGAGAGACCAGAGGACCCTTTCAGTTGTTTGTGGATGTGAGCAGTCA
The DNA here is from genome assembly GCF_035770615.1 of Melospiza melodia melodia. NCBI lineage: Eukaryota > Metazoa > Chordata > Aves > Passeriformes > Passerellidae > Melospiza > Melospiza melodia. Next base: position 2,614,412 of record NW_026948638.1, read on the forward strand.
CACAGCACATGGGGTACTGACACAGGACTGGGCAGGGTTCAGGAAACTAGTAGGTTACTTGTCCCAGCTTTTGGACCTGGTCAGCAGAGGCTGGTCCACCTGCTTGCAGGTGATTGTAACCGCAGCAGTGCTGGTAGAGGAAGCTAAGAAGGCCACCTTCGGCGTACCATTGGTAGTATTTGCACCTCATAATGTGCAGGGCATACTATAGCAGAAGGCAGATAAATGGCTCACTTATGCAAGGTTGTTGAAGTATGAGGCCATTTTGATTCACTCACAGGATTTGGAATTGCGGACAATGACCGTGCAGAACCCTGCGCAGTTTTTGTTTGGGGAAGCTTCAGAGGATCTTGTTCACGGTTGCATGGAGGTGGTTGAATTACAAACAAAGATCAGATAGGATTTAGAAGAGGAAGAGCTAGATGAAGGAGAAAAATGGTTTGTGGATGGATCAAGCAGGGTGGTTGATGGGAAAAGGAGATCAGGATACGCAGTCATGGATGGACAAACGGGAAAAGTGATTGAAGCAGGTCCCCTGAGCGCGGGTTGGTCAGCACAGGCTTGTGAACTATACGCAGTTCTGAGAGCCTTGAAAGGACTGAAGGGGAAGAAGGGAAGAATTTTTACAGACTCTAGGTATGCCTCTGGGGTGATTCACACATTTGGGAAAATCTAGGAAGAAAGGGGGTTGATCAACACATGGGGCAACGGACTGATGCATGGAGAACTGATCCAGAAAATTTTGGAAGCAATAAGGGGGCCGGAGGAAATTTCAGTTGTGCAAGTGAAGGGACACCAGGCAGGGATGCAGTTCTGAACACAGGAAACAGTTTGGCAGACCAGGAAGCCAAGACTGCAGCACTGATGACAGTAAGTACCCTGGAGATGGAAGGGATTGAGGTCCCAGACAACCCTCCCCAACCCTCCCAAAAGGAGATTGAAAGCTATGAGAAGATTGGGGGGAAAACTGGAGGAAGGAAAGTGGAATTTACGAGATGGGAGAGAACTAGTCTCTAAAGGTTTTAGCAGAAGGATTTTGAGGAAACTGCACCAGCGAACACACTGGGGGGCAGAGACCCTGGCAGAACAATTTTTGAAATTTTTTGGGTGCAGGGGAATTTATAAATTGGCCAAACGAGGTACAAGGATGCCTGATTTACCAGAAACTGACAAGACTAAGGCCATCCTGGGGAGTTGCCCCATCACGTATCGACGATTTGAAAGGATTCAAGTCAATTTCACTGAATTGCCCAAAGTGAGGAGGTTCAAATTTCTGCTTGTGATCGTGGACAAATTGACGCATTGGGAGGAAGCTTTCCCCAGTCCATGGGCAATGGCTCAGACAGTGTCCAGGAAATTGCTGGAGGAAATTGTGCCCTGATATGAGGCGGTGAATTACATTGATTAGGACCAAGGAACTCATTTTACATCAAAAATTATTAAGCAGATGGCAGAGGCACTAGGCATTCGGTGGGAATACCACACTCCGTGGCGTCCCCACAGCTCAGGACAAGTGGAAAGGATGAATCAGATCTTGAAAGTGCAGTTGTCTAAATTAAATTTAGAAACTCGGATGTCCTGGCCGAAATGCCTACCTTTAGCCTTGCTTAATATCAGGAAAATGCCTCATTCAGAGACGGGGCTCTCACCCTTCGAGATGCTATATGGAATGCCATAGAAGCATGGGATGCCAGTGGGACACCCCAGACTTGAGGACAGCCAGATTCAACCGTATTTGGTTGTGATAAACAGAAACTTACAGGAACTGAGAAAACAAGGGACAGTATCTCAGAGTGCTCCTATGGGATTTGCTATCCACAAAATTCAACTGGATAACAGAGTGCTTGTGAAAGTGTGGAAAGCTGTACCCCTCTCTCCTCACTGGGAAGGTCCTTTTCTGGTTCTCCTGACAACAGACACGGCCATTCGGATGGCGGAGAAAGGCTGGACACACGAGTCTACGGTGAAGAAAGTCAAACACCAGGAGGAAGCGCCCGAGTGGAAAGTCACTTCTTCCCCAGGCGACCTGAGACTCAGACTCCAATGTCCTTGTAAATGACCGACGGCGAGTGGATAGGTTGTATACTGTCTGACTGTGTATGCTATGCGTTCGTACATTTCAAGTGTGAATATTGTCAGGAGGTGTTTGTAGTACACTGTGGAAGGGGACAGAGGCCGAAGGGGTTGTGCACTCAGTGTCTGAAGAAGAAGCTTGAGCTGACTGACTGAATCCTAACCCTAGCCATAAGTCTAGGAATCATTGAATTAGATTTACAGGAGTGGTTTCAGATTTTTCAGAACAGGGTGCAAGGAAAGCTTAGATCAAAGGCAGAGGTTCTGGATGTGGAGTGCTGGAAATCAATCAAGATACCGTGCAGCTCAGATGCTGTCAAGGTTTCACGGTGAGGCACATTTAAAATGAGGTATGCAGCTGGGTCAGAGAATGTGTTCCCCGAAGAATACTCTTGCTGCCGTGAAGATGGTCTTCCTCGCCTCTGGTGGCACCCCAGGGGGCGGAGGCAAAGGCAGAGGAGTACGTCTGGTGGGAATCCTGATTGGCCTGAGCCTAGTCGTGTGTGGGACGCAGAGTCTGCACACTGAGGTCCCGATGAGAGGCGGAAATGGGAGCTCCGCAGATGAGTGTGGAAATTGCACTCAGGTTGTCCCAGTTGTGCAAGGGGACGGGAAACCCTCATCATACCAAGCCCCGGAAGAATGTCTAAGGGAACCTGACAGGTACTGTTGGAAGAATGGCACAAGGGTCAAATTGTGTGAATTGGAAACATGGATTTGGCGTATCAATCAAGGGCTAAGGAACAGGCAGTCAGATGAGCACAAACATCAGATACGGGAATGAAATGTAGAAACCATGTCAATCCCCATTTGTAACCAATGTAACCAGACCATGTGGGTTGGGGGAAAGAAAGAATCTATCTTTGTCGCATATCACCAGGTGAATCCATTGTGTTATGACAATGCGAGGCTGGGGGTATGCATGATGATTGGGAAAATGTATTGGATGGCAAGAAATGTCAAGTTTGATAGCAAATTTACCTTGAACAGAAACCCACTCATATTGGATTTGGCACAGGCAAATGATGATAGGGTGTGCTTGCAATATGACCGGGTTGTCTGTTTCACGAAAAATAAAGATGGTGAGGATCCTGAGGGAAGAATGAATGAGATAACTCAGGAACTGAAGCGAAGGGAGTCAGAAAAGAGGAGAAAAAGACTTGAACAGGAAAGATTGAAAACACTGGGAGAACAATATGAAATGCTGGAGAAACAATATGCTGATGGGGAACTACCTTCCCTAGACAGGAACCTGTTGATTGACCTGATGCAAGAACTAGGTACAACCGAACTAGGATTGTCAAATTGTTGGATTTGTGGGGGCTGAAGTCAGCAGAAAAATGGCCTTGGAAAGGGGAAGGTTTGGCTCCAGAACAGCTTTTGAAATGGGACAATCCGAGGGTCTCAAAATTGGCACAGAGACCTGAGGGATGGATTTTGGACCAGAGGGTGATTGGAACCATCTGCATCAGTCGAGAAGGAAAGGAGTACACCGAAATGATGGGATGCACCCCTTGTGTGTCTAGTCTGATGGTGAACTCAAACACAAAAAGCAAGGTGTGGCAGCCAAAACCCCCTTCGGGGTGCTGGAGCCGGAAGAATGAGACAAATTGTGAATGGAACAAAAGAATGAGACTGTGTTGGGTCAAAAATCCAAGACCCAACCCTTTCCAATCCTTGGAGGGCATGAGGGAATACTGGGGAGACCCAGGGAGAATAAACATTACATGGAAAGCCCTGGATTGAATTTATTGGATCTGTGGAAAGAAGGCATACAGTGAGTTACCCCCAAGGTGGAAGGGATCATGAACTTTAGGCATGATGTGGCCAGTGTTCTTCACTCTCCCTCGAAAAAAGAGTAATCTGTTGGGGGCTCCATTACACAAGACATTGAGAAAGGAGAGAAGAAGCCTGAAAAAGATAATACCAGTGATAAGCAGTAAGCAAACCTGGGGGGAGGAAGAGTGGCCAGCAGTAAGAATTATTGATTTTTATGGACTGGCCACATGGGCCCAGGATGGAAGCTATGGGTATAGGACTCAGATTTATCTACTGAACTGGCTGATTCAGCTGCAGGCAGTGGTGGAAATTGTTTGGAATCACACCTCTGAGGCCCTGGATTTACTTAGTCAGCAGCACACCCTGGTGTTGTTATCATATTTCTAGAGTCCCAGCTCTCAGGCTGCCACACCCAGGTACGGGCATTTGTGTACCAGAATCGAATAGCTTTAGACTATTTGCTGGCCAAAGAAGGGGGAGTGTGTGGAAAATTCAATGAATCAGAATGTTGTATTGAAATTGATGATTATGGGGAAACCATAAGAGGTTTGGCGGCTGAGATCGAAAAGGTGGCCCATGTCCCAGTTAAAAAATGGAACTTGATTTTACAATCTTCATGGTGGGACAAATTGTTTGATGGGTCTTGGTGGAAAAAAATTATGTTTTTTGTGCTTTGTTCAGTAGCTGGAATCCTATTCCCTCCTTGTCCAATTCTATGCTTTTTTTAGACTGATCCACTCCGTGGTCCAGGGAATGCTGATAGCGATAATTCCCGTGGATCCAGAGGGAGCTTCCGGAGGCAACATATCTAAAATCATGTGATTGGGAGAAAGGAAGTATGCCAGCAATGCTGCTGAAGTGTTGGCAAAGTTTGAGAAACAAGCAAAAGCAAATGTGAATAATATGGGATAACAGGGTATTCCACAAGGGGAGTACAGAATAGTGTAAAGGAGCACTCTGTTTGTGAAAGACCCTCAGTGGTGGTGGATAGAATTAGAAAATGAAAAATTTAGCAATTTGAGAGCATGAATTAAATAGGTGATGTAAATGGGGAGGGATTGTAGAATATGATAGAGATAATTCATGCTATTAATGTATAAAATATTGTAAAATCCACACTATGTCTTTTGACCATCCTGGCCAGGAGCAGTGTCTTATTCATATCTAGTTCCTGGACGTTTGTTGAGATAAACATCGGGGTTATAACGTAAGAATAGAAGTTTCCAGGCTGATAATTGCTGGCTTCCCTGGGTTGCCGGGTCCACCTAAGAGTGATTATCACCTTGACAATTACATCTACCAACATACTCGACAGCATCACCCTGATGCATGTGAATGCTGACTTCCCCGGAGTCGACTGACAACATCAAGACACCTGGACTGAGTCTTTGTCTACCTCTGCACATGTAAAACCACGGTTCTGCATGTGAAGAGACACAAAGAACATTCGGTCATTTCTGCCTCGGGAAGAATAAACTGTATAAGAACTTGCTGCACGAAGCATCATTCATGAACAGGGAGAGACTCTGACATTTGGAGGTCAGATCCGTGTTCACCCAGCGCCGATCCTGGGCTTGACGCTGACCCTTGGCTGAGGTGGTTTAGACAACCAAACTTCGGTCTCACAGAGAAATTAATAAATCTTTTCTAAATTTTCTTATAAGTTTGGGTTTGGATTTGATAATTTAAAACAGGATGGAACAGCACAGACTGCTGAAAAGATTCCAGCTGGTCTCAGGGCCCAGAGAAAGCCAAAACTGTTTAACTTGGTATTTGTTTGTCCATGTCTGTATAAAAGAATGCTCTAAAACGTCAGCTTTCAAGAAAATGTCCTAGGCTGATGTTTCCTGTGCTGGTGAGAGTCTTTTAAACCCAGCCTTCTCCTGACCTCTCTGCTGTTGCAGTTCCATGGACAGAGGCTGTTGTCTTTTACGCCCTGCCATGGTCAGGCTGGTGTTCAGCCATCTCCAGGACAGCAGGGCCCCATCCCACATCACTGTGACCTGGGAAGGCAAAATCCATCACTCCAAATGTGCCCCATTGCTCCTTCTTGCCAAACATTTGACCCTGGCACTGGGGTTTGCTGCTGGTTGCAGCAGGAAAAGGGAAAACCCTGTGACATTTCGGGGCACATGGAACCAAGGAAACCCCTGTGACACTGTGGGGCCTGATGGAACCAAAGGTCCTCTGTGACACAGAGGGGCCACATGGAGACAAATATCCATTGTGACAGTTTGAGATCTCATGGAATGCATTGTTCATTACGACAATGCGGATCCAAGGAGACCATGGTGTTGCTCATTGTTTATGCAAAGCTTTTGCATTAATCATGGAATCATGGAGCCCATTGTGACACAGTGGGGACCTGTGGAACCAAAGGGCCATGGTGACACTTGGAACTAAGGATAGCACAGTTGAGTACAGAACCTCATGGAATCAAAAGTTCATTGCCACAGGGCAAGGCCTCATGGAACCATGGAGTCCAAAAGGTCTAGAACATTTCCTGCACAGTTTCCCCTTCGGTGAGAGGAAGGTTATTGGTGTCAGCTTGGTCTTGGCACACACCTGAGGAGTGTGTCCGTTTTCAGTGGGGAAACTCACGAGTTTCAGATTGCTTCAAAAAATACAAAAAGGGAAAACCCCTCTTAGGCTGGGTGCAGCCAGCTCTGAAAGCACAGCAGATCCCAGGGGAGTGAGGACAGACAGGATGGGGCTGGGCAATGTGGAGCAAGGTTGTCCACGCTGGGTCAGAGCTCAAGACACAGCTTCTGTGAGCAGGCCAGAGCTGCCAAGGAGAGACCCTGGGTCAATATCAATCACAGAATGCTGCAATTGTCTCTGCTCCAAAGACAGCAGTAATAAAATACACCCTTTAAAATAGGAGTGCATAGTTTTTAGAAGCTCTTTGAAATATTTCTCCACAACTGGAGTAGGAAACCTAGAAACCTAGGAGAGCCAAGGACACTGTTGCAGCTTCAGGCCCAAGAAGTGCAAACAGTGAATTGAGGAGAGCAGACTGGGAGGATGGGACTTCATACGCTGAAGCTGTAATTGGACAATTAACCTCAATACAGAAATGGACCAAAACTTATAAAAGTGTGAAAATGTGTGACCCATTGTCCATCTTGGGTGTTCCCTCAGCCGGGCTTTTGTACTGCCCCAGGTGTATCCTTTGAAGACCTTTTAATAAATCCCTGCTTTATTCCTGTAACACTGTCCAGCCTCTGTTCTAGGCAGCCTCTCAAGGCATCAAGGCCTGGCTGGCTGGGACACCTGGGGGCCACCTGACAGCTCCAGCTGACCCTGGCATGTCGAGGGCTGCTGCTCATCAGCCCCTGGAGCACTGGGACTCTGGGCTCTCCTTCCTGTGGACAAAACTGTCCTTCTCCTTCAGCTGTCCATGGCCAAAATCAGGATTCCTCCTCCAGACTTCCACCTAAGCAAAGATTGTTCCCAGATGAAATCTGCCAGGACAGACAGATCTGGCTTGCTTGACCACCCAGGGGCCACCTCTCATCTGCCTTTGAAAAACTGGGACAATGTGCTTTTCTTTCTTATGGGAAAAAAAGCACCTTTCACATCCAGTCACCCATGGCCAAAGTTGGGAATCCACCTCCAGAATTCCCTAGATCTAGGGATTTCTCCCAGACAAAAGCTTCCAGGAGAGACAGGTCTGGCTGGCCTTGGCTTCCTGAGGACTGGTTCTCATCTGCCTTTGAAACACTGGGGCTTTTTGCTTTCCATCCTAATGAAAAGAACTCTTCTTCCTCTCCTGGTGCCCACGGCCAAATCTGAGATTTCACCTCCAAAATTCCTTACATCCAAGGATTTCCCTGAGATGAAAGGTGCCAAGAGAGAAAGGTCTGGCTAGCTTGGCCTATGGTGGCCACCTTTCATCTTCCTCCACAACACTTGGACTTTGTGCATTTTCTTCCTATAGAAAAACCATCCATTTTAACCAGGTGCCCATGGTCGAAACTGGGACTCCACCTCCAAAACTCCATCCATCCAAGGATTGTTCCCAAGTGAAAGCTGCCAGGACAGACAATTCTGGCTGCCCTTGGCCTCTTGGGAGCTACCTCTTACCTGCTTTTGAAACACTGGGGCTTGCTGCTTTCCCTCCAATGAAAAGGAACTGTCATTCTTGTCATGGTGTCCATGGTCAAAACTGAGATTCAGCCCCACAAAATTCTGTATACACAAGGATTTCTCTGTGATAAAAGCTGCCAGGACAAACAGGTGTGTCTGGCCTGTGGCTCAGATAGCCTCTGCTTCTGCCCCTAAAACAATGTTGTTCCATTATTTCCTTCCTCTGAAAAAGAATCATCCTTCTTGTCCAGTTGTCCATGTCCAAAGAGGGGATCCTACCTCTAAAATTCTGTCCATATGGGGATTGCTTCCAGAAAAAATCTGCCAACACAGTTAAGTCTGGCTGGCCTTTGGTGATTGCCTCTCTGTGCCTGCAACTCTGGGACTTGGTTGCTTCCTTCCTGTGGAGACCATTGTGCCACTGTGGGAATTCATGGAACCAAAGGGCCATTGTGATCCTGCAGGGCACTGTGGATCCATGGAGAGCACTGTGGAATTGCAAGGCCCCATGGAATCATGGAAACCATTGTGACACTGTGGGGCCCCACGGAACCAAAGGGCCACTGTGACCCTGCAGAGCCTCATGGAACCAAGGGGACATGGAACAGATCTGGCTAGTTTGGCCTCCCAAGGGCCACCTGAAAGGTCCAGCTGCTCTTGGAATGTTGAGGGCTGCCTCTTATCAGCTCCTGGATCACTGAGGCTCCATGCTTTCCTTCTTATGGAAAGAACTGTCTCTCTTTTCAGACACCCATGGACAGCATTGGTACTCCCCCATGAAAACTTTCCTGTAGGCAAGCGAAAGATACCCAGAAAAAAAACTTGCCAGCTCTGCCTGGCCATGGCCTCTGGTGATCACATCTCATCTACCTCAGAAGCAACAGGGCTCTGTGCTTTCGTTCCTATGGAAAAATACTGGCCTTGACCAGGGGCGGTGGCAGAAACTGGAATTTGACTGACAAAATTCCACCTATCCCAGGATTGCTCCCAGACAAAACCTGCCATTGACAGACACCTCAGCCTGGCCTTGGGTACTTATGATATATTCTTAGATTATGAGCAGAATGTTTTCATCTGAAAACACCATGTAGAGGGCTCAAAGATCTCCCATGCTGGGGTTTGCAGGCCTAAAGAACATAACCAATATATGGAGGCTGATGAGCCTGGTCTGAGTTCTGAAGAGACTGAGGACAGAACTGGAGTGGCCTGGCAGGGCTTAAAAGGTGGATTCAGAAATGGTGGAGCTTTTTCTCCATAGTGGGAAAGTGCCAGATACAGAAATGGTAGCCCAAATGCAGCAGGCGAGATCCAGGCAGGACATGACGAGACAGGAATTTCCCTCCCAGACAGGGCTGTGGTGCAGCACATCCTCCAGAAGGAGTCTGGGTCAGCCCAAGGCTTCGTGTGGGCAGGCAGAGGCAGGCAGGAGGCAGAGCTGTCAGCAAAGGAAGGGCCCAGCCAGGTGGGGCAGCCGGGGGACGCCGACAGCCTGAAGGGACAGAGGTGCAAGGCAGGGACAACCTGGGACAGCCTGGGCTGCACAGGGCACAGGGATGGGCAGCAGCTGCAAGACAGCTCTGCCAGAGCCAACTTGGGCAGCACTTTGGCCATGGCTGCTGGGCCTGGGCCTGAGGCCACGAGGGGACAAGTAACCCTTGCAGGGCTGGGGCCTCATTGCCTCCTTGTCCCTGCTCACCAGCCTGGCAGGGGCCGCCCCATGCTCCTGCCCTTGCCATTGCACATCCCCACATGCCAGTGCCCATCCTGGGAAGAGCCCTGAGCAAGGAGGGAGGGACAGGATCTGCCTGGCCAGGGGCTGGGGCTCAGGCCTTGGCCCTTGGCATTCCTGAACCACATCCAGCTTTGCTCAGCACCAGAGACACATTTGCCTTGTTTGTCCCCCGCTGTCATCACTGCCTCCAGTGTTCTGCTTTAACTGGAACCTGGGGACAATTTCTCATTCGTGTCTCTCAGTGGTTCCCATTAAAACTTGGAAAACTTTGGAGTTTCAATTTAAGTTTGAGTTTTTGAGAAGTTTTTTGAACACTCTCTCAGGGGCTGAGTCTGATGTAAACAACCCCAAATCCCCAAGCATCTCATTAAAGTCCTTGTGCTGTGTCTGTGCTTCTGAGCTTTAAAGGAACAGCTCTTCCCAGGGCCAGCTCCTCTCCCAGCCCAGCAGGGCTGAGGGCTCTGCCTGCAGGCACTGAGGGGACAGGAGCCAGGCAGAGACAGGCTGAAGGCAATCAGGATTGGGAAGACATTGAGCTGAGACTTAACTTGGGAAAACATCTTCACAGCCCTGTGCATGGTGAGTCTGTGGGTGCAGGGCAATGTCTCCTGTGCTCCTGGAGGGACCTTCTGAAGCCAGCACACCCCAGAGACTGGGGGATGTGTCAGGAGGACTCTCCCAGTTTCTCTGTGACACAGGAGGAGGAGGAGGAGGAGGATGTGCTCCAGAACAGGGCTGCCCTGGGCACCGTCAGAGGGACAGGGCAGGATGGCTCCTGCTTCCAGGGACGGCTGCAGGGGCTGAAGCTGGAGCTGCAACCAGGGCTGCCCAGGGCTGTCCTGCAGAGCAGCTCCTGCAGCCCTCAGGGCTCTTGGCCAGTCCAGGGCATGTGCCACCTGCCAGGGGCAGCTCTCAGCCTGCCTGGCAGCTCCCCATGGACGCTGCAGGGGAGAAGTTGGAGGTGGAAGGAGCCACCCCCATCAGGGCAGATTCCTCCTGCTCTGGAGATGGTGCTGCATGGCCAGGGCTTCTCTCAACTTTCTCCTTAAGGGAAGGGAAAGGGCCTGTCAGCTTTGGCTGTGTCACTGAGACTCCTGCACTGTCACCCTGGGCATCAGCAGATGGGTCTCAGATCTCCCTCAGAAAGTGCCTCCTCAGCCTCCTCTCCCTACAGATAGAAGCAGCAGCACCTTGGCTTGCAGCATCTCTGTCTGGCCTGCCCTTAAGGCCTTGCTGCCAGGGAGATGCCCCTGGGCAGTGCCTTGCGCTGGTAGGGGTCTGCAGGGCAGAGCTCAGCCCCCATGGCTGGGCTGGGCTCTGGCAGCACTGGAAGCGACAAGGCTTGGATAGAGAGAAACAGCTCCCAGTGGGCACTGCTCCAGGAAGCAGAGAGCCAGACCAACCTTTTGTATTACTTCCTGTCCAGCTGCACAGGGAACAACAGAATTGTTTGGAGAAAATTAATTTTAAACTGGAGAGTTCCAAAAGTCCACTTTATTTTTCAAGATATATTTAAGTGCAGGCACCCAGAAACAGAGGAGTTGTAATTATCAATGGACTCCTGTATGGGCTCTAGCACTTCTGCACTGGAGCACAGGGAGTCCTGTTTTCATGGGGTCTCCCCAGTCTTCAGGTTGAGGGCAATGGTAAAGTTGAGGCAGAAACTCAGCAGCAAAAACTCAAAATCAAAAAATGTTTAGCAAAATTTCCTCACAGGAAGAGAAGTGATTTTGCACAGATTCCCAATAAAATACATAGGATTGACCCAAAGCAATGGGTCACACTTGTCAATGTCTTGTTTTAACAGTCCACCATGCCCAGAGTGAAGTAATGTCCAACAGCAGCTCCATCAGGCACTTCCTCCTGTTGGCACTGGCAGACACGCAGCAGCTGCAGCTCCTGCACTTCTGCCTCTTGCTGGGCATCTCCCTGGCTGCCCTCCTGGGCAACGGCCTCATCATCAGCGCTGTAGCCTGTGGCCACCACCTGCACACGCCCATGTTCTTCTTCCTGCTCAACCTAGCCCTCATTGACCTGGGCTCCATATGCACCACTGTCCCCAAAGCCATGCACAATTCCCTCTGGGACACCAGGGACATCTCCTACTCAGGATGTGCTGCACAGGTGTTTCTCTTTCTCTTCTTCATTGCAGCAGAATTTTTCCTCCTGACCGTCATGTGCTACGACCGCTACATGTCCATCTGCAAACCACTGCACTACAGGACCCTCCTGGGCAGCAGAGCTTGTGCCCACATGGCAGCAGCTGCCTGGGCCAGTGGCTTTCTCTATGCTCTGCTGCACACAGCCAATACATTTTCCCTGCCCCTGTGCCATGGCAATGCCCTGGGCCAGTTCTTCTGTGAGGTGCCCCAGATCGTCAAGCTCTCCTGCTCACACTCCACCTTCAGAAAAATTTGGATTTCATTGCTTGGTGTCTGTTTAAGTTTTGGTTGTTTTGTGTTCATTGTTTTCTCCTATGCGCAGATCATCAGGGCTGTGCTGATAATCCCCCTCTGAGCAGGGATGGCACAAAGCCTTTTCCACCTGCCTCCCTCACCTGGCCGTGGTCTCCCTGTTCCTCAGCACTGGCTTTTTAGCTTACCTGAAGCCCCCATCCATCTCATCCCCATCACTGGATCTGGCAGTGTCAGTTGTGTACTCGGTGGTGACTCCAGCCCTGAACCCCCTGATCTACAGCCTGAGGAACCAGGAGCTCAAGGCTGCAGTGTGGAGACTGATGACTGGATGGTTTCAGAAGGATTAAACTTGTTGCCAAATTCTGCAAATTACTTTTTATATAAGTAATCTGTAAAACTTCTTGTTGGTTTCATTGTTTTATCTTTTTAAATATTGTCCCCAAACAAAAGCCATTGATCCTGACATGTCTCGTTTGTTCATCCACATCTTCACTGTAACCCATAGACTCTGTCAATGAGGAGCGATGCTCTTGGTGGGTTCAAATTACCTTAAAGATTTCCCAGCAGACTTTTCACAGGAGATCCCCCTTTTGTTCCTTTTCTGGAGCTGCGGCAGCAATATCTGTGTGCAGAGCTGGGGGCAGATCAGTGCTGGCCCAGCAGCTGTGCCCAGCAGCAGCAGCACTTGGTGTTGCCAGTGCTGCTGCCGTGGCCCTGCCCCGCTGCCGTGGTGGCCCTGGTGTTGCTGTAGGGCCTGAGTGTTCTCGGGGCCGGGCACAGCCCTGGGGGTGGCAGTGCCGGGGCTGCAGCAGGGACAGGCCATGGGCACTGCTGGGGCAGTGCTGATGCCTCAGCCCAGGGCCTGGGGGCTCCATGCTCCTTGCCCAGGCTCTCTCAAGAACACACCCAAGCCAATGCCCAGCAAAGAAAACCCCTGTGAGCAGCCCCAGGCTGGCCGTGGGCAGGCTGGGGGCAAACAGCATGGTTGGGGCTCTGCAAGGGCCCTGGGGCAGATGAGAAGGAGCAGCAGAGCAGGGGCTGATCCATCCCCAGTGCACTGGACAGCCCAGGGCAGCGACCCAGAGCGTCCACATGGAGCTGCCAGCAACATCCCCGCTCTGCAGCCCTGGCCCTTCCCCCAGTTGACACAGGTGCCCCATCCTTGCAGGCACAGACACGGCAGTACTGGCTCAGGAGTTTGCAATGCAAACTCCCCCTGTTTACATTGCACAGAGCAGGGGGAGCATCCCCATGCTGTTGGTATGGGGACATGAACCTGAGGGAGCACAAATGCCAGCAGCCCCTGGGGCCAGCAAGGGCTGGGGGACAGCAGGGAAACCACTCAGGTTTGTCCTGGCCTTTGCAGTCAGCCAGAAAGTTTGTTCCAAGCAGCTGGGACTTTCCTGTCCCACTGCAGATGCTGTTGCTCAGAGCCAGGGCTGCCTGGCAGCCACCCCAAACTGCCCAGAACATTTCCTTTGCTTCCACCTTTGCTTTCTTTCCTCTTTCCTGATCCAGATTTTTTCCCATTGCCCATCCCTTTCTCATCCCCTGCAAACAGCCCATCCCTGTTTGCTCTGTCCTCTCTGGCCCCACTCCCCATTGCAGTTCCTGACTCGGCAACATGGGAATGTCCCTTGGGCAGTAGGATCATCCTACAAGTGCTGCAGGAATTGTCTGCAGGCTCCTGCAGTCCCTGGTGCTGCTCCATTGCGAGAGGCACCCCAGGCCAGGGGGGCACATCTGGGCTGCTGTGTTTGGCTCTGGGGCTCCCTGTTCTGGGCAGTGAGGAGGAGCTGCAGAGGCTCTGCAGGACTGACAGGATGGGCTTTGGGGCTGGCAGGAGAAGCTGAGGGACCTGGGCTGCTGGAGCTTCTGAAGAGGATGCCCAGGGCTCCTCCTGCAACTGCTCCAAGGGTGGTTCCAGACAGTCACAGAATCAGCAGGGCTGGAAATGACCTTGGATATCATCAAGTCCAACCTGTGCCCTGACACTGCCTTGTCTCCCTGAGCCTCCTCTTCTCCAGGATAAACAACCTCAGCTCCCTCAGCCTCTCCTCACAGGACTTGTGTTCCAGACCCCTCACCAGCCTTGTTGCCCTTCTCTGGACATGCTCCAGTCCCTCCATGTCCTTTCTAAATTTGGGGCCCAGAACGGGACACAGCACTCGAGGTGTTGCCTCACCAGTGCCAAGTGCAGGGGAAGAATCACTGCCCTGCTCCTGCTGGCCACACCATTCCTGATCCAGACCAGGAGCCATTGGCCTTCTTGCACATCTGGGCACACTACTGGCTCATGTCCAGCCTGCTGTCCATCAGTCCCTGCAGGTCCCTTTCTGCCTGGCTGCTGTCCAGCCACTCTGTCCCCAGCCTGTAGCACTACAGGGGTTGTTGTGGCCAAAGTGCAGGACCCAGCACTTGGCCTTGTTAAACCTCACCTTGTTGGATTTGGGCCCTTGATCCAGCCTGTCCAGGTCCCTCTGCAGAGCCCTCCCACCCTCCAGCAGATCCACACTCACACCCAGCTTGGTGTCATCTGCAAATTTTCTGATGCTGGACTCAATCCCCTCATGCAGATCATCAATGCAGACATTGAAATCCACGCTGGCTGGCTCTGATCCCTCAGCCATCCTGTGGGTGTCCTGTGATGGCACTCAAGGTGATCTGTTCCATAACCTTGCCGGGCACCCAGGTCAGGCTGACAGGCCTGGAGTTCCCCAGATCCTCCTTCCAGCCCTTCTTGGCGATGAGCTCACATTGGCACCTCCAGTCCTCTGGGACCTCCCTGCTGAGCCAGCACTGATGGTAAATGGTAGAGAGCAGCTTGGGGAGCTCATCCACAGCTCCCTCATCTCCCCGGGATGGATCCCATCTGCTCCCTGAGACACCTCTGTGCAACTGAGTGGCTCAGCAGGTCCCCAGCTTCTTCCTCCTGGATTACAGGGGCCTGTTCTTCTCCCTGTGCCCATCCACCAGCTCAGGAGAACACTTGTCCTGAGGACAACCTGTCCTAATATTGAAAATTGCGACAAACAAATGTTAAGTAGCTTAGTCTGTTCTTTATCTTTAGTCACTATATTCTCCACTGCATCCAATAAAGATTAAATCTTCTCCTTATCCCATGTTTGCTATTAATTTTTTATAGACAAATTTTCTTGGTTTTTTTTTCCACAAGTGGTCAGGTTAAACTCTAATTTACCTTTCACCTCATTCCTTTTCTTTCTGCATGACCTAACAACATCCTTAAATGCTTCTTTAGTTGCCTGACCTTCTGTCCAAAGGTGATGCTCACTCTTTCTTCTCTTGAGTTCCCACAAAAGTTCCACAGGCAGCCAGGACAGTCATTTTCCTTACCAGCTCATCTTTTCCCACACTGGGACAGGCTGCTCCTTCCCCATTAAGATTACTTTCTTGAAGTGTGTCCATCCTTCCTGAACCCCTTTGTTATTAAAGGGTGTTTCTTTTTAAAAAAATCAGGACCTGATTTGGTATTCCCAAATCTGCATCCTAAATAGGCCAAAGTCTGCCCTTCCTAATTCCAGTGCAGAGGTTTTGTTGCTGCCCCTCCTTCTTTCACAGAACATTGAAAACTTTATTATCTCATGGTCACTTTGCCCCAGGCAGCCTCCGAGCCCCACATCTGCCACCAGCCCTTCTCTATTTGTGAACAGTAGAAGACAGAGCTTTCCTTGGCAGTGGGAATGTTACCAAAAATTCAGTAAAACAGATAGCTCCTTAACCCCAGTGTAGCATTAAGAAGCAGCATTCTTTATTCAGCTGGATGCACAGAGGATAGCTCCTTCCAAAGCCCTGCATGCTGAGTACAGGAAAGTTATTGTTTATTTTCTGTATTTTGCTCACATATTCTTTGATTTTCCTGGACTAAACACACATATGATAGTCATTTTCCCAAAATCATTAACACATTTCCCCTCCAGTTTTGCATGCATTCTTCTTTCCTGGGGGTCTCTCTGATGGTCTGGTGGTTGTGGAGCCCAATGTTCCAGTGGGCTTGGCTGAGCTGTCAGGACACTGAGGCTGCTGAACTTCCAGTTCCCTTCTTACACAATGGGCATTGTGTGGTTTCCATAGGCCTGGGGTTGTGGAGACCAAGCTCCAGGTGTCAGCTCACCTGGTGCAGACAATTTATCATCTGGTAACATGAGATCACAGAGTAGGCTATGACATCACAGAGTGGGGTATGTGAGGTCATTGAGAGCTATGACATCATAAACTGCCTCTTTGACATAATGGAGCCAGCTGTGACATCACAGGGCAGAGGTCTGACATCAGAGAGAAAACTATGATATCACAGAGCAGACTATTACATCACAGAGTTCACAGTGACATCAGAGACCGGATGTGACATCACAGAGCAGGCTGTGACATCCCAGAGGGGCTGTTTGACATCCCAGCAGGGCTGTGTGAGGTCACTGGGTTGGTCACTCCACTCCAGCTCCCCCTCACAATTTCTCCCAACAAGTCCAGTGCCCAGCGGGGTCCCTGTCTCCTGGTATCCCCCCGGCCCACCTGGAGCCACAGTGTCACAGACATGTTTTCTGAAAAATCCTTTCCTTAGGATTTTTTCTCCTGAGAAGCTGAAAAACTTCAGGAACAAAATGTAAACAATGGTTATCTGCTGTTCTGGAATGCAACGGGTGGATTTGTGATTGGTCTCATGTGGTTGTTTCTAATTACTGTCCAATCACAGTCAGCTGGCTCAGACTCTCTGTCCAAGACACAAGCTTTTGCTTTTATTTTTATTCTTTCTTTTTATATTCTTAGCTAGCCTTCTGATTAAATCCTTTCTTCTATTCCTTCAGTATAATTTTAATATAATATATATCATAAAATAAAAAATCAAGCCTTCTGAAACATGGATTCAGTTCCTCGTCTCTTCCCTCTTCCTTGGACCCCTGTGAACA
The DNA here is from genome assembly GCF_035770615.1 of Melospiza melodia melodia. Classification (NCBI taxonomy): domain Eukaryota; kingdom Metazoa; phylum Chordata; class Aves; order Passeriformes; family Passerellidae; genus Melospiza; species Melospiza melodia. The sequence goes on from NW_026948638.1 coordinate 2,631,427, forward strand.
CTGTCACAGGACTTCATGCTTTTCTTTCCTATGGGAAAAAACCCCATCCTTCTTGACCAGGTGCCCATGGCCAAAACTGGGATTCCACCTCCAAAACTCCATACATTCCAGAATTGCTCCCAAGGGAAAGCTGCCAGAAAAGACAGACCTGGCTGCCCTTGGCCTCTTGGGGGCTGCCTCTCACCTGCTTTCCAAACATTGGGGCAAAGTGCTTTTCTTCCAATGGAAAGAACTGTCCTTTTTCTCAAGGTCTCCATGGTCAAAATTGAGATTCCTCCTCCCAAATATCCATATATCCAAGAAGTCCTCCATGACAACAGTTGCCAGTATAAACAGGTCTGGCTGGCCTAGGCCTCTGATGGCCCCCATTCATCTACCCCTCAAACACCGGTGTTCCCTGCTTTCCTTCCTATGGAAAAGAACCGTCCTTCTCCTCTGGGTGTCCATGTCTGAAATTGGGATTCCACCTCTTAAATTCTGTATATCCAATGGTTGCTCCCAAGCAAAATCTGCCAGTACTGTCAAGTCTGGCTGGCCTTGGCCTCTGGTGGCTGCCCCTGCAACACTGGGGCTGGGTCCTTTCCTTCCCATGGAGATCCCTGGGACACTCTGGGGACCTTATGGAACCAAGGGGATCATTGTGACACCACTGGAGCCCATGGAACCAAGGGGATCATTGTGGCACCACTGGAGCCTGTGGAACCAAGGGGCCTTGGTGACACAGAGGGGCTTCATGGAACCCAGAGACCATGATGACTCTGTGGGGCCTGATGGAACCATGGAGACCATTGTGACTCTTCGGGGCCTCGTGTTGCCAAGGGGGCATTATGACACCTCAGGGCCTACTGGAGGGAAGGGACCATTGGGACACTGGGGGGCCCCATGGAACCAAAGGAACATGGAACAGGTCTGGCTGCCTTGGCCTCTCAGGGGCCACCTGGACATCACTGGCTGATTTTGGGAGGTCAAGGGTTGCCTCTCATCAGCTCCTGGAGCACTGGGGCTCTATACTTTCCTTGTTAGGGAAAAGAACCATCTGTCTTTTCAGATGCCCATTGCTCAACTTGGTACTCTCCCTAAAAAATTTCCTCTATGGAAGGGTATCTCTTAGAACAAAACCTGCCAGATCTGGATGTCTTGGCCACTGGTGGTCACCTCTCATCTGTCCCTGAAATACTGGGCCTCTGTTTCTTCATTCATAAGGATAAGAACCAGCCTTCATGTGGAAGGGCCAGGGCCAAAATTAGAATTTTGCCTCCTAAATTCCATATGTCCAAAGATTGCTCCCAGGACAGACAGGTCAGGCTGTCCCTGTCCTCTGGTGATTTTCCTAGACTATGAACTAAATGTTTTCATTTGGAAACACCTTGGAGAGGGCCCAGACATCTCCTAAGAAGGGATTTTGAGGCCTCGGGCACATGACCACTACATAGGGACAAAGGAGTTCTGTGCTCTCTGTTGTTGTGATGGTTTTCTGTCATGGAAGTGATGTTCTAAGAGAAGCTGCTAGCAGTTTCCTTCGTGTCTGACAAAAAGCCAATCAGTAATTAGCTATGAGAATTGACAATCTGTTAAACCACTAAGGAAACTGTACACACTTCTGTGAAGACACATGTTAAAGATGAGAAAGCCTGGGAGGGTCTCTTTCCCTTCTGGCTGGCAAAGAGGTTACAAGGCTGACCTGGCCCCGTCTCAGCCAGGGCGGGCCGGGCGGCTCCTGCCGTCCAGGGACCCCGCCAGGCCCCATCGGCTGCCAGGCAGGGCAGGGGAGGCCACGGGGCCAAGGCCGGGCGGGCCATGGCTGCAGTTGTGACCGTCTGGGCACTGCTGAGCCCTGCCCCACCGCCAGCCCGGGCCCAGCCAGGATCCGCCGTGCCCCAGGAGCAGCCCTGTGCCGGGCCGGCTCAGCCAAGATTCTGCCACCGTTGGGGTTCACCCGCAAGCCCCGGGCAGGGGGAGGAGAAGCCATCGGCCCCATCCGAGCTGCTGCTGCTGTGTTCTGGCCTGGCTGCTGAGATCCTGGCCCTGCCCCAGCACGGCCCATCCTGACGCAGCCCCAGCGCAGCTGCTGCAGAAACCTCCATCGTAAAACAGCTCCGGCCACAAGCACTGAGCCTGGCCGGGGTCACAGAACCATCTGCAGGCCCCGGGTGAGATATGAACTCTTTCAGTGCTTCCATCCTCCATCGAGTGAGAGAAAAGGACAAAGTGCAGGCTCACAGAGGAGCAACATGAAAACACCAAGGTCAGTGAAGAAGAAGTTGAGTGCCTGATGGGAGGGATGAGGAAATGCTTTGATCTTGGGGCTTAAATCCCCTTGTAAATCTATGGAGAAGGACGTAATTGATACATCAGACTCTCTTTTTCCCTATAAGGCATTGAAAAGTATGGGGAGATGACTTGTTCAGCAAAGGCCTCCATGCTAAAGGAAGCAAATGTGAAAGTAGCTGTGGTCCCATGAGAAGTTAGAATATTGAAAGAGAGCAGAGTGATAAGACCCTGTGCCCTCAGGGAGAGGAGAAGACCTCTGTTCCCAGAGATGAAGATGATTTCAGAAATAGATGAAGAGAACACTTGCTCTTAAAGATCTCATCTTTAAAATAATATCCCCTAAGTTGACATGGCCCATAAACACAGCTGTGGGAAAAGTTGTGAAAAAAATGGGAGAGAAATTCACAATTGCAGATTTTCCAGGCACCTGCTATTCATGGAAATTGAGAACCACAAGAGCACTGTTTCCTTTTGGAGAAGTCTCCATAGCATGAAAAAGAGACTCCTCTCCCTAAGTGAACTGAAGAAAGACTATTCTAGGAGTGGTAAACTGACTAAAAATTTGAGATTTTGTTTCTTTCCATTGTCAGTAAGAAAGAAAAAGTTGTAGGGAGAGGAGAAGAAAAGTTTTATTCTGTTCTGAAATTTTTATTCTGGTTCTTTTTACACTTTATTTTAGTTAATATTAATAAACTTTTCTTTATACCCTTTAAATGTTTTGAGCCTTCTTTACCTTTCTCCTAATCCTATCCCACAGCAGGAAATGAGTAAGAATATTTTAGTGAGTGCACAAGTAATTAGCCAACACTGAACTCACCACAATAATTGATGCAATGGCCAAGAAATCTCAAACTGTTGAACCAAAACCACTAAAGAATACTTTCTGATGAACTGCACTAGAGCAGAGGGAAATCAAGGCAGAGCCATGGTTTGACAGGACTTACCTGATCCTAATGAGCCCCGTGATGCATTTGGAGATGAGCCTGGAACCTCAGGACATGAGAGGAGGTTGCACAAACCTTTCCAGGAGTCCAAATCAGAGGAAACACCCAAAGTGTCTCGAGGCATGAATGGGTCCCACTCAGGTCCATCCCCAACACAGGTTCCTCATCGACTCCGTGGAGGAGAGATTTGGAGGCCAGGATGGCAGAAAAACCTTTCAGAGATTCAGAATGTAGAAAGGAAAATCCAAAGTACCTTAAAAACCTTGAGTACCTCAAAGTATTAATGAGCCCCACTGAGTGTCAGTACAAAACTCTCAAGGGACACATTAAAGCAGAAAATAGGGGCTGTGATTGCACAAACCTCTCAAGAGTCTGAATCAAAAGAAAAGCACCAAGTACCTTATAAAAAGTGAGTACCTAGAAGCATTAATGAGCCTCACTGAGTGTTGTTACTGACAAAGCGTCTCCAGGGACTAATTACAGCAGATAATTGGGGCCATGATTGCACAAACCTCTCAGAGACTCCAAGGCAATAGCCAAACCCAAATTCCTTTGAAAAGCCTGCAGTCCCTGCAGGGAGCATTCAGGAACGCCCAGGGCCATTCCTGACCAAGGCTCCTCAGGGACTCCTTCCAGCAGATCCTTGAGGCCACTGGGATGTGGGCTAGGGGTGGATGCTGAGGGCAGGACAAGGGGCTGACAGTGCCCAGCCTGGCTGGGGCTGTGCCAGGAGGCCCCAGGGCCCCAGGACAAGGTGTCTCCTCACAGCCCTTTGTGGCACAGACCCTGCTGCTGTGCTCCAGGGCACCTAGACTTTGCTTCTCTTTGTCCACAACTGTCATCACTGCCTCCAGATCTCTGCTCTGCCTGGGGACACTTTCTCAGTTGTGTCCCTCAGTGGCACTCATTAGAAATATAAGAAACTTTGGAGTTGGATTCTGGCTTGGAGTTCTGGAGAGGTTTCTTCAGCTTCCTCTCAGAGTCTGGTATTTGTTCAGGGTCTCAGCACAAAGCCCCAGAGACTCATTAACGTCCTTGTGTTGTGTCTGTGCTGCTGAGCTGGGCTGAATTCCTGGCACAGAGGCAGCTCCTGGTAACCAAGAAGAGCTTCAAAAGCACAATTCTCTTGATGAGCAGCTCATCTGCCAGCCCAGCAGGGCTGAGGCACTGCCTGCAGCCACCCTGGGCACAGCACAGAGGCACAGAGAGGTTCAATCAGTCAGGGCTGGGAAGGTGCTGAGAAGTGCCTGGGGCAGAATCACTGCCAGCCCTTGGCACAGGAGCCTCTGGCTGAAGGACAATGCAGCTGCAGCTCCTGTTATGAACAAAAGTTTTGTTGATTTTTTTCTGTGAGAAAAAGGTTACCACTTTTGGGATGCGGCTTGTGTTATGGTAATTACGGGTCATTGTTGTTAATAGTTGTTTATGTATCAGTAAAAGCCCTGGCTGGGGCGAGTTAAGGGCCCTTCTCTGAGACAGTGAAGGGTGGGGTACCTTCCAAACAGTGAGGAGAAGAGACTTTGGAGGGGAGGAATATGCAAAATAACTCCAAGGACCAGCATGCTGTGTGGGACCCCTCCTCCAAACGTGCAAAAAGAACCTTAAAAGCAAGGAGCCACCTAAGAGTTAAGAGATTGGAGTGATGTCTGGATATGAGGAGTGGAGTGCTGAGCCTGCAGAGATGCAGAACACCTTCGGAGTCCCTCTCGCCCTGATCAAGGGAGTCGTCCCCAAACCAGGAGTGGACGGGAAGGAACAGGGAAAAAGTAACATTGGATGGGATCACCATGCCCTAAAGGCTCCCATGAGGACCGGACCCCCAGCTCTGCCCCTAGTGGACAAAGCTGTGCATATCCTCCTCCTCTGAGTCGTCTCTGGGAGAGACGACGGGAAGCTGCAGCCCCGCCGAGCTGCCCAATCCTGAGCTGATCACTTATAATAAAGGCATTAAAAAGGAGAAGAAGTCTCCTTGCCCTGTTTATTTCAGCTGGGGACTCATCTGGGATAGCCACGCTGCAAGAAGACGCCAGGACTGGCCATCTTGGACCGCCAGGACAGCTGGCTACCAGGACCAGAGGGATCAGCTCAGGACTAGTGACGCAGAGGAGCACCGGACTGGTGAGAAATCTGGTGGCGGGAGTGGGAGACGTGTGCATGTGTGTGTGAGTGAGACACGGGCCGGCAGCAGGACCTTCGAAGTGAGAGTGGACCCCTTAGTACCGCGTTTCCGAACTTTGGTGAGAAAGCCAGCCAGGAACAGGGGGAAGTGCCTGGAATTAGCATGAGTGAGTTGTCTCCTAAGGGGGAAAAAAGGGGCCCCCCCCTCTGGGCGTGCGGAGGGAATAGTTGTATGAGTGGCACGCGCCCAAAGTAAGTCCTGACAGAGGGAAGTCAGGCAGATTTGTAAGTCCCGAGAAGGATTCGGGTAGGATTTGTAAGTCCTGAGAAGGATTCGGGTAGCTCATAAGGCCTGCAGGCAAAGTAAGTCCTGACAAAGGAGTCAGGCACAAACCCCAGTGAAGGAGGCTGTGGTTTGCTTTTAAGTCCTGATACGGTGAAGCCTAAGAATTGGCAGGTTAGGCAAACTAAAAATCAGGCAGTTGTTTTTCCTGACTGAGGGAGTCAGGCACGACTTGGATTCTTGGCCGAGGTTTCTTGTGTTCAAGTCCCGATAGATGTAAGACCTGACATTGGGAAAGTTGGGCAATCAAGAGATCGGGCAGTTGTTTCAGTATAAAGTCCTGAGCATCAGGCAGAAATTTGAAGTTTAGTGGAGGAGGCTGAAGCTCCTCAAAGGAGGTTTTTTTTGAAATTACCGGTCAGTAAAGGCACCTTTGGGACTTTTTACTATTGAGACCTGTAAAATGGGAGGGTGTAATAGCAAAAAGACCAGCAAGAGACTGAGGAATATACATCCCAATAGTCCCTTAGGAGAACTGTTGGTAAAATGGGATTCTATAGAGGCCACAGAGGGATTAGATAAAGTGAAAATGATCCACTACTGTGTAGAAGTCTGGCCAGAATTAGAGGTGCAAGGAGGATGGCCTTGGTGTGGGACAAAGGATAAGTGGATGTGCCAACAACTAAATAATTATCTGACAGCTCGAGGAGATAGTGATCCTGAGCAATTACTGTATGTATCTTGCTGGGTAAAGAGTGCTGTTGAGGATGAAGGGGTGCGAATTTGTAAGGTACAGAAGGAGGGAAATGAAGGAGGGGATGATGGAACTAGTAAAAGATGGGACCCCCTGGATTATTTGCCTCCTTCTGCCCCTCCACTTTATAATCCTCTTCTTCAAGCACCTCAAATGGGAGGTCCGGTTCTTCCCCCGGCTGCCATCTCATTACCACCTGCTCAAATTCCTCCTTCTACCTCTTCAGCTTCCCCTATTATAAAGCCAGTATCTCCCCCAGTAATCACTCCCTCACCACCTTCAGCTCCTCCAGTTCCTTCTACATCACCACAACTCCACCTGTTGCACTCTCCACCCCTTCTCCAGCTCCACTTAATATCCACTCGGGCTCTTCTCCCCTTCCTATTGCTGTCCCTTTACCTCCTCCTAGTTGGGACACAAATGCCTCCTTCTCCGGTAAACATCTATTAGCAAATACACCTGTTGATGGGCAGAAAGTTCAGGGTAACCCAGATATCCCTCAAAGTAGTTTGACATCTGAAGGTGGGCCCTACTGTAGCACCAGATCCAAGACCTCCAAGGCAGAGAAACTCTTTCCCCTCAGAGAGGTTCCTATGGGAGGAGTAGCAGGAGGTGTTGGCTTTGTGAATGCTCGCCTAACTGCTTCTGAGGTGAGAGGATTCAAGAAAGAGTTGGGGCATTTAGTTGAGGACCCAGTGGGCATAGCCAACCAAGTGGATCAATTTCTAGGTCCAAATATCTACACTTGGGGGGAGATGAATTCCATCCTGAGTATATTATTTTCCCCAGAAGAGGTCCAGATGATAAGGGATGCTGGCATAAGAATTTGGGAGAAAGATAACAGTCCAGGACCCCAGGTGCCAACAGGTGAACAGAAATTGCCACTAACGGAGCCCAGCTGGAACCCTAATCAGGAGGAGGGGAGGAAGGCCATGATGGAATATAGATCTTTGATAATACAGGGGATCAAAGAGTCAGTTCCCAAAGGAACTAATACCCAATTGGCATTTGAGGGAACACAGGAGAAAGATGAAGCTCCTGCTGCCTGGCTTAACCGCCTAAGGCGGAACTTTCAGTTGTACTCTAGAATAGACCCAGACACCCCAGAAGGTCAAATGCTGCTAAAAGTCCAATTTGTTACCAAATCTTGGCCTGATATATGGAGAAAACTGGAAAAGATGGAAGATTGGCAAGAGAAGGACATTAATGAGTTATTAAGAGAGGCATTGAAGGTGTATTTAAGGAGGGAGGAAGAAAAAGCAAAGGCCAAGGCTAAGATCATGGTTGCTGTAGCTAGAGAAAGTGCAGGGTGGGCGGGTCCACCACCAGGAGGAGGCAAGGATAGGTCAGTACTGTCAGGTACAAGAGGGATGGAGACACCTCAAGGCCCTTTGAGAGAGCGACATTGCTATTAGTGTGGAGAGCGAGGACACGTCAGGAGGTTTTGTAGAAAGCTCAGTTTCGATGCAGCAATATCCAGGGAATAGATAATTTAGGGAAGATCCTTAAAGGTGACGATTAGAGGGTCAGGGGCTTTATACTATAGGGGACCCGATGTAACATCTAGAAGAGCCCTTGGTAAACTTTGAAGTGGGACCCTTAAATGAAGAATTAGAATAGATACAGGAGCAGATAAGTCCTGTCTCAACAAAGTACTAAAAAGTATAGTATAGTATAGTATAGTATAGTATAGTATAGTATAGTATAGTATAGTATAGTATAGTATAGTGAAAAACATCTGAAGTTAGAAAAAACAGCTAGGTAGAAAGGATATCCAATGGCACCAAAACTGGCCAGTAATACTTAACTTGTAATAAGTGATGTGGAAGTAAAAGGTACCTTATTGTTGTCTTGTTGTGTGCGTGAGAGTGAGTCACAAAGTCAGCCTCAACTTCCCGGGCAGGTGGGAAGGGGGCAGTGGAAGTGTGTGTGTGTGTGACCTGCAAACCAAGATACTGTTCCCTGGGCAGGTGGGGGCTGTGGCTGAAATGTGTTTTTGTGACCTGCAAACCAGACTAGTGTTCCCCAGATGTGTGAGGGAGCCGTAGCTGTAAGAGCGTGAGTGACACGCAGACAGCCTCACAGGTGAATGTGCACCAGAGGCAACCAGAGCCAGGGCCCTTCCAGGAGGCCCAGAGATGCTGAGACCTGTGGGCCAACCCCAAGGTGAGGGGAGCCACAGTGATTTTCCAGCAATAATGATCCAGTTTGTGTCTTGAGGGTGTGAAGGAATGTGTGAGAATGAATATAGACAAAGAATAGAGGTAATGTAGATTGTGCAGTACAAGTTTTACCACATCTCCTTAGAGGGAAGTGTACTGTGTAGAATGGTGTAAAAAAAATAATTAAGTGTAAGGGGTTGAAAGAAATATTTAAGCTGTAAGTGAAAGTAAGAAACAGAAGCAAGAGATAAATAGATAACATCTTGAAAAATAGAACAGAAAAACAGTGAATTAAATACACAGAAAAAATAGGTGAATAAAAATACTTTGGGAGTTAAGTTAGCTGAGAAATACAACTCCTTGCAAAATACAGAGTATGTAGAAGTTGATGAGAGAAACATGCAAGCTATGGAAAAAAGAGAAATTAACCAACAACATTTAACAGAGAAACTGAGTTTTGATAAAATCATTAAATTGCAGACCATTAATGCCTGTGTTTGAAAGCCCGTTTCAGCTACTCTTCATTACTAACTCGACGGTGCAGACCAAAAGGTAAAGGTTGGACTCACATCACTCTCACCCCCTGGCATTGGACCAGGATTCAACACCAGTTTTTTTTCTCTCTGGCATTCTGGCTGTCGGCGGAAGGGAACCAGGACATCAGTTTGATCATCACAGGCTCAATTTTATTGATCAGTACGGCGGGTTAAATACAGTTAATAATGAGCTTCATACATATTGCAAAAGTTGAGCTCAGGATTGATCAGCTTACATATCAGCACCTATGCCTACTTCTACATTCCTATGGTTCTACTTTTGATACTTTCTACATATTCTTAGGATATATTCAGGACTAATCTCAACTCCCTATCCTCATGTTGCAGCAAGGTCGCTGCTGACTCTTCCTTTCAGCTTGCTGACTGCTGACTTTTCTCCTTCAGCTTAACCAGTGGCATTATATCAGTGTGGCCTTTCTCAGCTAACCAATTATTAATAATACTCTCCACATTTCCCCCGTTTTCTTCTTGTGCAAGGAGATTAGTTTGCCATGTTTTTGCTATTGTACGGCTGACCATGTTTTGGATACAGTTAAAGATACAAGGCAAAATAAGCAAAAACAGTAAAATTACACCCAGCAGTCCTATAGCATAGATCACAAGGTTCCTCAGCCACGGTCCAAGTCCCAGGCCTTTAAGCCATTCATCAATTCCTAAACCGTCTTCTTCCTTAAGTTTGTGAAGTCCCTGTTGTAATTCTTTTATCTTAGTGTGAATGGACACCGAATGATCAGACAGATTCATGCAACACATTCCCTCAAACTCTTCACATCCATGCCCTTGTGCTAAGAGCAAAAAATCTACAGCAGCTCTATTTTGCAAAACAGCATGGTTAACACTTTGCACATCTGCAGTTAACATGTCTAGAATTTGTGATGTCTTGTTCAGCTCATCCCTTGCCCAGCATCCTAATTGTTTTGCTAAATTCATGGCTTTATTGGCAGATCCTCCTGGTAAGATAGTTGACACCACCTGTTTGAATGTGCCCCAAAACCGTGGATCTCCTATCTTGCTGCAGTCTAAGTCATGTATGCTACGTTTTCTCCTGTTTGAATTTTGACTCAGCTGCATTAGCAAGGACACATTAGGATGAAACAGTGACAATTTTCCCAAAAAACAGGGTCCACCCTGTGGTTTAGCTGGTATACCATTCCATGCCCTGTCTCCACAAATCAAAAATATTCCTGTGGGTAATTTCATTGGTGCTGTGATATTTGTGCCGTTACATTGACTGTAATGCTGTGGAGAGAATTCACTCACATTCAGGGATGAATCTAGGGTGGCCCATGTTTCTTTAGGTTGGTTTAAATTCTGAGCACCCAAAAGTTTGAAGCTAAACCATCCACCAGCTGTAGTGTTAGACATGCTGGCATTTGTACTTCCAAAAAGATCCAATTCTTCAGGAGGAGAATGCAAAGAGGTGTTAAGTGATTGGATTAGTAAGCATTGACGATAGCCATCACTCTGACCTGCAGTATACCCTTGTTGCACCGGCAATGTGATGTTTGACATGTTAGACATACATAAGGTTTGATTGTTTATCAAACTACAAAATTCTCCAGGAGACCACACCGGAAGTCCCACCAGGCATGTTGGAAATGGGTTAGTGACTCCTCCAAGACTAAGACAAAGTGATGATTGGTTAGTTTGATTAGCAAGTGTTACCCATAAATTTTCCCTTGGTTGACTAAAGTGCGTTACTCCTACTGCTTCACTTGCTACAGCATTGAGCAGTATAACAAAAACAAACCTCATTTTTCTTTCTGCTTGCTTTGCTTCTCCTTTTCTTCCTTCTGCTTACGTTGTTTTTCCTTTCTTCGCTGTCTTTTCCCTGGTTTGCTAGATTGTCTATTGTAAGGCTGAGTCAATTTTTTAATATACTGATCTAATTCTAAATCAGCATCCTTGCTCACAGGTATAGCATGAGGTAAGTTTGAAGGCAAATCAGCTTTGCAGCGAGCTGCTATGATGCGTGAGGCTTTAGTAATTTCAAATATTCTAAGGTTTTCCTGTAACTTCCACCTAAGATATGCTATAATCACTTGTTCTGCACTGTCAAAGAGCTGTAATCCTGTCCGTCCTGGCAGGCCAGTACTTTGTTCAAGAGCTCTAACCCAGATATGATTTCGAATCCACTTTCCAAAACAAGATGTACACCATAAATATCCCAATGACCTCTGTGAATACCAATAAACCTGATTACAATCTGCACAATGCAAAGCTACCCATGCATAGCATTTATCTTTATCCTTTTTGCAAACATAACAAGGAAGCAAATGTAAGTAAGGACCAGTATAAAATTGTGTATCTTCAATCCAAAGCAACCAATTCAATGGTGGTGATCGCAAAGCCTCTTCAGCCTTTTTACTATATGAGGCTAACAGCTCAAGGTCTTTCTTTAACACAAGGTGTATCTTATTTCGTAATCGTAGTTCTTGTTCGTTATCCTCCTCAACAACTATATCTTCCCGAGGGTCCCACAACAGTAAAAGTGTTCTAATCATAGAAAATCAATTAGCAATCACTGATACCCCTATTCAAATGAGACCGTTCCCTTTTTTGCCTTCTTTTTCTTATCTGTCTTCAATCTTGCTGCTCCTAATTTCACTGGTCCTGCCACTTTCAAACTTAATTTTTGCAACTTATCAATGCAGCAATCTAATGCTCTATCAGGATCCCCTTGGAAGGGTCCTACAACTGAATGCTGTGTTAAAGGCACTAATTTCCTACACCTTATAGAAACTATACGTGATTTACTTTGAACCTTAATTCTATTTACAATACATTGTATTTCCCATCGATAATAAGCAAGAACCTTCTGTTCAGGAGACTCATAAAGATTTAAAGCTATATATGCGTTTTGCCCCGTTTGTCTCCTTAATTCATCTTGCCAGCTTTTTCCCCACGTATGCTCGTGTTCACAAGTATGACACCACAAATCCCGTAATAATGATTGTTCTATCCAAAAAGTTCTTTTACAATCCCCCACAACGTAGAGCTATCCAGGCAGCACAATGTGGATTGTGACAGTCAAGGCAATGTAGTTTCGCTGGATCTGTTAAGTGAAAAGTTGATAATGAGTCAATGAAACGAATCAACTCCTGGACCGTCCGGTAGTGACGTGTCAGTGCTCTGTCCACCGCTTCCGAGTACCCCTTCAATTGTAACAGTAGTGGTTGTAGGACTAGAAGCAGTTTCTTCCCCAGTCGCTCCTTGTCCTCCTCCGTAAGGCGATCCACCAGAGGCTGCATCAAAAACAGGTTTAGTCCACTTAGCAGGCACCCACAAAGGCCCTGTAGGTGAGGAAACACAAAGATACCCCCGACCCCAATATAATACTTTTGCAGGTTTTTCCCATAATCCTGTACTTGGGTTCTTATATTTAACCCAGACCTCTGTTTCCTTAGTATTTTCCTGACCTGACCTCGGATGATGTTTCATTGCAGGAGGGGTATCATCTTCCCCAAAAATGCATAAATGGTTAATCACATACAAAACCTTAGCCAAACATGCTTGTGGATCTGTCAAATCTTGATGTTTTTCAATATACTGCTTAAGGGTACCGTTTGCTCTTTCCCATAAAGCTTTCCTTAACTGTATCAGTAACTCATACAATTGTTTATTATTCACTTCCTTAATTGCTGCTTCCTCTATTCATTTGACTACTCCTGCAACATACACAGAGTCTGTGACCACACTTAAAGGCTCCTGTAAGTTGGAAACCGCCCATACTACTGCTAACAATCCCAAAGTTTGTAAGCTATCTGCAGGGTCTGCTGTGAGGAGTTGATGCTTCCATTGTCCTTTTTCTTGCCAGGTAACAGCAGCATGCCTTGATTCCTTCTATGGGGTTTTCTTCTCTCAAAGGTCGAGTGATCCAGTTCCATTCTGTCATCCATTGCAAAACTCTAGGCACTAATTTACTAGTCTCTACTTTAGCAGGTGACATCAATAATGCTTCTTGTAAATTCTTTGAATTTATCAAGTACCAGTCCAAGGTTTCTTTTTCCATAGGCAATCTAATAGTAGCAGGTTCTCTACCATCCACTTCAAGAATTCTGAGACGCCCCTTTTTGATTAATGCAGCCAATTGTTCAATTTTTGAAGATATTGTTTTCTTGTGCTGTAGTGGTGGTGATAACCATTCCAACACCCGTATCTCCCCCGTTTTCTTTTGCAACTGAGAGAGAGCACCAAGCAAGTGGCAAGGGCTATTCCAGATAGTAAGGTCAATGGGGTGGTCGAGTTGTTGACGAGACACATACCCTTGCTGTACACAGTTACTAATTTGCTGCAAGGCAAGACGATGCTCCTTTGTCAGGTGTACAGGAGTAGTAGGGTCCACGCCTCTTAACAAAGGCCGTAGGGCTTCTAATAAGTGATTTGGTATTCCCACAATAGGCTTCAGCCACTGTAAGTCTCCCAGCAACTTCTGTGCATCATGTAGAGTTTTAATGTCCAATTGTAATTCCAATTTTTGTGGTATCCCTGTTTGATCCGTCAAAGTCCATCCCAAATATTTCCAGGGCTTTGTAGTCTGAATTTTCTCTGCAGCAATAACAAGTGAATATGCAGCAAGAGTATTTATAATGGTGTTAATCTGTAAAGAGGAGAATGGCTGTTGCTGTGCAAACAAAATATCGTCCATGTAATGATATATTATAGTTGCTGGCCATTTACGACGTAGTGGCTGTAATGCAGCATCAACATAAAGCTGACATAAAGTGGGGGAGTTGCACATGCCCTGCGGAAGAGATGTCCATTCAAATCTTTTATCCGGTTCCCCACGATTTATTGCTGGTAAAGTAAAAGCAAATCTCTTCATGTCATCAGGATGCAGGCCAGTAGTGAATAAACAATCCTTTAGGTCAATAATTAAAAGTGGCCAGTGTTCTGGAATCATAGCTGGATTTGGAAGACCAGGCTGTAAGGCCCCCATTGGTTCCATTTGGTCATTTACAGCCCTCAAATCATGTATCAAACGATATTTCCCTGATTTCTTTTTGATTACAAAAATAGGTGTATTCCAAGGGCTTGTGGATAGTCGTAGGTGCCCTTTTGTATATTGTTCCTGTACCAATTCATGGGCATGCATAAGACTCTCCCCTTTTAATGGCCATTGCTTAACCATCACCGGTGTATCTGTTTTCCAGGTGAGTGGAATGGGGAAGATCCAAGCAATGGCAATTACCCCAAAGGGTGCTGATTAGTTAACACCACTCCCAATTGTGTTAAAATGTCCCTTCCAATTAAGCAGGAAACTGTAGGAGGCAGTTGAACAATTGAAAACATAGCAGATATTTGTTGATTCTCAATGCACACAGACAAAGACGGCGACCTGCTTGCCAATGTAAATCCTCCCACTCCTGTGAGCATGTTTGATGAAGGAAATAGAGGCCAATGTTGTGGCCAGGCTTCTGGAGAAATGATGCTGGTATCTGCTCCTGTATCCAATAATCCAAAAAGGGTTATGCTTTGATGCCCATAGGTAATTTCAACCTTTTGTTTTGGTCTATTTTGTAAATCCACAGTTAAAAGTGTAACACCAGTAGAGCCAAAACCTTTTTCATCCCGTGCTTGCCCAGTAAATGATTGTATTCCTGATGTCATTTGTGACAGTGGTACCAATTGCGCAATGCGTTGTCCTTTTGTAATTTTAATCGGAGGATAAAGGGTGTAAGCCATAATTTGTATTTCCCCTGTAAAGTCCGCATCGATAACACCAGGCAAAACAAATAATCCCAACATAGTTATAGAGGAACGTCCCAGCAATAATGCTCCACATGTTTGTCCATTTAATATAAGAGGACCCTTTACTCCAGTGGGTATCCTCTCAGGCCGGTTCGTCATTAGTGTGACGTCTACTGCTGCTGATAAGTCCAAGCCGAGGCTCCCGGTTGTTGCGGGTTGCAGACAGGAGATAGCAACGATGTCACGGCAGCAGCTGGTGTCTCCGATGTCACGGCGGTAACTTGTGTCTGTCCCTCATTGCCGCATCGGTAACACTTGATGAATGGTCTCGAGCCTCTTTACGTGACTGCCAGTGAGCCGCTTTGGAGAGGAGCAAGAGCAGCTAACACCTGATTTTGAGTAGACTATGCTTTTGCAACCCTAATCCTAATTCCTTTAAGGCTTCTGCTATAAATGCCTGTGAAGCTGTTGGCATTAATGCCATTCGCTCTAATGCTTCCTCAATAGTCCAATTTGCCCCTAAAGTAGTTAACACTCCCTGGGTTGCTGGATTGCTATTGTTGCAAGGCACACTGCTTCAATAGCACCCCCTTCATGTAGTCTGCAACACCAGCCCGATCTATGGCAGTAGCTGCTTATCAATAAAATTTCCAAATGATTTTTCCCTTCCTTGCTTAATACCCATATAAGCCGGTAACCCTCCTGGCTCTTTAACCATGTCTATTGCAGCACACACTAACCACATAGACTCTCTAAGTTTATCTGCTCCCGATATAATCTGTGCCTCTGTACGTAAAAATGCCCCTAAGCCCGTCAGCTCCTCTACTATTACTCCATGTAATTGGTCATGTGCATTAAACAATAACTGCTGATGCTGAGTAAATATCAACCGAACTATTCCTCTTAAATCATTAGGACATAAAACCTGAGTATTAAAAAGATAATCTAGCATTTGCCTAACAGGTTCACTTTTTACTCCAAACTGACTAACTGTAGAACATAGCTGAGATAACAGCTTCCAATCTAAGGGAGTATATTCTGCTATATTATGCGTAAGGTTCCCCTGTGCATCATACTGTGGTGTGTATGTAACTGGACATGCAAGACTAGAAGCTATTTCCACCGCCTCACCATCCCCCATTTGCATTACTTCTTTTGCCAAAGCAGCCCAAGCTTCCCTCCTCTGTTTAGCCATCTCCCCCCATGGATCACGGTGTGCCCCTGCGATGGGATCTGACTCTTTAAGGGTGCTATGCTGCTGGCGCTTCGGTGCAGACACTGAGTTTTCGCCCGGGGGGGGCAGTGAAGCAGAGGCTGGCTTGCGCGGAGGAAGTGGCCCCCCGCTGGAGCTGACAGTGAAACCGGAGCCGGCTCGAGCGGAGCCGGCTCGCGCGGGGGAAGCCGCCCCCCCGCTGAAGCCCTAACCGGAGCCGGCTCACTCAGGGGAAGTGGCGGAGGCAAAGCTGGCGGCGGAGGCGAAGCTGGCTTGCTCCCACCCCCACCATCCGACACGCCTGAAGTTGATGGCGGAGGCAAAGCTGGTTTACTCTTACCCCCACCATCCGACTCGCCCTCCCCCTCTGACAGGAAAGTTGCAGACGGTTCCACTGTGCCTATAGGAAAATCCTCCACACCACTTTGCTGGGGACCCTTAGGCATAAGTACCTTAGTTACAGAAGGTGCCAGGAGATCATCCTCACGACCATACCCTATATTCCTCTTATGAGCTTCTGTCGCCCTTTCTGCTGCCTTTCTCTCAGAAACCTGCTGAAGTAACGTGTTATACACCACCCGCCATAACTTTCCTAATTTCTTTGCTGACTTATCATCGTCTAACACTGTATCCCACAGTATTTCCCCAAACTTCTTCCACTCTGCAAGCTCATGAACTGTATGAGGGTTAGAAAAGATACCCTTAGCATGGCCATAGGCTAATAACCCTGGTAACTCCTTTTTTAAATCTATCCCTTTTATCCCTCACCGCTCTAAATACGTGGCGAATAAATCATATGCCGCTTGCCTATCCATACCTATTAATGAGCGCGCGCTGTTGCAGCTCTCCAGGCTCCGGCGGACACATATTGGCTTGAGTCACCGTTGTGATCCTCAAGGGTGCTTCAAATTCCAGCACCGTCCTGGCTGCAAGGACCCAAACCCAACTTCCTCGACTGTGGCGTAATCCCCTTTTTCTTTTTATCCGAGAAAAAAGGGCAGAGATTCGGTTTTGCCCGCATTCTCCACCACTTGTCGACGGAAGGGAACCAGGACATCAATTTGATCATCACAGGCTCAATTTTATTGATCACTAAGGCGGGTTAAATACAGTTCATAATGAGCTTCATACATATTGCAAAAGTTGAGCTCAGGATTGGTCAGTTACATATCAGCACCTACGCCTACTTCTACATTCCTATGGTTCTACTTTTGATACTTTCTACATATTCTTAGGATATATTCAGGACTAATCTCTACTCCCTATCCTCATGTTGCAGCAAGGTCACTGCTGAACTTTCCTTTCAGCTTGCTGACTGCTGACTTTCTTCCTTCAGCTTAACCAGCGGCATTATGTCAGTATGGCCTTTCTCAGCTAACCAATTATGAATAAATCTCTCCACAAATTGCTTTTTAAAATTCCTCTCATGTCAAACTACAACAGACATTCAATCAACAAAAAACACTTCTCAAAGCATTCACTTGGCCCATTCGACTTTACAAACTCTAAGCCTGTTCAATTTAATGTTAAAAAAAATTTGCAGGAGCACAGAAACAGAAGACACAGAAAGACAGAATGACAAAAAAGATATAGAGAGGCACACAGAGAACTACCAGCTCCAGGATTTAAGTGGTGTTCAGATGGAAATTCCAAGAGGTCGTAGGGTCAAGGTGTGAGCTTGCCTTGTGGTCAGCCTTCAATACCCCTTGGTCTTCCTGAGCCCTTCCTCCAGGTGTGACTTGGTTTCATTTGGTCCCTTAGGACCTGGGATGGGGGCTGCAGAGGTTGCTGTGGAGCATTGCCTGTGCTGTGCCAGGGACGACAGCCTGCAGGGACAGAGGTGTAGGGCAGGGACACCATAAGACAGCCTGGGCTGCACAGGGCACAGGGATGGGCAGCAGCTGCAAGACAGCCCTGCCAGAGCCAACTTGGGCAACACTTTGGCCATGGCTGCTGGGCCTGGGCCTGAGGCAGGAGCAGGAGACAAGTGACCGTTGCATGGCTGGGGCCTCATTGCCTCCTTGTCCCTGCTCAGCAGCCTGGCAGGGGCCGCCCCATGCTCCTGCCCTTGCCATTGCACATCCCCACATGCCAGTGCCCATCCTGGCAAGAGCCCTGAGCAAGGAGTGGGGGACAGGATCTGCCTGGCCAGGGGCTGAGGCTCAGGCCTTGGCCTTTTTGCATACCTGAAACACATCCATGTTTGCTCAGCACCAGAGACACCTTTGCCTTGTTTGTCCCCAGCTGTCATCACTGCCTCCAGTGTTCTGCTCTACCTGGACCCTGGGGACAAGTTATCCGTGGTGTCCCTGACAGGGATCTCTTCAAAGTGCAAGAAACTTCAGCATTTCAATGTAACTGAGTTCTTGAGTGTTTTGTGACATCACTGAGTGAGTTGAGACATCAGAGAGCTGGCTGTGACATCACAGAGTAGGATATGTGGCAATAGAGCCGACTCTGTCATCAGAAAGTGTGAATCTGTGGCATCAAAGATTGGTCTGTGACATCACTGGGTGGCTGTGTAACATCATAGAGCAGACTGTGATGTCACAGAACAGACTGTGACGTCACAGAAAAGACAGTGACATGTCGCAGACATTTTTTCACAGAAATCCTTTCTTTCAGATTTCTGCGTCTTCTGGAAAGCAGAGGCCTCAGAAGAGAATGTAAACAATTGTTATCAGCTGCTGTGGAATTCAATAGGATGCACCTGATTGGCTCCTGCTCCTATGTTTATAATTAAGGGCCAATCACAAAGTGCAAGTTAGGGACAGAGTCCCTGGACACAACTTTGTTATGAGATTCTTTCTTTCTATTCTTAGCCTAGCTAGCAGCATCTGCAACTTCTCTCTTTATTCTATGTAGTATAGTCATAATGTATTATATATGATATATCAATAAATCCAGCCTTCTGATCAAGAAACAAGATTCACCGTCTCTCTCTCACCCTCAGCGACCCACTCAGGACGCTGTAATAGTGACATCACATGGTGACTTTGTGACATCACAGTGTCTTGTGTGACATCACAGAGATGGCTGTATCACATCACAGGGTGATGTATCAGATGACTGTGACATCACAGGAAGGCTGTGTGACATCACAGGATGTTGTATGACATGACAGAGGGTGTGTGACATCAGAGATGGCTGTGTGACATTACAGGGGCTGTGTGAGGTCACTGGGGAGGTCATTCTGCCCCGGCCCCCTCACAGCTCCCCCAGAGCAGTCCAACCCTGCTCATGCACAGTGGGGTCCCCTTTCCCCCGGGTCCCCCCGCCCCCGGCCCCGCAGCCTCCCCCAGAGGATGTTCCATGAGATCGACCCCAGAGCCTGACACAGAGACTGGGGGCTGGAGCCCTAGGGGTGGCACAGGGGAACAGGAACCCCCCGGCAGCGTCCCCATGTCCCCCAGGGCCAGAGCCTGGGCCAGGGCTCCTTCGCCCTGTTACAAACGAGGGCTTGAGAGTGCTGAAAAAATCCCCGGCAAGGGATCAGCAAAAACCTGATTTAATATTAAGGGACAGCAGCACAAAATTCCTTGGCAAGAATCATCTGCTCCTGACTGGACACTTCAGGCACACCAAGGAAACGAGGGAACAAGAAAACCAAACCAAATCCAGGCAATCAAACCAGAAATTAACTGAGAACTGTCCCTGTGTGTGTGTGACACAAGGACAGTGAGGGCAAGGATAAAAGAAATAAAGAGATAAAAGCTGAACAGAGCTCAAACTTAACAGGACTTAACTGATACCTTAAATTCACAATTTAGTCAAAACCAGCAGCTAACAGTATGTAATCTAACTTATAACCTATGACTTAGCAATTTAACAGAGGAATAACACTTAACAGTATTTAACTTAGCCTAATAACTTACATTAAAATAACAACTTAGCAAAAGAACAACTCTCAGAAGCATTTAACTTAGCTCATACCTCATTACTGAACATTTCTCACAGGCCTGACTGACTCAGCTATCCAAGGCACTCGAGCCCTCAGAGAGCAGCATTTCTGACACTTTTCCCCAGCACAGGCACTCCTCTGTGCACACAGACACAAAGAGGCAGTGCAAGGCACCTGGGAGTAATTCCCCTGAGGGCAGGAAATGCTCACTGTGGATCCTTTGGCATTCCTCCAACAGGTGAAGGGTTGAGCCTGGAGGAGTGGGGGGATCGGCCCAGGCTCTGTCGTTGTTCAGGATCCCCGAGTGCAGCAAACGGGAGAGTTCCTGGCTGGGAGAGGCCCCACTCAGAGGGAGTCGCTGGCCCAGGAGAGCTCCAAGGGCTCCTTTTGGAGCGCTGTTTGCAGGGCCCCAAGAGAGAGGCTTCAGTCCCAGCAATGGTTCTTCCTGGCCGCACTTGTCATCAACAGCTTTCTTTGGCAGTGTGAGAACAGGGATGTTGTGCCGCTGAGGGAACACAAACAGGTCCCAGGGCTGTTCCTACAGGAACCAGGAGCTGGTTGGGCAGCAGTAGTGGCTGGAGCAGACAGTGTTTTTGATGAGCTGCAGAGGAGCTGAGCCCAGGGGCTGTTGGCCAAGGCCGAGGCCCAAGGAGCATTTCTCATCTGGCAGGGCAGCCTGAGAAGGGGAGGGGGGAATGCAGCAGCACAGGGCCCATGGAACCAAGGGACCATTGTGACACTGTGGGGCCCTGTGAGACCAAGGGACCATTGTGACACTGTGGGGCCTCATGGAATCATGGAGAGTACTGTGACATTGCTAGGACTCATGGAACCAAGGGGACCGTATTGACACTGTGTGGCTTTATGGAATGTAGGGATCATTGTGTCACCGAGAGGCCCTATCAAACCAAGGATCCATTGTGACACTGCAAGCCTCATGGAACAGTGGGAGCCATTGTGACACTGTGGGGCACCATGGCACCGATGAGTCCATTGTGATACTGAGGGGACTCATGGGATCATGGAGACCATTGTGACGCTATGAGGTACCAAGGAATAAGCAAAGCATTGTGACTCTGTGAGGCCTTATGGAACCAGAGAGACCATTGTGACCATGGGGATACTTACAGAACCAAGAGGACCATTGTGATACTCTGGGGCCTCATGAAAATAAGAGGCCTTTGTGACGTAGCAGGGCTGCATGGAACCAAAGGTCCATTGTAACATTGCAGGGCTCGTGGAACAGAGGAATTACTTGACATTGTGGGACTAGGGAGCCGTGGAGACTATTGTGACACTACAGGGCCTTATGAAATGTAGGGGCCACTGTGACACTGCTGGACCCCATACAACCAAGGGGTTTTTAATCAAGGTACCATTGTGACACTGTTGGACCCCATGGAATCAAGGCACCGTTGTTAGGCCCCATAAAAGCAAGGGAACATAGATCAGGTCTGGCTGGTTTGGCCTCCTATTGACTGCCTGACTGGTCCAATTCACCTTGGCATCTTCGGAGTCTCTTCTTATCAGCTGCTGAAACACTGGGGCTCCATGCTTTCCTTGCTATGGAAAAGAACTGTCCTTCTTAGCCAGGTACCCATGGCCAGAATTGGGATTTCCACCTCCAACACTGCCTGTTGTGAAACACTGAAGAAGATCGTTGGCTTGAAACATTTTGTGTCTGGGGAAGGTAGGGTCAGGTCCAACCTTGCCCTGCCCTGGAACCCCAGCACTGCCCTGCCCTGGAACCCCAATTCCCCCAGAGCCTCTATCCCAGCCCAGCAGTGGCTGCCAGTCCCTGGCACAGCACAGGCAATGCTCCTCAGCCACCTCTGCAGCCCCCAGCCCAGCTCCTGAGGGACCAAATGAGCCCAAGTCTCACCTGGGGGAAGGGCCCAGGAAGACCAAGGGGTACTTAAGGCTGACCAGAGGGCAAGTACACATCCTGAGCCTACCTGCCCTTGGAATTTCCATCTGAGCACTGCTGGAATCCAGGAGTTGGTAGTTATGTGTATTTGTTTGTGTGTGTGCTTCTCTGTATCTTTTTTGTCTGTCTTTCTGTGTCTACTTCTTCTATATATGTCCTCTTGCAAATTTTGAGTAACTTAAAACTGAACAGGCTTAGAGCTTGTGAAGTTGAATGGTGCAAGGTAATGCTTTGAGCTGTGTTTTTTGTTGATTGAATGTCATATTGAACCTTTGGCCAAAGTTTCTCTGATTTTCTAAATTTGACAGTAAAGGTTGTTTTGCTCTTTTGAACTTTTTAGAGTCTCTTGTTCTAATTTCTCCAGCACACAAAACTGAGAGGATGCAAACAATTGAGTTTCCTTTAAAATGTCTCCTTGAGAGAGTTGTTTGGGGGATGGCAGTCAGGGCTTGTCTGTCCTGCTTGGCACAGCCCAGGCACGGCTTTCCCAGCCACATTCCACACTCCATTTCCCAGCTGGAGCCGCTGCTGCCTCTTGAGTTGTGCTGCCCCAGCCCCAGGGACGCTCTCCTTGTCTGCCCATTCCCCCATGGTCTCTGGGCAGGGATGGCCTCAGTGGGGGCTGCTGACATCCTCAGCACCTTGGAGGCTGCTGCTGAATTTTCCTGCTCCAGAGGCTTATTCAGCCTTCAGCTCTTCAGTGCAGAAATTCAGTGTCCCAGGGTTCATTAACATTCAGAACATGTTAACAAGCCAAGCCTCTGGGGATAATTTGATTTTAATTTTCAAATCATTTGAGGTTAGGTAGATCTCAGTAGTGTATTCAAAGTGAGTACATGACATTTAAAAAGACAGCGAGAAGAGATGTTTTAGATCCTATTTAGTTTTTTTTCCTGTTAATTTATGGATATGTGAAGTCTCCAATTGACACTGAATCCAAGTACCTCCTCATGCAGTTTGAATAGATCTGAGAATCGAGACCCTCCATAGCTGACAATCATTCAGACTCTGCCCTTACCCCCACCCCACCATTTCCCCCATCCAAGTCCTGGCGCTCAGAACAGCCTTGTGCAAATCTGAGCTCCCTCCAGCCCAGGCTGCACCTGCAGCTTTCAGCTCCTTGGCTCCAACTCCCACCTGCTTTCCTTGGGGAAGGAGCTGCCCGAGACATAGAGGGATGTTCATTTCTTGTCAGCCAACAATGCCAAGGGAAGGCACTGCTCCATCAAATGCAAAAGTCATTCCTCTGCTGGATATTAAATCCATTTTCCACAGCAGACAGCCTCAGAGCATTGGAAAACACCTTTTATGCCCAGCACAGATTCCAAGGTCCCCCCAAACCCTCCCTGCCCAGATTTGCTCTTTGCACACACAAGTCACACACTGAAGTCCGGAGCTCCCTCCATGCCCAGAGGGAGGAAAAGCGAGAAAGGGGATGAAGAGCTCTCCTGTGCAGAGCCAAGGTCCAAGTGCAGCCCCTGCAGTGGGCAAAACAACTCATCAGGTTTGTGTCCTTTAGGCTCAGGGCCTGGTGACACTCAGAGGTACAGAAAGGTTTCTTGCCAACAAACACAAGTTGAACATTTGAGCAGTTTAAGAACCATCAAAGCTCCTCTCTCAGCTCTCTGGAATGTCCCAGCAGCATCTGACATGTCCACCATCCCCAAAGGATTCCTGTAGAGGAACAGTTTTAGACATTGATATAAGAAAAGGTAATTTGGTGATAGATATAAAGACAATTAAGATTTCACCGTATGTGATATTTATTTAAACTTTAGAAAGTTTGGGCAACTCCCTGAAGCTCAAAGCATGAAACAAGTAAGTTGAGAGGCGCTTGAATGACTGGAAAGCATCTGGTGGAGAAAATCTGGGACCAATGGAAAAACAAATATCCAGATGATCTAGTGAAGAGATGTCTTTAGACATGGCAATTTAACCAGGAGAGATGGAAGCACTTGATGGAAAAGAGAGAGATTAAATAATAGACTGATTATTGGTGACACAAGTAGATGGGAAGATCAGTATTTCTTCTCCTGCCATCAGTACACTTCCAGGAAATCCCCGTTTCTGGTGGGAAAACATTGCCATTCCTTAAGAGTACTCAAATGACCGAGATAATAAAAATTTGCTTGTCTAGTATGAAACTAACAGGTATTAAAACCTGTGCCCCTTTCCTGGCAGATATCAGCTGTGTGCCCATGAACAGGCAGTGCCACTTGTGCCCGGAGGTGCCCAGCTGGGATTGGATCTCTCTGAGAGCACCTGAGGGAGAGCAGAGCACCTTGCAAGCTGCAGGTCCCTGAAAACCCCGCAGGGCTCCTGTCCCATAAACATCTGCTCTGCTCCAGTCTGAAACAGGGCCAAGCATGGTGCTGGGATCATCAGAGAGCTGAGGTGTGTGCTGGAATTTAATGCCCTCCCCATCCCACAGCAGCCATGCATTTCCCTCCCGCAGCCTTGGTCTCCAGCACAGCCATGGAAGCTCTTTGGGCTCTGGACTGTTCCTGCAGCCCCCAGGGCAGCTGAGCTCTGCCTTTGGCACAGCTGGCCAGTCAGGCCTGGCCAGCGCAGGCCATGCTCAGCAATTGCTTGTGTGTGCCTGGCTTTGCTGTCAGCCCTGGCAGCAGCTGCATGGCCCCTTTGTGGCCCTGTGCAGGCCCAGCCCAGGCCAGGAGCATTGCGGCTGGGAACGGCCCCCGTGCTGCGGTGCCCACGGCAGTCTTGGGGCTCTGTGCCCCATGGCCTCCCTGCTGGGCAGCCTCTGTCAACTCCTGCAGAGCCTGTGGCACCTGTGGGGCTGTACAGACAGCCCTGCGCCGGCCTCTGAGCCAGCAGAGAGGCCAGCCAGGGCTGGCCATGGCTGGGAACAGGCCCTGAGCTTTGCAGGAGGATGGAGCTGGGCCACAGCCAAACTCAGCCCAGGCCAAAGTTGGGCTCAACAGCCAGGGCTGCCATTGCATGGGGACAGAGGCTGGTGCTGACAAATGTCCTGGGCCCCCTCCCTGCTCTGTCCGTGCCATGCAGGGCACAGAGTAGCCTCCTCTCTGGGCCACTTGCCTGTTTGCAATGCCTTGCACAGGTGCTGGCCCTGCCCCACAAGGCCTGGCCTGAGTCGTGCCCCTGCACGCCTAGCCAGGCTGAGATGGACACTGATGGTTTCTGGGCCAGGCTCTCTGAGCCCAGCCCAGCTCCCTGCAAGCTCTGCCAGCTGCCCTAAGCTCTGGGCAGCACCAAGGGCCTCTCCCCAGCCCAGCCCAGCCAGCTCTGGCCCCACAGCTCTGCTCAGGCCAGGCTGCTCTGGGCACTGGTCCCAAAGCCTCAGCCCCTGGCAAGGGCACAGCAGCAGCTGCAGCTGCCACAGGACTTAGCCCCTGCCATGGGGGAAGGTGCTTGGCCAAGGCCAAAGGAGGCTCCCTGGCTGCCCTGCTCCCCTCAGGCTGAGGTGCTGAGAGCTCTGCAGCCCCTGCTGCCATCCCACCTGCCCAGGGCAGCACAAGAGCCGCGGCCTTGGGGCCCTCAAGAGCTGCTCCTGCTCCAGGCCCAGGGCCCATCCCAGAGCTGGGGAAGCCACCAAGCTGTGCTCGTTTCTGTTCATTGCTGCTCTGATGGGGATGGATCCTCAGCCACTTGGAGGTTGCTGATGAATTTTACTATTCCAGAGGCCTCTTCTTTCTTGAACTCTTCAGTTCAGGAATTCAGTGAGAAAAGCTCATAAACATATGCTCAAAACACTGGAACAGGGAAAAATCTAAGTTTTCAATATTTCTGTTGTTAATTCACAAGCGTATTAAATGTGAAATTGCAATATTGAAAAAAAAGCAGAGAGAACTGTTTTGTCCTGTTTTCTTTTAATATTTATGGATTGATATCAGCAATGTCCAGTTGATATTAACCCTCAGAACCTTCTAATGCATCCTGAACATTTATGAAAATCAAGACCCTTCATGGCTGATGATCAGACTTTTTCCACACCTCCTCCCCACCATTTCTCTCATCCAACCCCCGGAACTCCTATGGATCAGGAATGGTGTTGCCAGCAGGAGAAGGGCAGTGATTCTTCCCCTGTGCTCAGCACTGGTTGGGCAGCACCTCGAGTGCTGTGTCCAGTTCTGGACCCCTCAATTTAGGAAGGACCTGGAGGGGCTACAGCGTGTCCAGAGAAGGGCAGCAAGGCTGGGCAGGGGTCTGTGTCACAGACATGTTTTATGAAAAATACTTTCCTTAGGATTTTTTCCTTCTGAGAAGCTGAGAGGCCTCAGGATCAAAATGTAAACAATGATTATCTGCTGCTTTGGAATGCAACAGGTGGATCTGTATGGGTCTCATGTGGTTGTTTCTAATTAATGGCCAATCACAGGCCAGCTGTCTCAGACTCTCAGTCTGAGACACAAGCTTTTGTTATTCATCCTTCTTGCTTGCTAGCCTTCCGATGAAATTCTTTCTTCTATTGTTTTAGTATAGTTTTAATATATAATTTACTTTTGGTATAATATATATCATAAAATAATAAATCAAGCCTTCTGAAACATGGAGTCAGATCCTCATCTCCTCCCTCTTCCTGGGACCCCTGTGAACACCACCACAGGTCTGGAGCACAAGTCCTGTGAGGAGCGGCTGAGGGAGCTGGGGTTGTTTATCCTGGAGAAGAGGAAGCTCAGGGGTAACCTCATCACTCTCTACAACTCCCTGAGAGGAGGCTGCAGCCAGGTGGGGGTCAGGCTCATTTCCCAGGGAACAGTGACAGGATATGAGGACACAACTTTCAGCTGCACTAGGGGACATTTAGGCAGGACATTAGGGAATATTCCTCACACAAAGGGTGATTGAGAAATGGAATGGGCTGCCCAGGGAGGTGCATGAGTCACCATCCCTGGAAGTGTTAAAGGAAAGACTGGATGTGGCACTGAGTGCCATTGTCTGGGTGACAAGGTGGTGTTGAGTCCCAGGTTGGACCTGATGCTCTACAAGGTCTTTTCCAGCCTGGTTGATTCTCTGATGATTGCAACACTGCAAGGCCCTGGGGAAGCAAGGGGCCATTGTGACACTGCAGGGCCTAGTGGCACTAAGAGGACCATGGTGACACTGTGTACGACATGGCAGAAAATAGCCAAGGGGCCATTGTGACACTGTGGGGCTGAATGGAAGCAAAGAGCTCCATGGTGACAGTCTGGGTCCTAGTGGAACCACAGAGGCCACTGTGACACTGCAGGGCCTTGTGGAACCAAGGAGACCCTCGGGGGAGCCTGGGGACAATGAAATCAAGGGGCCATTGCTGCATTGCAAGGACTCTGGGAACTGAGGGAACAATTGTGACACTGGGGTGCCCCATGGAACCAAGAGTCCCTGATGACACTGCAGGATCTTGTGTCCCTAGGGCTCCATTGTGACACTGCAACACCAAGAAATTCATTGTGGCACTCTGAGGCCTCACGGAGCCACAGAGGCCACTGTGACCCTGCTGGGCTTTGTGGAACCACGCAGAGCATTGTGACAGAGAAGGACCTGGTATCATGATGGAACCATTGTGACACTGCAGGGCCCCATGGAATCAAGGGGCCAGTGCTGCTCCTCAGGGACTCCTGGAATGAAGGACAAATGATTGAGACCTTGGTGGCCCTTGTAAACAAGAGGCCATTGTGACCCTGTGGAACTAAGGAGAGCATTGCTGCACTGCCAGACCTCAGGGAACCAAGGATGCATTGTGACACTGCAGGGCCTTGGGGGACCAAGGGCCACTGTGACACTGCAGAGCCCTAGGATCCCAGGGATTCTGTGACACCCAGGGGTCCCATTGAATACAAGGGACATTGTGACTCTGGGAGGCCTCATGGACTCATGGAGACCATTGGGACACTCTGGAGCCTCATGGAACCATGGTGGCACTGAGTTGGCTGGGAATGTGGATCTGCTGGATGGTAGGGGGGCTCTGCACAGGGTCCTGAACAGGTTGGATCCAGGCACCAAATCCAACAAGGTGAGGTTGCAAAACTCCAAGTGCCGGGTCCTGCATTTCGGCAAGAACAACCCCTGCAGCTCTAAAGGTTGGGCACAGACTGGCTGGAAAGCAGTCAGACAGAAAGGGACCTGCAGGGTCTGATGGACAGCAGGCTGGACATGAGCCAGCAGTGTGCCCAGGTGGCCAAGAAGGCCAATGGCTCCTGGCTTGGATCAGGAATGGTGTGGCCAGCAGGAGCAGGGCAGGAATTCTTCCCCAGTGCTCAGCACTAGTTGAGCAGCACCTCGAGTGCTGTGTCCAGTTCTGGGGCCCCAGTTTAGGAAGGATATTGAGGGGCTGGATCATGTCCAGAGAAGGGCAACAAACCTGAGGAAGGGTCTGGAACACAAGTCCTTTAAGGAGCGACTCAGGGAGCTGGGGTTGTTTAACCTGAAGAAGAGGAGGATCAGGGGACACAAGGCAGTGTGAGGGCACAGGTTGGACTTGATGATCTCCAAGGTCTTTTCCAACCTTGCTGATTCTGGGATTCTCTGAAACCACCCTTGAAGCAGTTGCAGGAGGAGCCCTGGGCCTCCTCTTCAGAAGCTCCAGCAGCCCAGGTCCCTCAGCTTCTCCTGCCAGCCCTAAAGCCCATCCGGTCAGTCCTGAAGCTCCTCCTCATTGCCCAGAACAGGGAGCCCCAGAGCCAGACACAGCAGCCCAGATGTGCCCCCGTGGCCTGGGGTGACTCTGGCAAGGGAGCAGCACCAGGCACTGTAGGAGCCTGCAGAAAATTCCTGCAGCACTTGTAGGATGATCCTGCTCCCTAAGGGACGTTCCCATGGGGCCAATTCAGGAACTGCAATGGGGAGTGGGGCCAGACAGGAAAGGGTGAATAGGGATGGGCTGTTTGCAGGGCAGGGCACAGGGGTGGGCAAGAAGAAAGAAATTTGAAGCAGGAAGAGTAAAGAAAGCAAAGGTAAAGCCAAGGAAATGCTCAGGGCAGATTGGGGTTGGCTGCCAGGCAGCCCTGGCTCTGAGCAACAGCGTCTGCAGTGGGACAGGAAACTCCCAGCTGAAGGGAACAAACTTTCTGTCTGGATGCAAAGGCCAGGCCGAAGCTGAGTTGTTTCCCGGGTGTCCCCCAGCCCTTGCTGGCCCCAGGGGCTGATGGCATTTGTGCTCCCTCAGGTTCATGTCCCCACAGAAACAGCATGGGGGTGCTCCCCCTGCTCTGTGCAATGCAAACAGGGGCTGCTGAGCCAGTGCTGCCGTGTCTATGCCTGCAAGGATGGGGCACCTGTGTGAGCTGGGGGAGAGGCCAGGGCTGCAGAGCGGGGATGTTGTTGGCAGCTCCATCAGGACGCTCTGGGACGCTGTCCTGGCCTGTGCAGCGCACTGGGGATGGATCAGCCCCTGCTCTGCTGCTCCTTCCCATCTGCCCCAGGGCCCTTGCAGAGCACCAGCCATGCTGTTTGCCTCCAGACTGCCCACAGCCAGCCTGGGGCTGCTCACAGGGTTTTTCTGTGCTGAGCATTGGCCTGGGCATGTTCTTGAGAGAGCCTTTGCAAGGAGCCTGGAGCCCCCAGGCCCTGGTTTGAGGCGTCAGTGCTGCCCCAGCAGTGCCCATGGCCTGTCGCTGCTGCAGCCCCGGCACTGCCACCCCCATGGCTGTGCCCTGCCCCGAGAGCACTCAGGCCCTACAGCAACACCAGGGCCACCAGGGCAGCGGGGCAGGGCCACAGCAGCAGCACTGGCAACACCAAGTGCTGCTGCTGCTGGGCACAGCTGCTGGGCCAGCACTGATCTGCCACCAGCTCTGCACACAGACATTGCTGCTGCAGCTCCAGAGAAGGCAACAAAAGGGGGATCCCTGGTGAAAACTCTTCTGGGAGATCTTTTACTTCAATTGAAGCCACTGAGAGTACAGCTCCTTGTTGACACAGTGTGGGGCCACAGGGAATGTGGTAAGAAACAAAATGAGAAACTGCAAAACCAGTAGCATTTCTTTTGGACAGTATTTAAAAAAAACTAAAAATGAATGAGAAGGTTCAACCAACCACTGTACACCAAAAGAAAAATCAAAGATGACTTTTATTACAAGTGATTTGCAGAAATTGGCCAGCAGTTTAATTTTTCTGATACCGTCCAGTCACCAATCTCCACACTGCAGCCTTGAGCTCCTAGTTCCTCAGGCTGTAGATGAGGGGGTTCAGGGCTGGAGGCACCACTGAGTACAGAACTGACACTGCCAGATCCAGGAATGGGGAGGAGATGGAGGGGGGCTTAAGATAGGAAAATATTCCAGTGCTGAGGAACAGAGAGACCACAGCCAGGTGAGGGAGGCAGGTAGAAAAGGCTTTGTGCCGTCCCTGCTCAGAGGGGATCCTCAGCACAGCCCTGAAGATCTGCACATAGGAGAAAACAATGAACAGAAAAAAACTAAAATTTAAACACGCACTAATAGCAATTAGGCCTAGTTCCCTGAGGTAGGATTTGGAGCAGGAGAGCTTGAGGATCTGTGGGATTTCACAGAAGAACTGGCCCAGGGCATTGCCATGGCACAGGGGCAGGGAAAATGTATTGGCCGTGTGAATCAGTGAAAAGAGAAAGGCACTGGCCCAGGCAGCTGCTGCCATGTGGGCACAAGCTCTGCTGCCCAAGAGGGTCCCGTAGTGCAGGGGTTTGCAGATGGACACGAAGCGGTCGTAGCACATGATGATCAGGAGAAAATACTCTGCTGAGATGAAGAACAGAGAGAAAAAGAGCTGAGCAGCACATCCTGAGTAGGAGATGTTCCTGGTGTCCCAGAGGGAATTGTGCATGGCTTTGGGGACAGTGGTGCAGATGGAGCCCAGGTCGCTGAGGGCCAGGTTGAGCAGGAAGAAGAACATGGGCGTGTGCAGGTGGTGGCCGCAGGCTACGGTGCTGATGATGAGGCCGTTGCCCAGGAGGGCAGCCAGGGAGATGCCCAGCAAGAGGCAGAAGTGCAGGAGCTGCAGCTGCCGTGTGTCTGCCAGTGCCAGCAGGAGGAAGTGGCTGATGGAGCTGCTGTTGGACATTTGCTGGGGTTGGCAATGGCGAACTCTAAGAAAAGCAAACATGGAATAGTTGGGTTTGGAGAGGACTTTAAGTATCCCAGCACAGCCTGGGGGCACTTTCTCCCCACTGCCTGCCAGGGCTCCGCTGCCTGGAGCTGTCCATGCCAGCAGCTGCTTCCCTGTACCCAGGGCTGGGCCCTGCCAGTCCTGCCAGAGCCCGGCCCAGCCCTGGGGGCTCAGCTCTGCCCTGCAGAGCCCTCCCAGCTCAGACACTGCCCAGGGGCAGCTCTGGGTCTGCAGGCTTTGATGGCAGAGTCAGAGCAACCCTGAGGAGGTTGGAAAAGCAACACTGATGCTGCCTCCAGGGGGCACCGTGCTAATTTCTCTAACTGCCTGGTTTCGTAAGATTTCAGAAAAAAAATAATTCTCACTCTGAACTGAGAGATAATTATTGATGTGCAATTTCCATCCTGACGACTCAGAGCAGTAGACTACAAAAGCAGCATTTCCCCTTTTATGCAGCCCCTGCCTTGCTGTGCTCCCTGTATAATCTACCCGGAAATGTTCTGGAGTTAAATGCCATGCTGGGAGCAGTCCTGAACAAAGCAGCATCTTCACCACATAAGGAGAACACTTCCAAGCCTTAAAAGCTGTCCCCTCCCACCCAGACCTTGTCCCCCAGTGCTGGGAGCAGCTGCCAGGGCTGGCTGAGAGCTGTCCCTGGCAGGCAGCAGAGTCCCTGCCCCAGCGCAGCGCCCTGAGCTGCAGAATCCTGCTCTGCACGATAGCCCTGGGCTCCCCTTGCTGCTCTGCACAAGAGACAATCACAGAATGTACTCACAGGGTCTGTAGGCATTGGGATGTTCCAGCTTTAGG
This sequence comes from Melospiza melodia melodia, assembly GCF_035770615.1. Taxonomy (NCBI): domain Eukaryota; kingdom Metazoa; phylum Chordata; class Aves; order Passeriformes; family Passerellidae; genus Melospiza; species Melospiza melodia. Next base: position 2,663,100 of record NW_026948638.1, read on the forward strand.
AGATCACTGCAGGAGCTGCAACTGCATTGTCCTGCAGCCAGAGGTTCCTGTGCCAAGGGCTGGCAGTGATTCTGCCCCAGGCACTTCTCAGCACCTTCCCAGCCCTGACAGACTGAAGCTCTCTGTGCCTCTGTGCTTGCCCGGAGTGGCTGTAGACAGTGCCCCAGCTCTGCTGGGCTGGCAGAAGAGCTGCTCATCAAGAGAAATGTGCTTTTGAAGCTCTTCTTCGTTACCAGGAGCTGCCTCTATGCTGGGAGCCCAGCTCAGCAGCACAGACACAGCACAAGGAATTTAATGAGCCTCTGGGGCTTTGTGCTCAGGCCCTGAACATCAGTCCCTTAGAGGGAGCTGAAGAAACCTCTCCAGAGCTCCAAGTCAGAATCCAACTCCAAAGTTTCTTGGACTTTTAATGGGTTCCTCTGAGGGACACAACTGAGAAAGTGTCCCCAGGCCCCAGGCAGAGCAGAAAACTTAAAGCAGTGATGACAGGTGGGGAAAAAGAAAAGCCAAGTCTTGGGGCCCTGGGGCACAGCAGGGTCTTTGCTACCAAGTGCTGTGAGGAGACAACTTGTCCTGGGGTCTCCTGGCACAGCCCCAGCCAGGCTGGGCGCTGTCAGCCCCTTGTCCTGCCCTCAGCATCTCCCCCCTGCCCACATCCCAGTGGCCTCAAGGATCTGCTGGAAGGAGTCCCTGGGGAGCCTTGCTCAGCAATGGCCCTGGGGGCTCCTTCATGCTCCCTGCAGGGACTGCAGATTTTACAAAGGACTTTGGGTTTGGCTTTTGCCTTAGAGTCTCTGAGAGGTTTGTGCAATCATGACCTCCAATTATCTGCTGTAATTAGTCCCTGGAGAGGCTTTGTCAGTAACAACACTGAGCGGGGCTCATTAATACTTCAAGGTACTTCAGTTATTTTAAGGTACTTGGTGTTTCCCTTTTGATACAGACTCTGGGAGAGGTTTGTGCAATCATGGCCCCAATTATCTGCTTCAATGAGTCCCCTTTGTACTGGCACTCAGTGGGGCTCATTAATGTTTTGAGATACTCAAGGTTTTTAAGATACTTTTTGGATTTAAGAATACTTTAAGGTACTTTTAAGGATTTTCCCTCCTACACTGAGTCTCTGAGAGGTTTTTGTGCCACCCTGGTCTCCAATTTTCTCCTCCAAGGAGTCCATGAGGATCCTGTGTTTGGTATCTTTCTCTGTTCTGCTTTACAACAAAGATGGAACTGAAAGAATTTTGTAAGGCTTTCTAAAAGCATCCAAACAAACATGGGAGAAATAACAATACAACAATCACTAAGAGAACAAATAGTCCTATTTTAGCTCGACATCATCCATCCCTTCAATTCCTTGGATTGGAAGAGTTTATTGAACCACTCTTTGTTTTCCACTTGAAGCTTCTTGAACCCTTCCTTCAGTACCTGAATGCTCCTGTGGATTGACTCGCTGTGGCTGGAGAAGTTCATGTAACACATCCTGCAGAGTCTACACAGCCTTGCCTATGTGCCCAGAGTAAAAACTCTATCACTCTTCTGCAATGTGACATGTCTGATGGTCTCTCTGTCTAAGAGGAGGTCACTCAATGTGTGGGAGGTAGCATTGGTTTGCTTACTTAACAGGCACCCAGGATGGTCTAATTGTCCTAAAGCTTTAGCTGCAGCCACCCAAGGTAGTCCAAACTGGGGATGCTACCATCCAGCACCTGGATTAAAGCTTTCAAAGCCATCTCTTTGATATCATCCAATATTTCTCTGCGGATACCTGCTGCTTGATCATCTGGTAGGCTGTGTTGTCCTTCTCCAGCTAGATGGTTGATTGTGGATTCTGCCTGTGCCTCATTATTAGCATAGTCTGCTATTAATTGATTTAGTAAACACTTCTATCCCCCTTCCACAGAGTGTGTTCTGTAAGTGACAGAAACTTGGTTGTAATATATTTTAAATCATATGAGGTTAAGACATGTGCTGTAAACATGGCCCTCATTAGGCCATTAAAACAAGGTAAGTCCTTCCTATGGTCTTTAGCTGCCCTACACAGATCCTTGATTTCCTTGTAAACCAATGGCTGATACCTGGGATTCTGCCCCCTTCTTTCATAACATATGGGCACAATAACAAGTTTTGTGACTATTTGCCAGTCTCCTTCCTTAACTGCTTCTTTCCAGATCCTTTCCTAGGGATCTTCTGGGGTTGAGGGGAGAGGTGGCTCTGGGGAATCCAAACTGTCTTCTGGGGAGGAAAAATAACTTGGAACAGAAACAGTTCGATTAGAAATAGTGTGACAGTTGGGCTTAGTATCTTTGATCATGGGGTTATATTGTTGCTGGAGGGTGAGGCAGAGGGCACTGCCATTTTGTCAGGTGTTGGGGAGGAAGGCCTTGATTTAGGATAGTGGTCTTCCAGAGTGGAGTTCTGGAGGTATGACCCAGGATGGAGGTGAAATGATTGACAATGGGGCCTGACCCACAGTCATGGGGGTGGAGTCTGGAGGTTTGTTCAGGGCAGAAGAGAAGGTTGTGGTTGCAGGAAGTGGAGGAGCCAAGATGGAGGGAGGATGGTTGGGCTCCTGAGCCACATTCAGGCTCCTTCCATCTTGAGTGTCCTGGGTGTGATGCTCCAAGGCCACACAGCCATTGCCATCTTGGACCATCGTGGAAGGTCTGAGAAAGGCAGGTTTGAGGGGAGGTCCTGAGTTAGGAGTGACCAATGGATTGAGTTTTCAACACACTGTTTGCTGGCGAAGGGTCTCAAGGATGGTGTGGAAGATGTGTAGGATGCCAGGTGAAGTGGGGCCCCTTTTGATCATAAGGTTGTACAATTTAACTCCCACTGAGTCCCAAAATTCAGTGGTATGGATTTCAGCAGCAGAGGCGTCTGGAAAATTTTTAATGATCCACCTCATGATTGATTTTAATTCGTTCTTTGAAAATATTATGTCATGATCAGTGAGAATTAAAGCATCCATATATGCTCCTTTCTCCTTTGGACATCTGGCTGCCTATTTTTCTCCTTCTCTACCTTATGGGGAAGAGTCACCAGCACACCCCAAATCAATTATGGGACATGGGTGCATATTGTAAGAACACAGTGGCAAAATGGGCACTAAATGTCTTGCATTTCCCCAAACCCACCTGCAATCCCATGCCGGTGAAACCATCATTGTCCCTGCCGATCCTGGGGAAGGTCCCTTGAAACAACGATGAATCCACCGGGCTCAGCACATTCCAAAATCCCATGGAGCACTGGCCTATCCATCAGCTAACCCCAGCTGATGTGACTGACACAGGGAGCCCTGAATGTCATGGTCCCTGTTCGGGCGCCAAAGGTCACAATGCAGGTGGCTGCAATAAACCTCTCTGGTTCCCTGACTTCAGGGTGAGGGTGGCAAAAATGAAAAGGAGCAGGATCAATGGAGATTTTAAAAGGGACTGTAATAACAGGGTGAAAAACAATAAACATGGAGAAGTCGAGAACAGTATGAGGGGCAGGATCCAAAGACCCGAGACATAGGGGAAGCAACATGTACACTTGGGGGTAGAACACTCTAGAACAATAGCCATAGAGGGGAAACAAGTAACCAATAGAGGAAGAGAACTTGGACAACTTAGCATAACAACATTAAAGGCTTATGGGGGAATTCTCAAGCTTACCCTAACTTAAACAAATTATTTACAGGGCTTGAAACTCATGCCCAAATTTTTGGGGTAAAATCTGGCTGACTCTGAGTTACAGCCAGGCTAACTCCCACACCGCTGCTTTGCACTGGCCCCTTGGGAACCATGTGGCCCAACAGAGCCAGAATGATGTCCTTGGTTCCACGAGGCTCTACAGTGTCACAATGGTCCCTTGGATCCATGGTGCTCTGCAATGTCACAATTGCCCCTTCATTTCACAAGGCTCCCAATCTCACTTTGGTATCCCTAGTAAGGAAACCACGGAGCCCCCATGTTTCAGAGGCTGATGAACGGCAGCCACCAGAGGCCAAGGCAAGCCTGACATATCTGTCCTGGCAGGTTTACTTGGAGCAACCCTTGGATATTTGAAATTATGAATGCAGAGTCCTAACTTCAGACATCTGTGTCTGGAGAAGGATGATTTCTTCCATACAAAGAACAGCACAGAGCCCTTTCCAGTGTTTGGAAAACAGGTGAGTCCTGGAACTCATGAGTCAAAGACCAGCCAGACCTGTCTGCCCTGGCAGCTTTTGTCTGGCAGCAATTCTTGGATACACAGAAATTTGGAAGTGGAATCCTAATTTTGGCCATTGATACCTGGAAAAGATGGACAGTTCTTTTCCACACAAGGGAAAACCCAGAGCCCCAATGTTTCAGGGGCAGGTGGGAGTGGTCTTCCATCTTCCACATTCCAAAGTCAGCCAGACCTGTCAGGTGATCCCTGGGAGGCCAAGGCAGCCACACCTATTTCATGTTCCCTTGGTTCCACAGGGAACACGTAGCTGCTTTCAGTGTCACAGTAGCTCCTTGCTCCCATGAGGCCTTGCAATTTCACTATGGTTGTCTTGCTTCCATGATGTCCCGTGGTGTCATAAAGGCCCCTTGATTACACAAGTTCTTAAGGATCTTAATGGTCTCCATGGTTCCACAAGGCCCCACAGTGTCCTAACAATCTCTTGGTTCCATGAAGTCTCACTGTGTCCCTTGGTTCTATTGGGGCCCAGTAGTGCAACAATGATTCCCTTGGTTCCACAAGTTCCCATAGTGTCACAATGGCCCCGTCCTTCCATGAGCCCCTGCAGGGTCACAATGGTCTCCATGATTCCATGGGGCCTTGCAATGTCACAATGTTCTCCATGGATCCACAGTGCCTTGCAGGATCACAATGGCCCTTCGGCTCCACAAGGCCCTGAAATGCAGCAATGGCCTCTTGGTTCCACAAAGCCCCGCTACTTCATACTGGCCCCTTAGGACCATGCAGCCCAACAGAGCCACAAAGATGTTCTTGGTTCCACAAGAACAGAAAGATGTTCTTTGTTCAACGAGGCCGCACAGTGTCACAGTTGCCCCTTGGATCCATGGTACCTGCAGTGTCACAATGTTCTCCTTGGTTCCACAAGTTCCTACAGTGTAACAGGTTCCACAAGGGCCTGCAGTGTCACCATGGCCCATTGGTTCCACAATCCTGCACAATGTCAAAATGGTCTCCATAGGAAGGAAACAAGTGAGCCCCAGTGGTGCAGGGGCAGATGAAAGGCAGTCACCAGAGGCCAAGTCCAGCCAGACTTGACAGTATGGGCAGATTTTGTTTGGGACTAACCCTTGTGTAATGGGTTAATGTCTCAAGTTTGTTCAGCAAGTTGCTAAAGTCTATGAAGAGAAGGAAGCCAAGAATAGAAAACCCACAAAATAAATATAATGGGCTAAGATGTTGCAAAATGAATGTCATAAGGCTTAAACCAAAATATGTCACAAGCTAATATGTTGAAAGGCTGGATATGCAATATGTAACTATAAGCAGCTACATGGCTATATATGGTAAAGGCTATTGCAGAGTCCTCAAAACCTTGAAGAAGAGGCCGGAACCTTCCTCCAAACGACCACCAGAAGGCAGAAAAAGACCCCCTAGCAACTATTGGTGCAGATGCAGAGTACACCGGAAGAATTGGATCTCCAGGAAAAAGACATATAAAAAGCCTGTGAACTGTCGGGCAGGGTCTGGGCCGTTGGCGGAGTGGTGACTCCCTGGCCACACCCAGTGCTCCTGGGTGGGTGCAAGTCCTTGGCTTCACCCAGCACTGTAATTTGCCTATTATCAGCTTACTCTGCTAATTCAATAAATTCTCTACTGATTGAACTTAACGAGTGGTGGCTCATTTCCACTACCAACTTATAACAGAGACTTTCACATAATCTTGTGTACTTACCTGCAAGAAATGTATCATTCTAAGAAATTTTCCCAACTTACATGAATAGAGTTTTGTAGGATATTTTAGGGGAAGCCCTCCAAGCCAGGGACTGGGTACTGGCCAAGCCCTGGGCCCTCCTGCTCAGGAAACATTCCGTGAGTTCTGCGAGTTTATGTGCTAAAAATATCATCAAGTCACTTTGGCTTACCCATTTGGGCTGATGAAAGCTGGACCCACTTTTGTAGCAAATTCAAAGACCTCACCTATGGGTGGATGCACCACGTAGGATTTTCCCAAGTGCTTGGAAGAATTCTCCAGGTCCTCACTGTGAAATTGAGCTCTCCAGCAACTGCGGACTCTGGATGATGGTAAAGTATTTAGGCAATTCGGGATGTGTCTTTCTCAATCCCTATCCTTTCTCTCCTGTAATAATGATTAGGTGCATTACCTTGCTTCTTTTTGCTTGTTGCTAAAGCCAAGCACGTAGTTGTACTGAATGTATAATTTTACTTTTGTGTTGCCTTAACACTCACAGTAAAATAAGACCATTCTTCCCATTGGTTTCTGTGCTCTTTAAATCATCCCCGCCAGCTGGCAGAACAGGTATCAGAACCTGATAAAAGCCAGGCTCTGCTGTGATCTAGCTGGGCACATGGAATGGAGAGGGCCACTGTCAGTCCATGGAACCCATGGGAGCAAGGCTCAGATGTGGAAAAGACGTGCACCATGGAACCCCAGAGACCCCGATGGAGCCAGGGCTGCAGTGTGTCACAGAGGGAGGGTCCTCATGGCAGCAGGAGAGCATTGTGAGGCTGTGGAACAATGTGGCACCAAGGTTCCACTGGGACTTGACAGAACCCCATGGATGTGAATGGCCCCAAACAGGGCCAGGAGACACTTTCTAGACAAAGCCCAGGGAGGGGGATTTGCCATTGTGACCCTGTGTGGCACCATGGAACCAAACAGAGCACTGTGACACTGCAGGGCTCTGTGGAACTGAGAACTTGTGTGACAGCGAGGAGCCCAATGGAACCAAGGGGCCATTCCATCCTTCAGGGCTTCACAGAACCAAGTTGCCATTGTGATACTGCAGAACCAAAAGAGACCACTGTGACACTGAGGGGCTTCATGGAACCAATGAGACTATTCTGACACTCCAAGTCCCCATGGAACCAAGGGGCCATTGTGACACCACAGGGCCTCATAGAACCAAGGCAACCACTGTGACACTGCAAGGCCTCATGGAAGCAAGGGGCCATTGTGTCACTGTGGGTCCCCAAGAAAGCAAGGGGCCAGTGTGACACATCCAGGCCTGGTGGAACCAAGGGGCCATTGTGATCCTGGGGAACCCAATAGAACCAAGGTGATGAGAGCACAGACACTAATAGTGCAGAAAGCATACAGGCCTGGCTGATAGAAAAAGGGCACGGTTATCTGCAAGGCATAAGTGCATAACCAGGCCTGAAGCCAGCAGACAGTCCATGAAATGCCCTTGGCCTGGTGATAAAGAGAAGTTGGTCAATTACACAATGCCTCCAGGCCTGCTAGCAGACTATCAGTAAACCGCAACGCAGAACTATTGCAGAAGTAAGCAGAAGCATGAACAGCTGGCGTGCACCAATCATAGTATTAGTAAAACCGTATGAACAGATATTTGTAACCAATAAAATGTAAGCTAAAGCCACATGGACAACTAACAATAGTATAAAAGAATGTATAAAGCAGTAATAAATCGAACAAGATGCATACCACATATTGAGTCGCTTCTTGATTCCAGACTCCTGCTAACCCCTTATCTCTACACCCTGCTCCATCCCACAGGAGGCTGCTGGTCTGTGCCAGTGTCCCCTGTGTGCTGCAGAGCTCTGGGGACCATCAGAGCAGCAGCTCCACGATACAGAACATCAAGGCTTCCCCACATACAAGTGCACAGCTGCAGCGTCTCCTGGTACATCACAACAAGATAGGTGTGATGATGGTGGGGACTTAGAATGGTGACTGAGGCTTGATGGCATTGCTGACTATCCAGGGGGAATCTGTGCCTTCAGTCCCCAGGGAGACCTGGGTTGGGAGGATTATTGGGGGGTGCTGGATTGGGCACTGTATTGCAGCCAGTTGCCCTCTCCTCCTCAGCCCAGTGTGACCCTGCTGCACAGTGATGGACGCATCTCCAGGGGCCTTAATGACCAGCATCGCACGGTGATCAGGACACAGGATGCGTCAGGTATGGCCCTGTCAGGGCAAGGGAGTCAGTGAGGACAGGGGGCTGATTATCTGCAGGGTGCTAGCTGGGGGATGACTAGGGCTTTGTGTACAGAGATGGGTAATGTGGCATGGGTATTTTGTGTATGGGGTAAGAAGGAAGGGGCAGAATGGAGCAGGAGGACTGGCACATGGGGCAACTGAGCTTGGAGCTGGAGTAACGTGGGAGAATGGCCATGCCCAGTGTGGGACAAGACCTCGTGCCATGCCCAGTGTGGGACAAGAGTCCTGGTGCGCTGGGGCCAGCATCTGTGGCAGCTCACCCTTGTCCTTCCCCGCCCAGGCCCTGCCGCCTTAGGACAGCACTGGCCAGGCACAGCTCCTCGACAGGTCTCATGGGCCCCAGGGCTCGAGCAGTCTCTCCAGCCCTGCCAGACATCAACAGCCCCCAGCCAGCTGGAAAGGACTCAGCGCCCAATGCTCGACCTGGGACATCATGTCCGAAGCAAGAAACACCTGTGACAACTGTCATCAGGAGCTTGACTATTTACTTGTATATAGTTGTTAAGTTAGTTGTATATAGTTATTAGGTTAATAAAAACTGTTAAAATTATAGGCAGAGCCTTGTCTCACAGCCTGTCTCTCCCCGGGCTCCCTGGTGCTCCTTCAGCTCCTTCCTCCCTGCTGTGGCTCTGCCCCCGGGCTGAGCAGATCGAGCCCTGGGCCAGGCCCTGAGGCCACTGCTGCTCCCGCGGCACCTGCGGGGCAGCCCTGAGGCTCCGGGCCGGCTGTGGGAGCAGGAGCCGCGCTGCAGAGCCCGCGGCCCTCACGGGCTGCGAAGGCACGGGCGAATGGCCATGGGGCCTGGCTGGCAATGCAGCGCTGTTGCTCTCAGCTGCCGCCTGCAATCCTTACAGGCAGCCCTGACGCCGGCTCAGGAGCCGCTCGGAGCCGTGCCCAAGGGCTGGCCCCGACCCGCGGCCCCCAAGGGCACTTGTCCCTTCATCTCTGCACTGCCACATTCCGAGCTCATTTGTCAGCTCCCTCGTTCCCTTCCTTTCTGTGGGGCAGCGTTAGGGGCCGGCCCAGCGGCTTTTCTCCCACACAGCCAGCAGCCCTTTGCCCACAGCTCCCCTGGCGGGAGCCAGAGCTGCTTTCCAGCTGGACAGCCCCGCTGTGTCCCGCAGCCCGGGCCGGCTCCTGCCTGCTGCTGGCGAGGCCTGGCGGCTGGGCCCGGCCATCCCGGGCCAGAGCAACTCCCTGGCCGGGGGAACACAGTCGGACATTGGGGGACACACAGCAACAGAAAGGTGACACACGGTGGGCACCGTTTCCCTGTGTCCCCATTGCCGCAGAGCAGTGCCGTGTGCGGTGCTGGCACAGATCCAGGAACAAAGGAATGTCTGTGCTGTCACCGGAGAAAGGACACTGCAGGGATGCTGCTCACCACTGAGGGTGCTCGGGGGTGGGGGGGCTCTCTGACCTTCTCAAACCTGGGGAGGCTGGGGGCGTCTCTGTCCCTCTCAGCTCTGATGTGACCCCACCCAAACATCATCGGGCTCAGAGGGACAGAGACACCCGCGAACCCCCAGAAGGGCTGAACTCGGGATTTGATTTGGGGCTGAGGATTTAGGAAGGGGCTGGAATTGGGGCTGAGGTTGGAGTTGGGCCTGAGATTTGGATTACAGCTGGAATTGGAGTTAAGGCTAGACATGGGATTGGCTTTAGGGCTGGAGTTGGGATTGTGTCTGGGTATAGACAAGTCTGGGACTTGGATGTGATTAAATACAGAACTGTGAGTATGTCTAAACATGGAGTGAGATTGAGACCAGGATCAGGGTCAGGTTTGGAACTGAGCTCACCCAGAGCAGGCCAGGGGGGTTGTCACTGCAGGATGTCCCTGGCATCGTCCCAGCCCTCCTCAGGCACCTCCAAACATGAGGGGCAGCTTGGTGCTCCATGATCCAGGTGCTCCCACGCTGCCCCTCAATACCAGGCAAGCATTCCCTGAGAGCAGCCCTGACTGTGACCCTTGGGGCTCTGGGATCAGCCCTCATATCCCTGTGGGAGAAGCTGCAGACAGGATGAGAGATTCCCTCCCCCATTTTTCCTGTGGAAGGGTGAAGCCCAGCTGCCCTTTCCTTCTGGTGCCTCCTCCTCTCCTCAGCTGAGGATGTCAAACTTCCCAGGAGCAGGAAAATCCCCATTCCCTGTTTGCTTGTGGCTGCAGCCTGGAACATCCACCCAGAATGAAGAACTTTCTGACAGCCTGTGGAGCGTTTTGTCAAAGAGTGGCTTGAGGAGAGAGGACACAGCCGAATTAATTTGGTAAAGATGTCCTAACTAGGGCAGAGGCCTTTTTGCAGGCAGGGTGTCTGTTGAGAAAGTAGCAGACTAAAGAATGGAAAAGTACAAGACCGTGGCTAATTCCAAATCTTGCACCTGCAAAGATAACGTGTCCTTGGGCCTAGCGGAGTATTATAAAGAAATGGACAGCGAGGTGTGAGAAGTAGAGAATGTAGGCCCAAAGGAATGAGGATGAGTTAATGGTATAGTTTAACCAATAGATTGCTTGGCTTACAGAATATTCATAAGCTTATTATTTGCTGTATAAGTGTTTGATGCTTTCTTCAATAATCTGGACCTGTGATGAACCATCTGGTGTCCTGGTCTCCTTCCCACGACACATGGTGACCTCGAACACTGACCCCTCGTCTCGCACTAAAAGAAAAAGGGGAAGGACGTGCCACAGTCGAGGAAGTTGGAGCTGAGTCCTGTTTGCAGCCGGGACGGTGCCGGAATTTTGAAGCACCCTTGGGGTTCACATCGGTGACTCAAGCCATACGTGCTGCCGGAGCCTGGAAAGCTGCAAGAGCGCTCATGAATAGGTATGGATAGGCAAGCAGCATATGAATTATTTGCCGCGTATTTAGAAAGGTGAGGGGTAAAGGGGATAGATTTAAAAAAGGAGCTGCCAGGGTTGCTAGCCTACGGTTATGCTAGGGGGGTTTTCCTTAATCCACATACGGTTCATGAACTTGCTGAATGGAGAAAGTTTGGGGATATACTGTGGGAGGAGGTGTTAGAAGATGATAACACAGCACAGAAATTGGGCAAGCTATGGCAGGTGGTACACAACGCACTGCTTCAACATGTTTCTGAGCGTAAGGCGGCAGAAAGGGCGACAGAGGCTCATAAGAAGAATATAGGGTATGTTTGTGAGGACGATCCTCTCGCGCCTTCAGTAAACAAGGTGTTCATACCAATGGGTTCACAACAGTCTGGGATGGAGGATCCTGCACAGGCACGGGGGGGTCATCTGCACCTCCTCTGTCGGAGGAGGATGAGCTGGATGATGGAGGAGAGCACGGACAAAGCCCGCCGCCCCTCCGCAGAGAGAGTGACCTAAGCCCGCTGCCCCCCCACAGGGAACGCGGGCTAAGCCTGCCGCCCCCCTGGAGGAAATGCAAGCTGAGCCTGCCACCTCCCCACAGAGAGTGCGAGCCGAGCCTGCCACCTCCCCCACCCAATCGGCCTGCGCAGAGGCGCCAACAGCGCAAAACTCTCGGAGAGTCAGTTCCTATCCCAGGGGCACTCAGTGACCTATGGGGGGAGATGGCTAAACAAAGGAGAGAGGCTTGGGCTGCTCTGGCAAAAGAGGCAATGCAAATGGGGGATGATGAGGCAATGGAGGCCGCTTCTGCTCTTGCCTGTCCAGTTACATACACGCCATAGTATGATGCTCAGGGGAACCACAAACAGAATCTGGCGGAGTACACTCCTTTTAGACTGGAAGTTGTTATCTCAATTGTGGTCCACGGTTAGTTAGTTCGGGGTGAAAAGTGAACCTGTTAGGCAGATGCTGGATTATCTCTTTAATATGCAAATTTTGTGCCCAAATGATTTGAGGGGAATAGTGCGGCTAATATTTACTCAGCATCAGCAATTGTTGTTTAATGCACATTGACAAGCTTTGGTTAATGAGTCGGTTGCGACACAGCGAGCTCAAGGGGACCCGTTGCATGGAGTGACGGTGGATGAGCTCATGGGCTTAGGGGCATACTTGCGCACGGAGGCACAGTTGATATCAGGAGCAGATAAGTTTAGAGAAGCCATGCGGTTGGTACGTGAGGCCATAGAAAGGGTTAAAGAGCCAGGAAGGCTGCCGGCGTACATGGGCATAAAACAAGGTAGAGAGGAATCGTTTGGGAGTTCTATTGACAAAGCAGCTGCAGCTATAGACCGGGCTGGATTTGCAGAGTACATGAAGGAGGTGCTATTGAAGCAGTGTGCCTTATAGAATAGCAATCCGGCCACGCAAAGGGTGCTAGCCACTCTGGGAGAAAATTGGACCATTGAGGAAGCGCTCGAGCGAATGGCATTTCAGCCAGCAGCCTCACAAGCATTCTTAGTGGATGCAATAAAGGAGTAGGGCTGCAAAAACAAGCCCACTCAAAATCAGGTGTTAGCCACTCTTGCTCCTCTCTGAAACAGCTCAATGGCAGTCACGCAGGGAGGCTCGAGAACATACCCCAAATGTTACCGATGCAGCAATGGGGGACACACGCGCCCAGAATGTAGAGCAGCCGGCGTGTGGTGCCAAAGCTGCCAATCCAGCTCCCACAACACTACGGCTTGCCGGCGCTGATCGGGAAACGGTCGGCGAACCGCGTTCAGTGGCGGCGCCCAGACACAAGTTGCCGCCGTGACATCAGCGCCACCTCCTGTCTGCAGCCAGCAACAGCGGGGAGCCTTGGCTTGGACATAGCAGCCGCAGTAGACGTCACTTTAATGACGAACCGGCCTGAAAGGATACCAACTGGAGTAAACGGTCCTCTCATGCTGCAAGGACAAAAATGTGGAGCATTATTATTAGGACGTTCCTCGACATCCATGCTGGGACTATTTGTATTGCCTGGGGTCATAGATGCGGACTATACCGGAGAAATACAAATCATTACACCCCTTATCCCCCAGTTAAAATAACAAAAGGTCAACGCGTTGCACAATTGGTACTGCTACCGCCGATGACATCGGGTGTTCCATCCCTTACTGGACAGAAGCATGATGGAAAGGGTTTTGGCTCTACCGGTGTTACACTCCTGACTGTAGATCTACAAGAGAGGCAAAAACAAAGAGTTGAGATTACCCATGGATATCAGAGCATAACCCTTTATGGATTATTGGATACGGGAGCAGACACCAGCATTATATCGCCAGAAGCATGGCCACAGCATTGGCCCCTGCTCCCATCAATTAATATGCTCACAGGAGTAGGAGGACTTACTTTGGCAAGCAAAACACCGCCTCTGTCGGTGCGCATTGATGGGCAACAAGTGTCCATTGTGTTCTCAGTCATTCAGTTGCCCCCTACAGTCTCTTGCCTGATAGGCAGGGATGTTTTAACACAGCTGGGGGTGGTGTTGACCAATCACCACCCTTTGGGGTAATTGCCATTGCTGGGACTTTCCCCATTCCACTCACCTGGAAAACAGATACACCGGTGATGGTTAAGCAATGGCCCTTGAAAGGGGAGTCTTATGCATGCCCATGAATTGGTGAAGGAACAATACGAGCAAGGACATTTACGACTCTCAACGAGTCCGTGGAACATGCCCATTTTTGTGATCAAGAAGAAGTCAGGGAAATACCGCCTGGTACACGATCTGCGAGCTGTGAATCACCAGATGGAACTGATGGGGGCCTTGCAGCCTGGTCTTCCGAATCCAGCCATGATCCCACAAGATTGGCCACTTCTAATCATTGATTTAAAGGATTGTTTTTTCACTATTGGGCTGCATCCCGATGATACGAAGAGGTTTGCCTTTACCCTACCAGCAATAAATCGTGGGGAACCAGACAAAAGGTTTGAATGGACAACATTGCCGCAGGGGATGCGGAACTCCCCCACTTATGCCAGGTTTATGTTGACGCTGCATTACAGCCATTACGTCAGCAGTGGCCAGCTACCATAATATATCATTACATGGATGACATCTTGTTTGTGCAGCAACAGCCATTTTCCCCTTTACAGGTTGACAGCATCAGAGACACTCTTGCAGCATCTTCACTTGTTATTGCCACAGAGAAAATTCAGACCACGAAACCATGGAAGTATTTGGGATGGATTCTAATGGACCAAACAGTGGTACACCAAAAATTAGAACTGCGCTTGGACATTAAGACTTTACATGATGCTCAAAAGTTGCTAGGAGACTTACAGTGGCTAAAACCCATTGTGGGAATACCAAATCGCTTGTTGGAAACCCTGCGACCCTTGTTAAAGGGCACTGACCCCACTACCCCTGTGTGCCTCATGAAGGAACACCATCTTGCCTTGCAGCAAATCAGTAATTGTGTACAACAAGGATATGTGTCTCATCGACAACTAGATTGCCCTATTGACCTCACCGTTTGGAATAGCCCTTGTCACCTGCTTGGCCCTGTCTCCCAATACGAGAACAAAACGGGGGAGATACGGATATTGGAATGGCTGTCACCACCATTACAACATAAAAGAACAATATTTTCAAAAATTGAACAATTGGCTGTGTTGATTAAAAAAGGCCATCTCAGAATTAGAAGTGGACGGTTGAGAACCTGCCACCATTAGGTTATCCATGGAAAAAGAGATGCTGGACTGGTACCTGGTTAATTCAATGGACTTACAGGAAGCATTATTGACATCATCTGCAAAGGTAGAGACGAGCAAGTTAGTGCCCAGGGTCCTGCAATGGATGGCAGAATGGGACTGGATCACTCAGCTGCTGAGAAGAGAGCGCCCCATAGAAGGAGCCACCACAGACTTCACAGACGCAGGGAAGAAATTGAGATGTGCTGCTGTCACTTGGCAAGAACAAGGACAATGGAAGCATCAACTTCTTACAGCAGACCCTGCAGACAGCCTACAAACCTTAGGATTGTTAGCAGTAGTATGGGCAATGTCTAACCTGCATGAGCCCTTGAATGTGGTCACAGACTCCATGTATGTCGCTGGAGTAGCCAGACGTATAGAAGGAGCAGCAATTAAGGAAGTGAATAACAAACAGCTGTATGAGTTACTGGTTCAATTAAGGAAAGCTCTCCAGGATAGAAGTGCAGTGTATTCTGTAATCCATATGACGAGTCATAAGTGGTCTGAAGGTCTGGGGGAAGGGAATGAGCATGCAGAGAAGTTGGTTACCTTACCCATTGATAACTCTTGTCCTGTTGATAAGCATACATTGGCAAGAGAAGCCCATGGTAGATATCATCAAAATGCAAAAGGGTTGGCGAGGAACTTTGATTTGGACTTATCAGAAGCTAAAGCCATTGTCTGGGCATGTCCAATATGCAGTTATCATAATGGGGGAATAGGTCTGGGCTGCGGAGTTAATCCTCGAGGTTTAGAAATGAATGAGAAATGGTAAATGGATGTCACGCATGTAGCTAGGTTTGGCAGGCTTAAGTATGTGCATGTTACGATAGATACATATAGCCATTATATATGGGCTACAGCTCAGGGAGGAGAGAAAGCGATACATGTGATCAGGCACTTATTGAGCTGCTTTGCTGTTATGGGAGTCCCACAAGGTATCAAAACGGATAATGGTCTGGCTTACACAAGTGCTAGAGTCTGAAAGTTTTTGGACCAATGGTCTGTCAAGCATGCGACAGGTATTCCGCATTCCCCCACAGGACAGGCGATAGTAGAAAGAGCAAATGGTACCCTCAAACAATATATTGACAAACACCAGGATTTAAAGGATCCACAAGCATGCCTGGCTAAGGTTTTGTATGTGATCAATCATTTATGTATTTTTGGGGAGGACGATGCCCCCCCTGCAGTTAAACATCACCCGAGATCAGGTCAGGAAACTATTAAGGAAACAGAGGTCTGGGTGTAGAACCCAAGCACAGGGATATGGGAAAAACTCTCAAAAGTGCTACATTGGGGTCGGGGATATCTTTGTGTTTCCTCACCAACAGGGCCTTTGTGGGTGTCTGCCAAGTGGACTAAACCTGTCTTTAATGCAGCATCTGGTGAACAACCTTAAGGAGGGGGACAAGGAGTGCCTGAAGAAGAAGCTGCTGCTGATTTTACAACCCTTATTGCTGCAGCTGAAGGGACACTCGAAAGCAGTGGACAGAGCAGTGACACGCTGCTACAGGACGGCCAGGGAGCTGATTGACAACGTTGAAGCACTATCGACCTTCCACATAAAAGGACCAGCAAGGGAGCGCTGCCTTGAGTGTCACAGCCCCTGTTGTGTTGCGTGGGTAGCTCTGTATTGTGGGGGTTGTGGTAAAACCTTTTGGTTAGAACAGTCTGGGATCTGGGGTTTATGGTGTAACGCCTGCAAGCATGACTACGCATCGGGGGAAGACTGGCAAAGGGAACTAAGGAGACAGACGGGACTAGGTACAGCTCTAGCTTTAAATCTTTATGAGTCTCCCGAGCAGAAAATCTTGGCCTATTACCAGTGGGAGGTACAGTGTATTGTGAAAAGAGTTAAAGCTCAAAGTAAGTCATACATAGCTTCTGCTAGGTGTAGAAAATTGGTGCCTTTAACACAGCATTCGGTTGTAGGACCCATCAGAGGAGATCCCGATCAGGCATTGGACTCCTGCATCGAGGCCCTACAGAGATGGAGATTGCAAGAGTTAGGATCGATGAGGTTAAAGACAGATAAGAAAAGGAAAGCAAGAAAGAAAACAGAAAAATGAGGCTTATTTTTGTTATACTGCTCAGTGCTGTGACGGATGGGGCAGTAGGAGCCAAGAGATAACATATGGATAACGCTTGCTAATCAAACTAACCAATCATCACTTTGTCTTAGCCTTGGAGGAGTTACTAACCCATTTTGAACATGCTTGGTGGGGCTTCCAGTGTGGTCTCCTTGTAGTCTGATTGATAACCAAACTCTATGCATGCAGAATATGACAAACATTAGGTTACCCACACAACAAGGGTACACTACAAGTCAAAGTGACGGTTACCGCCAGTGCTTAATAATCTTATCACTTAATACTACTTTGTACTCTCCTCCAGAGGAGTTGGATATCTTCGGAAGTGCAAACGCCAGTATGACTAACACCTCAAACGGTGGATGGTTCAGTTTCGATCCCTTAGATCCCCAGAATTTAAATCAGCATAGAGGAGCATGGGCTACCCTAGATTCATCCCTGAATTTGGGTACAGTGTCTCAGCAGCTTTATAGCCAATGTAACGGCACTAACATCACGGCACTGATGAAATTACCCACAGGGTTATTTTGAATTTGTGGAGACAGAGCTTGGAATGGTATATCAGCCAGGCCACAGGGTGGACCTTGCTATTTGGGAAAATTGTCATTGTTTCACCCCAATGTGTCTTTATTAATGCAATTGAGTCAAAATTCAAGCAGGAAGAGACGCAGCCTGCATGACTTAGACTGCAGCCAGATAGGAGACCCACAGTTTTGGAGTGAGTTAAAGCAAGAGATAGTTTCAACTATCTTGCCAGGAGGAGCTGCAAATAAAGCTATGAACTTAGCAAAGCAATTGGGATGCTGGGCCAAGGATGAGCTAAACAAGACGTCACAAATTTTAGATATGCTAACCGCAGATGTGCAAAGTGTTAATCATGCTGTTTTGCAAAATAGAGCCGCTATAGATTTTTTGCTTTTAGCACAAGGTCATGAATCTGAAGAGTTTGAGGGAATGTGTTGCATGAATTTGTCCAATCACTCTGTATCTATTCATGCAAAGATAAAAGAATTATAGCAGGGACTTCACAATCTTAAAGAAGAAGAGGGTTTAGGAATTGACAAATGGCTTAAAAACTTAGGACTTGGACTGTGGCTGAGAAACTTTGTGACATATGCTATAGAGATACTGGGTGTGATTTTGATGCTTTTGCTTATTTTGCCTTGTATCTTAAATTGTATTCAAAACATGGTCAGCCAAATGATAGAAAGAACCTGGCAGACTAGCCTCCTTGCCCAAGAACAAAACGGGGGAAGTGTGGAGAGTTTTGTCAAAGAGTGGTTTGAGGAGAGGGGACACAGCCGAATCAATTTGGTAAAGATGTCCTAACTAGGGCAGAGGCCCTTTTTGCAGGCAGGGTGTCTGTTGGGAATTTAGCCGACTAGAGAATGGAAAAGTACAAGGCCGTGGCTAATTCCAAGTCCTGCACCTGCAAGATAGCGTGTCCTTGGGCCTAGCTGAGTATGATAACGAGTGGACAGAGAGATGTAAGAAATAGAGAACGTAGGCCCAAAGGAATGAGGAAGAGTTGATGGTATAGTTTACCCAATAGATCGCTTGGCTTACAGAATATTCATAAGCTTATTACTTGCTGTATAAGTGTCTGATGCTTTCTTCAATAAAGGGGACCTGTTGATGACCATCTGGTGTCCTGGTCTCCCTCCTTCGACATCTTGCCAAGTGTTTTGGGAACAGATGAGTGGTGACCCTCATGAAACCACTGCCATCCAGACTTGTCCTGGCAATATTCCTATGGGAACAATCCCTGGATATAAGGAAATTTGGAGGTGAAACTCCAATTCTGGCCATACGTGCCTGGAGCAGAATGTCAGATCTTTTCCATAGGAAGGAAAGCATGAAGCACCACTGTTTCAATAGTGGATGAGACCCTCAACATGCCAAGGTCAGCCTGACCTCTTGGGTGGTCAAACCAGCCAGACCTGTACTGTATTCCTTTGTTTTTATGGGGCCCTGAAGTGTCACAATGGTGCCTTGGTTCTGTGGGGCTCCACACTGCCACAATGGCTCCTTGATTACAAGAAGATCTGAAATGTCACAATGGACCCCTTGTTCGATGGGATCCCACAGTGTCACAGTGGCTCCCAGGTTTCACAATGGTGCCACTGATTCCATGAGGCCTTGCAGTGTCACAATGGTCTCCATGGTTCCCCAGGCTCCACAATGTCACAGGACTCCTCTGTTCCATGAGCCCTGCAATGTCACAATGGACCTTTAGACCCTGGAGGTTTGCAGTGTCACAATGGTCTCATTTTGACTCCACAGTCTCACAATGGTCCGTTGATAACAGGAGGACCTGCAATGTCACAATAGACCTTTGGCTCCATGCAGCCGTGTAGTGTCACAAAGGCCTCTTGGTTTCACCAGGCCCCATAGTATGAAAATAGTCCTCTTGGTTCTGTGGTGACCCCCAGGGTCACAATGGTCTCACTGGTTCCATGAGGCCTCACAGTGTCACAATGCTTTGGATCCTTATAGTGTCACAATGATCTCCATGATTCCATGAGTCCCCTCAGTGTAACAATGATCTTCTTGGCTCCATGGTGCCCCACAGTGTAACGATGGCCCCTTGGTTCCATGAGGCTGTGAAGTGTCACAATGGCCTCTCCATGATTACATAAGGACTTGCAATGTCACAATGAACCTTTGGCTCCATGTGGTCTTGCTGTATCACAACGATCCCTACATTCCATGGAGCCACACAGAGTCAGCACGATCCCCTTGGTTCCATGAAGCCCAGCAATGTCACAGTGCTCTCCATGATTCCATGAGGCCCCACAGTGTCACAATGGTCCCTTGGTGTCACAGGGCTCCACAGTGTCAAGGTAGTCCCATGGTCTCACAGGGCCCCACAGTATAACAATGGTCCCTTGGTGTCACAGGGCCCCACAGTGTCACAATGGTCTCTTGGTTCCATGACCCTGTGCTGCTGCATTCCCCCCTCCCCTTCTCAGGCTGCCCTGCCAGCTGAGAAATGCTCCTTGGGCCTCGGCCTTGGCCAACAGCCCCTGGGCTCAGCTCCTCTGCAGCTCATCACAAACACTGTCTGTTCCAGGCACTGCTGCTGCGCACCCAGCTCCTGGTTTCTGTAGGAGCAGCCCTGGGAACTGTTTGTGTTCCCTCAGTGGCACAACATCCCTGTTCTCACACTGGCAAAGAAAGCTGTTGATGCCAAGTGCAGCCAGGATGAACCATTGCTGGGACTGAAGCCCCTCTCTTGAGGCCCTGCACACAGCGCTCCAAAAGGAGCCCTTGGAGCTCTCCTGGGCCAGCGACTCCCTCTGAGTGGGGCCTCTCCCAGCCGGGCACTCTCCCGTTTGCTGCACTTGGGGATCCCAAACAATGATGGAGCCTGCGCTGATCCCCCCATTCCTCCAGGCTCCTCCAGGCTCAACCCTTTGGCCTTTGCTGGGGAGATGCCAAAGGATCCACAGTGAGCATTGCCTGCCCTCAGGAGGATTTCTTACAGGTGTCTAGCACTGATTTTTGTGTCTGTGTGTACATGGGAGTGCCTGTACTAGGGAAATGTGGCAGAAATGCTGCTCTCTGAGGGCTTGTAGTGCCTTGGATAGCTGAGTCAGTCAGGCCTGTAAGTAAGGTTACATCATGACAAATAAGTTATGAGGTTTTTTTTTTTTGCAAAGTTTACTATGTTGTAAGCTAAGTTGAATATTGTTTAATGTTATTCCACTAATAAATCTCTAAGTCATTGGTTGTAAGTGAGGTTAAATTCTGTTAAGTGCTGTTCTTTTCCTAAATTGTGAAGTTGAAGATATCAGTTAAGGTTAAGGTATCAGTGAAGTCCTGTTAAGTTTGACCTTTGTCAAGCTTTTATTTCTTTATTCATTTTATCCTTGCCCTCACTGTCCTTGTGTCTCACACACACTGGTACAGTTCTCAGCTCATTTCTGGTTTGATTGTTTGGATTCTGTTTGGTTTTGTTGTTGCTTTGTTTCCTTGTTGTGCCTGAAGTGTCCAGTCAGGAGAAGAGTGACTCTTGCCAAGGAACTTTGTGCTGCTGTCCCTTAATATTCAGTCTGGTTTTTGCTGCTCCCTTGCTGGGGATTTCTTCAGCGCTCTCAAGGCCTCATTCATAACAGGGTGAAGGAGCCCTGGCCCAAGCTCTGGCCCTGGCGGACATGGGGATGCTGCCGGAGGGTCCCTGTCCCCCCTGTGCCACCCCCAGGGCCCCGAACCCCGTCCCCATGTCAGGCTCTGGGGTCAATCTCATGGAACATCCTCTGGGGGAGGCTGCGGGGCTGGGGGAGGGGGGACCCGGGGGGACAGGGGAACCCGCTGTGCACGAGCAGGGTTGGACTGCTCTGGGGGAAGCTGTGAGGGGACCGGGGCAGAGTGACCTCCCCAGTGACCTCACACAGCCCCTGTGATGTCACACAGCCCCTGTGATGTCACACAGCCCCTGTGATGTCACAGCCCCTATGATGCCACACAGCTCTTTTGCAATGTCACACAGCCACCAGTGATGTCACAGCCCACTCTGGGTTGGCACACAGCCCCTGTGATCTCACACAGCTAACTATGAGATGCCACCCTATGATGTGCTACATCTGCTTTGTGATGTCACAGAAGTCTCTGTGATGTCACAACCTGCTCTATGATGTTACACAGCCACCCAGTGATGTCACAACCCACTCTCTGATGTCACAGAGCCACCCTCGATGATGGCAGAGACTGCTCTATTGCCTCACACTATGATGTCACAGACAGCTTTGTGATGTCACAAACCCCTCAGTGATGCCACGAGACCTTTTCTGTGCTGTCATACTGGCACTCTTTAATGTCACAGCACATACTTTGAACCTCACGGTCAGCTCTATGATGTCATCCAGCCATGCCATGGTGCCACAGCCTGCTCTGTGATGTCACAAAATCTCCTCTATGATGCTGTAGCTGCTCAGTGACTTCTACAACAAACTCTCAGATGTCATAGACCAATCTGTTGACTTCAAAATTGCTTCCTAGAGCACTATATTCTAATACTTGATAAAGATCCTGAACTGTGGAGTAAATAGCTCAGGTTAAAATCTTTCTGTCCGATCATGATCAGAATCAATCAGAGCTGTATTTATACAAATATATCTGGTATTCCATCATTAATCCTGTGGGACAAATTGGGGTAAAGTTCAATTCCACCTCTCCAATCCTTTACACATTAACCTTTGACAAATTCTTGGGCTGGGATTGGATCCAGCTGTTCCCAGTCTCCTCTCTTAGAAGGAATTTTAGTAGTCTAGGAGCCCTGCAAGGGTTTGAGGATCCATGGTGGCTGTTGGGTGTACTTTCTGCACCTCATGTATCAGGAGGAGTTTCTCCAATAAAGAAATAAAGCTTTTTGCTGAAGCTCCCACTGTGCCCATGACAGGAACCCCTGTGAGTGTCTGGGACATCCCGGCTCTTTGGCAGCCTGGGGACTCCTGGGATGTCACCGTGGACCCCCGTGAGTGCCTGTGACAGATCGGTGCCTTTGCAGCCCAAGGTGACTTGGGATGTCACCATGGAATGGCTGTGATTGCATCTGACCACAGGGCTCTTTACCATCCCCAGAAAGCCCTGGGAGGTCTCCATGGAGCCCCTGTCTGTGCCTGTGACATTCCAGCTCTGGAACAGCCTGGAGACTCTTGGAATGTCCCCAAGGAACCCCTCTGAGGGCCTGTGACAAATCTGATCCTTAGAAGGTAACCATCACCAGGCCCCTGTTGCTATGGTCAGTTTCCATGGCAACCATCACAAACCCCCTGTTGCTATGGTCAGTTTCCATGGCAACCATCACCAGGTCCCTGTTGCTATGGTCAGACCCTCAGCCTCGCCATGGAGACCCCATGCTGGGGTGGTTGCCATGGACACCAGCTCAGGCCTGCAGCCACAGCCTGTTGCCATGGCAACCATTGGCAGCCCCATCCCCAGGCTCACGGGATCCCACAACCACAGAATTGGCTAAGCTGGGAGGGACCCATCAGGATCCTCCAGTCCAACTGCTGGCCCTGCACAGGACACCCCAACAATGCCAGCCTGGGCCTGGCAGCGCTGCCCAAATGCTGCTGGAGCTCAGAGAGCCGTGGAGCTGGGACCCTTCCCTGGGGAGCCTGGGCAGGGCCCCAGCAGCCTCTGGGCAAAAACTTTTTCCTGACATCCAACCTGAGCCTGCCCCGACTCAGCTGCAGCCGTTCCCTCCACTCCTGTCCCTGGGCACCAGAGTGAAGAGGTTCCCACAGCCCCAGCCAGGGACCCGCTCCCAAGGCTGCTGCCATGGCCACCAGGGCTGGGACCAGCTGGGATGCTCGGTTTCCAGGGGCCAGGGTTCAGGAATGGGATTCCCCAATTTCCTGCCCCTGCTAAAACCGTGCTGCCTTCGCTGCCCTCCCACCTCCCATGGAAAGGACAAAAGGCAAAGATCCTGGGCTGGGATAAGAACAATTTAGTGGGAACAACAATGAGATAAGGAACAAACAGAAAAAGAAATTATATTGATAACAGAAGGGATAAATGAAACAGTTTACTGGGAAAACTAATACATCAACAACAGGCTCTTCCTGGCCACAATTTCCCCTGTCTGGAAAGGACACCCTTCTCCTCAGGGAGAGAGAGGGAGTCCCTTTCCTGCCCCTGGCAATGTTCTGAGGTGCGAGTGAATGTAATGACACGGCCATGGCCAGACCCTCATGTTCTTCCGTCCCACATCATGTCTTTGGCAAGGTCAGGAAAAGGGACAGGTGTTTTTCCAGCATAGACCACAGGGAAACTGGATCACCAGGGTTCTTCCCAATGTGGGCCCTCTAATGGGGGATGAAGCTGGAGTGGTGCATGAAGCTGTTCCTGCATTTTTGGCATTTGCAGGGCTTCCCTTACTGGTGGCTCCGTTGGTGTCTGGTCAAGTGAGAGCTACTGGTGAAGCTTTTCTCACACTGGGGACACTTGTAGGGCCTCTCCCCTGTGTGGATGCGTCAGTGGGTAATGAGGGTGGAGTTGTGCTTGAAACCCTTCCCACAGTTGGGGCAGTGGAAGGGCCTCTCATCCGTGTGAATCCGCTCATGCAGGAGGAGATGGGAGCTTGTCTGAAACCTCTTCCCACGTGTGGCACACTGGTAGGGCCTCTCCCCAGTGTGGATGCGCCGGTGGATGATGAGGTTGGAGTTGCGCTTGAAGCCCTTCCCGCACTCAGGGCAGAGGAAGGGCCTCTCCTCAGTGTGAATCCGCTGGTGCTGGAGGAGATTGGAGCTGCTCGGAAACCTCTTCTGACACTGGGGACACTCGTAGGGCCTCTCTCCAGTGTGGAGACGTTGGTGGGTCACAAGGTTGGATCTGTAGCTGAAGCCCTTCCCACACTCCCCACACTCGTAAGGCCACTCCCCAGTGTGGATCATCTGGTGGCTGATCAGGTTGGAGCTCCACCTAAAGTTCTTCCCACACTGCAAGCACTTGTGGGGCTTCTCCCCATCATGAAGCTTTTTATGGACCACCAGCTCTGAACTCTGGCTGAAGCTCTGTCCACCTTCCTGGCTCAGGGTGGCTCTTTCTTCTTCACAGCACCCTGGGCTGGGTTTGGAGCCCCTCCTCATGGGTGATTCCTGAGGTTTTTCTTCCCTGTTGGATTCCTGTGTGCTAGAATCACACAAAACGGTCTCTTTCACGAGGTTCTGCCATGCAGATTTTTCTTCCCTGGTCTCCATCCTCAGTTTCTTCCCTGGGGAAGGAAGGACAAGGAGAGGATGGGATTTGCCTCCATGCCAGAGGGAAGGGGAAGGAGATCCCTCCAGTACACCCCTGGCAGGACAGGGCTGACAGCAGATTTGTCCTGCAGCCGGGGCCTGTGCTGGGCTGGGAGATGGAGCAGGAGAGAGGGGGAAATAGAAACTGACTTCCTCCTCACCTATCTGGGTGTCCCGGGGCTCCTTCGTCTTCCTCACAGCCTCCTTCTCCATCCAATCAAGGTTTGGGAATGGGAAATCCTGGTTTGGGAAGAAAACAAAGGGTGCGCCCATTTTCTTTTGTACTGGTTTGAAGGCAAACCTTTGGAGCATCTTAAGGAGAATTACAATTTAAAAGAAAACTAAGATCAAGGCAATGATACAGAAACACTGCCTTAAACTGACAGAGTCAGGATATAACCTGACACCCTGTTGGTCAGGGTGGTGGCAGCTGTCCCAGTAAATGGTGACTGCAGTCCTGTTGGAGAGATGAAGGTGATTCTGTTGAAGCAGTGATCGTGCAGAAGGGCCTGGTCTTCCTTTGGAGGTCCAGTGGTGGTTATGGAGCTCTTGTCCTCTGGGAATCCAGTAGGCAAGCTGCTCCTGGTGTGGCAAGTCTCAGCTTATATCCAGGTAGGAATGCTTGGATCCTCCCCCTGGGCGGAGCATCCCACAATGGGAAGATGGAATTTTATCAGTCCTGCAGTGACAATCAATGACCCATTCACAGAAGATATCTCCCCTGAAGGGTGTTATCAGGGCTGAGTCATGGAAGAGATAAAGAACACTGCCCCACCTGTTTATAGCAGTTGCTGAAGGTGGGGATTGAAAACATGCATTTGGTTACATCTTGCATGGCAACCTGAAACAGTGGGGTAATCCCTGCTCAGGGGGTGAACACCACCCCCCTTACCCAAACTGGCTCAGCTGTAAAACCCCCACCACACAGAGGACAATGTCACACTTACCCTGTCCCAGGGGAGCCCTCTTTTTCCTGTCATTCCCTTCCTGTCCCCCCTTTTCTATCCCATTTACTTTTCAATAAAATTCATTTTGGGTTTGGTCTCATTATCACCTTAATTGGGGCAGAGGAATCTAACACTTTTCTTAACCAGACTCACCAGACTGTGAAATTATTTTGGCACAGTGAGTTTAGGCACTGTTCTCTGACCCCAAGTGCCTTTGACAACACCATGGTTCCCTCCTCTGAGGAGGTTGTGGTTCTCTCTGGAGGAACTCTTTGAAACTGGGCTGCAGCTTCCTCTGAGTGACTTATGGGAGAACTGATGAGGTAAATCGCCTTTGTGGGCCTGGAGAGTAAAGAAAATATTTTGTTGTCCTTCTATTACAGCGACCTGATGAAGGTCTTCAGGGTGAGAGAAGTGGACCAGAGTCTTGGTTCATGATCAGAAGGCTGGATTTATTGATATATGATATATAATACATTATAACTATACTAAAAGGAATAAAGAGAAAAGTTGCAGAGGCTTGCTAAGCTAAGAATAGAAAGAAGAGAATGAATAACAAAGTTCTGTGTCCAGCAGAAAGCAAGGACCAACTCTCCCGTGAGTGGTCAGCAAATCCAAACACTCACAGAAGACCAATCACAGATGCTCCTGTTATATTCCAAATCAGCAGATAATTATTGTTTGCATTTTTCTTCTGGGACCCCAGCTTCCCAGAAAGGACAAATCCTAAAAGAGAGGACTTTATGAAAAAATGACTGTGACATCCTTCCTTGAAATGTTTTTTCAAATCACAGGAGGAAAGGGAGCAAATGATACCAGCGAGACTGACAAGGTTCATTCACCCCATGGTGAGGAACACAAGGCTGCTAAAAGTCCTACAAGAAGCTCAGCTCAAGTAGCTAAATTCCCAAATAACTCCTGAATTCCCAGGCTTGAGTGCTTTGCGAAATGTGAGAATCATTTTTCTCTTCATCCCTGTCGCCTTTGTGACAGCTACAAAGAGTTTCCTTTCCTTTTAATGATATCTGTCTTGGGCTGAATTCACACTTTTATCAGAATGTGCTAGCAGCTGAGCTGGAGCTGTGCAGGAACCAGTGGAACTTGGAATTGTCAAAAATTGCTTGTACAGTCAGTTTATTAATGTTTGGGATTCGTTTGCATTTTCATCACATCTGACTTGTGGGAAAATCAAATATTCATCAAAGTGATTTATGCAGAGTCAAGTTTGATTTCTGCCAAATTATTTTGTCCAGTGCCCAGGGGATGCTCGAGGGGTCTCTGTGCCTCTCGCCCTGAGGGATGCTTGGCAGGGGTTTGGGGGGGTTGTCCCTGTCCCTGTCACCCCAGGGCATTCCCCCAGGTATGTCCCTGTCCCTGTCACCTCAGGCCATTCCCCAGGGAGTCTCCATTATTCTCACCCCTGGCAATGCCTGGGGGGTCTCCCTCCCTCTCACCCCTGTGCCAGGGGGTGCTCAGGGCAGTCTCTGTCCCTCTCAGCCCAGGGGATGCTTGGGGCTCTCTGTCCCCTCACTCTGGGGGGTGCTCGGGGGTCTCCATCCCTCTGGCCTCAGGCAATGCCTGTGCAGGGCTGGGGACCAGGGGCTCTGTGTCCCTCTCACCACTGAGGGTCCTCTCCGACCTTCTCACACCTGGGGAGGCCGGGGGGGTCTCTGTCCCTCTCAGCCCTGCTGTGACCCCACCCAAACATCATCGGGCTCAGAGGGACAGAGACACCCCCAAACCCCCAGAAGGGCTGAACCTGGGATTTGGTTTGGGGCTGAGGATTTAGGAAGGGGCTGGAATTGGGGCTGGGATTGGAGTTGGGGCTGAGATTCGGATTAGAGCTGGGCTTGAGGTTAAGGCTGGACATGGGATTGGCTTTAGGCTGGGGTTGGGATTGGGTCTGGGGCTAGACAATTCTGGCACTGGGATGAGATTAAATACAGAACTGTGAGTGTGTCTAAACAGGGAGTGAGACTGAGACCAGGGTCAGGGTCAGGTTTGGGACTGAGCTCACCCAGAGCGGGACAGGGAGAATGTTACGGTGGGAAGGTTTAGGGAAAATCCTGGTTTGGGGAAAAACAAGCTGTGAATGCCTTGCGTTGGGGATTCCTCCCACCCATGTCCTTTTCTAGAAGTCACCTGATGTCCAAAAATCAAGAGTGAATCACAAAACCTACCAGGAGTTTCCCATTTCCAGTCTCATCCCTCTTGGGTTATGGTTGGTCCCCCATCTCAGGGCTGGTGGGGATCCCATGGGTCCTGGGGATCCCCCCTCTCCAGGGTCCTGCTTTTGGATTTTGGGAGGTTCTGGGGTCCCAAGGTCCCCCTCTCCAGCCTCCTCTCAATCCAGCCACTTGGGGTTCCCCTTTCTTTCCACCACCCTGTCCTTGTTTAGGGCAAAATCGGTTGAAACCCTCCAAAAGGAGTTTCCTCTAGAATGCAGATTCAGCAGCCCCACCCTCAGCCAGTCCGGGAAAATATTTCCGGGGAGAAAAGTGGAAAAAAACTTTATTCTACAGGCAAAGAATTCACCAGCACAAAAATTGAACAATATTAAGCAATAAAATCTCCTGCTGCTCCAAAATAGATGACAAACTCCGAAAGTCCCTCCTTGGGTTGTAGCTCCGTGCACTCAGTGTCTTATCAGTCTCTTATCAGTCTCTTTTCAGTCCCTCCAGCACTGGAAATGCTGGCCCAGGCTCAGCCAGGTGGGCCACAGGTGCGAGGTGCCGGTGTTCTGGCTGTTCAGTGCAGAGCAGATTTAAACAGCTCCAAAGAAAAAGAAAAACCACAGTCCAGGGAACTTCTCTGCCTCAGCGAGCTAAAAACTAACTAAAAGCAAAGGAGAGCTCTGTCCTGCTCTCTGTCCATCCAGCAGCTGGAATGTGGAGGAGTGAGTGCAGTGTATGAAAACAAACTGCAGCTTCTTTCTCCTCCCCTTCGCTCTCAGAACCAGCCTTAAAGGTGCAGAACTCATTTCTGGGCTAAACAGACCGATGGGGTCCGAGCATCATGAAGTCACCCCAGGACACCCCTCTCAGGGTTAGGGGGTCCCGTCCCCGCCTCATCTCCGGGCTGCCGGGGGTCCCCCAGCTCCGGTATCGCCCCTTCCCCTCTCCCCATCCCGGGGGTCCCCCGTTTTACAGCCCCGGCTCTCACGGGGATCCCCAAAACCAATGTCCCACCCCGTCGGCACCGGGCCATCCCCACGTGGACCCCCGGGACCCTCCCGAGGGGCGATCGCGGCTCCTCTCCCCCCGAGAAAGCTCCTCTTGGGGAGCCCGGGGATATCCGGGGCTCGAGTCCGGGATCTGCCGGCTCCGAACACTCTCCAAAAAATCCTCCCGGAGACCCCTGGCTGGAGCCGGGGCGAGCTCGGCCTCCGCCCTCCCCTGCGGCTCGGGGCTGGGGGCGCTGCTCCCGGGGCAGGGGATGCTGCAGGCTCGGCGTGCGGGCGCTGCGAGCGCCGCGATTCTCCCCCTCCTGCTCCTGTTCCTCCTCTCCCTCCTCTTCCTCCCGCATTTCCTCCGCTCCCAGCCCGGACCCCCCTTTCCCACCGCTCTGCCCCGCGGCCCCGCAGCACCGGCTGCTGGGTGGGGGAGCCCCCGATCGGCCCCAGGGCTGGGCAGGGGCTCGGGGACCCCCCCGGGGCGGATCCGTCCCCCCGGCCCGAGCCCCAAATTCCGCCCCGGGGCCGCGGGGCTCTGCGGGCCCGCCTGGCAACCGGTGAGTCATCGGCAAGAAAGGCTCTGGTTGGCTAAAAATTGTTTAGCGCCTCTTCTGATTGGCTGGAATTATGACAGACGCTGCGCCCTGCGGGTGTCCCTGGGAGCTGCGGAGTCCGGCCCAGAGCCTTTTCCTATTTCTATCTGTTCTCTGAGACCTCTTTCCTTTTTCTTTCTCTCTCTGAGACCTCTTCCCGATTTCTTTCTCTCCTTCTCTCTTCCCCATTTCCTGTTCAGTTCAATCCAAGTTCGAGCAGATCCGCAGGTTGCCTTCCCAAGGTCTCTTTCTCTCCTTCCCTGGGACAGAGGCGTCTCTCCCTCGCGAAATCGTAACCCATGGGCAGGGTCCTTTCGCAGCCCAACCCTTCCAGGATTTTGTTGGGGACTCGCTCCCATTTCCTATCTCTCTCTGCTTCCAGCGGGGAAGGTGCTGGAAAATGCCCGGCAAAACCACCTTTGATATGTGCTCTGGGAGCCCACAGAGCTGCTGGACCTTGTCCCCTGGCCCTGCACAGCTCCTTGGGAGGCACAGCAGGAGCAGCACCCTGGGAGCCTCGGGAATGCCCCTCTGGCATCGATGGCACACACTCCCATGTGCTGGAATTCCAGTTCCCAGCCAGGAAAAGATGTTCCTGGCCTGGAAGGCAAAGCTCTTAAGAAGGGACTGAAAGCCAAGTGGAGCAAGATCTTACAGTGACATTTCACCGCCAGCCTTCCTAACTTCACCCATGGCTGCTGTAGCTCGTGGATTGGGAATGAAATCAGGGCAGGGTCTTTGGTGTGAACTGCCCTGGGTCAAGGGAGACACTGAGAGAGAAACAGAGCTGGGAAAGAGAGGCAGGAGAGAAAGGAGGGCACAAACACAATCAGGTGAGAATGTTGCACTCTGAAAACAAACCAGAACTGATGGAAAATGAATGGGACAGAAAGTAATAATTTTGCACCTTTTATTTCCTATCAAAATACAATTTCTTCATTTTCTCACAAACCTCCTCCCCATGTCATTCAGCAGGGATGTCAGAAAGTTCTTTGTTCTCTGTCAATGTTCCAGGCTGCAGGCACAAGCAAACAGGGAATGGGGATTTTCCTGCTCCAGGAGAGTTTGACATCCTCAGCTGAGGAGCGGAGGAGGCACCAGAAGGAAAGGGCAGCTGGGCTTCACCTTCCACAGGAAAGAGAGGGAGGGGAAATCTCCCATCCTGTCTGCAGCTGCTCCCACAGAGATGTGAGGGCTGATCCCAGAGCCCCAGTGGTCACAGTCAGGGCTGCCCTCAGGGAATGCTTGCATGATATTGAGGGGCAGTGTGGGAGCACCTGGATCTTGGGGCACCCAGCTGCCCCCCGTGTCTGGAGGTGCCTGAGGAGGGCTGGGATGATGCCAGGGACATCCTGCAGCGACATCCCCTCTGTCCCGCTCTGGGTGAGCTCAGTCCCAAACCTGACCTTGATCCTGGTCTCAATCTCACTCCACGTTTAGACACACTCACAGTTCTGTATTTTATCTCATCCCAGTCCCAGACTCTTTAGCCCCAGACCCAATCCCAACCCCAGCCATAAAGCCAATCCCATGTCTAGCCTTAACCCCAATCCCAGCTCTAATCCAAATCTCTGCCCCAACTCCAAGCCCAACCCCAATTCCAGCCCCTTCCTAAATCCTCAGCCCCAAACCAAATCCCAGGTTCAGCCCTTCTGGGGCTTTGGGGGTGTCTCTGTCCCTCTGACCCCGATGATGTTTGGGTGGAGTCACAGCAGGGCTGAGAGGGATAGAGACCCCCCCGGCCTCCCCAGGTGTGAGAAGGTCGGAGACCCCCCCCAGCCCCGAGCACCCTCAGTGGTGAGAGGGACACAGAGCCCCTGGTCCCCAGCCTTGCACAGGCATTCCCTGAGGCCAGAGGGATGGAGACCCCCCAGGCATCCCCCAGGGTGAGGGGACAGAGACCCCCGAGCATCCCCTGGGCTGAGAGGGACAGAGACTGCCCCGAGCACCCCCTGGCACAGGGGTGAGAGGGAGGGAGACCCCCCAGCCATTGCCTGGGGTGAGAATGATGGAGACCCCCTGGGAAATGGCCTGAGGTGACAGGGACAGGGACAACCCTCTCAAGCATCACCCAGGGCGAGAGGCACAGAGACCCCTTGAGCATCCTCTGGGCACCGAACAAAGTAAAGTAATTTCTGGTTAGAAATCAAACTTAACCCTACATAAAATGCCTTGAATTTGCTCTTCCAACAAGATGCTTTTGATGGAAATGCAAAAAAACCCCAAAATTTAATAAGCGGACAAAAAAAGCAATTCTGTGGTAATTCCAAGTTTCATCAGTCCTGCACAGCTCCAGCTCAGCTGCTGGCACATTCTGATAAAAGAAATGTGGAAATTCGGCCAAATTCAGGTTATGAAAAGGAAGGTAAAGCTCTGTGTAGGTGTTCACAAAGGAGAGAGAGACAAAGAGACAAAGTATTCTTATATTTGGCAAAGCCCCCCAATCTGTGAAAGAGAAAATGCGGCTGGAGAAGGGAGTGACAGGGACAGAGCCCTCCCCTGGGGCAGGGCAAGTGTGACATTGTCCCCTGTGTGTGTGTCCTTCCTAGAGTGGGGGTTTTACACCTGAGCCAGTTTGGGTAAGGGGGGTGGTGTTCACCCCCTGAGCAGGGATTACCCCACTTTTTCAGGTTGCAATGTAAGGTGTAACCAAATGCATGTTTTCAATCCCCATCTTCATCAACTGCCATAAAAAGGCAGGGCAGTGTTCTTTATCTCTTCCATGACTCAACCCTGATAACGCCCTCCAGGGGAGATATCTTCTGTGAATGGGCCATTGAGTGTCACTGCAGGACTGATAAAATTCCATCATCCCATTGTGGGATGCTCCGCCCAGGGGGAGGATCCAAGCATTCCTACCTGGATATAAGCTGAGGTTTTCAACACCAGGAGCAGCTTGCCTACTGGATTCCCAGAGGACAAGAGCTCCATAACTGCCACTGGACCTTCAGAGGAAGACCAGACCCTTCTACAGGATTACTGCTCTGACAGAATCATGTTCATCACTCCAACAGGACTGCAGTCACCATTTAATGTGACTGCTGCCACCACCCTGACCAACAGGGTGTCAGGTTATATCCTGATTCTGTCAGTTTAAGGCAGTGTTTCTGTATCATTGCCTTGATCTAAATTTTCTTCTTAAATTGTAATTCTGGCTTAGACTCTCCCCCAGAATAGTCTTCAAACCAGTAGAAAACTCAATGTGGTCATCCCTTTTTTTCCCCCCAAAACTGAACTTCCCATCCCCAAACCTTCACCAGACAGAGGAGGAGGCTGCCAGGAAGAAGATGCCCCGGGATACTCAGGCAGGTGAGGAGGAAGTCAGTGCCCCTTTCCCCCTCTCTCCTGCTCCATCTCCCAGCCCAGCACGGCCCCCAGCTGCAGGATAACCCTGCTGCCAATCCCATCCTGCCAGGGATGCACTGGTGGGATCTCCTTCCCTTCCCTCTGGCAAGGAGGCAAATCCCATCCTCTCCTTGTCCTTCCTCCCCCAGGGAAGGAGCTGAGGATGGAGACCAGGGAGGACAAACCCCCAGGGCAGAACCTCGTAGAAGAGGCTGTTTTGAGTGACTCCATGGCACAGGAATCCAACAGGGAGGAAAATTGCAGAGATCCCATAGGAAGAGGGGCTCCAAACCCAGGCAAGGGTGCACTGAGGAGGAAAGACCCACCCTGTGCCAGGAAGGTGGGCAGAGCTTCTGTCAGAGCTCGGAGCTGGCGGTCCATAAGAAGCTTCATGATGGGGAGAAGCCCTACAAGTGCTTGGAGTGAGGGAAGAGCTTCAGGTAGAGCAGCACCCTGATCCAGCACCAGATGATCCACTAAAGGGAATGGGCCTACGAGTGTTCTGAGTGCCAGAAGAGGTTTCAGACCAGCTCCCATCTCCTCCTGCATGAGCGGATTCACACAGAGGAGAGGCCCTTCCGCTGCCCTGAGTGTGGGTTGGGCTTCAAGCAAATCTCCCACCTCATCACCCACCAGCGGATCCACAGTGGGGATAGGCCCTTTATGAGTGTCTGGAATGTGGCAAGAGCTTCAGCTGCAGCTCCAGTGTGCTCCACCACCAGGGAATCCACACTGGGGAAAGGCCATACAGATGTGGGGAATGCGGGATGACCTTCAGTTGGAGGTCGCAGGTGATCATCCACCAATGCATCCACACTGGAGAGAGGCCCTACAGGTGTCCTGAGTGTCAGAAGAGGCTTCAGACCAGCTCCAATCTCCTCAAGCACCAGTGGATTCACACCGAGGAGAGGCTCTTCCACTCCCCTGACTGCAGGAAGGGCTTCAAGTACTAGTCTCACCTAATTACCCACTGGCACATCCACACTGGGGAGAGGCCCTACGAGTGTCCGCAGTGTGGGAAGAGCTTCTCCATGAGGTCTCAGTTGACAAAACACCAACGGACACACGGGTAAGAGAAGCCCTGCGAGTGCCCCAACTGCTGGAAGAGATTCGTGCACCACTCCAGCTCCATCCCCCATGGGAGGATCCACGTTGGGCAGAGCCCTGGTGACCCACATTCAGTGATCTGTGCTGGGAGGACACCTGGCTGATTATCCTTTTGGTTTGGCCCGAATTTCCTCTTCATTTGTCGTTAACATTTAAAAGCACCTGTAATAAGACTAAAATGAAGGAAATTGATCAGAGATGTCTAAAGTTCCATCACGTAACAGATACTTGAGCAGGAATTTATGGTTT
The DNA here is from genome assembly GCF_035770615.1 of Melospiza melodia melodia. Lineage (NCBI taxonomy): Eukaryota > Metazoa > Chordata > Aves > Passeriformes > Passerellidae > Melospiza > Melospiza melodia. Next base: position 2,697,050 of record NW_026948638.1, read on the forward strand.
TGGGACATATTCTGGAAGATTTGTGGGTTCTTGGGAGGTTTCAGGAAGTGTTCTCCATGTCTTTGCAGTCCAAAACTCAATATAGATTGATCTGTCACCTCAAAACCACTCAGTCCCCCTGAAAATATCACAATCTTGCCCCAAATGGATCAATCCCACCTCAAATATGCTTGTTCCAACATCAAAAAAAATCAGTCCCACATCAAGACTATTTAATTCCAAAGCCTTCAGGGTGAGATGGAGTAGGAAGGAGATTGGCAGAAGGGGCATCCAAATTCTCCAAGTGGAATCAGGATTGTGTGGGGCTGGCTGTTTATTTCATAGTAAATAAACTTTCAGAATTATTGATTTCTGTCCCATTCGTTTTCCATCAGTTCTGGTTTGTTTTTAAGAGTGCCACCTTCTCAGCTGATTGTGTTTGTGTCCTCCTTTCTCTCCTGCCTCTCTTTCCCTGCTCTGTTTCTCTCTCAGGGTCTCCCTTGACCCAGGGCAGCACCCACCAAAGACCCTGACATGATTTCATTCCAAATCCATGGGCTACAACAGCCATGGGTGAAGTTATGAAGGCTGGCAGTGAAATGTCACTGTAAGATCTTGCTCCACTTGGCCTTTGGCCCCTTCTTGAGAGCTTTGCCTTCCAGGCCAGGAACATCTTTTCCTGGCTGGGAACTGGAATTTCAGCACATGGGAGTGTGTGCCATGGATCCCAGAGGGACATTCCTGAGGCTCCCAGTGAAGCCCCAAAACAGGTAGCCTTCAAGAAATAATGAGTTAAAACATAGAATGTGAGGCATTTGAAGAAAGCATAGCATTAGGAAACACATAAAGCAATAAATCAGCTAAAGTATGAAACACAATGACAGGAAAGAGAGATAGGGATAGGGGAACTGATGGGCTAAGCATGTTCAGAGCCAACAATGTCAAACTGACCCTAAGAGCTTTGCCAAGCCATAGGGACCAAGCCAAGTACACCGGGAATTGACCAAATTAGGAAAGGAGTTCAAAAGTTTAAGGAGGAAGACTCATCAGGAGACCCCAGCCCATGATGAAGGCAACCGGAACGACCACCAAGATGATCCTCAAAAGAGATGTCCCCGCCCACGCTCCGCCTACACCACGCCCCATATGAATATGAGGAGGAGATGACAGGATGGGGTTTGGAAATGTGGAGCAAGGCTCTCCACACTGGGTCAGATCTCAAGACACAGCTTCTCAGAGCAGGCCAGACCTCCTTAGGAAAGCCCCTGGGTCTATCAGTCACAGAATGCTGCTATCATTTCTTCTCTAAAGAGAACATACACCCTTAAAACAGGAATGTGGATTTATTCGAAGCTATTTGAAATATTTCTCTGTAACAATAGAAAAAGAACTTCCTAGTGAACTGCACTACAGTGGAGGAAATCAAAGCAAAACCATGGTTTGCCAGGAGTGCTTGATAATTATGAGCCCCATGGTGCATTAGGATCTGAGCCCTGGAACCTCAGGGCCTGAGAGGAGATTGCACAAGCCTTTCCAGGAGTCAAAGATGGACAAAAACCCCAAAGTTTCTTGAGGCATGAATGGGTCCCTCTGAGGTCCATCCCCAACACAGGCTCCTCATGGACTCCTTGGAGGAGAGCATTGGAGGCCAGGATTGCATGAAATCCTCTAAGAGACTCAGTGCAGAAAGGAAAGTCCAAAGTACTTAAAAACCTTGAGTATCTCAAAGTATTAATGAGCACTACTGGGTGTCAGTACAAAGCTCTCAAGGGACTCATTAAAGGAGAAAATTGGGGCCATGATTGCACAAAACTCTCACAGAGTTTGTATCAAGAGGGAAACACCAAGTACCTTAAAAAATCTGAAGTACCCTGAAGTATTAATGAGCCCCACTGAGTTTTGTTACTGACAAAGCCTCTCCAGGGACTAATTACAGCAGATAATTGGAGGCTGTAACTGCACAAACCTCTCAGAGACTCCAAGGCAAAAGCAAAACCCAAAGTCCTTTGAAAAACCTGCACAGAGGCTCCTGGCCCAGAGGCAGCTCCTGGCAAGGGCAGCGCTGCAGAGAGACAGCTCTGGCCAGGAGCAGCTCCCGTGCACAGCCCAGCAGGGCTGGGGCACTGCCTGCAGCCACTCTGGGCACAGCACAGAGGCACAGAGGGGTTAAACTCAGCCTGGGCTGGGAGCACAGAGCAGAGATCACTCAGAGCTCACTAGAGCAGAAATCAACCCAGGTTTGAAACAGTCATTCCCTGGCTGTGGGAAGAGAAGCTGCAGTACCTGCAGGGATCTCCTGGAGCTGGCACATCCCACAGCTTTGAGGACCTTTCAGGAGGACTCCCAGAGCTGCTCCAGGGCAGGGCTGTGGCCCTAGGGCAGGGCTGGCTTTCCCTGCTGCCCCAGCCCAGGCACAGCCCAAGGCAGCTCCTGTTGCCCGGCTCTGCTGCAGGGCTGAGCAGCCGGGGCTGCAGCCAGGGGTGCCCAGGGCTGTCGTGCAGAGCAGGGTCCTGCAGCCCAGGGCGCTGTGCTGGGGCAGGGACTCTGCTGCCTGCCAGGGACAGCTCTTAGCCAGCCCGGGGAGCTGCTCCCAGTGCTGGGGAGAAGCTGTGGGGGGAAGGAGCCACCCTGAGCAGGGCAGGGGCTGCTGCTGAGAGGGGCTGTGTGGGGCAGGGCTGCTCCCACCTCCAGACCAGCCTGGGCACCGCTCCGGAGGACACTTCCCAAAGAAGGTAAGCCAGGGATTGCTGTAAAGGTCAGGAGCTTTCCTGAGAGTGTTTTCAATTTCCTACTTAGAGAAAGATGGGAATGTTGGGGTGGTGACAAAAAGTTTTTTGTACTTTTTACATTTTTATATACTCGTAGCTCTCCAAATTACTATTGTATAGTTACAATACTATAATCCTTACTTAACTCTATTAAACTCTTAACTTTATTAAACCACTATTATATTCTTATATAGCTTTAATCCTGAATTAAATCTAGTATGTTTCCTTACCTTTCTCTTAATAACCTGACTGTCTAAATATATTCCTAAAATGCTGTATAGTCCTATTCTTTTATATAGTCCTGAAATAATATATAGTCTTCTAGGAACTGGACATAGAGGAGCATTTTGGGTTTTGAGAATGAGCAGAATATGAGCAGTCATTATAAAAAGTGAAGGCAAAGAAGCCTTTGGACCTACTCCAATGGGTTGACCCAGGGGTGTGTAACTAGGGAAACTGAATCTCCTTTTGGATGCTCCTGTTAAATATCCTAATTATCAACCTTAATAAATTGTTGAAATCAGGAGGTGGGTGTGTCCTTTCCCACTGGGACACCTGGAAGTTTCCAATAAGTGTCTGTCTTTTACTTTACTTTACTTTACTGTTCTAACACTGCTGCAAGGGTTTTTTTTGTTTTGTTTTTTTTTTTTTTTTTCTTATCTATGGATTATAGACAACAGGGGGATGAGAGAAGCAGAACAGGAATTGTAATCCCAGAATCCCAGGACATTCTGAGTTGAAAGGGACACACAGGATCATCAAAGGAATGTTTGAACATTTACACAGACTCCAGAACTGTGACTTAAGCTGGTCAGTATCTCTGCTGGGAGCCTCCCAAAGGCCCTCAGCCACTCCTCAGCCCTGGACAGCAGCAGCATCACCTCTGCAGGGCCCAGCAGGGCTCTCCTGAGCTGTCCTTGCCCAGCTGCACACAAAGCCTGCCCCAGCCCGGGCCCTGCACACAGGCAGGTTTCTGTAGGGCCCAGACAGGGCACACAGGCTGGGATGGGCTCTGTGAGCGCTGGCAGGGACAAGGCTCCTCTCAGGAGGGCATGTGCAGGCCCAGGGAGATGCTCAGGGAAGGAGAGAAGGCTGAAGAGAGCAGTGCTGGGGGCAGGATGAGGGCACTGTTGGTGTGTGGGAGGTGCCAGGCACAGCTGGGCACGGGAACACTGTCCTGAGTGCCCGGCTCTCTCTGCCCTGCCCTCTCAGGCACAGCACCACAACATCTTCTCTTGGTTCTGCTCTGGCCTGATATTGTCACTGTTATCTGCTGCTCTCAGGGAGGCTCTGGCATTTGCAGCAGCTGAGTCAGGCTCTGCCCTTAGCATTCCTGCCAGGCAGGGCTGTCCATGGGAATGGGGTGTCCAAGCTTCCCTGGCACCTGTGGGGCTGTGGGCAAAGCAGTCCATGGGAAAGGGGAATGAGCTGAGTCCCCTCCCTGAGATCCCATCATGGGCACAGCCAGGGATCTCCTTGCTGTGCCCTTCCAAGCTCTGAGCTGCCCTTTTGGGTGCAAATCTGTGCCAGAGCCTCGGGGAGTGCCCTGAATGTCCCACGGGGAAGGGCAGAGCTGCCAGAGCTGAGGAAATGCTGTTGGGTTTGCCAAGGGAGCCGTGAGTGTCCTTGGCACAAGGGGGTGCTGAGACCTTGCCCAGAGACCTTGAGAGAGAGTGAGAAATTCAGGGATCCCTCTGCTCTGGGCAGGGTCTGGTTTATCCCAGGCTGACCCAGGAGTGTGATTGTGCTCTGATTGCAGCCAAAGGCAGGGCAGCTGGAAACAAGCCCATACAGCCCCTTACCTTCCCTCAGCCGCAGGGAATCTTTGCCTCACTCATCTCTCAGTGGCAAACTCTGAGTGCAGCAGAAATGCTGGGGATTTCTGACCTCAGAGAGCCAGGAATGATCTGTGTGTAGGAAAAAAGTCCTTAAAACAGCTCCTGTAATCCATGTTCTAAAAACCTAGGAGTGCAGATGCTACCAAGCCTATCTCCATTCTGAGTGATTCCTCTGAAAAATCCTGACTATCCAGGCTTGTCCCTCCACCACATGGCCACAAACCCAGGGCAGTGGGGCAGGGATGGCTCCTTGAGGGCCCGCATGCACAGGCCTGGCTGCTCCTGGCATACTCAGCCAGAACAACTGGAGCTCAGGCAGGGACCTGGGTGAAGGTTTTCCCAGAACAGGAACAAGGGTGGGTGAGTCCCAGTGGGACAGGCTACAGGGAATGGCCCAGGTTTGGCTCAAAGCAGCTTCTCCTGACTTGTCACTGTCCTTTCTCCATCAACAGGTCCCCATGTGCAGCCTCAGCAAATGTCCAACAGCAGCTCCATCAGGCACTTCCTCCTGCTGGCATTGGCAGACACATGGCAGCTGCAGCTCCTGCACTTCTGCCTCTTGCTGGGCATCTCCCTGGCTGCCCTCCTGGGCAACGGCCTCATCATCAGCGCCATAGCCTGCGGCCACCACCTGCACATGCCCATGTTCTTCTTCCTGCTCAACCTGGCCCTCAGCGACCTGGGCTGCATCTGCACCACTGTCCCCAAAGCCATGCACAATTCCCTCTGGGACACCAGGAACATCTCCTACTCTGGATGTGCTGCTCAGCTCTTTTTTTTTATGTTCTTCATGTCAGCAGAGTATTTCCTCCTGACCATCATGTGCTATGACCGCTACGTGTCCATCTGCAAACCCCTGCACTACGGGACCCTCCTGGGCAGCAAAGCTTGTGCCCACATGGCAGCAGCTGCCTGGGCCAGTGGCTTTCTCAATGCTCTCATGCACACAGCCAATACATTTTCCCTGCCCCTGTGCCACGGAAATGCTCTGGGACAGATCTTCTGTGAAATCCCACAGATCCTCAAGCTCTCCTGCTCACACTCTAATCTCAGAGAACTTGGTCTTCTTGCTGTTACTGTCTTTTTGGTATTTGGTTGTTTTGTGTTCATTGTTTTTTCCTATGTGCAGATCTTCAGGGCCGTGCTGAGGATCCCCTCTGAGCAGGGACGGCACAAAGCCTTTTCCACCTGCCTCCCTCACCTGGCTGTGGTCTCCCTCTTTGTGAGCACTGGCATTTTTGCCTACCTGAAGCCCCCCTCCATGTCCTCCCCATTCCTGGATGTGGCAGTGACAGTTCTGTACTCGGTGGTGCCTCCAGCCCTGAACCCTCTCATCTACAGCCTGAGGAACCAGGAGCTAAAAGCTGCAGTCTGGAGACTGATGACTAGACAATGTAAGAAACATTAAACTGCTGGACAGTTTATGAAAATAATTTGTTATAAAAGTTCTCTTTGATACTTCTTGTTGGTTTCATTATGGAGTTTCTTTTTCATTGTTTACCGTTTTTAATGCTGTCCCTAAATTAAAGCAATCAATTTAGCCATATCTCATTTTGTTTCTCCACACGTCCACTGTGACCTGTAGACTGTGTCAGTGAGGAGCTGTGCTCTGGATACCTTTAAATGAAATAAAGGATTTATTTCATATGAAACTATCAAGAACATAGCTCCTCACTGCCACAGTCCAGCAAAGTTTTCCCTGGAGATCCCCCTTTTGTTGCCTTCTGTGCACAGTTCAGCAATGTCTGTGTGCAGAGCTGGGGGCAGATCAGGGCTGGCCCAGCAGCTGTGCCCAGCAGCAGCAGCACTTGGTGTTGCCAGTGCTGCTGCCGTGGCCCTGCCCTGCTGCCCTGGTGTTGCTGCAGGGCCTGAGTGCTCTCGGGGCTGGGCACAGCCCTGGGGATGGCAGTGCCAGGGCTGCAGCAGGGACAGGCCATGGGCACTGCTGGGGCAGCGCTGTCGCCTCAGCCCAGGGCCTGGGGGCTCCAGGCTCCTTGCCCAGGCTCTCTCAAGAACACACCCAGGCCAATGCTCAGTACAGAAACCCCCGTGAGCAGCCCCATGCTGTTGGTGTGGGGAGATGCTCGAGAGACACAAATGCCATCAGGCCCTGGGGCCAGCAAGGGCTGGGGAGACACCAGGGAAACCACTCAGCTTTGTCCTGGCCTCTGCAGTCAGCCAGAAAGTTTGTTCCCATCAGCTGGGAGTTTCCTCTCCCATTGCAGATGCTGTTACTCAGAGCCAGGTCTTCCTGGCAGCCACCCCTAAAGTGCCCTCAGCATTTTCTTTGCTTCACCTTGGCTTTCTTTACTCTGTCTGGCACAGATTTCTTCCTGTTGCCCAGCCCTGTTCCCTGCCCTTCAAACAGCCCATCCCTGTTTGCCCTGTCCTCTCTGGCCCCACTCCCCATTGCAGTTCCTGACTTGGCACCATGGAAACATCCCTTGGGGAGCAGGATCATCCTACCAGTGCTGCAGGAGCTATCTGCAGGATCATCCTACAAGTGCTGCAGGAATTGTCTGTGGGCTCCTGCAGTGCCTGGTGCTGCTCCCTTGCCAGAGGCACCCCAGGCCAGGGGGGCACATCTGGGCTGCTGTGTCTGGCTCTGGGGCTCCCTGTTCTGGGCAGTGAGGAGGAGCTGCAGAGGCTCTGCAGGACTGACAGGATGGGCTTTGGGACTGCCACGAGAAGCTGAGGGACCTGGGCTGCTGGAGCTTCTGAAGAGGAGGCCCAGGGCTCCTCCTGCAACTGCTCCAAGGGTGGTTTCAGAGAACCCCAGAGTCAGCAAGGCCGGATAAGGCCTTGGATATCATCAAGTCCAACCTGTGCCCTGGCACCGCCTTGTCTCCCCTAAGCTTCCTCTTCTCCAGGATAAACAACCCCAGCTCCCTCAGCCACTCCTCACAGCACTTCTGCTGCAGGCCCCTCACCAGCCTTGTTGCCCTTCTCTGGACACGCTTCAGCCTCTCCATGTCCTTCCTAAATTGAGGGGCTACAACTGGACACAGCACTCAAGGTGCTGCCCAAGCAGTGCTGAGCAGAGGGGAAGAAACCCTGCCCTGCTCCTGCTGGCCATACCATTCCTGATGCAGGCCAGGAGCCTTTGGCATTCTTGCCCACCTGGGCACACTGCTGGCTCATGTCCAGCCTGCTGTCCATCACTCCCTGCTGGTCCCTTTCTGCCTGGCTGCTCTCCAGCCACTCTGTCCCCAGCCTGTAGTGCTGCAGGGGTTGTTGTGGCCAAAGTTCAAGATCCGGCACTTGGACTTGTTAAACCTTACCTTGCTGGATTTGGGCCCTGGATCCAGCCTGTCCAGGGCCCTCTGCAGAGCCCTCCTTCCCTCCAGCAGATCCACACTCACACCCAGCTCCGTGTCATCTGCAGATTTGCTGATGCTGGACTCAGTCCCATCATGCAGATCGTCAATGCAGATATTGAAATCCACACTGGCTGGCTCTGATCCCTCGGCCATCCTGTGGGTGCCCTGTGATGGCACTCAGGGTGATCTGTTCCATAATCTTGCTGGGCACCCAGGTCAGGCTGACAGGCCTGGAGGTCCCCAGCTCCTCCTTCCAGCCCTTCTTGGCGATGGGCTCACACTGGCACCTCCAGTCCTCTGGGACCTCCCTGCTTAGCCAGCACTGATGGTAAATGATGGAGAGCACCTTGGGGAGCTGATCCACAGCGCCCTCATCCCCCTGGGATGGATCCCACCTGCTCCCAGAGACACCTGTGAGCATCTGAGTGGCTCAGCAGGTCCCCAGCTTCTTCCTCCTGGATTACAGGGTGGCTGTTCTGCTCCCTGTGCTCATCTACCAGCTCAGGAGAACACTTTACTTGAGGTAAACCTGTCCTAATATTGAAAATTGAGACAAAGATGGTGTTAAGTAGGTCAGCCTTTTCCTTATCTTTAGTTACTATATTCTCCACTGCATCCAATAAAGAGTAGAGGTTCTCCTTATCCCTCCCTTTGGTTTAATTTTTTTTATAAAAATATTTTGCATTTATTTACAGCAGCTGCCAGGTTAAGGTCTCACTGAGCTTTCATGTCTCAGCTTTTCTTTCTGCTTAACCTAGCAAGATCCTTAAACATTTCCTAAGTTGCATGACCTTCTGTCCAAAGTTGATGCTCTCTCTTTTTTCCCCTGAGTTCCCAGAAAAGCTCCATGGACAGCCAGGCCAGTCGTTTTCCTCAATCGCTCATCTTTTGCCACACTAGGACCGGCTGCTCCTTCCCCCTTAAAATTACTATCTTGAAATGTGTCTATCCTTCCTGGACCCCTTTGTTTTTAAGGGCTGTTTCTCTTTAAAAAAATCAGTACCTGATTTGGTACTCCCCAAATCGGCATCCTAAACAGGCCAAAGTCTGCCCTTCCTAATTCCAGTGCAGAGGTTTTCTTGCTGCCCCTTTCCCTTCCCTTTAGGAGAAAGCTGAGAGCAGCCCTGGCCATGCAGCACCATCTCCAGAGCAGGAGGAATCTGCCCTGATGGGGGTCCCCTTGGTTCCATGAGTCTCAGCAATGTCACAGTGCTCTCCATGATTCCATGAGGCCCCACAGTGTCACAATGGTCCTGTGGTCTCACAAGACCCCACAGTGTCACAATGGTCCCTTGGTCTCACAGAGCCCCACAGTGTCACAATGGTCCCTTGGTCTCACAGGGCCCCACAGTGTCACACTGGTCCCTTTGTTCCATGGCCCTGTGCTGCTGCATTCCCCCCTCCCCTTCTCAGGACACCCTGCCAGCTGAGAAATGCTCCTTGGGCCTCGGCCTCGGCCAGCAGCCCCTGGGCTCAGCTCCTCTGCAGCTCTTCACAAACACTGTCTGCTCCAGGCACTGCTGCTGCCCAACCAGCTCCTGGTTTCTGTAGGAACAGCCCTGGGACCTGTTTGTGTTCCCTCAGCGGCACAACATCCCTGTTCTCACACTGCCAAAGAAAGCTGTTGATGTCAAGTGCGGCCAGGATGAGCCATTGCTGGGACTGCAGCCCCTCTCTTGGGGCCCTGCAAACAGCGCTCCAAAAGGAGCCCTTGGAGCTCTCCTGGGCCAGCGACTCCCTCTGAGTGGGGCCTCTCCCAGCCGGGAACTCTCCCGTTTGCTGCACTCAGGGATCCCAAACAACGACGGAGCCTGGGCCGATCCCCCCACTCCTCCAGGCTCAACTCTTTACCCACTGGGGAGATGCCAAAGGATCCACAGGGAGCATTTCCTGCCCTCAGGGGAATTGCTCACAGGTGCCTTGCACTGACTCTTGGTGTCTGTGTGCACACAGGAGTGCCTGTGCTGGGGAAATGTGGCAGAAATGCTGCTCTCTGAGGGGCCTGAGTGCCTTGGATAGTTGAGTCACTCAGATATCCAGATATCAGTAAGTATGGTTTAGTCAGAAGGTCTAAACTAAGTTAAATGCAGCTAGGAGTTGTTCTTTTGCTAAGTTGTTAGGTTTAATTTAAGTTATTAGGTAATTTAAATATTGTTAAGTGTTATTCCTCTGTTAAATTGCTATGTCATGGGTTATAAGTTAGGTCAAATACTGTTAAGTGCTGCTCTTTTAAGGTATCAGTTAAGGTTAATGATAAGTTAAGTCCCATTAAGTTTGACCTCTGTAAGCTTTTGGGCCATATTCCTTTTATCCTTACCCTCATTATCCTTATGTAATACACACAGAGGGACAGTTCTCAGGAAATTTCTGGTTTGATTGCCTGGATTTTGTTTGGTTTTGTTGATGCTTTATTTCCTTCGTGTGCCTGAAGTGTTCAGTCAGGAGCAGAGTGACTTCTTCTAAGGAATTTTGTGCTGCTGTCCCTTAATATTAAATCTGGTTTTTGCTGCTCCCTTGCCAGGGATTTTTTCAGCGCTCTCAAGGCCTTGTTGGTAGCCCTGGCCCAGGCTCTGGCCCTGGGGGACACAGGGACACTGCTGGGGGGTCCCTGTCCCCCTGTGCCACCCCCAGGGCCCCGTCCCCCCGTCCCCGTGTCAGGCTCTGGGGTCGATCTCGTGAAACATCCTCTGGGGGAGGCTGTAGAGCTGGGGGATCCCAGGGGCTGTGCACGAGCAGGGTTGGACTGCTCTGGGGGGAACTGTGAGGGGGGCCGGGGCAGAGTGACCTCCCCAGGGACCTCACACAGCCCCTGTGATGTCACACAGCCCCTGTGATGTCACACTGCCCCTGTGATGTCAAACAACCCCTTATGATATCACACCGCTACCTGTGATGTCACAGCCCTCTCTGGGATGTCACAAAGCACGCTTGTGATGCTACAGAACCAAATCTGGGATGTCAGCCTGGAATGTCATGCAGCTGCACTGTGATGTCACAGAAGGTGCTGTGATGTCACAAAGTCACCATGTGATGTCACAGTCTTTTCTGTGATATCAGAGCCTCCTCTATGATGTTACACAGCCACCAAGTGATGTCACAACCCACTCTGTGATGCTACAGAACCACCCTCTATGATTGCAGGATCTGCTCTATGGCCTCACACCTTACACACCCTCAGGGATGTCAGAAAACCCTCCCTGTGATGTCATACTGCCACTCTGTAATTTCACAGCACACACTTTGACCTCACCGCTAGCTCTATGATGACATCCAGCCATGCCATGATGTCACAGCCTGCTCTGTTATTTCAGAGAATCCCCTGAGTGATGCTGTAGCTGCTCAATGACCTCACACAACAAACTCTGTGGTGTCACAGCCCAATCTGTGACCTCACACAACCCAGTTTGTGGTGTCACACAGGCCTTTGCTGACATCACAGCTGCTCTGTGCCTCTATGACACAGCCACAGAGGTGCTGCTGTGACACAGCCCCCTCTGGGACATGCCAGAGCCCCTGCCAATGCTGAGCCCCTGTGAGCTCTGTCTGTGCCCTGCTGGTGTCCCTGAGGGGCCCTGGCAGTGCCCCAGCCCTGCTGGGCTGTGCACAGGAGCTGCTCCTGGCCAGAGCTGTCTCTCTGCAGCGCTGCCCTTGCCAGGAGCTGCCTCTGTGCCAGGAGCCCGGCCCAGCTCAGCAGCACAGACAGAGCACAGGGACTTTAATGAGCCTCTGGGACTTTGGTGCTATTTGCATCAGATTGTGTCCCTCAGAGTGGGCTCAAAGAACTTCTCAAGAACTTGAAGTTAAGTTGAAACATGGAAGTTTCTTGTAGTTAAATGGGGCCCACTGAGAGACATAACTCTTGTGATAGTGTCCCCAGGTTCCAGTTAGAGCAGGACAATGGAGGCAGTGATGACAGCTGGGGACAAGCAAGGGAAAGATGTCTCTGGTGCTGAGCAAAGCTGGATGTGTTTGAGGAATGCAAAGGGCCAAGGGCTGAGCCCCAGCCCCTGGCCAGGCAGATCCTGTCCCTCCCTCCTTGCTCAGGGATGGGCACTGGCATGTGGGGCTGTGCATTGGCAAGGGCAGGAGCATGGGGCGGCCCCTGCCAGGCTGCTGAGCAGGGACAAGGAGGCAATGAGGCCCCAGCCCTGCAAGGGTCACTTGTCCCCTGCTCCTGCCTCAGGCCCAGGCCCAGCAGCCACGGCCAAAGTGCTGCCCATGTTGGCTCTGGCAGGGCTGTCTTGCAGCTGCTGCCCATCCCTGTGCCCTGTGCAGCCCAGGCTGTCCTACGGTGTCCCTGCCCTGCGCCTCTGTCCCTGCAGGCTGTTGGCATCCCCCGGCTGCCCCACCTGGCTGGGCCCTTCCTTTGCACCCAGCTCTGCCTCCTGCCTGCCTCTGCCTGCCCACACAAAGCCTTGGGCTTCTTCAGGCTCCTTCTGGGGCCGTGCTGTACCACAGCCCTGCCCTGGCAGGGAAATTCCTTTATCCTGGTGTCCAGTCTGGGTCTCCTCAGGTGCCTTTGGAATTAATTCTTTCTTTCTCTGGCTGTTTTCTACTATGTGAAAAGGATCCACCATCTCTGAAACCACCCTTCAATCCCTTCCAGGGCTCTCCTCTGCTGTCCTCACTCCCCACCCCACTGAGCACAGGGCTCCCATGTCCCTATAAATTGTCATGTGCTTGAGGCCAGGAGCACCTGGACAAGAGGGACAGTTCTTTTCTATAGGAAGGACACCACAGAACCCCAGTGTTTGAAAGCAGACGAGAAGCAGTCACCAGAAGCCAAGGCCAGCCAGACCTGTCTGTCCTAGCAGTTTTGGTCTTACAGTAACCCTTAGATATTCAGGGAGTTTTGGGGGGGGAATTCCATTTCAGCCATGGGTTCCTGGACTGGAATGACAGTTCTCCATGGGAAGGAAAGGGCAGAGCCCCAGTGTTTCAATGGCTAATTAGAGGCAGCCCCAAGGAGGCCAAGGCCAGCCAGACCTGTGGCCATGGAAGAATCCTTGGAAAGACAGAATTTGGGGGGCCAAAGCCCACTTTTGTCTACGGGCATCAGGACAAGAAGGACAGTTCTTTTCCATCGGAAGGAAAGTGCAGAGCCCCAGTGTTTCAAAGGCAGATGAAATCTGGCCCTCAGGAAACCAAGAGAACCTGGACAGACCTGGCAGCTTTTGTCTGGGAGATATCCTTGGATATAAGGAATTTTGGAGGCTGATTCTCTGTTTTCGCCATGGATGCCTGGACTTGAGAGATGTTTTTTTCAATGAGAAGAAAAGCACAGGCCCCCAGGTGTTTTGAAAGCAGATGAGGGGTGGTCCCCAAGAGGCCAAGGCCAGCACAGAGTGGGTTGTGTGAGGTCACAGGTAGGGCTATGAGAGCACAGAGTTTGTTGTGTGAGGTCAATGAGCAGCTACAGCATCACAGAGGGGATTCTGTGACATCACAAAGCAGGCTGTGACATCGTGGAATGGCTGGATGACATCATAGAGCAGGCTGTGATGTCAAAGTGTGTGCTGTGCCAATACAGAGTAGCAGTATGACATCACAGAGAGGGTTCTGTGACATCACTGAGGGGATTGTGACATCACACAACTGTCTTTGACATCACAGGGTAGAATGAGCGGACACAGAGCAGATCCTGCCATCATAGAGGCTGGCTCTATGACATCAGAGAGTGGGTTGTGACATCACATAGTGACTTTCTGACACCACAGAGTCTTCTGTGAAATCACAGTGCAGGTGCATGACATTCCAGGGTGACATCCCAGAGCTGGCTCTGTGAGGTCACAAGGGTGCTCCGTGATGTCACGGAGTGGGCAGTGACATCACAGATGACTGTGTGAAATTGCAAAAGAGCTGTGTGGCATCATAGGGGGCTGTGACATCACAGATGACTGTGTGAGGTCCCTGGGGAGGTCACTCTGCCCCGGCCCCCATCACAGCTCCCCCCAGAGCAGTCCAACCCTGCTCGTGCACAGTGGCGTCCCCTGTCCCCCTGGCTCCCCCCACCCCCAGCCTTGCAGCCTCCCCCAGAGGATGTTCCACGAGATCGACCCCAGAGCCTGACACGGGGACGGAGGGCTGGGGCCCTGGGGGTGGCACAGGGGGACAGGGACCCTCCGGCAGCGTCCCCGTGTCCCCCAGGGCCAGAGCCTGGGCCAGGGCTCCTTCACCCTGTTATGAACGAGGCCTTGAGAGCACTGAAAAAATCCCCGGCAAGGGAGCAGCAAAAACCAGATTTAATATTAAGGGACAGCAGGACAAAGTTCCTTGGCAAGAGTCACTCTGCTCCTGACTGGACCCTTCAGGCACACCAAGGAAACAAAGCAACAACAAAACCAAACCAAATCCAGGCAATCAAACCAGAAATCAGGCAAGAACTCTTCCTGGGTATGTGTGAGACACAAGGACAGTGAGGGCAAAGATAAAAGGAATATGGGCCAAAAGCTTAACAGAGGTCAAACCTAACAGGACTATACTTAAACCTTAACTTTAACTGGTACCTTCAACTCCCCAGTTTAGCAAAAGAACAGCACTTAACACTATTTAATCTAACTTAAAACCTATGAGTTAGAAATTTAACAGAGGAATTACACTTAACAATCCTTAACTTAGCTAATAAATTAAATGTAACAACTTAGAAAAAGAGCAACTCTTAGCAGCATTTAACTTCGTTTATACCTCGTGACTTATACTTACTTACTGATATCTGGATATCTGAGTGACTCAGCTATCCAAGGCACTCCAACCCCTCAGAGAGCAGCATTTCTGCCACTTTCCCCAGCACAGGCACTCCTGTGTGCACACAGACACCAAGAGTCAGTGCAAGGCACCTGGGAGAAATTCCCGTGAGGGCAGAAAATGCTCCAGGTTGATGCTTTGGCATCTCCCCAGTGGGTGAAGGGTTGAGCCTGGAGGAGTGGGGGGATCGGCCCAGGCTCTGTGGTTGTTCAGGATACCCGAGTGCAGCAAACGGGAGAGTTCCCGGCTGGGAGAGGCCCCACTCAGAGGGAGTCGCTGGCCCAGGAGAGCTCCAAGGGCTCCTTTTGGAGCGCTGTTTGCAGGGCCCCAAGAGAGGGGCTTCAGTCCCAGCAATGGTTCATCCTGGCCGCACTTGGCACCAACAGCTTTCTTTGGCAGTGTGAGAACAGGGATGTTGTGCCACTGAGGGAACAAAAGCAGTTCCCAGGGCTGCTGCTAAAGGAACCAGGAGCTGGTTGGGCAGCAGCAGTGCCTGGAG
This sequence comes from Melospiza melodia melodia, assembly GCF_035770615.1. Taxonomy (NCBI): domain Eukaryota; kingdom Metazoa; phylum Chordata; class Aves; order Passeriformes; family Passerellidae; genus Melospiza; species Melospiza melodia. The sequence goes on from NW_026948638.1 coordinate 2,712,198, forward strand.
CAGACAGTGTTTGTGATGAGCTGCAGAGGAGCTGAGCCCAGGGGCTGTTGGCCAAGGCCGAGGCCCAAGGAGCATTTCTCAGCTGGCAGGGCGGCCTGAGAAGGGCAGGGGGAAATGCAGCAGCACAGGGCCCATGGAACCAAGGGACCATTGTGACACTCTGGGGTCTCATGGAATCGTGGAGAGCACTGTGACATTGCTGGGCCTCATGGAACCAAGGGAACTGTAGTGACACTGTGTGCCTCCATAGAATGTAAGGATGATTGTGACACTGAGAGGCCCCATCAGACCAAAGGTCCATTGTGATACTGTGAGCCTCACGGAACCAAGGGGCCATTGTGACACTGGGGGGCACCATGGAGCCAAGAATATCATTGTTACACTGATGGGACTCATGGGATTATGGAGACCATTGTGATGATATGAGGTACCATGGAATAAGCAAAACATTGTGACACTATGAGGCCTCATGGAACCAGTGAGACCATTGTGACCATGGGGGTCCCCACATAACCAAGAGGACCATTGTGATACTGTGGGGCCTCATGAAACTAAGAAATCTTTGTGACATAGCAGGGCTGCATGGAACCAAAGGTCCATTGTAACATTGCAGAGCTCATGGAACAGAGGAGTCACATGACATTGTGGGGCCTGGGGAGCCACGGAAACCATTGGGACACTTCAGCGCTTTATGAAATGTAGGGGCCACTGTGACACTGCCTGACTCCATAGAACCAAGGATCCATTGTGACACCACAGGTCTTCTTGTAATCAAGGGGCAATTTTTACACTGCTGGACCCCATGGATTCAAGGCACTGTTGTGACAGTTAGGCCCCATAAAAGCAAGGGAACATGGAACGGGTCTGGCTGGTTTGGCCTCCTGTTGACTGCCTGACTGGTCCAACTGAATGTTGGGGGTCTCTTCTTATCAGCTGCTGAAACACTGAGGCTCCATGCTTTCCTTCCTATGGAAAAGAACTGTCCTTCTTAGTCAGGCGCCCATGCCCAGAATTGGGATTTCACCTCCAACATTGCCTGTTGTGACAGACTGCAAGAGATTGTTGGCTAGAATAATTTTGTGTGTTGGGAAGGAAGGGCCAGGTCCAGCCCTGCCCTGCCCTGGCACCCCAATTCCCCCAGAGCCTCTATCCCAGCCCAGCAGTGGCTGCCAGTCCCTGGCACAGCACAGGCAATGCTCCACAGCCACCTCTGCAGCCTCAGCCCAGCTCCTGAGGGACCAAATGAGCCCAAGTCCCACCTGGGGGAAGGGGCCAGGAAGACCAAGGGGTATTGAAGGCTAACCAGAGGGCAAGTACACATCTTGACCCTACATCCCTTTGGAATTTCCATCTGAGCACTGCTGGAAACTGGGAATTGGTAGCTGTGTGTGTGCTTCTCTGTATCTTTTTTGTCTGTCTCTCTTTCTGTGTCTACTTCTTCTATATATGTCCTCTTGCAAATTTTGAGTAACTTAAAATTGAACAGGCTTAGAGTTTGTGAATTTGAATGGCACAAGGTAATGCTTTGAGCTGTGTTTTTTGTTGATTGAATAACGTATTAAACTTTTTGCCAAAGTTTCCCGGATTTTCTAAAGTTCCCAGTAAAGGCTGTTTTGTTCTTTTGAACTTTTTAGAGTCTCTTGTTGTTATTTGTCCAGCACATAAAACTCAGAGGACACAAACAATTGTAATTCCTTTTAAATGTCTTGTTGAAAGAATTGTTTGGGGGATGAGAGTCAGGGCTTGTCTGTCCTGCTTGGCCCAGCCCAGGCAGGGCTTTCCCAGCCACATTCCACACTCCATTTCCCAGCTGGAGCCGCTGCTGCCTCTGAGTTGTGCTGCCCCAGCCCCAGGGACGCTCTCCTTGTCTGCCCATTCCCCCACGGTCTCTGGGCAGGGATGGCCTCAGTGGGGGCTGCTGACATCCTCAGCACCTTGGAGGCTGCTGCTGAATTTTCCTGCTCCAGAGGCTTGTTCAGCCTTCAGCTCTTGAGTGCAGGAATTCAGTGTCCCAGGGCTCATTAACATTCTGAACACTTTAACAAACCAAGCCTCAGGGGATAATTTGATTTTAATTTTCAAATCATTTGTGGTTAGGTAGATCTCAGTAGTGTATTCAAAGTGAATCCAAGATATTTAAAAAGACAGCGAGAAGAGATTTTTTATATCCTGTTTAGGTTTTTTTTTCCTGTCAAATTATTGATATGTGCAATCTCCAATTGACACTGAATCCAAGTACCCCCTCATGCAGTTTGAGTAGATATGAAAATCAAGACCCTTCATGGCTGATAATCAATCAGACTCTGTCCCTACCCCCACCCCACCATTTCCCCCATCCAAGCCCTGGCACTCAGAGCAGCCTTGTGCAAATCTGAGCTCCCTCCAGCCCAGGCTGCACCTGCAGCTTTCAGCTCCTTGGCTCCAACTCCCACCTGCTTTCCTTGGAGAAGGAGCTGCCCGAGACACAGAGGAATGTTCATTTCTTGCCAGCCAACAAAGCCAAGGGAAGGCACAGCTCCATCAAATGCAAAAGTCATTCTTCTCCCTGTCTCTACCCTGCCTCTGATCCCCACAGCCTGTCCTGTTTCCTTCATCCCCGCATTGCCAGGGACTTTCTGGAACAAGGGAGCTCTGCTCTGGCTATGGAGGGAGGTCCAAGTGCCACCACTTGGGTGGGAGCCAAAACTCATCAGGTTTGTGTCCTTTGGGGGTCAGGAACTGGTGAGACTCAGAGGCACAGAAAGTTTCTCTTCATGGCCAACAGACCATAGTTGAACAGGATACATTTTAATAACAATCACAGCTCTTCCCTGAGCAATGTGCAACATTCCAACAGTCTCTGATGATTCTGCCATCCACAGGTGATTTCCATACTAAAACTACTTTCAAACAAACATGGTTTTATGATAGATATAAACACAATTCAGTTCTTGTATCAGGATGCTCATCCTGGAGTAGGGGCAAAACAGATCCAACAATTCCTGATTTGCAAAGTGGTCAGTGGTGGATGGAGAAGGGAGGTCAGGCTGCTCTTGGTGTTGAGGAAATGCTGAAACCAGCCTGACTCATTTCATCTGCTCATGCCCTGGCTGATCTCCCCTCTTTCCCCTTCCACCCATTGGCTTTTGTCTCCCACCAGCCCCTGGTGAAGAGCCTGGCTCTGTGTTCTCCATCCCCTCCTCGCTGGCACTGCCAGGCTGGCATGAGGAGCCCCTCAGCCTTCCCTGTCGGTTTCTCGGCCTGTTTAGGTGGCCTGGAAAGGCCCAGGGTGGCCTTGGACAGCCTGGCGCTTCAAAGGACGAGGAGAGACTTCTGATCTTTTCTCGGTCTCGGTGTTTATTAATTGTTTATCTAAAAGATTTTCTTTCAGCCCAACAGAGGTCTGCACAGCAAGCCAGCCATGAGCACACTGCGAGCCCCCGGGGCAGTCACTTATCTTTATACCCGAAGTTACGTATACAATATTTATAATTTTTCCCCAATACTTTCTACCCTTATTAACCGGTGCACTTCTAGTAATAACCAATCCCAAAGTGCCACCATCACCACAGAAGATGGAGGCCAAGAAGAAGAAGAAGGACAGGACACGCCCCAATTCCTCCATCTTACTTCTTTAGACCCCCCTGTACAGAAATCCTAAACCCGGTGTTTTACACTCTAATTAACTTATCCCTTCACCATTCACCCCAGTGAAATCCTCCCATCCTCATACAGGTGTCGTCTCCTGTGTAGGATCAAAGTCCAGCCACCAGACACTTCTAGCAACATTCCAGGACTCCCGAGACCCCCAAGGGTGGTCTCGGCCACTCTGCACCTCCAACCTGAGGTGCCGAGATCCCACATTCCCTGCTCCAGGCTGGACCAGCCCATCTCCCTCAGCCTCTGCTCACAGCCCAAGGGCTCCAGCCCCACCTTGGAGGCCCTTCCCAGACCCTGCTCCAGCTGCCAGACATCTTTCCTGCCATGGGCAACCCAATCCAGGCCACAGTGACCTGGATAATCCCTGTCTTGATGTCCTGGTCACACAGCCCTGGCCCCTTGTCCCCATGTCAGGCTCTGGGGTGGATCCTGTGGAACATCCTTTGGTGGAGGCTGTGGCTCCAGGTGGCCCGGGGGGATCCCGGGGGACAGGGACCCTGCTGGGCATGAACAGCATTGGACTTGTTGGGAGAAACTGTGAGGGGGAGCCGGGGCGGAGTGACCAACCCAGTGACCTGACACAGTCCTGCTGGGATGTCACACAGTCCCTCTGGGATGTCACAGCCTGCTCTGTGATGTCTCAGTTTGCTCTGTGATGTCATACCTCTAACCTGTGATATCACAGCCTGCTCTGTGATATCACAGAGGCAGTTTGTGATGTCATAGCTGTTCTATGACCTCATATACCCCATTCTGTGATGTCATAGCCCACTCTGTGATCTTCTGTGAAATAAGGAGGGGCAGCAACAAAACTTCTGCACTGGAATTAGGAAGGGCAGACATTGGCCTGTTTAGGATGCAGATTTGGGGAGTACCAAATCAGGTCCTGATTCTTTAAAGGCAAATAGCCCTTAACAACAAAGGGGTCCAGGAATGATAGACACATTTCAAGAAAGTAACCCTAAGAGGAAGGAGCAGCCTATGCCAGTGTGGCAAAAGATGATCTAGTGAGGAAAATGACTGACTTGCCTGCCCATTCAGATTTTGTGGGAACTCCAGTGTAAAAAAGGACCAGCAACTCAGGAAGTGTTTAAGGATGTCATTATGTTATCCAAAAGAAAATTAGATACGTGAAGCTCAATCAGAACTTAACCTGGCCACTTCTGTAAAAAACTTAAAAAAAAAACCTTTTTATAAAATGTGTATAGCAAAAGGAGAGATAAGGGAATGTCTATTCCTTATTGGATGTAGTGGAGAATATAGAAACTAAAGAGAAAGAAAAGCTGAGCTACTTAACACCTTGTTTGTTTCAATTTTCAATATTAGGACAGGCTGTTCTCAGGACAAGTGCTCTCCTGAGCTGGTAAATGGGCACAGGGAGCAGAACAGCTCCCCTGTAATCCAGGAGGAAGCAGCTGGTGACCTGCTGAGCCACTCAGATGCTCACAGGTGTGTGGGATCAGATGGGATCCATCCCAGGGGGATGAGGGAGCTGTGGATGATCTCCCCAAGCTGCTCTCCATCATTTACCATCAGTGTTGGCTCAGCAGGGAGGGCCCAGAGGACTGGAGGTGCCAGTGTGAGCCCATCCCCAAGAAGGGCTGGAAGGAGGAGCTGGGGAACTCCAGGCCTGTCAGCCTGACCTGGGTGCCCAGCAAGGTTATGGAACAGATCAGCCTGAGTGCCATCACAGAGCACCCATGGGATGGCCAGGGGGTCAGAGCCAGCCAGCGTGGATTTAGGGGTGGCAGGTCCTGCCTGACCAACCTGGTCTCCTTTTATGACCTGGTGACTCACCTGTGGATGCAGGACAGTCTGTGGATACTGGACTTCAAAGCCTTTAAAACCATGAGCCACCGAATTGCCTGGAAAAGCTGCAGCCCATGGCTTGGGCAGGTTCTCTCCTTGCTGAGAGATTTAAGAGCTGGCTGGAGGCTGGGCCCAGAGAGTGGTGGGGATGGTGCTGCACCCAGCTGGTGTCCAGGCACTGGTGGTGTCCCCCAGGGATCTGTGTTGGGCCCCGTCCTGTTTAATATCTTCACTGATGATCTGGCTGAGGGGATCGAGTCCACCATTCACAAATTGCAGATGGCACCAAGTTGGGTGTGAGTGTGGATCTGCTGGAGTGCAGGACAAGAAGACACAGCCTTAAGCTGCACCAGGCGAGGTTCAGGCTGAACAATAGGAAGAAGTTCTTCACAGAAAGGGTGAGTGGGCATTGGAATGGGCTGGCCGGGGGGGGAGGTGGCAGAGTCACTGTCCCTCTCCAGTGGCACTTAGTGCCATGATCTGGGTGACAAGGCAGTATTAGGGTATTGGTTGGGCTTGATCATCTCAAAGGTCTTTTCCAGCCTATTTGATTCTGTCATTCTGTGATGATTGGGACACTCTGGGGCCATTGTGACACTGCAGGGCCTCATGGAACTAAGAAGACCATGGTGACACTGTGCAGCCCCATAGAACTAGGGGTACACTGTGATGCTTTGGAGCCAAATGGACCCAGGGAGTGCATCGTGACACTCTTGGTCCTTGTGGAACCACAGAGACCATTGTGACACTGCAGGGCCTTGTGTAACCAAGGGGTTTCACCATTTTGGCACTGCAAAACGAAGGAGACCATTGGGAGACTCCAGGGCCCAGTAGAACAAGGGGACATTGTGACACTGCCGGATCCTGTGTAACCAATGGGCCACTGTGACACGATGGGGCCTCAAGGAGTCTGGAAGAATGTTGTGACACTATGTGGCCTTGTGGAAACAAGGGCCCACTGCAGCACCAATGAGGTGGAACTGCAGCACCAACGAGCACATTATGACACTGTGAAGTCCCACAGAACCAAGGGGTCAACTGCCAAATTTTGGGGCCTTATGGAACCAAGGAGACCAGTGTGACAGTGCAGGGCCATGTGTAACCAAGAGGCCATTGTGACACTGAGGGGCCGCATGGAACCAAGGACAGATGACTTTTCAGATGACACCAAACTGGATGTGAGTGTTGATCTGCTGGAGGGCAGGAAGGCTCTGCACAGGGCCCTGGAGAGGCTGGATCCAACAAGGTGAGGTTAAACAAGTCCCAGTGCCGGGTCCTGCAATTTGGCCACAACCCCTGCAGTGCTACAGGCTGGGGACAGAGTGGCTGGAGAGCAGCCAGGCAGAAAGGGACCTGCAGGGACTGATGGACAGCAGGCTGGACATGAGCCAGCAGTGTGCCCAGGTGGGCAAGAAGGCCAATGGCTCCTGGCCTGGATCAGGAATGGTGTGGCATGCAGGAGCAGGGCTGCTGTACTCAGTGCTGATCTGTCCCCAGCTCTGCACACAGACATTGCTGCTGCAGCTCCAGAGAAGGCAACAAAAGGGCATCTCTACAGAAAACTCTGCTGGGACATCCTTTAGTTCTATTAAAGCCACCCACAGCACAGCTCCTATTGACACAGTCAGTGGCTCCAGGGAAGGTGGAGAAAAACAAAATGAGAAATGGCAGAAACAATGGTTTTATATTATGGACAATATCGAAAAACTAAAACACAGGGGGAAAAAAGAGCAAAGCCAAAAGAACTATCAAAGATTATTTATATTACAAATTATTTATATTACGAATTAATTATATTACTTGGCCTGTCCCTGCTGCAGCCCCCGGCACTGCCACCCCCAGGGCTGTGCCCGGCCCCGAGAGCACTCAGGCCCTGCAGCAACACCAGGGCTACCAGGGCAGCGGGGCAGGGCCACGGCAGCAGCACTGGCAACACCAAGTGCTGCTGCTGCTGGGCACAGCTGCTGTGCCAGCACTGATCTGCCCCCAGCTGTGCACACAGACATTGCTGCTTCAGCTCCAGAGAAGGCAACAAAAGGGCATCTCTGCAGAAATCTTTGCTGGGAGATTTTTTAGTTCATTTAAAGCTACCAAGAGCGCAGCCCCTCATTGACAGAGTCTGTGGCTACAGGGAAAGTGGAGAGAAACAAAATGAGAAATGGCACAAGGAATGGCTTTACTTTGTTGACAATATGAAAAAATTAAAACAAAGAAAACAGATCTCCCAAATGAAACCAACAAGAAGTATCAAAAATGCGTTTTATTACAAGTGATTTGCAGAAATTGACCCACAGTTTAATGTTTCTGTAACTATCCAGTCATCAGTCTCCACATGTCAGTCTTGAGCTCCTTGTTCCTCAGGCTGTAGATGAGGGGGTTCAGGGCTGGAGGCACCACCGAGTACAGAACTGACAGGGCCAGATCCAGGGATGGGGAGGACATGGAGGGGGGCTTCAGGTAAGCAAATGCTGAAGTGCTGACAAACAAGGAAACCACAGCCAAGTGAGGGAGGCAGGTGGAAAAGGCTTTGTGTCTTCCCTGCTCAGAGGGGATCCTCAGCACAGCCCTGAAAATCTGTACATAGGTAACAACAATAAACACAAAACAGCCAAATACCAAACAGACACTAACTGCAATGATCTCAAGTTCCCTGAGGTAGGATTTGGAGCAGGAGAGCTTGAGGATCTGTGGGATTTCACAGAAGAACTGGCCCACGGCATTGCCATGGCACAGGGGCAGGGAAAATGTATTGGCTGTGTGCATGAGAGCATTGAGAAAGCCACTGACCCAGGCAGCTGCTGCCATGTGGGCACAAGCTCTGCTGCCCAGGAGGGTCCCGTAGTGCAGGGGTTTGCAGATGGACACGTAGCGGTCGTAGCACATGATGGTCAGGAGGAAATACTCTGCTGACATGAAGAACATAAAGAAAAAGAGCTGAGCAGCACATCCCGTGTAGGAGATGTTCCTGGTGTCCCAGAGGGAATTGTGCATGGCTTTGGGGACAGTGGTGCAGATGGAGCCCAGGTCAGTGAGGGCCAGGTTGAGCAGGAAGAAGAACATGGGCGTGTGCAGGTGGTGGCCGCAGGCTACGGCGCTGATGATGAGGCCGTTGCCCAGGAGGGCAGCCAGGGAGATGCCCAGCAAGAGGCAGAAGTGCAGGAGCTGCAGCTGCCGCGTGTCTGCCAATGCCAGCAGGAGGAAGTGCCTGATGGAGCTGCTGTTGGACATTTGCTGGGGCTGAACAGGGGACCTTTTCATGGAGAAAGGACAGTGACAAGTCAGGTGTCGCAGACATTTTTTTCACAGAAATCCTTTCTTTCAGATTTCTGCGTCTTCTGGAAGGCAGAGGCGTCAGAAGAGAATGTAAACAATTGTTATCAGCTGCTGTGGCATGCAATAGGATGCACCTATTTTGATTGGTGATTGGTTGTTGTTCCCATGTTCTTAATTAAGGGCCAATCACAAGTGCAAGTTAGGGACCGAGTCCCTGGACACAACTTTGTTATAGATTCTTTCTTTCTATTCTTAGCTAGGAGCCTCTGCAACTTCTCTCTTTATTCTATTTAGTATAGTCATAATGTATTATATATTATATATCAATAAGTCCAGCCTTCTGATCAAGAAACAAGATTTTCGTCTTTCTCTCACCCCCAGTGACCCACTCAGGACCCTGTAATAGTCAGGAGAAGCTGCTCTGAGCCAAACCTGGGCCATTCCCTATAGCCTGTCCCACTGGGACTCACAGACCCTTGTTCCTGCTCTGGAAAACCTTCACCTGGGTCCCTGCCTGAGCTCCAGTTTTGCTGGCTGAGTGTGCCAGGAGACGCCGGGCCTGTGCATGGGGGCCCTCAAGGAGCCATCCCTGCCCTACTGCCCTGAGTTTGTGGCCATGTGGCAGAGGGACAAGGCTGGATATTCAGGATTTGACAGAGGAATTGCTTCTAATGCAGACAGGCTCAATAGCATCTGCATTCCAAGTTTTTTAGGGCATGGATAGCAGGAGCTGGTTTAAGGAATTGTTTTCCTACCCACACATCATTCCTAGCTCTCTGAGGTCAGAAATCCCAAGCATTCCTGCTGCACTCAGAGTTTGCCACTTAGAGATGAGAGAGGCAAAGGATTCCCTGTGGCTCAGGGAAGGTGAGGGGCTGGATGGGCTTGTTCCCAGCTGCTCTGGCTTTGCACCTTAGGCTGCAATCAGAGCACAGTCACACTCTGGGGTCAGCCTGGGATAAACCAGATACTGCCCAGAGCAGAGGGATCCCTGAATGTCTCACCCTCCCTAAAGGTCTCTAGGCAAGGTCTCAGCACCTCTTTGTGCCAAGGACACTCACGGCTCCCTTGGCAAACCCAACAGCATTTCCTCAGCTCTGGCAGCTCTGCCCTTCCCTGTGGGACATTCAGGGAACTCCCAGAGGCTCTGGCACAGATTTGCACCCAGGAGGGCAGCTCAGAGCTTGGAAGGGCACAGCAAGGAGATCCCCGGCTGTGCCCATGATGGGATCTCAGGGAGGGGGCTCAGCTCATTCCCCTTTCCCATGGACTGCTTTGCCCACAGCCCCACAGGTGCCAGGGAAGCTTGGACACCCCATTCCCATGGACACACCCCTGCCTGGCAGGAATGCTAAGGGCAATGCCTGACTAAGCTGCTGCAAATGCCAGAGCCTCCCTGAGAGCAGCAGATAACAGTGACAATATCAGGGCAGGGCAGAACCAAGAGAAGATGTTGTGGTGCTGTGCCTGAGAGGGCAGGGCAGAGACAGCCGGGCACTCAGGACAGTGTTCCCATGCCCACCTGTGCCCGGCACCTCCCACACACCAACAGTGCCCTCATCCTGCCCCCAGCTCTGCTCTCTTCAGCCCCCTCTCCTTCCCTGAGCATCTCCCTGGGGCTGGACATTCCCTCCTGAGAGGAGCCTTGTCCCTGCCAGCACTCACAGAGCCCATCCCAGCCTGTGTGCCCTGGCCAGGGCCCTACAGAAGCCTGCCTGTGTGCAGGGCCCTGGCTGGGGCAGGCTCTGTGTGCAGCTGGGCAAGGGCAGCTCAGGAGAGCCCTGCTGGGCCCTGCAGAGGTGATGCTGCTGCTGTCCAGGGCTGAGGAGTGGCTGAGGGCTTTTGGGAGGCTCCCAGCAGAGATACTGACCAGCTTAAGTCACAGTTCTGGAGTCTGTGTAAATGTTCAAACATTCCTTTGATGATCCTGTGTGTGACTTTCAACTCAGAATGTTCTGTGATTCTGGGATTACAATTCCTGTTCTGCTTCTCTCATCCCCCTGTTGTCTATAATCCATAGATAAGAAAAAAAACCAAAACCCTTGCAGCAGTGTTAGAACAGTAAAGTAAAGTAAAAACCAGACACTTATTGGAAGCTTCCAGGTGTCCCAGTGGGAAAGGGCACACCCACCTCCTGATTTCAACAATTTATTAAGGTTGATAATTAGGATATTTAACAGGAGCATCCAAAAGGAGATTCAGTTTCCCTAGTTACACATCCCTGGGTCAACCCATTGGAGTAGGTCCAAAGGCTTCTTTGCCTTCACTTTTTATAATGACTGCTCATATTCTGCTCATTCTCAAAACCCTAAATGCTCCTATATGTCCAGTTCCTAGAAGACTATATAGTATTTCCGGACTATATAAAAGAATAGGACTATACAGCATTTTAGGGATATATTTAGACAGTCAGGTTATTAAGAGAAAGGTAAGGAAACATACTAGATTTAATTCAGGATTAAAGCTATATAAGAATATAATAGTGGTTTAATACAGTTAAGAGTTTAGTAGAGTTAAGTAAGGATTATAGAATTGTAACTATATAATAGTAATTTAGAGAGCTATGAATATATAAAAATGTAAAAAATACAAAAAACTTTTTGTCACCACCCCAACATTCCCATCTTTCTCTAAGTAGGAAATTGAAAACACTCTCAGGAAAGCTCCTGACCTTTCCAGCAATCCCTGGCTTACCTTCTTTGGGAAGTGTCCTCCGGAGCTGTGTCCAGGCTGATCTGGAGCTGGCAGCAGCCCTGCCCCACCGAGCCCCTCTCAGCAGCAGCCCCTGCCCTGCTCAGGGTGACTCCTTCCCCCCACAGCTTCTCCACAGCGCTGGGAGCAGCTCCCCGGGCCGGGTGAGAGCGTTCCCTGGCAGGCAGCAGAGTCCCTGCCCCAGCACAGCGCCCTGGGCTGCAGGACCCTGCTCTGCACGACAGCCCTGGGCACCCCTGGCTGCAGCCCCGGCTGCTCAGCCCTGCAGCAGAGCCTGGCAACAGGAGCCGCCTTGGGCTGTGCCTGGGCTGGGGCAGCCTGGAAAGCCAGCCCTGCCCTGGGGCCACAGCCCTGCCCTGGAGCAGCTCTGAGAGTCCTCCTGAAAGGTCCTCAAAGCTGTGGGATGTGCCAGCTCCAGGAGATCCTGGCAGGAACTGCAACTTCTCTTCCCAAAGCCAGGGAATGACTGTTTCAAACCTGCAATGATTTCTGCTCTAGTGAGCCCTGAGTGAGCTCTGCTCTGTGCTCCCAGCCCAGGCTGAGTTTAACCACTCTGTGCCTCTGTGCTGTGCCCGGGGTGGCTGCAGGCAGTGCCCCAGCCCTGCTGGGCTGTGCACAGGAGCTGCTCCTGGCCAGAGCTGTCTCTCTGCAGCGCTGCCCTTGCCAGGAGCTGCCTCTGTGCCAGAAGCCTCTGTGCAGGTTTTTCAAAGGACTTTGGGTTTTGCCTTGGAGTCTCTGAAAGGTTTGTGCAATCATGGCCTCCAATTACTGCTGTAATTAGTCCCTGGAGAGGCTTTGTCAGTAACAACACTCAGTGGGGCTCATTTATGCTTCAGGGTACTTCAGTTTTTTCAAAGTACTTGATGTTTCCCTTTTGATACAGACTCTGTGAGAGGCTTGTGCAATCATGGCCCCAATTATCTGCTTTAACGAGTCCCTGGAGAGCTTTGTACTGAAACTTAGCAGTGCTCATTAATACTTTGAGATACTCAAGGTTTTTAAGGTACTTAATGGATTTAAGAATACTTTTAGGTACTTTTAAGGATTTTCCTTTCCTCACTGAGTCTCTGAGAGGTTTTTGTGCCATCCTGACCTCCAGTTCTCTCCTCTAAGGAGTCCATGAGGAGCCTGTGTTGGGTATCTTCCCTCTTTCTATTTTACAACAAAGACAAAACTGAAAGAATTTTGTAAGACTTTCTAAAAGCATCTAAAACAAACATGAGACAATTACAATACAACAACAACTAGGAAAATAAATGTCCTGTTGTAGATAGACATCATCCAACCCTTTTATCCCTTGGATTGGAAGAGTTTATTGAACCAGTCTTTGTTTTCCACTTGGAGCTTCTTGAACTCTTTATTCAGTACTTGAATGCTCTTGTGGATTGACTCGCTGTGGCTGGAGAGGTTCATGGAACACATGCCCTCAGAGTCTACACAGCCATGCCCCTGTGCCCAGAGTTAAAACTCTATCGCTGTTCTGCAAGGTGGCATGTCTGATGGTCTCTATGTCTGAGAGCAGGCCACTCAGTGTGAGGGAGTAGCATTGGTTTGCTTACTTAACAGGCACCCAAGATGGTCTGATTGTCCTAAAGCTTTAGCTGCTGCCACCCAAGCTAGTCCAAATTGGGGGTGCTACCATCCAATACCTGGATTAAAGCTTTCAAAGCCATCTCTTTGATATCATCCAATACTTCTCTGGGGATACCTGCTGCTTGATCATCTGGTAGGCTGTGTTGTCCTTCTCCAGCTAGATGGTTGATTGTCAATTCCGCCCTTGCCTCATTATTAGCGTACTCATTGCTATTAGCATAATAAACACTTCCATCCCTCTTCCCACAGGGTGTGTTCTGTAAATGACAACAACGTATTATATTTTAAATCATCGGTGCCAGAATTTTGAAGCACCCTTGGGGTTCACATCGGTGACCTGAGCCATATGTGCTGCCGGAAGCCTGGAAAGCTGCAAGAGCGCTCACGAAAGAGGTATGAAAAGGCAAGAAACATATAAGTTATCCGCTGCGTATCTAGAATGGCGAGGGGTAAAGGGGATAGATTTGTTATTAGCCTACGGATACGCTGAAGAAACTTTCCTTAACCCACATGAACTTTCGGAATGGAGAAAATCTGGGGATATACTGTGGGAAGCAGTGTTAGAAGATGATAAGTCAGCAAAGAAACCGAGCAAGCCATGGCGGGTGATATACAATACACTTCAGCATGTCTCTGAGTGCACAGCAGCAGCTGCGGCTCGGGACGCCTGCGAGGCTGTGCTGCTCCGAACTCGGCATGGGCGCTTTGCCATGGGGAGCAGCTGCGGCGAGCGGGCCACCTGAAATGCTGCGCTGCAGCCACGGGGGGTTCGCCCCCTCCGACACAAGCGCCGCGGGACCGGAGCGCTTCTTCCAGCGGGAGCGCTCTCCCCTCTGCCCCGCAGCCGGCAAAAGCTTTAGTGTGAGACCTAACAGCATAATAAATGTAACTCTTGTCAACAAAAGAAAGATTCCTACTGCAAGTAAGAAGCCAGTGATAATAAACAAACGACACTGAGGACCATTACGGTCAAGACGTTTTTCACCTATGTCAAAAGGATTTTTTATTTTTCCTAGCAGAGACTGTAAAAGAGACTTTAAATATCAGAAGCCCAACTAACTCAGTCAGTAGAACATTAAACTCTGAAATTATATTTTGAAAAAATTTAAAAATGTTAAAAATGTGTTAAAGTGGTTGTAGAAGTAAGATGTAATGAGTGTGTTTTTTGTATTTTTTAAACTTTGTTTAGATGTGATGAAAGTAAAAGCAAGCACTGAATTTAAAAGAATTTTTCCACAGGTATACCTTTAAAAAAAACATTTTATGTTTGAGTGCATTTAAGTATAAAAATGCTGCAGCAAATACGTGAAGAAACTTGTTTTAGTTTAGTATTTTAGAATCAGGCCTGTAAGTAAGTTATAGTAAATGCGATATTTTATTTCTATAATAAGTATTATCCGTTGCTTAGTTTAAGTTAAATTATCTATTAAGTGCCATTAAATGTTAAATACTGTTAAGGTTGAGTTTTGTTAAATTTATCTCCTGTTAAGTTTAAGTGTTATTAATTTTAAATAAACCTAGATTCTGTTTAAATTATATTAGGTTTAAGTTATGTAGAATTTAAAGTCAGTTAAGTTTTGTTAAAGTTTTGTTAGATTTAAGTGATTTTACATGTAAGTTCTGTTGATTTAAAAATCTGTTAAGTTTAAGTAAAGATAAGTTTAAGTAATGTTGAGTTCTATTAAGTTAAAATATTTTAAGTTTAAGCATTTTATGTCTAGGTACTATTAGTTTAAGTGATGTTAGATAGATCTATACTTTTATGATAGGCGTTTATTTTTATGACTTGTGTGCGAAGTGTTGTTGTGAACATCAGAGAAACTCTAGTTAAAAAAGGACAATCAGAAGCATTTGTAAGTAGAGCCATTCCTGTTTGAAGTATATCTGCTGTTTGAGAATAGAAAGCAAACTGACCAGACAGTTGACACGGGTGAAACCTGCGCACATGTTACTCCTTTAGCTTATTTTTGTAAGTTGTATTAGCACACCTGAGTTTGGTTTGAGCCTTGTAGCACATAGAATTCTTTTGTATCTGTTGTATAGCATATCCTATAAATAGTGACAGCCTTTTTGTTTTGTTTCCCTGGCTTAGATCCCTTGTAAGAGAGAAACCTTGCTAGCTGAGAATACTGTTTGAAATACTGTTTAGTTGTTAGAATTGCCTGTTTTTGTGTTGCAGAGAGTGTGACACAGTTAGCCCATAGTAATTTTGCTTTTCATAAAAAATAAAAACAGGGGAAGTGTTGGGAAATTTAGGAGGCTGGAGATTGGAAAAGTACAAAGCCGTGGTTAATTCCAAGTCCTGCACCTGTGAGATAGCGTGTCCTTGGGCCTAGCTGTAGTAGGATAACACAAAATGAAAGGGACATGAGAAAAGACAGATGTAACCCCTAAGGAATGAGGAAGAGTTCATGGTATAGTTTAACCAATAGATTGCTTGGCTTACAGAATATTCATGAGCTTATTATTTGCTGTATAAGTGTTTGATGCTTTCTTCAATAAACTGGACCTGTGATGAACCATCTGGTGTCCTGGTCTCCTTCCTACAACAGAACCCCATAACCACATGACCGTGATGGACCTCCATAACCCCATAACCTTGATGGACCTCCATAACCACATGGCCTTGATGGACCCCCATAACCACATGGCCTTGATGGAACCCCATAACCCCATGACCTTGATGGACCCCGAGGACCTTGATGGACCCCCATGACCCAGATTGACCCCCATAACCACATAACCTTGATGGACCTCCATAACCCCATGACCCTGATGGAACTCCATAACCCCATGATCCTGCTGACCCACCATGACCTTGATGGACCCTCATGACCCTGATTGACCCGCATGACCCCATAGCCTTGATCGACCTCCATAACCCCATGACCCTGATGGACCCCCATAACCACATGGCCCTGATGGAACCCCATAACACCATGACCCTGGTTACTCCCATGATCTTGATGGACCCCCATAACCACATGACCCCATAACCCTGATGGACCCCCATAACCACATGTCCCTGTGCAGGATGTCCATGTGCGGGATGTCCACGTGCGGGATGTCCCCGTGCGGATGTCCATGTGCGGGATGTCCGTGTGCGGCACAAAGCCGCCGGCCCCCCACAGGAACACCTGGGGCAGCTGGGCCACCACCAGGAGCAGCGCGTCACCCGCCAGGACGGGGTGGCAGGACACCGGGGACAAGCCTGGGGGAGAGGGGACACGAGTGAGGAGACCTTGGAGACCTTGGGGACCTTGGAGATGTTGGAGATGTTGGGGTGATGGGGATCTTGGGGACATTGGAAAACCTGGGGGACATTGGAGATGTTTGGACATTGGGGACCCTGGAGATGTTGGGGTGATGGGACACTGGGGACATTGGAGATGTTTGGACATTGGGGACATTGGGGACCCTGGAGATATTGGGGTGATGGCACCTTGGGGACATTGGGGACCTTGGGGACATTGGAGATGCTGGGGTGATGGGACCTTGGGGACATCTGGGGACATTGGAGACCTTGGGGATCTTGGGGACATCGGAGGAGGCCTCGGGGCCATCGTTCTCCCCGAGGCCACTTTGGTGTCCCTCAGCCCATCCTGGTGTCCCCAAGGCCGTTCCTGGGCTGGCATTGTCACCCTCGGTGTCCCCAAGGCCACTCCTGGGCTGGCATTGTCACCCTCGGTGTCCTCGGGCTCCGTCTTGATGTCCCACACCCATTGTCACCATTTCCACCCAAATTTCACCTTTTTTAGCCCAATTTTCACCATTTTTCACCATTTTAACCCAATTTTCACCATTTCCCACACGAATTTTCACCATTTTAAACCAAATTTTCACCATTTTAACCCAATTTTCACCATTTTAACCCATTTTTTTACCATTTTAACCCATTTTCACCATTTTTAACCCAAATTTCACCATTTTAACCACTTCCACCCCATTTTTCACCATTTCCCCAAATGTTTTCACCATTTTTAACCCATTTTCACCATTTTAACCAATTTTCACCATTTTAACCCAGTTTTCACCATTTGCCCCAAATTTTCACCATTTTTAACCCATTTTCACCATTTCCACCCATTTTTCACCATTTTAACCCATTTTCACCATTTCCACCCAATTTTCCCCATTTCCACCCCAATTTTCACCATTTCCACCCCAATTTTCACCATTTTTAACCAAATTTTCACCATTTTAAACCCATTTTCCACCATTTCCCCAATATTTTCACCACTTCCCACCCATTTTTCCCCATTTTTTCACTATTTTTCCATTTTCTCAATTTTTTCCGATTTTTCCATCCTTTCCCCTCCCTTTTTCCCCCATTTTCCCCCTATTTTTTTTCTCATTTCCCCCTATTTTTTCCCGTTACCCCAATTTTTCCATTTTACCCCCGATTTTCCCTGGTTTCCCCCATTTTTCCCTGTTTTCCCCCCAATTTCCCCATTTTTTTGCAGTTCTTTCCATTTCTTCACCATTTTTTTCCAATTTTTCCCTGGTTTTTTCCTATTTTTATCCCATTTCCCCGCATTTTTCCCTATTTTTTTCCTATTTTTTCCCCATTTTTCCCCATTTCCCCCCCATTTTTCCTGGTTTTTTTTTCCCCTATTTTTCTTCCCATTTTTTCCCTGTTTTTTTCCTATTTTCCCACATTTTCCCACATTTTTTCCTGTTTTTTCCTCCCATTTTCCCCCCACTTTTCCCTGTTTTTTCCCCATTTCCCCCCCATTTTATCCCCATTTTTCCCTGTTTTTTCCTATTTCTTCCCCCATTTTTCCCCACATTTTTTCCTCCCATTCCCCCCCATTTTTCCCACATTTTTTCCTATTTTTCCCCATTTCCACCCCATTTTTCCCCACATTTTTTCCTGTTTTTTCCTCCCGTTTTCCCCACATTTTTTCCTATTTTCCCCACATTTTTCCTCACATTTTCCCCACATTTTTCCTTTTTTTTTCCTATTTTCCCCATTTTTCCCTGTTTTTTTTCTCCCATTTTCCCCCCATTTTTGCCTGTTTTTTTTCCTATTTCTTCCCCATTTTTCCCCACATTTTTCCCCATTTTTCCCACATTTTTCCTGTTTTTTCCTCCCATTTTTCCCTGGTGTTTCCCCCCATTTTTTCCCCATTCCCCCCAATTTTTGCCCGTTTTTTCCCTATTTTTCCCCATTTCCCCACATTTTTTCCTGTTTTTTTCCTTTCCCCCCCCCCCATTTTTCCCTGGGTTTTTTCCTATTTTTTCCCCATTTTCCCTTTGTTTTTCCCCATTTTCCCTTTGTTTTACCCCATTTTTTCCTTTTTTCCCCATTTTTTCACATTTCCCCCCGTTTTTCTCACCGTTGATGACACTCTGGGCCCTCAACCTCCCCCTCATTTTCCCTCATTTTCCCTTCCCCCCCCCCCCCCATTTTTTTGGTTTTTTACCGATTTTTCCCCCCAATTTTTAAATTTTCTTTATTTTCCCAATTTCCCCATTTTCCCCCCAATTTCTCTCCCCATTGACCACGCTCTGAGCCCGGAACCTCCCCCTCATTTATCCCTGTGTTTTTCCCTATTTTCCCCCATTTTTTCCCAATTTTTCTCATTTTTTCCCTGTTTTTTCCCCCAACTTTTAAATTTTTTCCCATTTTTCCCAATTTCCCCATTTTTCCCCCCAATTTCTCTCCCTGTTGACCACGCTCTGAGCCCGGAACCTCCCCCTCATTTTCCCTTTGTTTTCCGCCATTTTATCCATTTTTTCCGATTTTCCCCCTTTTTTCCATTTTTTTCAATTCTTTCCCCATTTTTCCCAATTTCCCTGCAGCTCTGGGGACACAAAATGGGGACAAAAGGCAGAAAATTTGGTTAAAAACGGGGGGAAAATGGGAAATTTAGTCGAAAATTTGGTTAAAAATGGGGAAATTCGGTTTAAAATGGGAAAATTTGGGGAAATTTGAGAATATTTGGGATTTTTGACAGACTGGAACGGCCACAGCTCTGGGGACACAAAATAGTGAAAAAAACCCAGAAAATTTGGAGTTTTTCACATCAAAATTTGGTTAAAAATGGGAAAATTTGGGGAAATTTGGGGAAATTTGGGATTCCTGAGAGTCTGGAATGGCCGCAGCTCTGGGAACACAAAATGGGGACAAAAATGGGAAAGTTTGGTGAAAAATAGGAAAATTTGGAGTTTTTCACCCCAAAATTCGGTTAAAAATGGGAAAATTTGGGGAAATTTGAGAAAAATTTGGGATTTTTGAGAGGCTGGAATGGCCCCAGCTCTGGGGACACAAAATGGGGGAAAAACTTAGAAAAGTTGGTTAAAATGGGAAAATTTGGGGAAATTTGGGGAAAATTTGGGATTCTGGAAAGGCTGGAACGGCCACAGCTCTTGGGACATGAAATGGGGACAAAAATGGGAAAATTTGGAACTTTTCACATCAAAATTTTGTTAAAAATGGGGAAATTTGGGGAAATTTGGGATTTTTGAGAGGCTGGAACGGGCACAGCTCTGGGGACACAAAATGGGGGAAAAATGGAAAATTTGGTTAAAAATGGGGAAAATTGGAAGTTTTCACACCAAAATTCGGTTAAAAATGGCAAAATTTGGGGAAATTTGGGGAAATTTGGGGAAATTTGGCATTCTTGAGAGACCAGAACGGCCGCAGCTCTGGGGACACAAAATGGGGAAAAATCAGAAAATTTGGGGACACTCCCAGCCCCTCCCAGTCCCATTTTCCCCTCTAAAATCCCCATTTTTAACCCTAAAATCCCCGGATTTTTCCCCCCAGTCCCTCCCAGTCACTCCCAGTATAAACCAGTATAACCCACTCCTATTTTCCAGTATAAAATCCCCATTTTTAACCCTAAAATCCCCAAATTTTTACCCTAAAACCACCAAAAATTCATTCCCCAGTCCCTCCAGTTTGTCCCAGTCCCTCCCAGTACAACCCAGTCCCGTTTTCCCCTCTAAAATCCGCATTTTGAACCCTAAAATGCCCAATTTAACCCTTAAATACCCGGATTTCCCCCCAGTCCCTCCCAGTACATCCCAGTACAAACCAGTGTAACCCAGTCCCATTTACACTCCTAAAATCCCCATTTTTAACCCTTCAATCCCCATTTTTAACCCTTCAATCCCCATTTTTTCCCCGTAAAATCCCCATTTTTAACCCTAAAATGCCCAATTTTTAACCCTTAAATCCCCGGATTTTTTCCCCCCAGCCCATCCCAGTTTGTCCCAGTCCCTCCCAGTATAACCCAATCCCGTTTTCCTCTCTAAGGCCCCGATTATTAACCCTTAAATCTCCATTATTAACACTAAAATCCCCATTTTTTAACCCTAAAATGCCCGGATTTTCTCCCCCCAGTGCCTCCCAGTCCAAACCAGTCCCATTTTTAACCCCTAAATCCACGTTATTAACTCTAAAAAAAACCCCGACATTTTTAACCCTGAAATTCCCACTTTTAACCCTTAAATTCCCGGGTTTTTTTCCCAAAAATCCCAGATATTTCCCCCCAGTTCCCAGATATTTCCCCCCAGTCCATCCCAGTATAACCCAGTCCCATTTTAACCCTTCAATCCCCATTTTTAACCCTAAAATCCCCATTTTTTGACCTAAAACCACCACATTTTCACCTCCCTTTTCCCTCCCAGTATAACCCAGTTCCCTCCCAGTCCCATTTTCCCCTCTAAAATTCCCATTTTTCCTCCTCAAATCCCCAATTTTTGACCCAAAACCACCAGATTTTCACCTCCCAGTCCCTCCCAGTCCCTCCCAGTCCCTCCCAGTATATCCCAGTTTGTCCCAGTCCCTCCCAGTCCCCGCGCCTGCGCACTGGAGCCGCGGGGGGCGGGGCCTCGCCAGGGCCACGCCCATCTGGGGGAGGGGCACCAAACGGGGGCGAAATGGCACCAAATGGCACCAAATGGCACCAAAGTGGCAAAAAATTGCATTAAAGGGGCACCGATTGGCATCAAATCAGCAAAAAAGTGGCACCAAAGTGGCACCAGGTGGCACCAAATGGCACCAGAGTGGCACTGAGTGGCACCAAAGTGACAAAAAGTGGCATTAAAGTGGCACCAGCGGCATCAAAGGGACATCAGATGGCACCCAGGTGGCACCAGGTGGCACTGAATGGCACAAAGTGGCACTAAAGGGACATCAGGTGGCACTAAATGGCACCAGAGTGGCAGCAGGTGGCACCGAAGTGACAAAAATGGCACCAAGTGGCACCAGGTGGCACCAAAGGGCATCAGAGTGGCACTGAGTGGCATCAGATGGCAGCAAAGTGGCACCAAAGTGGCACTAAATGGCTCTAGGGTGGCACTAAAGGGACATCAAGTGGCACCAGGTGGCACAAATGGCACCAGAGTGGCACCGAGTGGTGCCAGGTGTCACCTGAGTGGCACCAAAGTGGCACCAGATGGCATCAGAGTGGCATAAAGTGGCACCAAATGGCACCGACTGGCATTAGAGTGGCACCACGTGGCACTGAAGTGACATCAAATGGCACCAAATGTCACCCAGGTGGCACCAAAGTGGCACCAGGTGGCACCAAATGGCACCAGAGTGGCATAAAAGTGTCAAAAATGGCACCAAAGTGGCACCATAGGGCCATAAAAGTGACACAAAATGGCACCAGGTGGCACTGAGTGGCATCAGAGTGGCACTAAGTGGCACCAAATGGCACCAGAGTGGCACTAAGTGGCACCAAAGTGACACAAAACTGGCAAGAAATGGCATTGAATGGCACCAAAGTGACACAAAGTGGCACCAAATTGGCAAAAAGTGGCACCGAAGTGACACAAAAGGGCACCAAGTGGCACCAGGTGGAACCAAAGTGGCACCAAAAGGACAAAAATGGCACCAAGTGGCATCAGATGGCACCAAATGGCGCCAGAGTGACAAAAAATGGCACCAGGTGGCACCAGGTGGCACTAAATGGCACTAGAGTGGCACTGAGTGGCACCAAATGGCACCAAAGTGGCATCAGGTGCTCTCAGGTGGCATCAAACTGGCACCAGGTGGCACCAAAGTGGCACAAAAGTGACAAAAATAGCACCAGAGTGGCACTAAGTGGCACTAAAGGGACATCAGGTGGCACCAAGTGGCACCACGTGGCACTAAGTGACAAAAGTTGGCACCAAAGTGACACCGGTGGCACAAAGGCACAAAGAGTGGCACCAGGGTGACACCAAGGGGCCACAAAGTGGCACCAACCTCCCCCAATGTCCCCAAAGTGTCACCAAAGTGTCCCCAGATATCCCAAAATGGCCCCCAAATTTTAGGGACAATTTTGGGGACAATTTGGGGACAATTCTTGGTGGTTTTGGGGAAACTTTGGGGACAGTTTGGGGTCAATTTTCAGAATATTTGGGGACATTCTGGATATTTTGAGGCAAACTTGAGCATTTTGGGGCATTTTGAGGGAATTTGGGACATTTTGGGGCCATTTTGTGGAAAATTTGGGGCCAATTCTGGCACTGTTGGGGTCAATTTGGGGAATTTTTGGGGCAAATTTGGGACATTTGGGGACACTTGGGGACATTTGGGGACATTTTTGGGACATTTGGGGACATTTGGGGTCAATTTTGGGGTAAAATTGAGGGGAAAATTGGGACATTTTAGGGACAATTCTGGGGGAAAATTGGGGCAAACTTGGGGCAAAATTTGTGGACAAATTCGGGAAATTTTGGGGACAATTTGGGGACAATTATGGGGAAAATTTGGGGTCAACTTTGGGGCATTTGGGGACATTTGGGGACAATTCAGGGTCAATTTGAGGCAATTTTGGGACAAATTTGGGTCATTTTGGGGACATTTGGGGAAATTTCGGGACAGTTTTGGGGATTTGGGGCATTTGGGGACAATTGAGGACATTTGAGGGGCAATTTTGGGATATTTTGGGGTCCATTGGGGACATTTTGGGTCAATTTTGGGGAAACTTGGGGGCATTTCGGGGTCATTGCAGGAATTCGGGTGAGTTTGGGTCATTTTGGGACATTTGGGATTTTTGGGGGAATTTTGGGATTTTTTGGGTTCACTCACAGCAGGGTCAGTGCAGGAGTTCAGTTTGGGATTTTGGGGAATTTCTGGGACTTTTTGGGGTAAATCTTGGGGCTTTGGGTCATTTGGGGACATTTTTGGGTCACTCCCTGCAGGTTCAGCATGAGGGGAGGAATTTGGGGTGAATTTGGGAAATTTTGGGGTAAATTTTGGGGTGAATTTTCAGATATTTTTGGGGTGAATTTTGGGATGTTTTATGACATTTTTGGCGTGAATTTTTGGGTAAATTTTGGGGTTTTATGGGGTGAATTTGGGATATTTGGGGGTGAATTTGGGGGCTTTCGGGTGAATTTTGGGGTTTTTGGGTCACTCACAGCAGGGTCAGTGCTGGGAGGTGAATTTAAGGTGAATTTGGGATTTTTGGGTGAATTTTGGGGTGAATTTGGGATTTTTGGAGATAATTTTGGGGTAAATTTTGGGGTGAAATTCAGATTTTTGGAGGTAATTTTGGGGTGAATTTCAGGGTAAATTTGGGATTTTTGGGGTGAATCTTGGGGTGAATTTTTGGGGAAATTTTGAGGGCTTTGGGGATATTTTGGGGTGAATTTTGGGGGTTTTGGTCACTCACAGCAGGTCAGCATCGGGAGGTGAACTTGGGAATTTTGGGGTAAATCTTGGGGTGAATGTTGGGATTTTTTGGAGATAATTTTGGAGGGAATTTGGGACTTTTTGGGGGTGATTTCAGGGTCAATTTGGGATATTTTGTGGTAACTTTGGGGGTAATTTTGGGATTTTGGGGGTGGATTTGGGGTAAAGTTGGGCCATTTTTGGGTTGGATTTTGGGGTGAATTTGGGAATTTTTGGACATTTTGGGGTAAATTTCAGGTGAAATTCGGATCAGGGAGCTGGAATGGGGCAAAACCTGGGGAAATTGGGGAATTTTGGATGAAAATTGAGGAAAAATTGGGAATTTGGGAGAAAATGGGAAAATTAGGGAAATTTTGAGGGAAATTTGGTGAGAAAATGGGGAATTTTGTAGGAAAATGGGAAATTTGGGGGGATTTTGGGGAGATAAAATTGGGGATTTTTGGGGAGGAAAATTTGAGGGAAATTTGGGGCAAAATTGGGGAAATTGGGGAAAATTTTCGGGGAATTTGGGAGATTTTGGAGGAATTTGAAGGGAATCAGGGAGAAAATGGGAAATCTTGAGGAAATTTGGGGAGGAAATGAGAATTTTGGGGAAATTTAGGGGAATTTTGGGAAGAAAATGGGAATTTGTGGGGTAAATTTGGGGGGAAATTTGGAGGATTTTGGGGAAAATTTTTGGATTTTGGGGGCAAATTGGGAAAATGGAAAAAATTGGGGGAATTTGGGGGATTTTTTTTTGAAAATGAGGAATTTGAGAAATTTGAAGAAATTTGGGGGAATTTGGGGCAATTTGGAGTAAAGTGGGAAAATGGATGGATTTTGGGGGAAATTGGGGGAAATTGGGGGAAATGGGAAAATTGGGGGAATTTTGGGCAAAAAATTGGGAGAATTTTGGGGGAATTTGGAGGGAAATGGGAAAATTGGGAGGAATTTGGGATATTTTAGTAATTTTGGATGAATTTTGGGCAGAAATTGAGGGAAAATTGGGAGAATTTGGAGGGAAATGGGAAAAATTCAGGAATTTTGGGGAAATTTTGGGGAAAACAGAAAAATTTGGAACTTTTGGGTGGAATTTTGGGGCAAAATGGGAAAAATGGGGGAATTTTGGGGAAGAATGGGGGAAATTTGGAGGGAAAGGGGGAAAATTTATGAAGTTTAAGAAATTTGGGGGTATTTGGGGGAGAAATGGGGGAAATTTGGGGATTTTTGGGGAATTTGAGAGGGAAATTTGGGGAATTTTTTTGAATTTAAGGGAAAATGGGAAAATTGGGAAAAATGGGAGGGGAATTGGGAGGAACTGGGACCAAACTGGTCCAAACTGAAACCAAACCAGGACCAAACTGGTCTAAACTGGTCTAAACTGGTTTAAACTGGATCAAATTAGTCCAAACTGGTCCAAACTGGTTCCAGTTGCCCTCAGGCCATGAAGAGGGCGGGGCCATAGGGGTGACGTCATTGGGGCGGGGCTGGAAGGAACCATTGGGGGTCCCGGGGGGGTTTGGGTCCCAAATTTGGGTTCAAGGGGGGATTTTGGGGTCCCAATTTTGGGGAATTTTGGGGTTTTGGGAGATCCCAAATTTGGGGGAATTTTTGGATTTTGGCACCTCAAATTTGGGCGATTTTGGGTTTTTGGGGAGTCCCAAATTTGGGAATTTTGGGGGGTCCCAGGAGGATTTTGGGGTCCCAAATTTGGGGTTCCAGGGCAGTTTTTGGCGGGGGATTTTGGGGGTATTTGGGGTTTTGGGGCCCAAATTTTGGGGCGATTTGGGGGGTCCGGGGGATGCCAAATTTGGGGTTCAGGGTGGTTTTGGGGGGTTCCAAATTTGAGGGGTTTGGGGTGTCCCAAAGGGGGATTTGGGCTCCCAAATTTTGGGGTTTTTGGGGTTCCCAGTGGGTCCTGAATTTGGGGGATTTTGGGGTTTTGTGGTCTCAAATTCGGGGATTTTGGGGTTCAAATTTGGGGGATTTTGGGGTGGGGGGGGTCTCGATTTTGGGGGATTTTGGAGGCGTTTAGGAAGTCCCAAATCTGGGGGATTTTGGGGTCCCGGGAGGCTTGGAATTCCCAATTTCAGGGATTTTGGGGTCCCAAATTTGGGGATTTTGGGGAATTTTGGGGTCCCAAATTTGGGGGAGTTTTTTGAGTTTTGGGGACCGAAATTGAGAGGATTTTGGGTTTTTGGGGGGGTCCCAAATTGGGGAAAGTTTGGGGGTTTTGAGGCCCAAAATTTGGGGGATTTTGGGGGGTCCTGGGAGGATTTGGGGGCCCAGATTTGGGGGATTTGGGAGTTTCGGGGGATCCCAATTTTAGGGGATTTTGGGGTCCCAAATTTGGGGGATTTGGGGGATTTTGGGGTCTCAGATTTGGGGATTTTGGGGGGTCCCAGGGGAGTTTTGGGGGGGTCCTAAATCTGAGAGATTTGGGGATTTCGGGGTCACAAAGATTAAAAAATATCCCCCAAAAAATCAGAAAATATAACCCAAAAAATTACCCAAAAAATCTCAAAAAAAGTAAAAAAAAGATCAAAACAATGGCCAGAATACCCCAAAATATCCGGAAAAATCCCCAAAATTTAAAAAAATATCCCCCAAAAATACAAAACTCTAACCCCCCCCAAAAAATTGGAAAATATAACCTAAAAATCCCCAAAAAATAACCCAGAAAAATCTCAAAAAAAAAAAACCCTAAAAAATCGAGAAAAATACCCCAAAATATCCAAAAGAATCCCAAAAATGTTTTTAAATCCCCTAAAAAAATTGGAAAATATAACCCAAAAAATCCCCCCAAAATTAACCCAGAAAAATACTAAAAAATATTGCAAAAATAGCCCAAAATATCCTAAAAAATCCCCCAAAAATTTAAATAAAATATCCCCCAAAAAAGCGAAATTATAACCCCCAAAAAGTCGGAAAAATATAACGAAAAAAATCTCAAAAATAACCCAGAAAAATCTAAAAAGAAAAACCAAAATAATCGAAAAAAATACCCCACAATATCCTAAAAAAATCCCAAATTTTTTTAAATCCCCTAAAAAATTGGAAAATGTTACACAAAAACATATCAAAAAATAACCCAGAAAAATATTTTTTTAAAAACCCTAAAAAATCGAAACAAATACCCAAAATATCCTAAAAATTCCCTAATTTTTTTTTAAAATCCCCTTTAAAAATTGGGAAATATAACCAAAAAAATCTCAAAAAATAACCCAGAAAAATCTAAAAAAAACCCCCAAAAATGGAAAAAAATACCCAAAATCTCCTAAAAAGTCCCAAAAATTAATATCAAATATCCTCCAAAAATGGGAAAATATAATCCCAAAGAATTCCCCAAAATGTCTTAAATAATCAAAAAAACAATCCGAAAAAATTCCAAAAAACATCCCAAAAACTAAAAAAAACCCTAAAAAATTCCCCAAAATTCCCCTCAAAATTCCAAAAAATGACCTTTAAAATCCCCCAAAACCTCAAAAGAATCCCAGAAAATAACCCAAAAGTTCTTTCAAATCTCCCCCAAAAATAAAAAAAAAATCCCAAAAAATCCCCTCAAAAATTCGCCAACAAATTCCCCAAAATATTAAAAATAAATCTGGAAAAATCCACAAAAAAGCCACAAAAAATCCCCCGAAATTCCTGGGAAAATAAAAACAATCCCCCCAAAAATCCTAAAAATTTCCCAAAAATCCCTCAAAAAATTCCCCAAAATCCCAAAAAAAATCCAAAAAGTTTCACAAAAAACACCAAATTTGGGGCTCCAACTCCCATTAAAAATCCAGAAAAATTCCCCTGAAAACCCCAAAAATTACAAAAAAATTTAAAAATTAACCCTGAAAGTTTCCCCAAAATGTCCAGAAAATTAAGAATTTAAAAATCAAAACATTCTCACAAAACCCACAAAATACCCAAAAATTCCTAAATACAACCAAACAAAAAACGCCCAAAACCCACAAAAAATGCCCAAAAAACTCTACCAAAAACTCAAAAAAACCCCCAAAAATACAAAAAAATCCCCTAAAACAGTCCAGAAAAAAAAAAAAGCACCAAAAACCCCAAAGAGCCCAAAGCCCCCTCAAAAAACCCCTAAAATAAACAGAAAATAAAACCTAAAAACTCCTGAAAAACACCTTTAAAAGGCCTTAAAAAAGCCAAGAAAATCCCCAAAACGACCCCAAAACCTCAAAAAAAAAATCCTAAAAAAGAAGCAGAAAAAAAAAACCTCTGAAAAACACCTGAAAAAGTCCTAAAAAACCACAAAAACCCTAAAAAAAAAAAAAAAACCCACAAAAAAACCACCAAAAACTTTAAAAAACTCCTAAAAAATTAACGGAAAAAACCCTAAAAACGCCCTAAAATCTCCTAAAAAAACCCCACAAAAATCCCTGAAAAAACCCCCAAAAAATCCTAAAAAACCAACGGAAAAAAACTCTTAAAACCACCTTGAAAAGTCTTAAAAAAAACCACAAAAAAAACCCCTAAAACAACCTTAAAAACAAACGTAAAAGAAACCTAAAAAACGCCCAGAAATACCTAAAAATAACCCCAAAAACGCCTCAAAAAAAGCTTAAAAAACCCTAAAAAACCCCCAAAACCCTCAAAAAAATCCTAAAAAAAAAAAAAGAAATGGAAAAAAAAACTTTAAAAAACCCTAAAAAATCCTAAAATAACCTAAAATACCCCCCAAAACCTCAAAAAACCCTAAAAACAAATAGAAAAAAAAAACCTAAAAAAGGGGATTTGGGGGCTGAATTCAGGAACTCTGGAGCCATTTTGGGGCAGATTTGGGGATTTAGAGCCAAATTTTGGGGCTGAATTTGGGAACAAACTTGGGGATTTTGGGATATTTTAGGATGATTTGGGATATTTTAGATTATTTTGGGATATTTTAGGGATATTTTAGGATGGATTTCGGATAATTTAAGATGGATTTGAGACATTTTAGGATCATTAGGGACATTTTAAGGATATTTTGAAAATATTTTAGGAAGGATTAAGGATATTTTAGGGTGGATTTTGGAGACTTTAGGATAATTTTGAATATTTTTGGCTCCTTCTATGGGGCGCTCTCTTCTCAGCGGCCGAGTGATCCAGTCCCATTCTGTCATCCATTGCAGGACTCTGGGCACTGACTTGATTGGCTCCACCTTTGCAGACGATGTCAATAATGCTTCTTGTAAGTCCACTGAATTAACCAGGTACCAGTCCAGCGTCTCTTTTTCCATGGGTAGCCTAATGGTGGCAGGCTCTCAACCATTCACTTCAGTAATTCTGAGACGGCCTTTTTTGATCAACGCAGCCAATTGTTCAATTTTTGAGAATATTGTTCTTTTATGTTGTAATGGTGGTGACAGCCATTCCAACACCCGTATCTCCCCCGTTTTGTTCTCGCATTGGGAGAGAGCGCCAAGCAGGTAAAAAGGGCTATTCCAAACGGTGAGGTCAGTAGGGCAATCTAGCTGTCGACAGGACACATATCCTTGTTGTACACAATTACTGATTTGCTGTAGGGCGGTATGCTGTTCCTTGGTGAGGCACACAGGGGTAGTGGGGTCAGTGCCCTTTAACAAGGGTCGTAGGGTCTCCAACAAGTGATTTGGTACTTCCACAATGGGTTTTAGCCACTGCAAGTCTCCTAGCAACTTTTGAGCATCATGCAAAGTCTTAATGTCCAAGTGCAGTTCTAATTTTTGGGGTACCACTGTTTGGTCCAATAAAGTCCATCCCAAATATTCCATGGTTTCGTTGTCTGAATTTTCTCTGCGGCAATAACAAGTGAAGATGCTGCAAGAGTGTCTCTGATGCTGTCAGCCTGCAAAGGGGAAAATGGCTGTTGCTGTGCAAACAAAATATCATCCATGTAATGATATATTATGGTAGCTGGCCACTGCTGACGTAATGGCTGTAATGCAGCATCAACATAAAGCTGGCACAACATGGGGGAATTGCGCATCCCCTCCGGCAATGACGTCCACTCAAATCTTTTGTCTGGTTCTCCACGATTTATTGCTGGTAGGGTAAAGGCAAACCTCTTCATGTCATCGGGATGCAGCCCAATAGTGTAAAAACAATCCTTTAAGTCGATGATTAGAAGTGGCCAATCTTGAGGTATCATGGCTGGATTTGGAAGACCAGGCTGCAAGGCCCCCATCGGTTCCATCTGGTCATTCACAGCTCGTAGATCGTGTACCAGGAGGTATTTTCCTGATTTATTCTTAATCACAAAAATAGGCAAGTTCCACGGACTCGCTGAGAGTCGCAAATGTCCTTGCGTGTATTGTTCCTTCACCAATTCATGGGCGTGCATAAGACTCTCCCCTTTCAAGGGCCACTGCTTAACCATCACCGGTGTATCTGTTTTCCAGGTGAGTGGAATGGGGAAAGGCCAAGCAATGGCAATTACCCCAAAGGGTGGTGATTGGTCAACGCCACCCCCAGCTGTGTTAAAATGTCCCTGCCAATCAGGGAAGAGACTGTAGGGGGCAACTGAACAACTGAAAACACAACAGATACCTGTTGCCCATCAATGCGCACCGACAGAGGCGGTGTTCTGCTTGCCAAGGTAAGTCCTCCTACTACTGTGAGCATGTTTGTTGATGGGAGCAGGGGCCAATGCTGTGGCCATGCTTCTGGAGATATAATGCTGGTGTCTGCTCCCGTATCCAATAGTCCATAAAGGGTTATACTCTGATGTCCATGGGTGATCTCAACTCTCTGTTTTGGCCTCTCCTGTAGATCTACAGTCAGGACTGTAATGCCGGTGGAGCCAAAACCCTTTCCATCACGCTTCTGTCCAGTAAGCGATGGAATACCCAATGTCATCTGCGGTAACGGTACCAATTGCGCAACGCGTTGACCTTATGTTATCTTTAGCGGGGAATAAGGGGTGTAAGCCATGATTTGTATTTCTCTTGTATAGTCTGCATCTATGACCCCAGGCAATACAAATAGTCCCAGCATGGATGTTGAGGAGTGTCCTAGTAATAATGCTCCACATTTTTGTCCTTGTAGCGTGAGAGGACCGTTTACTCCAGTTGGTATCCTTTCAGGCTGGTTCGTCATTAATGTGACATCTACTGCTGCTGATATGTCCAAGCCGAGGCTCCCTGCTGTTGCTGGCTGCAGACAGGAGGTGGCGCTGATGTCACAGTGGCAACTTGTGTCTGGGCGCGGCCGGCATTCGCGCTCCGCCGACCGTTTCCCAATGGGCGCCTGCAAGCTGTGGTGTTTTGGGAGCTAGATTGGCAGCTTTGGCACCACATGCCAGTCGCTCTGCATTCTCAGCGCATGTGTCCCCCATTGCCGCATCGGTAGCACTTGAGGTGTGATCTCGAGCCTCCCTGCGTGACTGCCATTGAGCCATTTCGGAGAGGAGCAAGAGCAGCTAACACCTGATTTTGAGTGGATTCTGCTTGCTTTTGCAGCCCTAATCCTAATTCCTTTAAGGCATCTACTAAAAATGCCTGTGAGGCTGTTGGCTGTAATGCCATTCGCTCTAGTGCTTCCTCAATGGTCCAATTATTCTCCCAGAGTGGCTAGCACCCTTTGCGTGGCCGGATTGCTATTTTGTAAGGTGCACTGCTTTAATAGTGCCCCCTTCATATATTCTGCGACTCCCACCCGGTCTATGGCCGCAGCTGCTTTGTCAATAAAACTCCCAAACGATTCCTCTCTACCTTGTTTTATGCCCATGTACGCCGGCAGCCCTCCTGGCTCTTTAACCCTCTCTATGGCAGCAGGTACCAACCGCATGGCTTCTCTAAGCTTATCTGCTCCTGCTATCATCTGTGCCTCCGTGCGCAAGTATGCCCCTAAGCCCATGAGCTCATCTATCGTCACTCCACGCAGCGGATCCCCCTGAGCTCGCTGTGTCGCAACCGACTCATTAACCAAGGCTTGCCAATGTGCATTAAACAACAATTGCTGATGCTGAGTAAATATTAACCGTACTATTCCCCTCAAATAATTTGGGCACACAATCTGCGTATTAAAGAGATAATCCAGCATCTGCCTAACAGGTTCGCTTTTTACACCGAACTGACTAACTGTGGACCGCAACTGGGATAACAACTTCCAGTCTAAAGGGGTATACTCCGCCAGATCCTGTGTGTGGTTCCCCTGAGCATCCTACTGTGGCATGTATGTAACTGGACAGGCAAGAGCAGAAGCGGCCTCCATTGCCTCATTATCCCCTATTTGCATTGCCTCTTTTGCCAGAGTAGCCCAAGCCTCCCTCCTCTGTTTAGCCATCTCCTCCCACAGGTCACTGAGTTCCCTGGGCTAGGATCTGACTCTCCGAGAGTTCTGCGCTGTTGGCGCTTCTGCGCAGGCCATTCGGGTGGGGGAGGCGGCAGGCTCAGCTCGCCCTCTCTATGGGGAGGCGGCGGGCTTAGCTCTCTCTCTCTGCTGTCCTCCAACTCGTCCTTCTCCTCCGTGCAGATGGCCCCCCCGCGTCTGTAACAAGATCCTCCATACCACACTGTTGTGAACCCTTTGGTATTAACACCTTGTTTACTGAAGGTGCAAGAGGATCGTCCTCACGACCATAGCCTATATTCCTCTTATGAGCTTCTGTCACCCTTTCTGCTGCCTTGCGCTCAGAGGCATTTTGAAGCAGTGTATTGTGCACCACCCACCATGGCTTGCCCAATTTCTTTGCTGTCTTATCATCTTCTAACACCGCTTCCCACAGTATATCCCCAAATTTTCTCCATTCCGCGAGCTCATGGACTGTATGTGGGTTAAGGAAAACGTACTGATCTTTTTAGGGGACACAGGCCTTAAAACCAAGGAATCCAGGAAGGATGGACACATTTCAAGAAAGTAATCTTAAGGGGGAAGGAGCAGCCTGTCCCAGTGTGGCAAAAGATGAGCTAGTGAAGAAAATAACTGGCCTGGCAGGGCATGGAGTTTTTGTAGGAACTCAGGGAAAAAGAGCGAGCAACTCAGGAAGTGTTTAAGGATATTGTTAAGTTATGCAGGAAGAAAAGTTGAGAGGTGAAAGCTCAATTAGAACTTAACCTGGTGATTTCTGTAAGAAGAATAAAAAATGTTTTTATAAAAAATTTATAGCAATAGGAGGGAGCAGGATAACCACAACCCTTTATTGATTGCAGTTGAGAACAGAGTAACTGAAGATAAGTAAAAGACTAAGCTACTTAATATCTTGTGTCAATTTTCAATATTAGGACAGGCTGTCCTCAGGACAAGTGTTCTCCTGAGCTGGTAGATGGGCACAGGCAGCAGAACAGCCCCTGTAATCCAGGAGGAAGAAGCTGGGGACCTGCTGAGCCACTCAGATACTCACAGGTGTGTGGGATCAGATGGTATCCATCCCAGGGGGATGAGGGAGCTGTGGATGAGGTCCCCAAGCTGCTCTCCATCATTTACCATCAGTCCTGGCTCAGCAGGGAGGTCCCAGAGGACTGGAGGTGCCAGTGTGAGCCCATCCCCAAGAAGGGCTGGAAGGAGGAGCTGGGGAACTCCAGGCCTGTCAGCCTGCCCTGGGTGCCCCCCAAGGTTATGGAACAGATCACCCTGAGTGCCATCACAGGGCACCCACAGGATGGCCGAGGGATCAGAGCCAGCCAGCATGAATTTAGGGGTGGCAGGTCCTGCCTGACCAAACTTATCTCCTTTTATGATCAGGTGACCCACCTGTGGATGCAGGAAATGCTGTGGATGTTGTGTGCCTGGACTTCAAAGCCTTTAAAACCATGAGCCACAGCATTCCCTGGAAAAACTGCAGCCCATGGCTTGGACATGTTCACCCCTCCCAGGGTAAAGAGCTGACTGGAGGCTGGGCCCAGAGAGTGGTGGGGATGGTGCTGCACCCAGCCGGTGTCCAGGCACTGGTGGTGTCCCTCAGGGATCTGTGTTGGGCCCAGTCCTGTTTAATATCTTCACTGATGATCTGGGTGAGGGGATCGAGTCCACCATTCACAAATTGCAGATGGCACCAAGCTGGGTGTGAGTGTGGATCTGCTGGAGGGCAGGTAAAGACGACACAGCCTTAAGCTGCACGAGGGGAGGGTTAGGCTGGACAATAGGAAGAAGTTCTTCACAGAAAGGGTGAGTGGGCATTGGAATGGCTGGCCAAGGGGGAGGTGGCAGAGTCACTGTCCCTCTCCAGTGGCACTTAGTGCCATGATCTGGGTGACAAGGCAGTATTAGGCCAATGGTTAGACTTGATGATCCCAAAGGTCTTTTCCAGCCTATTTGATTCTGGCATTCTGTGCACTCTGGGGCCATTGTGACACTGCAGAGCCTCGTGGAACTGAGAGGACCATGGTGACACAGTGCAGCCCCATAGAACGAGGGGTCCATTGTGGTGCTCTGGAGCCAAATAGAACCAGGGAGTGCGCCATGACACTCTGGGTCCTCGTGGAACCACAGAGGCCATTGTGACATTGCAGGGCCTTGTCTAACCAAGGGGTTTCACCATTTTGGCACTGCAAAACCAAGGATACCTTTGGGAGACTCCAGGGCCCAGTGGAATCAAGGGGCTGTTCTGACACTGCGGGGCCTCATGGAACCAAGAGGACATTGTGACAGTGCAGGATCCTGTGTAACCAAGGGGCCACGGTGACATGATGGGGCCTCCAGGAATCTGGAAGAACGTTGTGACACTGTGTGGCCTCATGGAAACAAAGACTCCATTGTGACACTGAGGGGACTTGTGGAGCCACAGAGACCTTGGTGACAGTGTGGGACCTCATGTAACCATGGGGCCATTGTGACACTCTGGGGCCTCATGGAACCAAGGGCCCACTGTGGAACTGCAGCACCAACGAGAACATTGTGACACTGTGAAGCCCCATGGAACCAAGGAGTCCATTGTCAAATATTGGGGCCCTATGGAACAAAAGAGACCAGTGTGACAGTGCAGGGCCTAATGGAACAAGGAGGCCATTGTGACAATGAGAGGCCTCATGGAACCAAGGACATCTTTGCAGATGACACCAAGGTGGGTGTGAGTGTTGATTCAGTGGGAGCATAGGAGGGCTCTGCACAGGGACCTGGACAGGTGGATCTTGGGGGTGAATCCAACAAGGTGAGGTTTAACAAGACCAAGTGCCGGGTCGTGCACCAGGGCCACAATAACCCCTGCAGTGATACAGGCTGGGGACAGAGTGGCTGGACAGCAGCCAGGCAGAAAGGTACCTGCAGGGAGTGATGGACAGCAGGCTGGGCATGAGGCAGCAGTGTGCCCAGCTGGCCAAGAAGGCCAAAGGCTGCTGGCCTGGATCAGGAATGGTGTGGCCAGCAGGAGCAGAGCTGCTGTGCCAGCACTGATCTTGCCCCAGCTCTGCACACAGACATTGCTGCTTCAGCTCCAGAGAAGGGAACACAAGGGCATCTCTGGAAAAAAACTTGGCTGGGAGATCCTTTATTTCCTTTAAAGCCAAAAGAGTGTGGCCCCTCATTGACACAGTCTCTGGCCACAGGGAAGTTGGAGAGAAACAAAATGAGAAAAGGCAAAAACAATGACATTCCTTTGTGGACAATATAAAAAACTAATACAAAGGAAAAAAAGAACAAACCACAACCAAAGCAACAAGAAGTATGAAAGATGTCTTTTAGTAGAAGTGATTGGCAGGAACTGGCCAGCAGTTTAATGTCCCTGAAAGCATCCAGTGATCAGTCTCCACACTGCAGCCTTGAGCTCCTGGTTTCTCAGGCTGTAGATGAGGGGGTTCAGGACTGGAGGCACCACCGAGTACAGAACTGTCACTGCCAGATCCAGGGATGGGGAGGAGATGGAGGGGGGCTTCAGGTAGGCAAAAAACCCAGTGCTGATGAACAGGGTGACCACAGCCAGGTGAGGGAGGCATGTGGAAAAAGCTTTGTGCCGTCCCTGCTCAGAGGGTATCCTCAGCACAGCCCTGAAGATCTGCACATAGGAGAAAACAATGAACACAAAAGAGCCAAAAGCTAAAGAGGCACTAACTGCAATGAGCCCAAATTTCCTGAGATAGGATTTGTAGCAGGAAAGCTTCAGGATCTGTGGGATTTCACAGAAGAACTGGCCCAGGACATTGCCATGGCACAGGGGCAGGGAAAATGTATTGGCTGTGTGCAGCAGAGCATGGAGAAAGGCACTGGCCCAGGCAGCTGCTGCCATGTGGGCACAAGCTCTGCTGCCCAGGAGGGTCCCGTAGTGCAGGGGTTTGCAGATGGACACGTAGCGGTCGTAGCACATGATGGTCAGGAGGAAAAGCTCTGCTGAAATGAAGAACATAAAGAAAAACACCTGTGCAGCACACCCTGTGTAGGAGATGTTCCTTGTGTCCCAGAGGGAATTGTGCATGGCTTTGGGGACAGTGGTGCAGATGGAGCCCAGGTCGCTGAGGGCCAGGTTGAGCAGGAAGAAGAACATGGGCGTGTGCAGGTGGTGGCCGCAGGCTACGGCACTGATGATGAGGCCGTTGCCCAGGAGGGCAGCCAGGGAGATGCCCAGCAAGAGGCAGAAGTGCAGGAGCTGCAGCTGCCGCGTGTCTGCCAATGCCAGCAGGAGGAAGTGCCTGATGGAGCTGCTGTTGGACATTTGCTGTCTCCAGACATTGGAACCTTTTCAAGAAGTAATTACGGTGATAATTGAGGGGAGATTTCTCACAGAAAAGGCAAAGCCCTTTCTCATAGATCCTTTCCTGCCACTAAACAACTACCCCTGTCTATGTCTCAGAGATCTTCCTTCAACTCTGTTGCTGGAGCCCTGATTGCTGCTGGCCAATGTTGTGTGAGGAGCTGGACCTTGGTCTGCAGGACACCTGGGAGTCAGCCCTGACCCCCAGTCAGTGCAGGGGCACATTAAGGGCAGAGGCCAGTCCTGGTTTTGGGATTTGTATAAAGAATGTTGAGTCAAGGCAGAGGAGCTGCCTGCATGAAGGGATGGGGATTGCAGGAGGTAGAACAAGAGATTCTGCTGCATCTAGGGAGAACAGAGAGTCCAGGGAGTCAGGCGGATTGTCTGAGGCTTAGTGCAGACTGAGGGGAGCTGCTCTGTCCCTCTCTCCTGTTCCAGCTGCCCTGCACTTGCACCTTTCTGAAATTCACTCCTGCGTTAGCCTGGGCAGCCAGGAGACACTGCTGAGAGCAGAGGGATCCCTGGCACACAAAGTGGCTCCTGCCTTTCCCGGAGTCAGGACAGTGGGCTCATTGCCAGCCTCCCAGGCTGCCCTGCCCAGAGCTCTCCGAGCACAGGGAGCTGGGACACCCCATTGCTGTGCTCAGCCTGCACAGGAGGAGCCCAAGGGCTGGGCCTGGCCCTGCAGCTGGAACTACCATTGCAGAGAGCCCCTCAGCAATGCCAGCAGCACCTGGGCAAGGCAAGGAGACAGAGAGAGAGCCGGGCCCAAGGAAAAGCCTTTCCCTGGCCAGCCCCTGCCAGGCAGCAGCAGGGCGGGACAGTGGCCCTCAGGCCCTGGTCAGCAGGGAATGGGCACATGGCCGCAGAGATGCCCTTCATCTCTGGGGCTGCTCTGCCGGCCCAGGAGGGACTGAGGGCCCCGAGCCCCCGGGCTGAGGGCTGTGCTGGCTGCGAGGGGACACAAGAGCTGTGCTGCTCAGGGCAGTGTGTGCCCTGCAGGGCAGGCCCAGCATGTGCCACATCTGGCCTGCAGCAGGGCTTCCCTCAGCACTGCTTCCCTCCCTCCCCGCCCACGGCTCTGCTCCTGTGGCCCCGGGCTCCTTCCCTGCCAGAGCTATCAGAGCCCAGCCCCTGGGCCAGCCCTGCCCTGCAGCTGCTGGGCCCTGCAGGGATTAAAGAACAGCTCCCCCAGCCTGGGCACCATGGAAAGCTGACGCTGCATGGATCTGGAGGCTGGGCAGGTGCAGGCACTTGCTGAGGTGCCAAGGAATCCTCAGGGTGATGATTTAAGAGTCCCAGCCCCTGCTCTGCCATGAACAGCTGAGTTTCCATTGCCCCCAAGCTGAGCCAGGGAAAAGTGGAAGCACAGATTCAGGAAAGCAGAGACCTAGGTAGGAAACTCCTGCCCTGAATGAGTTCATGACAGGTCCTCTCAGAAATGAGCAGGGCATGAGCTGGAGCTCTGGGCAGCCTTGGCTGCAGCCCCAGCTTCACCGCCTGCAGCCGTCCCTGGCAGCAGGAGCCATCCTGCCCTGTCCCTCTGACGGTGCCCAGGGCAGCACTGCTCTGCAGGACATCCGCCTTCTCCTCCTCCTCCTCCTCCTCCTTCTCCTCCTCCTCCTCCTCCTCCTCCTCCTGTGCCACAGAGAAACTCAAAGAGTCCTCCTGACACATCCCCCAGGCTGTGGGGTGTGCTGGCTTCAGGAGATCCCTCCAGGAGCACAGGGGACATTGCCCTGCACCCACACACTCACCATGCACAGGGCTGTGAAGATCTTTCCCCAAGTGAAGTCTCAGCTCAATGTCTACCCAATCCTGACTGCCTTCAGCCTGTCTCTGCCTGGCTCCTGTCCCCTCAAGTGCCTGCAGGCAGAGCCCTCAGCCCTGCTGGGCTGGGAGAGGAGCTGGCCCTGGGAAGAGCTGTTCCTTTAAAGCTCAGCAGCACAGACACAGCACAAGGACTTTAATGAGCCTCTTGGGGCTTGGGTGTTGTTTACATCAGACTCAGTCCCTGAGAGAGCGTTCAAAAAACTTCTCAAGAACTCAAAATTAAATGAAACACTGAACTTAAAAAAAAGTTTTAATGGATTCTGTGGAGAGACATGACTGAGAAAGTGTCCCCAGGTTCCACTTAGAGCAGGACACTGGAGGCAGTGATGACAGCTGGGGACAAACAAGGCAAAGGTGTCTCTGGTGCTGAGCAAAGCTGGATGTGTTTGAGGAATGCAAAGGGCCCAGGCCTGAGCCCCAGCCCCTGGCCAGGCAGATGCTGTCCCTCCCTCCTTGCTCAGGGCTCTTCCCGGGATAGGCACTGGCATGTGGTGATGTGCAATGCCAAGGGCAGGAGCATGGGGCGGCCCCTGCCAGACTGCTGAGCAGGAACAAGGAGGCAATGAGGCCCCAGCCCTGCAAGGGTCACTTGTCTCCTGCTCCTGCCTCAGGCCCAGGCCCAGCAGCCATGGCCAAAGTGCTGCCCAAGTTGGCTCTGGCAGGGCTGTCTTGCAGCTGCTGCCCATCCCTGTGCCCTGTGCAGCCCAGGCTGTCCCACGGTGTCCCTGCCCTGCACCTCTGTCCCTGCAGGCTGTTGGCATCCCCCATCTGCCCCAGCTGGCTGAGCCCTTCCTTTGCTGACAGCTCTGCCTCCTGCCTGCCCACACAAAGCCTGGGGCTCACCCAGGCTCCTTCTGGGGGATGTGTTGCACCACAGCCCTGCCCTGCAAGGGAAATTCTCATCTCCTCATTTCCAGTCTTGGTCTCCCCTTCTGCATTTGTGGTATAATTTCTCTATCTGGCTGTTTCCCATTATGGAGAAAAAGCTCAACTGTTTCATAATCCACCCTTCCAGCCCTTCCAGGCCACTGCTGTTCTATCCTCAGTCTCTTCAAAGGTGAGCCCTGGTACATCAGCCTTCATACATGAGTTATGTTCTTGAGGCCTGCAAATCCCAGCCTGGGAGATATTTCCGCACACTCCAAGATGTTTTCAGATGAAAACATTCTGCTCATAGTCTTAGAATATCACCAGAGGCCAAGACCAGGCAGAGCTGTCTATCCGGCCAGCTTTTGTCTGGGAGCAATCCTGGGATAGATGGAATTTTGGCAACCAAATTCCAATTTTTGCCATGGCCACTGGGCAAGGCCAGTTCTTTTTCCATAGGAAGGCAGGCACAGAGCCCTGGTGCTTCCAAGGAAGATGAGATGTGACCACCAGAAGCCCAGGCCAGGCAGATCTGGCAGGTTTTTCTCCTGCAAATACCCTTGCATACAGGAAATTTTTAGTGGGGAATACCAATTTTGTCCATGGGGTTCTGAAAAGAGAGACAGTTCTTTCCATAGGAAGGAAAGCATGGAGTCCCAGTGTTTCATGGGCAGATGAGAGGCAGCCCTTGACATTCCAAGATCTGCCAGACCCTGGCCCCTGGGAGGCCAAATCAGGCAGAGTTGTTCCATGTTCCCCTGGTTCTATGAGGCCCCACAATGTCCCAGTGGCTCCGTTGCTTCCATCAGGGCCTGAGGTGTCACAATGGCCCCGTGGTTACATGAGGCCCTGAAGGGTCCTAATTGTCTCCATGGTTCCATGAGGCCCCACAGAGCCATGGTGGTCTCTTGGTTCCATGAAGCCCCACGGTGTCACCATGGTATCCCAAAGTGTCACAATGGTCTCCATGGTTCCACCAGGTCCTCACAGTGTCACCATGGTCTCCATAAGAAGGAAACAACCAAGCCCCAGTGTTCCAGGGGCAGATGAGGGGAAGCCACCAGAGGCCAAGGGAAGCCAGATTAGATGATGCTGGCAGATTTTGTCAGGGAGCAATCTCTGGATATAGGGAATTTTAGAGGTGGAATACCAGTTTTGGCCTGGAGAAGAAGGACGGTTCTTTCCCATAGGAAGCAAAGCACGGAACACTGGTGTTTCAGGGCCAGATGAAAGGCGGCCATCAGAGGCCAAGGCCAGCCAGAGCTCTCTGTCCTGGCAGCTTCGGTCTGAAAGCAGCCCTTGAATATAGGGAATTTTGCAGGCGGAATCCCAATTTTGGCCATTTCTGCACATATCTATGATATCTAGGATGGTTTTTTCCACAGGAAGGAAAGCACAGAGCCCAAGTGTTTCAGGGGCAGAAGCAGAGAGAGAAGGCTCCTGAGAGGCCAACTCAGCCAGACCTTTCTCTCCTGGCACCTTTCATCTGGGGGAAATCCTTCGATATAGGGAATTTTGAAGGTGGAATCTCAGATTTGGCCATGGGCACCAGGATAGGAAGAAGAGTTCTTTTCATTAAGATGGAAAGTACCGAGCCCCAGTGTTTCAAAGGCAGATGAGAGACAGCTCTTCAGAAACCAAGGCCAGCCAGACCTGTCTCTCCTGGCACCTTTTGTGTGGGAGAAATCCTTGGATATAGGGAATTCTGGAGGTGGATTCCCAACTTTGGTCATGGGTGCCTGGATGTGAAAGGTGCTTTTTTCCCATAAGAATGAAAAGCACATTGATCCTGTTGCGTTCTCAAGGCGTGGCGACCTGGTTCTTAGTGCGGCACGGTGGCCCTAACCCCAGGGTCACTCAGTCCATATGCTCCTGACACCAACATGGTGGACAGCAAATGGCATTTATTGAGGGGTCACAAGGGTTTTTATAGCTTGGGCAGTCAGTGTCATTTCCTTCTGCCCACGTCTGGCTGGGTGTGGCCAGGTGCGGAGCAAAGGTCTGACTGCAGGGGGGGGATGTCCTGACTGACCGTACAGCCCGATTTCTTCCGCACGCAGATCTCTAACTCTCCACATTTCCCCCCTCCCTCATGAT
Organism: Melospiza melodia melodia; assembly: GCF_035770615.1. Classification (NCBI taxonomy): domain Eukaryota; kingdom Metazoa; phylum Chordata; class Aves; order Passeriformes; family Passerellidae; genus Melospiza; species Melospiza melodia. The sequence continues at coordinate 2,753,234 of NW_026948638.1, forward strand.
TAGTAAAAATCGTATAAAGTTATAAAATGTAGAGGTTACAAAATTTCATGGGTTAGTAAAATTAGTATAAAATTGTAAGCGTGTCAGTAACTGGCACGCCTTAAAGTAATTGTCGGCGCTCGACAAACATAATATTAACCGTTTCTAAACGCTTTTTAACGAATAGCACCAGTTTGTTTAATATGCAAGGCCCGAAGATTAGGGTTAGTAAGATTATAGCGAGTGGGCCAATTAGGGTAGAAATCAGGGTGGTGAGCCATGGGGACCGGTTGAACCATGACTCGAGCCAGCCCTGTTGAGCTTCTCTGTCCATTTTTCTTAGGTTTAGCCAGTTTCTCAGTTCGGCCACGGAGTCTCTCACGACTCTGGTGTGGTTCGCATAAAAGCAGCATTCCTCTTTCAAGGTGGCACACAGGCCTCCTTGCTGCATGAACAAAAGGCCCAGTCCATGGCGATGGTCTGGCTATTACTTTGAAAGCAACACGAATGGCTTCTCGGGCAGCACGGGTTGTTGTCATAACCTCAGGGGCCCGCAGGCCCTCAGCTTCCGCCTGGGGGGTGATCATAGTGGGATCTGTGCCCATTAGCCTCTGTATGCTGGAGTTGTGCAGTGGATGGTCTGCCCCTGTTACTAAGGCTAGCTGCTTTACACAATTGTCCTCCCATTCCTGTTTAAAAACGATCATCCCCGCCCCATCGAAAATCATCCTGCAAGTCTGTTTGATATCAACAGGAAAGCATATAATTGCCTCCAAAAACGCTGTCAATGAGTGTGGAAACCATGGCAGAATTAATCCCCCTGTCTACAACCGCTTTAACAATTGCCTGCACGTCTTTCGGGTTTCCTGGGGACTAGGTTCTTTGATTTCTGTCTGCCCGCCTCCCCAAGGACCGGGAACACCAGTGTGGCAGACGGAACCCACTCCGCGCAAGCCATTTTTATTTTCTGCCTGTCTGTAAGCAGGGTTTGATCTTTCTCTGATATCCCCTTAACCCACGCAGGAGCGCTGTAGCTAGTGATCTTGTATGCCGCTGCTCCCTTTTTGTTACAGCCCAAGTCGGTGTCGGAATCCTCCGACCAACTTTCGAGCCCATCTCAGCTTGAGTCAGAGTCCAAGCCAGAAGTTGACTGGCCGGAAATTTCCGGGCTGCTCAGCCGTTTTCTCGGGCTCCGACCCCGCCCCTTCTTGTAGGGGTTGGGCCGTTCCCTCCTGCTGGGCTCCCCCTGCCTCCTGCTGGGGGAGGTCCTTGCCCTATAAGGACCTAATTTAAATTGAGCGCTTTGATTGGTCTTAGGCTCCTTCTCGGGGGCCGCCCCTCCTCCCCGCTCACCCACGCTTGCGCTGTTCAGCGAGTCTTCTGCATTTCTGCCCCCCGTGTCATCATTCCAGCCCTGGTCACTCGCTCCAGCGCCATTATCAAATGCATATGGCGGGGGTGCGTTTTTATCAACCGCTTCGGGGTCCGATACTATAGCAGCATTCCATGCCTCCTCTGCTAGCCCCTGCCAAAATGGCCACGCGTATTCCTCCCCCTCCGATGGTGAGTCCGGTTGCTGAGGGGGTTCTGGTGTTCGCGCCTCCGTGCACCCGACCGGGTCAAAGTCCTCCGCTGTTTGCGTCGCTGCCCCTACCCCCAACTGCGGCGTGGCTAATAAACAAGTTCGCACGGCTTTCCAAGTTTCTTGCTCTTGCTGAGCTTTTTGCAGAGCCTGGATAACTCTGCCCCATGATTTGAGGGCTTTCCCTGAGCCTGAGGACATGGTTTCCTCGACAAAACCTTCGTGCAAATATCCCAAATCTCCGGATGGAGAATTTCTACTGGGCTTTCTATAGCCCCAAGCTTAATCAGTCTCGGCACTACGAGACATAAATCCTTAAGCTTACACTCGATACCCCACTGCATGTGGATCTGACTTATGACCTTCGTGATAGCATCCATGCTCCTCGCTGGTCTGGGGGCGTCCCCCCCACTGCATGAGGCCAGCTGTACAGCCACCGGTCCCTCGTCCAGGCAATCCCTGAATCCTGGGCGACGATCGTGTCCCGGGTTTAAGGCACCAGATGTTGCCTTCTCAAGGCGTGGCAACCTGGTTCTTAGTCCGGCACGGTGGCCCAAACCCCAGGGTCACTCGGTCCATAAGCTCCTGACACCAACGTGGTGGACAGCAAATGGTGTTTATTGAGGGCTCACAAGGGTTTTTGTAGCTTTGGCAGTCAGTGTCATTTCCTTCTGCTCACGTCTGGCTGGGTGCGGCCAGGTACGGAGCAAAGGTCTGACTGCAGGGTGGGGGGGGGGGGGGTCCTGACTGACCGTACAGCCCGATTTCTTCCGCACGCAGATCCCTAACTCTCCACAGCATCCACACTGGAAAGAGGCCCTACGAGTGTCCCCAGTGTGGGAAGAGGTTTCACACAAGCTCCAATCTCCTCCAGCACCAGCGGATTCACACAGACAAGAGGCCCTTCCAATGCCCCGACTGCGGGAAGGGATTCAGAGACAACTCCACCCTCGTCACCCACTGGCACATCCACACTGGGCAGAGGCCCTACGAGTGTCCCCAGTGTGGGAAGAGCTTCACCCACAGCTCTCACTTGACCAAACACCAACAGAGGCACTGGTAAGGGAAGCCCTGGAAATGCTCCAATTTCAGGAAGAGCTTCATGTACCACTCCAGCTTCATCCCCCATGGAAGGATCCACGTTGGGCAGAGCCCTGCTGACCCACATTCAGTGATCTGTGCTGGGAGGACACCTGGCTGGTTATCCTTCTGGTTTGGCCCCAATTTCCTCTTGATTTTTCTTTATCACTTCAAAACACCTGGAATAGGAATAAAAAGAAAGAAATTTATCAAAGATGTCTAAAGTTCCATCAGTTAACAGATACTTGAGCAGCAATTTATCGTTTTGGGACATATTCTGGAAGATTTGTGGTCCTTGGGGGACTTCAGGAAGTGTTCTCCCTATCTTTGCACTCCAAAAGTCAAGATGGATTGATCTGTCACCTCAAAATGATTCAGTCCCACTGAAAACACCTCAATCTTACCCTCAAGGGGCTCAATCCCATTATAAATTGCCTTGTTCCCACCTCAAAAAAACTCAGTCCCATGCTAAAATTACTCAATTCCACAGCCTCCAGGCTGAGATGGGATTGGATACAGACTGGGAGAAGTGGCATCCAAATTTGAGGGTGTGGGATCGGGATTGTGGGGGACTGGGTGTGTGGGATGTATTTTGATAGTAAATAAAATTTTCAAAACTATTAGTTTCTGTCCCATTCATTTTCCATCAGTTCCAGTTCTGTTTTTCAGAGTGTCACCTTCTCAGCTGATTGTGTTTGTGTCCTCCTTTCTCTCCTGCCTTTCTCTGCCTGCTCTGTTTCAATCTCAGGGTCTCCCTTGAGCCAGGGCAGCTCCCACCAAACACCCTGCCCTGATTTAATTCCCAATCCATGAGCTTCAACAGCCATGGGTGAAGTTATGAAGGCTGGCTGTGAAATGTCACTGTAAGATCTTGCTCCACTTGGCCTTTGGCTCCTTCTTAAGAGCTTTGCCTTCAGAGGCAGGAACATCTTTTCCTGGCTGGGAACTGGAATTCCAGCCCCTGGGAGTGTGTGCCATGGATCCCAGAGGGGCATTCCTGAGGCTCCAAGGGTGCTGCTCCTGCCGTGCCTCCCAAGGAGCTGTGCAGGGCCAGGGGACAAAGTCCAGCAGCTCTCTTGCTTCTGCAGTGCCACAAGGGCCCCTGGTTCCATGAGTTTCTGTACTGTCAACAGCAGTTCCTTGGTTCCCATGATGCCCTGCTGTGTCACTATAGATATTTGGTGTCATGAAGTTCTTCAGTGTCACAATGGCCTCCCTCACTCCATGAGCTTCCGCAGTGTCACAATGGCTTCCTTGGATGGGCAGTGTCACCATGTAGCCCTGCTGGGTCACCATGGACTCTTTGGTTCCATGAAGTTCTGGGAGGTGTGTCCATGGTCTTCTTGGATCCACAGTGTCACAATGGACCACTGGATCCACGTGGCCCTGCTGTGTCACCATGGCCCCTTAGTTCCATGGCAACCCAGTGTCACAATTGGCTCCTTGCTTCCATGTCACTTCCTCAGTGTCAAAATGGCCCCTTCATTCCATGAGGAACACAAAAGTTTCGTAGAAACATTGAGCAAATCTGCTGAACACACCTGAGAACATTTGTTTGCATTCAAGAGAGAGGTTAAAGGTGAGGATGGCACCAGCAGCTTCCATCTGCAACAGAGATCCAGGGAAAGGACAGGGACAGAGAATTCAGCTGCAAGACTCAGAGAATTCTGCTTCCAGAGATCATTTCTGCTCACACTGTCCCTTGGATAAAGGTGACACCATTCCAGGCAGCCTGGACTGAGCAGGTGGCTCCTGAGTGGAGTTTGTTGTTTAGGAAACCTTTTCAGGCTTTTCCATGCTTTCCTTCCCAACAGGAAAACTTCTCCTGGGCCTGTGTGCAGGCAGAGCTCTGAGGAGAGCAGGTGGGACATGGTGCAATGGGCTGGACATGGAGCTGCAGAGGTCAGGGCACAAGGTTCTGCTGCAGGGCACAGGGATGTCTGTGCCAGGGGGGCCATGTCAGACATGGTGAGGCTGGGGGTGAGGAGCAGCTTGTCCAAACAGGGTCAGCCCTCAAGGGGCTCATTCTTCTCTGGGCCCAGACCTCCTAAGGAGACATTCAGCATTAGGATCACTTGGGGAATACTTCTATCAGCTCTTCCCTGATCTGGAAAATAAAAAATACTCACTTGATTAAAGAAAAAAAGTATGAGGTGCATTTTGAAATCTTTCTCCTTAACAGAGCTCCAAACTGACTCCAATCAGCTCCCAAAGCGATAGAAGGAAGGAAGGAAGGAAGGAAGGAAGGAAGGAAGGAAGGAAGGAAGGAAGGAAGGAAGGAAGGAAGGAAGGAAGGAAGGAAGGAAGGAAGGAAGGAAGGAAGGAAGGAAGGAAGGAAGGAAGGAAGGAAAAGAGCTCCTGAGGGCTTTCTGTATTTTGATGATCCCCACAGAGGATTTGGGGCTTAGTCCAGGACCCTTAGGCACTGAGAGAAGGATGAAGAAGCTGCTCAAGAAGTCAGAAGCAAAATTCCAAGTGCCTTGGAGCATCACTGGGTCCCACTGAGGGCAGGGAGTGCCAAAGGCTCCCCAGGGACTGCTGAGAGCGGATCCTTGAGGCCAGGATTGCAGGCAGCCAAAGGCTCTGAGAAGGGAACTGCAATGCTGAGCAAGGCCTGGGCTGGTTGCGGGAAGCGGAAAGGCCAAGCCCTGAGCCCAGCCTGGGACAGCAGGGCCTGTCCCTCATGGGTGCCTCGGGGCTGTTTGTGGGGCAGGGGGATGTGAGGGACAGCAAGGACAAATGTCATAAATGTGTGTGACACTGCAGATCCCCATGGAACCAAGGGGCCAGTGGGACACTGTGAGGCCTCATGGAAACAAGAGGCCATTGTCAGCCTGCAGGGCTGGAACACCCCAGAACACTAAAATGCTGGGGATAACCAAAGCTTCCTTTCCTTGAGTTTGGTGCACAGGAGAAACACCAATCAGATATTCTCAGCATGGGCAGATGCAAAGAACATTCTTGGTAGGAAGGGACCCACGAGGACCATCAAGTCCAGCTCTTAAGTGAATGGCCCACACAGGGATTGAACCCACAGCTTCGGCGATACCAGCACCATGCTCTGATCAACTGAGCTAAGAGGTCAAAATGACACCAAATTTTACTGGCAAAATATGGACAGTCAAGGAAATTTGGCAAAGGGTTTAACCTAAAAACCTTTAACCCTTAAGATGCTTAGTTACCCAAAAATGTTCCAGGTAAGTAGGATCAGAAGGAGAAGAAATAGAGAACATCAGAAAGACAGAAGATCTATAGAAAGACACTCACATATGCACCAGCTGCTTGGGCTCCAGCGTCACCTAATGGAAGAACCCCAGGAGAAGGCAGGATCCAGACCATGGGCTGGTCTTGTGCTCTGGCTTTTAACACCCTGGACCTTCATGGGCCCACCCCTGGGGTGGGACTGCCAGTTGCTTGTCCAATCAGAGTCAGGCTAGGCACCAGCTGTTACTGTGTGATTGATTGGCAGCTCAGCCAATCAAAGTGGGGTTGGCACAGCATCTGCTGTGTGATTGACAGCTCTGCCAGGCCAGGACAAGGGGCGGGGCTCTGTCCCACCACGAACCAAAGCCTGACCCGGCCCTGGCCACACACGGGTATTCCAAACATCCCAAGGTATCTCGGGACATCGATGTCATCCAGCCTATGACAGCGACCCGAGTGACAATATGGAACCTCATGGAGCCATGAGTCACTTGTGAAAATGCGGGTCCAAAGACACTATGGAACCTTATGGAATCAAGGAGATCATTGTGCAACTCAGGGGCCCTATGGGCGCAAGGGTCAGTAATCAAACACTGGGGTCCATAGAAACAAGGAACTGTTGTGACACAGCGGGGCTGCATGGAGCCAAGGGAACCCTGTGACTCTGTTGGGGCTCGTGAAACCAAGAAGCCATTGTGACACTGCAAGACTTCGTGGAATCAAGGAAACCGTTGTGACAGTGTGGGGAAGCATTTAAAAAAAGGGAACATGGAACAGGTTTGCCTGGTTTGGCCTCCTGGGGACTGTGTGACAGGTCCCACTGAATTTGACATGCCAAGGGCCACTTTCCATTTGACCGTGAAGCACTGGGGCTCTGTGTTTTCCTTCCTGTGGAGAAGAACTCTCTTTCTTGTCTACGCTCACATGGCCAAAATTAGGATTCTACCTCTAAAATTCCCTATATTCAAGGGTTACTCTCCAAAAAAATCTACCAATACAGTCAAGTCTTGCCAGCCTTGGCCTCTGGTGACTGCCTCTCATCTGACCCTGCACCAATGGGGCTCACTTGTTTCCTTCCTATGGAGACCATTGTGACACTGCAGCGTGTTGTGGAGCCAAAGGGCATTGTTACACTGTAGGAACCTGTGGAACCAAGGGGATCATTGTGACACTGTGAGTGCCATGGATCCAAGGGGCCACTGTGACACTGTGGGGTCTTGAGGAGCCATGGAGACCATTGTGACACTCGGGAGCCTTGTGAAATGCAGGGCATCATAGTGACACTGCAGAGTACCATGGATGCAATGAACCATTGTGACTCTGTGGGGCCTCATGGAACCAAGGACATCATTGTGGGTCTGGTGGGCTTCATGGTCCCAAGGGGCCAGTGTGAAGCAGCGGAGCTTTGTGGAACCAAAGGGCCGTTGTGATCCTGCAGGGCACCGTGGATCTGTGGAGAGCATTGCAAGGCCCCGTGGAATCACAGAGACCATTGTGACACTGTGGGGCCCCATGGAACCAAAGAGCCATTGCGATCCTGCAGGGGCTCATGGAAGGAAGGGGCCATTGTGATACTAAAGGAACTTGTGGAAATAAGAGGATCATTGTTGCACTACTAGGCCCCAATAGAACCAAGGGGCCATGGTGATAAAGAGGGGCTTCATGGCACCCAAAGACCATTAGGACACTGTGGGGCCTTGTGGAACCATATACACCATTAAGATCCTTAAGGACTCGTGTAACCAAGGGGCCATTATGACACCTGAGGGCATCATGGAAGCAAGGAGCCATTGTGATACTGCAGGGCCCTCTGGAAGCAAGGGAACATGAAATAGGTATGACTGCCTTGGTCTCCCAGGGGTCATCTGACAGGTCTGGCTGACCTTGGAATGTGGAAGGTCACTCCCATCTGCCCCTGAAACACTGGGGGCCTGGGCTTTTCTTTTTATGGAAAAGAACTGTCCATTTTTTCCATGCGTCCATGGCCAAAATTTGGATTCCACCTCCAAATTTCTGTGTATGGAAGGATTGCTGCCAGACTAAAGCTGCCAGGACAGACAGGTCTGGCTGGTCTTTAACTCCATAGTGCCAGCATTCACGTATTTTCCGAATACTGGAAAGGGCTCTGTGCTTTTCTTTGTATGGAAAAAATCATCCTTCTCCAGGCACAAATGTTCTAAATTAGGATTCCACATTCATAATTTTGAATATCCAAGGGTTGCTCCAAGCAAACCTGCCAGGACAGACAGGTCAGGCTTGCCTTGGCCTCTGGTGGTTGCCGTTCGTCAGCTGCTGAAACATGGGGGCTCCATGGCTTTCTTCCTATGGAGACCAATGTGACATTTGGGAGCCTTGTGAAATGAAGGAGCCTTTGGAACACTGCAAAGCACCATGGATCCAAGGGACCATTGTGACACTGTGGAGCTTCATGGAACCAAGGACATCATTGTGGCTCTGTTGGGCTGCATGGTCCCAGGGGGCCAGTGCAAATCAGCAATGTGGGAGTTAGCCCGGCTGTAATTCAGAGTCAGACAGGTTTTACCCCGGAAGAACTGGACGTGAGTTTCAAGTCCTAGGAATCATTCTTTTAACTTAGGGTGAGCTTGAGAAATCCTCCATAAGCCTTTAGTGTTGTTATGCTAAGTTGTCCAAGTTCTACTCCCTTATTGGTTTATTGGTTACTTATTTCTTCTATATGATTATTGTTCTAGTTTTCTAGCCCCAAGTATCTATGTTGTTGCTTCCCCTTTGTCTCAGGTTTTAGGATCCTGCCCCTTGTACTGTGCTGGATTTCTCCATGTTTATTATTTTTCACCCTGTTATTAAAGTTCCTTTTAAACAACTCTGTTGATCCTGCTCCTTTTCATTTTCACCACACTCACCCTGAACTCAGGGAGCCAGAGATGTTTGTCACAGCCACCCTCATTGGGACATTTGGTGCCCAAACAGGGACCATGACATTCCAGGATCCCTGTGTCAGTCACGTCAGCTGGGCTTAGCTGATGGATAGGTCAGTGCTCCCTGGGATTTTAGATTGTGTCGGGCCTGGCGGATTCATCGTTGCTTCAAGGGACCTTGCCCAGGACTGGCAGGGGCAACGATGGTTTCACCTGCATAGGATTGCAGGTGGGTTTGGGGAAATGCAAGATATTTATTGCCCATTTTGCCATTGTGTTTTTACAGTATGCACCCATGTCCCATAATTAATTTGAGGTGTTGTGGTGGCTCTTCTCCATAAGGCAAAGAAAGAAAAATGGCCAGCCATATGTCCACAGTAGAAAGGAGTGTATATGGATGCTTTAATTCTCACTGTTCATGATGAAATATTTTCAAAGAACGAATAAAAATCAATCACGAGGTGGATCATTAAAAAATTTCCTGACACCTCTGGTGTCGAAATCCATACCACTGAATTTTGAGACTAAGTGGAAGTTAAATTGTACTACCTTTTGATCAAAAGGGACTCCATTGCATCCCACATACTCCCCATCATCCACACCACCCTTGAGACCCTTCACCAGCCAGCAGTGTGTTGAAAACTCAATCCATTGGTCACTCCGAACTCGGGACCTCACCCCAAACCTGCCTTTATCAGACCTTCCACGATGGTCTAAGATGGCGATGGCCATGCTCTCTTGGAGTATCATGCCCTGGAGAGTTAAGATGGAAGGAGCCTGAACGTGGCTCGAGAGCCCGACCATCCTCCCTCCATCTTGGCTCCTCCATTTCCTGCTACCACAACCTTCTCTTCTGCCCTGAACGAACCTCCAGACTCCACCCCCACAACTGTGGGTCACACCCCCACGGTCAATCATTCCACCTCCACCCTGGGCCATGCCGCCAGAATGCCAGACCAGTTGTTTGCCATCCTAAATCAAGGCCCTTCCTCCCCAACACCTGACAAAATGGCAGTGCCCTTTGCCTCAACCCTCCGGCAACAATATAACCCCATGGTCACAGATACTAAGGCCAACTGCCACACTATTTCTAATCCAAATATTTCTCCTCCAAGTTATTCTTCCTCCTTAGAAAACAGTTTGGATTCCCCAGAGCCACCTCACCCCTTTAACACCAGAAGATCCCTGGGAAATGATCTGGAAATAAGCAGTTAAGGAAGGAGACTGGCAAACAGTCTCAAAACCCCTCATTGCCCCGGTATGTTATGAAAGAAGGGGGCAGAATCCCAGGTATCAGCCATTGGTTTGAGGGGAAATCAAGGATCTGTGTAGGGCTGCTACAGACCATAGGAAGGACTTCCCTTGTTTTAATGGCCTAATGAGGCCCATGTTTACAGCACATCATAACTCCCTATGATTTAAAATATATTATGACCATGTTGTTGTCACCTACAGAATGCACCCTGTGAAAAGGGGGATGGAAGTGTGTACTAAATCGATTAATAGCGACTATGCTAATAATGAGGCAAAAGCGGAATCAACCATCTAGCTGGAGAAGGACAACACGAGCCTACCAGATGACCAAGCAGCAGGTATCCCTAGAGAAGTATTGGATGATATCAAAGAGATGGCTTTGCAAGATTTAATCCAGGTATTGGATGGTAGCATCCCAAATGTGGACTACCTTGGGTGGCTGCAGCTAAATCTTTAGGACAATCAGACCATCCTGGGTGCCTGTTAAGTAAGCAAACCAATGCTACCTCCCTCAAATTGAGTGGCCTGCTCTCAGACATAGAGACCATCAGACATGCCACCTTGCAGAACAGCAATAGAGTTTTTACTCTGGGCACATGGCCATGGCTGTGTAGACTCTGAGGGCATGTGTTGCATGAACCTCTCCATCCACAGCTAGTCAATCTACAAGGGCATTCAGGTACTGAAGGATGGGCTCAAGAAGCTTCAAGTGGAAAAAAAAAGACTGGTTCAATAAACTCTTCCAGTCCAAGGGACTAAAGGGTTGGATGATGTCTAGCTAAAACAGGACTATTAATTCTCTTAGTGGTTGTTGTTGTATTGTTAATTTTCCCATGTTTGTTTGAATGCTTTTAGAAAGTCTTACAAAATTCTTTCAGTTCCATCTTTGTTGTAAAACAGAAAGGGGAAAGATACCCAACACAGGCTCCTCATGGACTCCTTGGAGGAGAGAATTGGAGGCCAGGATGGCACAAAAACCTCTCAGAGACTCAGTGAGGAAAGGAAAATCCTTAAAAGTACCTAAAAGTATTCTTAAATCCATTAAGTACCTTAAAAACCTTGAGTATCTCAAAGCATTAATGAGCCCTGCTAAGTTTCAGTACAAAGCTCCCAAGAGACTCATTAAAGCAGATAATTGGGGCCATGATTGCACAAACCTCTCACAGAGTCTGTATCAAAAGGGAAACACCAAGTACCTTAAAATAACTGAAGTACCCTGAAGCATAAATGAGCCCCACTGAGTGTTGTTACTGACAAAGCCTCTCCAGGGACTAATTACAGCAGTAATTGGAGGCCATGATTGCACAAACCTTTCAGAGACTCCAAGGCAAAAGCCAAACCCAAAGTCTTTTGAAAAACCTGCACAGAGGCTCCCGGCACAGAGGCAGCTCCTGGCAAGGGCAGCGCTGCAGAGAGACAGCTCTGGCCAGGAGCAGCTCCTGTGCACAGCGCAGCAGGGCTGGGGCACTGCCTGCAGCCACCCCGGGCGCAGCACAGAGGCACAGAGTGGTTAAACTCAGCCTGGGCTGGGAGCACAGAGCAGAGCTCACTCAGGGCTCACTAGAGCAGAAATCATCGCAGGTTTGAAACAGTCATTCCCTGGCTGTGGGAAGAGAAGCTGCAGTTCCTGCCAGGATCTCCTGGAGCTGGCACATCCCACAGCTTTGAGGACCTTTAAGGAGGACTCTCAGAGCTGCTCCAGGGCAGGGCTGTGGCCATAGGGCAGGGCTGGCTTTCCAGGCTGCCCCAGCCCAGGCACAGTCCAAGGCAGCTCCTGTTGCCAGGCTCTGCTGCAGGGCTGAGCAGCCGGGGCTGCAGCCAGGGGTGCCCAGGGCTGTCGTGCAGAGCAGGGTCCTGCAGCCCAGGGCGCTGTGCTGGGGCAGGGACTCTGCTGCCTGCCAGGGACAGCTCTCAGCCAGCCCTGGCAGCTGCTCCCAGCGCTGGGGAGAAGCTGTGGGGGGAAGGAGCCACCCTGAGCAGGGCAGGGGCTGCTGCTGAGAGGGGCTGGGTGGGGCAGGGCTGCTCGCAGCTCCAGACCAGCCTGGGCACAGCTCCGGAGGACACTTCCCAAAGAAGGTAAGCCAGGGACTGCTGGAAAGGTCAGGAGCTTTCCTGAGAGTGTTTTCAATTTCCTACTTAGAGAAAGATGGGAATGTTGGGGTGGTGACAAAAAGTTTTTTGTATTTTTACATTTTTATATATTCGTAGGTCTCTAAATTACTATTCTATAGTTACAATACTATAATCCTTACTTAACTCTACTAAAATCTTAACTGTATTAAACCACTATTATATTCTTATATAGCTTTAATCCTGAATGTTTCTTTACCTTTCTCTTAATAACCTGACTGTCTAAATATATTCCTAAAATTCTATATAGTCTTATTCTTTTATATAGTCCTGAAATACTATATAGTCTTCTAGGAACTGGACATATAGGAGCATTTTGGGTTTTGAGAATGATCAGAATATGAGCAGTCATTATAAAAAGTGAAGGCAAAGAAGCCTTTGGACCTACTCCAATGGGTTGACCCAGGGGTGTGTAACTAGGGAAACTGAATCTCCTTTTGGATGTTCCAGTTAAATATCCTAATTATCAACCTTAATAAATCATTGAAATCAGGAGATCGGTGTACCACATCCTGAAAGGGACGCCTGGAAGCTTCCAATAAGTGTCTGATTTTTACTTTACTTTACTCTTCTAACACTGCTGCATGGGTTTTTTTTTTCTCTTTGGATTATAGACAACAGGGGGGTGAGAGAAGCAGAACAGGAATTGTAATTCCAGAATCACAGAACATTCTGAGTTGAAAGGGACACACAGGATCATCAAAGTAATGTTTGAACATTTACAGAGACTCCAGAACTGTAACTTTGGATGGTCTGTCTCTCTGCTGCTAGCCTCCCAAAGGGCCCTCAGCCATTCCTCAGCCCTGGACAGCAGCAGCATCACCTCTGCAGGGCCCAGCAGGGCTCTCCTGAGCTGCCCTTGCCCAGCTGCACACAGAGCCTGCCCCAGCCAGGGCTCTGCACACAGGCAGGTTTCTGTAGGGCCCTGGCCAGGGCACACAGGCTGGGATGGGCTCTGTGAGCACCGGCAAGGACAAGACTCCTCTCAGGAGGGAATGTGCAGGCCCAGGGAGATGCTCAGGGAAGGAGAGGGGGCTGAAGAGAGCAGAGCTGGGGCAGGATGAGGGCACGGTTGGTGTGTGGGAGGTGCCAGGCACAGCTGGGCACGGGAACACTGTCCTGAGTGCCCGGCTGTCTCTGCCCTGCCCTCTCAGGCACAGCACCACAACATCTTCTCTTGGTTCTGCCCTGCCCTGATATTGACCCTGTTACCTGCTGCTCTCAGGGAGGCTCTGGCATTTGCAGCAGCTGAGTCAGGCACTGCCATTGGCATTCCTGCCAGGCAGGGGTGTGTCCATGGGAATGGGGTGTCCAAGCTTCCCTGGCACCTGTGGGGCTGTTGGCAAAGCAGTCCATGGGAAAGGGGAATGAGCTGAGCCCCCTCCCTGAGATCCCATCATGGGCACAGCCAGGGATCTCCTTGCTGTGCCCTTCCAAGCTCTGAGCTGCCCCCCTGGGTGCAAATCTGTGCCAGAGCCTCTGGGAGTTCCCTGAATGTCCCACAGGGAAGGGCAGAGATGCCAGAGCTGAGGAAATGCTGTTGGGTTTGCCAAGGGAGCCGTGAGTGTCCTTGGCACAAGGAGGTGCTGAGACCTTGCCCAGAGACCTTGAGAGAGAGTGAGAAATTCAGGGATCCCTCTGCTCTGGGTAGCGTCTGGTTTATCCCATGGTGATCCAGGAGTGTGATTGTGCTCTGATTGCAGCCTAAGGTGCAAAGCCAGAGCAGCTGGGAACAAGCCCATCCAGCCCCTCACCTTCCTTTAGCCACAGGGAATACTTTCCCTCTCACATCTCTAAATGGGAAACTCTGAGTGCAGCTGAAATGCTGGGGATTTCTGACCTCAGAGAGCCAGGAATGATGTGTGGGGAGGCAAACAATTCCTAAAACCAACTCCTGCCCTCTATTTCCTTTAGAAATGGGAGTGCAGACACTACCAAGCCTTTCTGCATTAGGAGTGGTTCCTCTGACAAATCCTGAATATCCAGCCTTGTCCCTCTGCCCCATGGCCACAAACACAGGGCAGTGGGGCAGGGATGGCTCCTTGAGGGCCCCCATGCACAGGCCTGGCTGCTCCTGGCAAACTCAGCCTGCACAACTGGAGCTCAGGCAGGGGACCCAGGTGAAGGTTTTCCCAGAGAAGGAACAAGGGTGAGTCCCAGCAAGGCAGTCTGCAGGGAATGGCCCAGGTTTGGCTCCAAGCAGCCTCTCCTGACTTGTCACTGTCCTTTCTCCATGAACAGGTCCCCATGTGCAGCCCCAGCAAATGTCCAACAGCAGCTCCATCAGCCACTTCCTCCTGGTGGCATTTGCAGACACGCGGCAGCTGCAGCTCCTGCACTTCTGCCTCTTGCTGGGCATCTCCCTGGCTGCCCTCCTGGGCAACGGCCTCATCATCAGCGTCGTAGCCTGCGGCCACCACCTGCACACGCCCATGTTCTTCTTCCTGCTCAACTTGGCCCTCAGCGACCTGGGCTCCATCTGCACCACTGTCCCCAAAGCCATGCACAATTCCCTCTGGGACACCAGCACCATCTCCTACATTGGATGTGCTGCTCAGCTCTTTTTCCTAATGTTCTTCATTGGAGCAGAGTTTTATCTCCTGACCATCATGTGCTACGACCGCTACGTGTCCATCTGCAAACCCCTGCACTACGGGACCCTCCTGGGCAGCAAAGCTTGTGCCCACATGGCAGCAGCTGCCTGGGCCAGTGCCTTTCTCTATTCGCTGCTGCACACAGCCAATACATTTTCCTTGCCCCTGTGCCATGGCAATGTCCTGGGCCAGTTCTTCTGTGAAATCCCACAGATCCTCAAGCTCTCCTGCTCCAAATCCCAACTCAGGGAAGTGGGACTTGTTGCTGTCAGTGACTGTCTGGTATTTGGCTGTTTTGTGTTCATTGTTTTCTCCTATGTGCAGATCTTCAGGGCTGTGCTGAGGATCCCCTCTGAGCAGGGACGGCACAAAGCCTTTTCCACCTGCTTCCCTCACCTAGGTGTGCTATCCGTGTTTATCAGCACAGGCACGTTTTCCTATTTGAAGCCTCCCAACATTTCCTCCCCATCCCTGGATCTGGCCCTGTCAGTTCTGTACTCAGTGGTGCCTCCAGCCCTGAACCCCCTCATCTACAGCCTGAGGAACCAGGAGCTCAAGGCTGCATGTGGAGACTGATGACTGCATGCTTTCAGAAACATTAAACTGCTGGGAAATATCTGCAAAAAATTTGTAATCAAAGTCATCTTTGCTACTTCTTTTTGGCTAAACTGTGGAGGTTCTTTTCCTTTGTTTTATGTTTAAATATAGTCCAGAAAAAATGTCATTGTTTGTGCCATTTCCTATTTTTTTTCTCTCCATATTTCCTATGGCCACAGACTGTGTCAATGAGGGGCTGAACTCTGGGTGACTTTAAAGGAAATAAAGGACTTCCTAGTAGAGTTTTCTGCAGAGATGCCCTTTTGTTCCTTCTCTGGAGCTGCAGCAGCAATGTCTATGTGCAGAGCTGGGGGCAGATCAGTGCTGGCACAGTAGCTGTGCCCAGCAGCAGCAGCACTTGGTGTTGCCAGTGCTGCTGCTGGGGCCCTGCCCCGCTGCCCTGGTGGCCCTGGTGTTGCTGCAGGGCCTGAGTGCTCCTGGGGCCAGGCACAGCCCTGGGGGTGGCAGTGCCAGGGCTGCAGCAGGGACAGGCCATGGGCACTGCTGGGGCAGCGCTGACGCCTCAGCCCAGGGCCTGGGGGCTCCAGGCTCCTTGCCCAGGCTCTCTCAAGAACACACCCAGGCCAATGCTCAGCACAGAAAAGCCCCGTGAGCAGCCCCAGCCTGGCCGTGGGCAGGCTGGGGGCAAACAGCATGGCTGGGGCTCTGCAAGGGCCCTCGGGGAGATGGGAAGGAGCAGCAGAGCAGGGGCTGATCCATCCCCAGTGTGCTGCACAGCCCAGGGCAGCGTCCCAGAGTGTCCTCATGGAGCTGCCAACAACATCCCCCCTCTGCAGCCCTGGCCTCTCCCCCAGCTCACACAGGTGCCCCATCCTTGCAGGCACACACACAGCAGCACTGGCTCAGCAGCCCCTGTTTGCATTGCACACAGCAGGGGGAGCACCCCCATGGTGTTGGTGTGGGGACATGAACCTGAGGGAGCACAAATGCCATCAGCCCTTGGGGCCAGCAAGGGCTGGGGCACACCAGGGAAACCACTCAGCTTTGTCCTGGCCTCTGCACTCAGCCAGAAAGTTTGTTCCCATCAGCTGGGACTTTCCTGTGCCACTGCAGACGCTGTTGCTCAGAGCCAGGGCTGCCTGGCACCCCCCCAAAACTGCCCTGAGCATTTCCTTGGCTTCACCTTTGATTTCTTTCCTCATCCGTGTTCCAGATTCCTTCTTGTTGCCCATTGCTGTCCCCTCCCCTGCAAACAGCCCATCTCTGTTTGCCCTTTCCTCTCTGGCCCCACTCCCCATTGCAGTTCCTGACTGGGCACCATGGGAACGTCCCTTGGGCAGCAGGATCATCCTACAAGTGCTGCAGGAATTGTCTGCAGGCTTCTGCAGTGCTTCCTTCTGCTCTCTTGCCAGAGGCACCCCAGACCAGGGGGGCACATCTGGGCTGCTGTGTCTGGCTCTGGGGCTCCCTGTTCTGGGCAGTGAGGAGGAGCTGCAGAGGCTCTGCAGGACTGACAGGATGGGCTTTGGGGCTGGCAGGAGAAGCTGAGGGACCTGGGCTGCTGGAGCTCCTGAAGAGGAGGCCCAGGGCTCCTCCTGCAACTGCTCCAAGGGTGGTTTCAGAGAATCCCAGAATCAGCAAGGTTGGAAAAGACTTTGGAGATCATCAAGTCCAATCTGTGCCCTGACACTGCCGTGTCTCCTCTGAGCCTCCTCGAGGATAAACAACTTCAGCTCCCTCAGCCACTCCTCAAAGCTCTTGTGCTCCCTCCCCAGCATTGTTGCCTTTCTCTGGACACGCTCCAGCCCCTCCATGTCCTTCCTAAATTGGGGGCCCAGCACTGCAAACAGCACTCGAGGTGCTGCCCAAGCAGTGCCCAGCACAGGGGAAGAATCCCTGCCCTGCTCCTGCTGGCCACACCATTCCTGATCCAGGCCAGGAGCCATTGGCCTTCTTGGCCACCTGGGCACACTGCTGGCTCATGTCCAGCCTGCTGTCCATCACTTCCTGCAGGTCCCTTTCTGCCTGACTGCTCTCCAGCCCCTCTGTCCCCAGCCTGTAGTGCTGCAGGGGTTGTTGTGGCCAAAGTGCAGGACCCGGCACTTGGACTTGTTAAACCTCACCTTGTTGGATTTAGGCCCTGGATCCAGCCTGTCCAGGGCCCTGTGAAGAGCCCTCCTACCCTCCAGCAGATTCACACTCACACCCAGCTTGGTGTCATCTGCAAATTTGGTGGTTTTCTATTTTTTTCACACATTTGATAATCATTTCCCCAAAATCATTACAATATTTCCCCTCCCCTTAACCCATGTGTTCTTCTCTCCTGGAGGTCTCTGCTGGTCCCTGGTGGTTGTGGACCCCAATGTTGGGGCCTGGCTGAGCTGGCAGGACACTGAGGCTGCTGAACTTCCAGTTTCCCTTTTCACACAATGGGCATTGTGTGGTTTCCACAGGCCTGGGGAAAACGAGCTCCAGGTGGAGAACGAGCTCCAGGTGTCAGCTCAGCTGGTGGAGACAATTTATCGTCTGGTAACATGAAGTCACAGAGTGGGTTATGACATCACAGAGTGGGTTATGTGAGGTCACTGAGCAGCTATGTCATCATAGGCCATCTCTGTGACTTCAGAGATCCAGCTGTGACATCACAGGGCAGACTATGACATCACCGACTCTGGTGTGACAGTCGAGACCAGCTGTGTGACATTGGAGAATGGGCTGTGACATCACAGAACAGGCTGCGACATCACAGAGGGTCTGTGTGACATCCCAGCAGGGCTGTGTGAGGTCACTGTGTTGGTCACTCTGCCCCAGCTCCCCCTCACAGTTTTTCCCAACAACTCCAATGCTGTTCATGCCCAGCGTGGTCCCTGTCCCCCGGGACCCCCTGGCCCACCTGGAGCCACAGCCTCCACCAAAGGATGTTCCACAGGATCCACCTCAGAGACTGACATGGGGACAAGGGGCCAGGGCTGTGTGACCAGGACATCAAGGACGGGGATTATCCAGGTCACCGTGGCCTGGTTTGGGTTGCCCAGGGCAGGAAAGATGTCTGGCAGATGGAGTAGGGTCTGGGAAGGGCCTCCAAGGTGGTACTGGAGCCCTTGGGCTGTGAGCAGAGGCTGAGGGAGCTGGGCTGGTCCAGCCTGGAGCAGGGAAGGCTGAGGGGCTCCTCATCCCAGCCTGGCAGTGCCAGCGAGGAGGGGATGGAGAACACAGAGCCAGGCTCTTCACCGGGGACTGGGGGGAGACAAAAGCCAATGGGTGGAAGGGGAAAGAGGGGAGATCAGCCAGGGCATGAGCAGATGAAATGAGTCAGGCTGGTTTCAGCATTTCCTCAACACCAAGAGCAGCCTGACCTCCCTTCTCCATCCACCACTGACAGCTTTGCAAATCAGGAATTGTTGGAGCCGTTTTCCCCACACTCCAGAAGGAGCATCCTGATACAAGAACTTAATTGTGTTTATACCCATCACAAAACGCTGTTTGTCTGAAATTAATTTTAGTATGGAAATCACTTGTGGATATTGAACATCAGATGCTGCTGGGACATTGCACATAGCTCAGGGAAGAGCGTGATTGTTATTAAATTGTTTCCTGTTCAACTATGGTCTGTTGGCCATGAAGGGAAACTTTCTGTGCCTCTGAGTCTCACCAGTTCCTGACCCGCAAAGGACACAAACCTGATGAGTTGTGGTTCCCACTCCAGTGGCTGAACTTGCACCTCCCTCCATCCCCAGAGCAGAGCTCCCTTGTCCCTGAGAGTCCCTGGCAATGCATGGATGAAGGAAACAGGACAGGCTGGGGGATCAGGGGCAGGGCACAGCCAGGGATTTGGGGTGGCTGTGAGCCCAGGGCAGGACCCGGCCCTTGGCCTTGGTGAACCTCGGCCAATTGTTCTGGGCCCATGGCTCCAGCCTGGCCAGATCCCTCTACAGAGCTTCCTGCCCTCCAGCACAGCCACACTGCCACCTAGCTTGGGCTCACCTGGGAACTGACTGAGGGTGCCCTCGATGGCCTCATCCAGATCAGCAATAAAGAGATTGAACTGACCTGGCCAAAATCCTGAGCCCTGGGGACAGCCCTGGATGTGACTCCATTCCTCAGCTGCTCTGAGTGCCAGGAGTTGGGTGAGGGAAATGGCGGGGTGGGGGTAGGAACAAAGTTTGATTGACTGTCAGCCATGAAGGGTCTTGATTTTCATATCGGCTCAGACTGCATTAGGAGGTGCTGGGGATCAATATCAACTGGGGATTGCTGATATCAATCTATAAAGAAGAAAATAAAACAGGACAAAACAGTTCTCTCTGCAGTGTTTTCAATATGGTGTATTCACTTTGAATAGACTTCTGAAATCTGTCTAATTAACCACAGAAGATCTGAAAACTTAGATTATTCCCATGGGATTTTCTTGTTTGGGGTGTTTTGAACAAATGTTTATGAGCATTTCTCACTTAACTCCTGAAGTCAAGAGGTACTGGGGACCAATATCAACTGGACATTGCTGATACCAATCTATAAACAAGAAAAGAAAACTGGACAAAACCAGTTCTCTCTGCTTAGTTTTCAATATACCATATTCATTTTAAATACACCTCTGAAATATGACTAAGTAACCACAGAACAATTGAAAACTTCAAATTTTCCCAGGTGGTTTTCTTGTTTAAATGTTTTAAACAAATGTTTAATAGCCCTTTTCACTGAATTTCTCAACTGAGTAGCTCAGGAAAGAGAAGGCCTCTGGAGGAGTAAAATTCATCAGCAACCTCCAAGCGGCTGAGGATCCATCCACATCAGAGCAGCAATGAACAGAAATGGGCACAGCTTTGTGGCTGCCCCACCTTTGGCATGGGCCCTGGGCCTGCGGCAGGAGCAGCTCTTGAGGGCCCCAAGGCCGGGGCTCTTGTGCTGCCCTGGGCAGATGGGATAGCAGCAGGGGCTGCAGAGCTCTCAGCACCGCAGCCCGAGGGGAGCAGGGCAGCCAGGGAGCCTCCTTTGGCCTTGGCCAAGCACCTTCCCCCATGGCTGGGGCTGAGTCCTGTAGCAGCTGCAGCTGCTGCTGTGCTCTTGCCAGGGGCTGGGGCCGTGGGGCAATGCCCAGAGCATTTGTCACAGCCAGCCTCTGTGCCCAGCCCTTGGCAGCCCTGGCTGCTGAGCCCAGCTTTGGCCTGGGCTGAGTTTGTCTGTGGCCCAAATCCATTCTCCTGTGGGGCTCAGGGCCTGTTCCCAGCCATGGCCAGCCCTGGCCAGTCTCTCTTCTGGCCCAGAGGCTGCCAGAGCCCGGGGCAGGGCTGTCTGTGCAGCCCCACAGGTTCCAGGGGCTCTGCAGGAGCTGGCAGAGGCTGCCCAGCAGGGAGGCCATGGGGCACAGAGCCCCAAGGCTGCTGTGGGCACCACAGCACAGGGGCCGTTCCCAGCCGCAATGCTCCTGGCCTGGGCTGGGCCTGCACAGGGGCTGGGCCACCATGGATGGGCCAGCACAGGGCCACAAAGGGGCCACGCAGCCGCTGCCGGAGCTGACAGCAAGGCCAGGCACACACAGGGAATTGCTGAGCATGGCCTGCGCTGGCCAGGCCTGACTGTGCCAAAGGCAGAGCTCAGCTGCCCTTGGGGGCTGCAGCAACAGTCCAGAGCCCAAAGAGCCTCCATGGCTGTGCTGGAGACCAAGGCTGCAGGAGGGAAATGCAGGGTTGCTGTGGGATGGGGAGGGCATTGAATTCCAGCACACAGCTCAGCTCTCTGATGATCCCGACACCATGCTGGGCCCTGTTTCAGACTGGAGCAGAGCAGATGATGATGGGTCAAGAGCCCTGCAGGGCCATCAGGGACCTGCAACTTACAAGGTGCTCTGTTCTCCCTCAAGTGCTCTCTGAGAGATCCAATCCCAGCTGGGCATCTCAGGGCACAAGTGGCACTGGCTGTTCATGGGCACATAACTGATGTCAGCCTGGATAGGGGCACAGCTTTTATTACCTGTTAGTTTCATAAAATACAAGCAAATCTTTATTATCTGGGTCATTTAAGTACTGTTAAGAAATGGCACAGTTTTCCCATCTGGAACAGGAATTTCCTGGAGGTGTACAGATGACAGGAGGAAAAATACTGATCTTGCCTTCTACTGGTGTGACCAATATTTTGTTTATTACTTCCTCTCCATTTTTCTTCAGGTGTTTTCAGCTCTTCTGTTGAAATGGCCATGTCTAAGCACATCTCTTCCTTTACAGCAGGTGGATCTATGTACTTCTACTGCTCTCTGTTTTCCTCCTCTAGATGCTCTCTGGTCATTCAAGTGCCTCTCAATGACTGGCTTCATGCTTTGAGCTGGATGAAATTGCTCAATATTTCTGAAGTTCAAATAAATATATAATAAATATCCTTTTAATTGTGTTTTTATCTATCACAGAATTACCTTATGTCTTTGTCTAAAACTGTTCCTGTACAGAAATCTCTTGGGGATGGTGGACATGTCAGATACCGCTGGGACATCACAGAGAGCTGAGGAAAGAGCTGTGATGGTTATTAAACTGTTCAAATACTTAATTTGTGTTTGTTTGCAAGAAACCTTTCTGTGCCTCTGAGTGTCACCAGTCCCTGACACCAAAGGACACAAACCTGCTGAGTTGTGGTTCCCACTGCAGGGGCACTTGGACCTTGGCTCTGCACAGGAGAGCTCTTCATCTCCTTTCTCTCATTTCCTCCCCCTGGGCATGGAGACAGCTCCTGACTTCAGCCTGTGACTCGTGTGTGCAAAGAGCAAATCTGGGCAGAATCAGGGCAGGAAGGGTTTGGGGGGACCTTGGGATCTGTGCTGGGCACAGAAGGTGTTTTCCATTGCTCTCAGGCTGTCTGCTGTAGAATGTGGATTTAATACCCAGCAAAGGAATGACTTTTGCATTTGATGGAGCTGTGGCTTGCCTTGGCTTTATTGGCTGACAAGAAATGAACATCCCTCTGTGTCTCAGGCAGCTCCTTCTCCAAGGAAAGCAGGTGGGAGCTGGAGCCAAGGAGCTGAAAGCTGCAGGTGCATCCTGGGCTGGAGGGAGCTCAGATTTGCACAAGGCTGCTCTGAGTGCCAGGGCTTGGATGGGGGAAATGGTGGGGTGAGGGTATGGACAGAGTCTGATTGATTGTCAGCCATGAAGGGTCTTGATTTTCATATCTATTCAAACTGAATGAGGAACTACTTGGATTCACTGTCAATAAGAGACTGCACAGACTGATTTGTGAACAGGAAATGTCCCAAACAGGACCTTAAAAATCTTTTCTCACTGTCTTTTTAAATATAAGGCATTCACTTAGAACACACTACTGAAATCTATCAAATTAACCACAAACATTTGAACACTTAAATCAAATCAACACTTAAATCAAACTCCAGAGGCTTGGGTTCTTAAGGTGTTCTGAGTGTTAATGATCTTTGGGACACTGAATTCCTGCACTGAAGAGCTGAAGGCTGAACAAGCCCCTGCATCAGGAAAATTCAACCGCAGCCTCCAAGGTGCTGAGGATGTCAGCAGCCCCCACTGAGGCCATCCCTGCCCAGAGACCGTGGGGGAATGGGCAGACAAGGAGAGCGTCCCTGGGGCTGGGGCAGCACAACTCAGAGGCACCAGCGGCTCCAGCTGGAAAATGGAGTGTGGAATGTGGCTGGGGAAGCCCTGCCTGGGCTGTGCCAAGCAGGACAGACAAGCCCTGCTCCCATCCACTAAAAAACAACTCTCTCAATGAGATATTTAAAAGAAATTACAATTGTTTGTGTACTCTGAGATGGACTCTCGTGAGAAATACCAACAAGATATTCTCAGGAGCTTAAAACAACAAATCAGCCTTTACTGACAACTTTAGAAAATCAGACAAGCTTTGCCAAAAGATTTATTATGACAGTGTAGTGGTTTTTAGTTTGTTAATTTAAGATTTTTCTAACCTTGAGATTTTTTAATTAATTTATTGATGAGCGTTCTGGGTTTTAGTTTCAGTTAATTATTTATCAATTTACTTTTATTACTTTTTAAAACTCTTCTATGTCAAACTATGGCAGATATTTGATCAACAAAAAACACTTCTCAAAAGCATTGACTTGGCCCATTCAACTTCACACTCTAAGCCTGATTAACTTAATGTTAATCAAAATTTGCATGAGCACAGAAACAGAAGAAGAAGACATAGAATGAGAAAGACCAAAAAGATACTGAGAAGCACACAGACAGCTGCCACCTCCTGGATTCCAGCACTGTTCAAATGGAAATTCCAAGAGGAGGTGGGATCAAGATGTGTGCTTGCCTTGTCGTCAGCCTAAAATACCCCTTGATCTTGCTGGGCCCTTCCCCCAGGTGAGTCTTGGGGTCATTTGGTTCTTCAGGAGCTGGGCTGGGGCTGCAGAGGTGGCTGTGGAGCATTGCCTCTGCTGTGCCAGGGACTGGCAGCCACTGCTGGGCTGGGATAGAGGCTCTGGGGGGATTGGGGTCACAGGGCAGGGCAGTGCTGGGGTTCCAGGGCAGGGCAAGGCTGGACCTGCCCCTTCCTCCCCCACACACTAAAAGTTTCAAGCCAAAAAATCTTCTCCAGTCTGCCACAGTAAGGCAATGTTGGACGTGAAATCCCTATTCTGGTCATGGGCACCTGGCCGAGAAGGACAGCTCTTTTCCATAGGAAGGAAAGCACAGAATCTTGCCAAGTGTTTTGCAAGATGAGAGGTGACCCTCATGAAACCACTGCCAGCCAGACTTTTCCTGGCAATATTCCTATGGGAACAATCCCTGGATATAAGGAAATTTGGAGGTGAAACTGCAATTCTGGCATACGTGCCTGGAGCAGCATGTCAGATCTTTTCCATAGGAAGGAAAGCACGGAGCACCACTGTTTCAATAGTGGATGAGACCCTCAACATGCCAAGGTCAGCCTGACCTCTTGGGTGGTCAAACCAGCCAGACCTGCACTGTATTCCTCTGTTTTTATGGGGCCCTGAAGTGCCACAATGGTGCCTTGGTTCTGTGGGGCTCCACACTGCCACAATGGCTCCTTGATTACAAGAAGATCTGAAATGTCACAATGGACCCCTTGTTTGATGGGATCCCACAG
Organism: Melospiza melodia melodia; assembly: GCF_035770615.1. Lineage (NCBI taxonomy): Eukaryota > Metazoa > Chordata > Aves > Passeriformes > Passerellidae > Melospiza > Melospiza melodia. The sequence goes on from NW_026948638.1 coordinate 2,777,587, forward strand.
TGTCACAGTGGCTCCCAGGTTTCAAAATTGTCCCAATGATTCCATGAGGCCTTGCAGTGTCACAATGGTCTCCATGGTTCCCCAGGCCCCACAATGTCTCAGGACTCCTCTGTTCCATGAGCCCTGCAATGTCACAATGGAGCTTTAGACCCTGGAGTTTTGCAGTGTCACAATGGTCTCATTTTGGTTCCACAGTCTCACAATGGTCCATTGATGACAGGAGGTCCTGCAATGTCACAATAGACCTTTGGCTCCATGCAGCCGTGCAGTGTCACAAAGGCCTCTTGGTTTCACCAGGCCCCATAGTATCAAAATAGTCCTCTTGGTTTTGTGGTGACCCCCAGGGTCACAATGGTCTCACTGGTTCCATGAGGCCTCACAGTGTCACAATGCTTTGCTTATGGATCCTCATAGTGTCACAATGATCTCCATGATTCCATGAGTCCCCTCAGTATAACAATGATCTTCTTGGCTCCATGGTGCCCCACAGTGTCACAATGGCCCCTGGGTTCCATGAGGCTGTGAAGTGTCACAATGGCCTCTCCATGATTACATAAGGACTTGCAATGTCTCAATGAACCTTTGGATCCATGGGGTCTTGCTGTATCACAATGATCCCTACATTCCATGGAGCCACACAGAGTCAGCACGATCCCCTTGGATCCATGAGGACCAGCAATGTCACGGTGCTCTCCATGATTCCATGAGGCCCCGCAGTGTCACAGTGGTCCCTTGGTCTCACAGGCCCCACAGTGTCACAATGGTCCCTTGGTTCTATTTGCCCTGTGCTGCTGCATTCCCCCTTCCCCTTCTCAGGCCACCCTGCCAGCTGAGAAATGCTCCTTGGGTCTGGGCCTTGGCCAACAGCCCCTGGGCTCAGCTCCTCTGCAGCTCATCACAAACACTGTCTGCTCCAGGCACTGCCGCTGCCCAACCAGCTCCTGGTTCCTTAGCAGCAGCCCTGGGAAGTGTTTGTGTTCCCTCAGTGGCACAACATCCCTGTTCTCACACTGCCAAAGAAAGCTGTTGATGTCAAGTGTGGCCTGGATGAACCATTGCTGGGACTGAAGCCCCTCTCTTGGGGCCCTACAAACAGCGCTCCAAAAGGAGCCCTTGGAGCTCTCCTGGGCCAGCCACTCCCTCTGAGTGGGGCCTCTCCCAGCTGGGAACTCTCCCGTTTGCTGCACTCAGGGGTCCTGAACAACCACAGAGCCTGGGCTGCTTCCCCCACTCCTCCAGGCTCAATCCTTGACCCACTGGAGAGATGCCAAAGGATCCCCAGTGAGCATTCTCTGCCCTCAGGGGAATTGCTCACAGGTGCCTTGCACTGACTCTTTGTGTCTGTGTGCACACAGGAGTGCCTGTGCTGGGGAAATGTGGCAGAAATGCTGCTCCCTGAGGGGTTTAAGTGCCTTTGATAGCTGAGCCACTCAGGCCTGTAAGGGTGAGTCACAAGCTGTAAGGTATGTTAAATGCTCCTAAGGGTTGTTCTTTTACTAAGTAATGAAGTTTAGTATAAGTTATAAGCTAAGCTGAATATTGTTAAGTGTTATTCAACTGTGAAATCATTAAGTCCTAGGTTATAAGTAAGGTTAAATACTGTCAAGTGCTGTTCTTTTGCTAAATGCTGAAGTCTAAGGTATCAGTCAAGATCTGTTAAGTTTGGGCTCTGTTTAGCTTTTTGGCTGCATTCCTTTTTTCCTTGCCCACACTGTCCTTTAGCCACACACACATGCATGCACACACACATGGACATTTCATGGTTCATTTCTGGTTTGATTGCCTGAATTTTGTTTGGTTTTGTAGTTGCTTTGTTTCCTTGGTGTGCCTGAAGTGTCCAGTCAGGAGCAGAGTGACTCTTGCCAAGGAACTCTGTGGTGCTGTCCCTTAACATTAAATCTGCTTTTTGATGATCCCTTGCTGGGGATATTTTCAGCACTCTCAGCCCCTCGTTGGTAACAGGGTGAAGGAGCCCTGGCCCAGGCTCTGGCCCTGGGGGACACGGGGACGCTGCTGGGGGGTCCCTGTCCCCCTGTGCCACTCCCAGGGCCCCGGCCCCCCGTCCCCGTGTCAGGCTCTGGGGTCGGTCTTGTGGAACATCCTCTGGGGGAGGCTGCGGGGCCGGGGGAACCCGTGGGGACAGGGGACCCCGCTGTGCACAAGCAGGGTTGGACTGCTCTGGGGGGAGCTGTGAGAGGGGCTGGGGCAGAGCGACCTCCCCAGTGACCTCACACAGCCCCTGTGATATCACACAGCCTCCTGTGATGCCACACTGCTACCTGTGATGTCACACAACCACTCTGTTATGTCACACACAGTCTCCATATGATGGCATTCAGCTGCTGTGTGATGTCAGAGAGCAGCTTTGTGATGTCAGTCACCCTGTGATGTCACAGCCTTCTCTGTAACATCACACAGCTGCTCTGTGATATCATACTCCCTGTCACAACCCACACTGTGATGTCACAGAGCCGCCTTCTATGATGTCACAGCTAGCTCTGTGATGTCACACCTCCCTCAGTGCTGTCATACAGCCCCTTGCTGACATCCCAGCTGCTCTGTTGCCCCATGACATAGTCCCAGAGGTGCTGCTGTGAGACAGCCCCCTCTGGGACATGCCACAGCCCCTGCCAGTGCTGAGCCCCTGTGAGCTCTGTCTGTGCCCTGCTGGTGTCCCTGAGGGGCCCTGGCAGTGCCCCAGCCCTGCTGGGCTGTGCACAGGAGCTGCTCCTGGCCAGAGCTGTCTCTCTGCAGGGCTGCCCTTGCCAGGAGCTGCCTCTGGGCCAGGAGCCTGGCCCAGCTCATCAGCACAGACACAGCACAGGGACTTTAATGACCCTCTGGGGCTTTGGTGCTCTTTGCATCAGACCCAGTCCCACAGAGTGTGCTCAAAGAACTTCTCAAGAGCTCAAAGTGAGACTGAAGCACTGAAGTTTCTTGTACTTTAAAGAGATCCCTTTGAGGGACAGGACTGAGAAGGTGTTCCCAGGTTCCAGGGAGAGCAGAACACTGGAGGCAGTGATGACAGCTGGGGACAAGCAAGGGAAACGTGTCTCTGTTCTGAGCACACCTGGATGTTTTTCAGGAATGCAAAGGGCCCAGGCCTGAGCCCCAGCCCCTGGCCAGGCAGATCCTGTCCCTCCCTCCTTGCTCAGGGCTCTTCCCGGGATGGGCACTGGCATGTGGGGATGTGAAATGGCAAAGGCAGGAGCATGGGGCGGCCCCTGCCAGGCTGCTGAGCAGGGACAAGGAGGCAATGAGGCCCCAGCCCTGCAAGGGTCACTTGTCCCCTCGTGGCCTCAGGCCCAGGCCCAGCAGCCATGGCCAAAGTGCTGCCCAAGTTGGCTCTGGCAGGGCTGTCTTGCAGCTGCTGCCCATCCCTGTGCCCTGTGCAGCCCAGGCTGTCCCACGGTGTCCCTGCCCTGCGCCTCTGTCCCTGCAGGCTGTCGGCATCCCCCGGCTGCCCCACCTGGCTGGGCCCTTCCTTTGCTGACAGCTCTGCCTCCTGCCTGCCTCTGCCTGCCCACACAGAGCCTTGGGCTGCTCAAGGCTCCTGCTGGGGACGTGCTGCACCACAGCCCTGCCCTGTCAGGGAAATTCCTTTTTCCTGGTGCCAGTCTGGGCCTTCCCAGATGCCCTTAGCATTAATTCTTCGTCTCTCTGGGTGTTTTCCATTATATCAAAAGGATCCACCATCCCTGAAGTTGCTCTTTAAACACTCTCATGGCTCTGCTCCACTGTCCTCTGTCTCCAACCCACTGAGCACAGAGCTCCATTGTCCCTATACAGTGCTCATGTGCCCAAGGCCTCCAAACCCCTCCTTGGGACACCTCTGGGCCCTCTCCAAGGTGTTTCCAAATGAAGACATTCAGTTCATAGTCTAAAAAAATCACCAGAGGACAGGGCCAGCCTGACCTGTCTGTCCTGGCTACTTTTGTCTGGGAGCAATCCTTGGATATATGGAATTTGGGAGGCCAAATTCTAATTTTGGCCATGGTCCCTGGACAAGAAGGCTGGTTCTTTTCCAGAGGAATGAAGGAACAGAGACCCTCTGTTTCAGGGGCAGATGAGAAGTGACCACCAGAGGCCAAGGCCAGCCAGGGCTGGCAGGTTTTGTTTTGCAAGATACCCTTGCATAGAGGAAATTTTTTAGGGAGAGTACCAATTTTGGCAATGGGCATCTGAAAAGTGAGATAGTTCTTTTCCATAGCAAGGAAAGCACGAGCCCCAGTGCTCCAGGAGCTGATGAGAGGCAGCCCTTGACTTCCCAAGATCAGCCAGAGCTGTCATCACGTGGCCCCTGGGAGGCCAAGCCAGCCAGACCTGTTCCATGTTCCCTGGGTTCCATGGGGCCCCACAGTGTCCCAACGGTCCCTTGCTTCCAGGTGGCCCTTGGGGACGTGGTTTTGCGGTGATGATGGTGCTGCCAGGGTGCCGTGGCACTAGGTGAGCATCAGGGTCTCTTCCCACCTCGATGACTCTGGGATTCCCTGCTGAGCGCTCTGTCACCAATCGTGTCCCACGCGTGCTGTTTAGGGCCAGCCCCAGCAGTGACTGTGGGTGCTGGGGAGATGCTCCAGGCGGGCCGGGGCAGCTGAGGCTGTGGGGCCATGTCCAGGCCGAGGCTGCCCGTGTGGCTCCCTGGGGCCCCGCGCAGGGAGTAGCCGCCATCGGCCGGCCTGGGCTGGGCAGGGCCATGGGCATTGCTCCTGCAGCTGCTGCGCCAGGCAGGCCCAGCAGAGCAGCGCCCACAGTGCCCGCCTGAGGCGGCCGGGCCGTTTGCTCGGGGCAGCGCTGCTGCCTGTGGGCCTGCGCTCCCAGCTGGCCAGCTGAGGCGCCGCCAGGGCTCTGCGGGGCAGGTCCCTGGCTCTGTGGCCCTGCCTTGGGCCCCTGCTGGCCCACGGAGCCTTTGCTGCACAGGGAGGGAAGTGAGGCACACAGGGACTCCGCTGCCTGCTCCCCAACCCAGACCTCCTGAGGGATGGGTAGTGGTAGCCCATCTGCCACAAGATCTGCCAGCCTTTGGGCCCTGCCTTCTCCTTTGGACAGTTCGTGGATGCTGACTTCATCCCAGTCACTGTCCTCCTCCTCCTACAGCAAGGGAGTGGGCCCGAAGCTGAAGATGCTGTTACCTTCACAGCAGTCCTGTGGCAGGTCTGTGCTGCTGCTTTCTTCCTCCGTGGAATCATCTCGGAGTTCTCTGAGCTCTGGTTCACTGCAGTCTTCCCAGCTGGAGAGGTCTTGGGAGCTGCTGAACTCTCCTTGGGACAGCTCTGGCTCTGCCTCACCTTGGCAGTCTTGGGACAGCTCAGTCTGGCTGTGGGATTCCCAGTCTTCATCATTGCCAGCTGAGGTGCCCTCCTCACTCTCCTTCTCTGCCAGCACTGAGCTCTGCTCTGCCTCTTCCAGCTGCTCCCTGGGGGTTTGGACTCCCAGTGGACTGGGTGAGGGGCTGGAGGGCAGCAGGGGCTGTCTGGAGGAGCAACTGGGCTCTGTGTCCCTGCTGATGGCACCTCCTCCCTGGGGGCAGGAGAATGTGCCTGGTTCTCCTGGCTGTTCACACTTCCTTCCCCTCACTGGCTCAGCTTTGGCTCAGTCACCTCCTTTTCCATTGGGGGCAGCTCCTGGACTGTTGCCCTTTGTTGCCACTGGCGGGGCTGTTGCTGTGCCTGATCTCCCCACAGCACCCTCACAGCCACCTTCCACTGCTGCAACTCATGGGCACTCATTGCTCTGCATGGGGACGCTTCCTTGGCTGCCATTGCTGGCACCGACTGGGAGAATTCATAGCTTGTGGCCTCTTCCCTCAGGCCAAGCTCTCGGGCCCCAACATCTCCCCACTTGTTATCTCTCTCAGGTTTCTTCTCTTCCTCCTCCTCCTCAGTGTCTGACCGTGGCCACGCTGAGGCACCCACTGCCCCCACCAAGTGCCCGCTGAGGGCCTGGTCTTGCCCCCAGCTGGGCAGGGGGCTGGGTGACTGGAAGGAGTTGAGCTTTGTCTTGCTCTCTTCCATCTTGGAGCTCCTGTAGCACGGACAGATCCCGGGAGCTGCTTCCTTCCAAGAGAGCAGCTGTCACGGGACTGGGCACCCCAGGGCTCTGCGCCCCTTATATACACCCTCAGTCACGGTGGGGCTCTCTGATGTCACAATGGTCTCTGGGCACTACCATGTCCTACATCATCAAGGGCCCTGTGTGACAAAGGGCCACACCCAGCAACCCTTCAGCGGCTGAGCCCACTGGAAGCTGCATGGAGAAGCCCCTGGCCTTGGGCACTTGCAGCCCTTGCTGTGCCCAGGCCCTTCCCACAGTCCCACTGTGCACCCACTGTATCATGGTCCTACTTGACAGCCTGACCTGCACCCTCAGAGCCCTGCCTTGGCAGAGTGGGCACGAGCCATTGGCCAGATGGACGCAGCCGGGCACTTGTGGGCAGTGGCTCCATGTGCAGCATCAGACTGAGTATGGGGGACTGTTGAGAGTTTTTTGCAGATTGAGGAGTTCTTGCTAGACAATGGCCATATTCAGCCGATGCACAATCCAGCCGGCTTGTACTAATGGACAATGGACACATCCACAAACAATGAATAATGGACATATTCAGAAATGGGGCCGGTACATCCTTGAAGAAGATACAAGAAGAAGAGTTGTTAAGACTCAGAAGGTTTGTCAGTGAGCTTGGGAAAGAAAGAAGAAAGTGAGCCATGGTTGGGCCAGATGACCACAGCAAGACACATGAAAAATTAGGTGATCCAAACAGCATTCTAATTTAGATGCGTGAGCAGCTAGGATTAACCAATCATGTATTAGCTAGAGACGCATGGACAGTAGAGATTTATTATAAATATAGTCTTTTTAGGGATAATAAATTTGGCTTCACTGGATCATATTGGTTATGGTGTGATGTCCCTGAACCTCCACACCGCACATTTCTAGTGAGAATGCAGGCAGGCCCAATGTCACAGCGCTAAAGGGAGTCAAGGTCGGCAATTTTGCTGATGTGCAGAGGATCGGAGCCAACGCTCGAGGAGTGGAGAAGCTGGTCGAAAGTATCCTCACTGTCCCAGGGAGAGGGAAAGGTTACTGGAGCTCCGGTCGTAGATGACTTGAATCTCACTCTGATCAAGGTGAGCGGCCGGGGAGGAGATGGGGTCTGAACATGAAAGGGAAGGTGTTCAGAAACTCCTCCAACATATCCTCTCTAAGAGAGAACAAAAGTATGATGCTTCCAATTTGAAGGGACTACTGCACTGGGATTGGGACCATAATCTCATAGCAGGAGCACAAGTTTCTTTTGAGATTTCGACATGGGAAGCTGTGGGGCGGATGTTGTGGGATAGCATTGCATCTGGCAGGAGTGAGGCAAAAGAGGGGTCTAAATATGCTATTTTGGGGAAAATTATCATAGAGGTGTTGCAAGCCTTAAAGGCAGAGAGGAAAGCTGCTGCTGTGGCTTGCGGAGCCCTTGCCTCCGAGCCAGGACAGCCTCAGACATTTCCATAACTTCAGTTCAGCAACTGTTTTCTACCACCTTAGATATTCCCTCACACAGCCCACAACCCCTCAGCTCAGCATCGAGCATTACACCGACTGCGCCTCCAGCTCAGAGCAGGAATAAGGAAGCTGCTGCCTCTTTGGGGGGGTTAGCCTGCAGACCAAAGGACAGTTGTATTTAGAGTTTAACAGCTGTTGACCACAGAAACGAAACATGCTGTAAGGGAAAAGGATAAGGAAGGAGATGTTATTATGAATAGTGCTTCTATTGAAGAGGATTTAAAATCTTTAGTGGACAATTTGCAAAAAATGGTAATTCAACAAAAGGATTCAGTTGTCTCCAAAAGAGACTATTCTTTTGAGAAAATGGACTTGTCAATGACAGTGGGTTCAGACAGACAACCAGGAAAGCGGTTACCACCCTCTCAGTTTGTCTCTGAGCCAGCGTTCTTACCGGGTAAACGAAATCCTCCTTGTCATGCTGTAAAGAATGTGGAATTAGAGTTGGAATGTGACCCTGAAATTGAAGCAGCTCATAAACAAAAGTGAAAGGGAGTTATTACAGAAGCTATTGTAGAAGGGACTTTTCTCTCCAATGATGTAGAGGCTTTTCCTGTAGTAACTAATGCTGCAAGTAGAGTTTGAGAACCTTTCAACTGGAAGATTTTAGAAAAATTGAGAGCTGCAATTTCACAATTTGCTTGAAAATCCCAATGTGCACAGTCACTTCTGCAGTATATTTTTACAACTATCACATTAATTCCAGCTGATGTGCATACCCTAATAAGACTTAGAATGCCACCCCATCAGCAGGTGATGTTTCATAAAAGCTGGGAGGAAAAGTGTGCTCAAGAAGCAGCAAGACCTAGAGTGCAGGGTGATCCTCTGTATGGTTTAACAGCACAACAGTTACTTGTCAAGTGACCCTGGGCTACTGCCCCTGCCCAGGCTAGGAGCATTGATCAAGTCTTACAGATGAGCCAACAACTAGCATATAATGCTATCCTTGCACTTCCAGATAAGTTACACCCCATGTCTTTTACACAAATTCACCAAAGAAGAATGAAGACTTTGATAAATTTTTAGACAAATTGCATGAAGCTATCTATAATCATTCTGATTTAAATTCAGACACAAAGATACAATTGGATGGACTTTGGGATCATTTCTCCATTCCAAATGGCTTTCCCTTCAGTCACAAGAGCCTTCCATCTCTTCCAAAAATTGCCTGCTGAAACTCTTTTTCTCCCATCCAAATCAGTTCACTACTCCAGCATAACCCTTGAAGCATGGACAGACAACTCTTCAACAAATTATAGTAGAAAAGAAGGGTATTTATTGCAGCCCTGGTCACATGTGAACTAGTTTCCAAAGACATGTGCAAGGAGTTGCAGACTCCTGCTCTCTATTTCTACAGAAAAGGTTTTACATTAGGTTTCTAAGGACCCATAATACATAATTATTACCTGCCTGCTTCGCATTTTTATCAGCTGAATATATATTACAGCTGCGCAATTGTATTCCCTTAACTGGATTGGTGGGATTTTGAAATGAGGGAGTGGTTGTATGGGAGGAAGAAAGAAGTCTTCCTCATGGTGAACTCTCCTCCCATGGCCAGTTGGCAAGGCCTTTTGACCTGCTGCTCATGGTCCAAGCCTCTCCTAACTGTTCAATTATTCTTAAGGCAAGGTCTTTCTATGGTCTCTGCTTCTTCACAATTGCTTCCTCTATCCCTGTCACTCCTAGCTTTATGTTCCTAATATATTTGGTACTCTTTAACTAAGGCACATGATTTCTGCTAGCTGTATTACTAACTTAGCTTCTTACCTCATTTTAAAATCTTAACTAAAATATGCAATCTTCTACTATCCCAATTCTATTCCCAGCTGGGCCCTCGACCCATCTGCACTTTTCAATTGTCCTCATTACACTTTCAGCTAACCCCTTGACTCACCTCAGGCCCATCCCCGACTGCCTCTCTCCCAGCAGCTCAGAGCTGCATTGCACAGCGCTTGCTGTGCACCACAGAGCACAAAGCAGGCTGGCCTGGTGGGCCTGAATATTTCTGCCAAACACTCTGCATCTCACACCTTTGCTCTGGCTCAGTGCAGAACTGCAGGATTGCAGGCGCTTCCTCCCAGAGCTGCGTGAGGCGCTGGCTCCTGCAGATGGGCCCTGCCAAGCTGTCCCTGCCTCACGCTGACCTCGCTTCCCCTGGCACAAGTGCTGGGCCTGAAGGAGCTGCCCTGTGCTCCAGCCTGCCGAGCAGCCCGGCTCCCTGCCCCGGTGCCCAGAGTGCTGCACACACTGCTGGCCTTTGCCAGGAGTTGCAGGGCAGCCGGCAGAAGAGGAGGAATCCTCAGCCAGCCCAGCGGCCCGTGGCTGCCCTTGGCCTTTCTCTGCTCCTGGGCACACTCCAGACGGCCAATGCCTCCAGGCCGGGCTGTGCCCAGCACGGCTGCGCTTCCCCTCGGCAGCAGCCAGCTGCCACCTGGGCTCTGAGAGCGGAGGATTCGCCCGCTCCCAGCAAGAGGCACCCAGGGCCCGGCTGCTGCCTCTTGCAGCTCCAAGGGCCTCCTTCCAGCCTGCCTCTGCCGGGGCTCAGGCTGCTCCGGCCTCTGCCGGGGCTCTGCTGGGACTCCAGCCCGGGCAAGGCTGGGCCCGCTCTCACCTCACAGGCGCTGACAGCTCTGCACCACAGGAGACCTTCCCGAGCACCCTCTCTGATCTTTCTGCTTTCTACTTGAGCAAGGCTTTCCTCCAGCCAAAGAGATGATTGCATTTAGGGATCCAAATCCAATTGGCAGGAGCCCAAATGCTCTCCAGTCACAGCTGAAGGCCTGCATCTGCACAGGGTGTTTGGGCTGCCTCATTCTTCTTTTGGTTTTGCTTTCAAATGCCATTGCCCTTTCTGCTTCAAATAGAAGTACCAAAGCTGGCCAAAAACAGACCAGTGGTCCATATTCCAAAGGCAGTGTGGTCTGGAGAGGATGAATGAAGAACATCCTTCCCCACTTTCACACCATGCCAAAGACACTGTGTCACTTTCCACCTTTAAGAAACAACAGACAATTCAGAAGGAATTTTTGAGCTTATTCGCAGAGTGAGAAGGAAGGGAATCTTCAAGGTGAGGTGTGGTTTCAGAAACTTTATTCATTTCCAATCCTACTCTGCAGTCCTATTAGACAATCCTACTCTAACCCTAACCCTAAACCTATCCCAAATCCTAATCCTAATCCTAATCCTAATCCTAATCCTAATCCTAATCCTAATCCTAATCCTAATCCTAACCTACAATCCTACTCTAAACTGGTTGAGGAATAAATGGTCCTGATGTGATTGTCACGTTCTTGTCTCCCTCCTCTTCTTCACTGAAACAATCAGTGGCACCAGGCTGGACGCAGGCTCAGCAAATGTTACAAATGGATGCTGCCCAAAGGGAAAAAAAACAAATCAACAAAAAACAATGGACCATGACTTTCCAAGATCAGTGCTTCACAGGATTCCTCTGGCTCCTAGAAGGATACAGGAGGAGGACCAATGGGACCATCTACACCTCCAGCTTTATGTGCAGGAATTTGCCATCACAGGCAAACCTGGTCCAGAATCCCACTCATCCATTTATCCAGGTGTCTTCATCTTGCTGAGATTTTTGCCTTGCCAGTGCTCTAGAAATTGTGCTTTCTTTGTCCTTGGAGTTTCAACTTTTCAGGAAACTCCAAAGCCTCACACTGGTCCCTCTCTTTGAAAGACAGGCACTGTGCTGATTTCCACAGGGAGACAGAGCAGTGTCTACCATTCCATGCCCTGCCCCTCGTGTGCTGGATGGCACCTTCCTTCCTAGCAGGGCCAGCCCAGTGGCACTGGGCCCTGCAGTTCCCTCTCTGCCACACAACCTGCCAGTAACCCTGGCACAGTTCCCGTCTGCTTGAGCGTGCCAGGCAGCAGATGGGGCTGGGCCAAGTCCCTCCCAGCTGTCCCTGTTTGCATGGAAGAAACCTCTGAGGGTGGGCTGGGGGGCACCAACCAGGGCCCCTCAGAGGCTCACAGTGAGCCCCCCACAGCCCCTCCTGCCCACAGCCAAATCTCTGACCCCTAGGCTGGGACTGGCTTCCTTGGGTTCCTTCACCACCATTTCATGTCTCTGAATCCTGCATTGCTCTACTTCAATTCTTTTGCCATTAGATAAAACTGAACACCCCACCAAATTACAAAAGAAGGTGACAGAAACAGCCAGAGGACCTCTCTGACTCAGGAAATGCAGAGGGAGCTGGAGTTATTCAGTTTTGTGAAGAACGGGCCCCAGGGAGACTTTATTGCCACTTTCCAAGACTTCAGAGTGGCTTTGAAGAAAGTGGGCAACACCTTTTTTAACAGGGCCAGACACAATAGGATGGGGGTGAATATTTTTAAACACAAATAGGATCTAATCAGAACTTGTTTACTCGGAGCATGGTGTGACCCTGGCACAGCTTGCCCCAAGAGCTTGTAGGAGCCCCATCCCTGCAACCATTCCAGCTCCGGTGGCAAAGGGCTCTGAGCAACCTGATCTCTATTTAAAGATGTCCCTGCTCATTGCAGGACACTTGCACCAGAGGACCTTTACAGGACCCTGCCAGCCCAGCCCAGTCTAGGATTCCTCACCATTTTCATTTGAAGAGCAGCAAGAGTGGAGGTGAGGAGGAAGGGGGCTCATCTGATGCCTTGGGCTTGAGTGGAGGAGGAGCCCATCCCTCAGAGCCTGTTTCACCTGCAGCCCCTTCACATTTTACCTGCAGGAGCTCCTTGGCAGACCAGCGCCGCGCCTCGTCTCTCTGCAGGCAGCAGCTCAGGAAGTCACGCAGGCAGGATGAAAATAGGTTGGGCTGCTTCAGCTTTTGTCTTCCTCCTGTGGCTATCAGGAGTTGAGGCTGGGGAAAAAGGAGACACCAGGCTCCACCTGCTGCTTTCCCATCTGTCACTGCTTTCCCAGATCCCATTGATTAAGCTCCACTCTGCAGTGGCAGTTTCTGCCCTGGCAGAGATCCGGAGATGACTTTTCTTTACCAACCAAAACCCCAAACCCCAATGCACCACAGCCTCTCCAACATCCCACAGATCTTGCCTTGGCAGCTGATTTCGTTGATTGACCTAGTTAGTGGGAACTACATCACCACAATCACATTTCCTTCCCTGAGGATTCATACCAACTTGAGAGGCTTTTTGGAAGAAGGACTTTGCTATACTAACTCTACTCTATCCAAGGGTTAGTATACGAAAAGTATTTCTGCAGTGCTTCTTGGTCCCTTAAGCACAGCTGCCATAGAACAAAATGAATCAAGTTTTTTGCTTTGTTCTTGAAAACAATGGGAATTGGAAGGAAAGAAAGGAAATGCACCAGGTATTCCTCAGGTAAGGAAACAAACATTGGGAATCTCATCTTCAACACAGACACATTAAGATGCATGCACAAATGTACTGGCATGAAAACACCTGTTTGGACACACAGGAGCCACCTGCAGCTCTGTCTCTCAGCAGTCTGAAAATTTCTGCTTTCCTTACATGGAAAAGAAAAACCTTTCATGGTCAAATCAGAAGGAGAGGTTCCATCCCTACGGTCACCCTCTGCTCAATTGGCTACTCAAGTCAATGCATGAATGCTAGGCCCATCCCAGAAAGTGCCAGGAAACAAATGGGGGGTTCTGACAGGCTCTCCACATCACCAGGCTCTGGCTTGGTGACGGGCAGAATGTGGCTTGGGCTAGGAGAGAAACACGGTCACTGAGTGTTTCAGCAGCACTGCACAAGAAGCAGAAGAGACTCTGTGGCCTTTACACCCTCATGCCCAGGTTTCAGGCACGTTTCCCAGTGAGAAGAAACTGCACAGGGGGTTAAGTTCCTCTCTAAAAACCAGTGCCTTAGCAACTTTCTTGTGTTTGGGCTTCTTTTCTTCATTTCTGGAAATGTAACACCACTTCTGAGAGGCTTGCCTTGTGGTTTTAGGGGCATCTTCGCAGCCAGATAAGTGGGAACAACTTGAAACCCAAAGCAAATGTTGCCTGAGAAGAGCTGGGGAGTGTTTGCCTGTGGTGAGGCTTGAGCTGTCTGGCAGTCCCCTTCCATGATGTGCACAAACATCCAGCTGCTCCCCAGAACTCAGTCCCTCTGGGCACGCAGGCCTCTGGAAACACCTGAGGATTCCAGCCTTTCTCCTGCTCAAGAGCATCTAACCAAAGCTGAGCTCCAGTTTCTTCAGCAAGGCCAAGGATGCTCACTTCCATGCAGCTGACAGTGTCCATGGAGCTCAGCAGGTCTTTCTGATACTCCTCAGGCCAAGGAATTACAGTGTAGATTGGCAAGACATCGACTGATCATTATCCAGTGTGGTTCATGTGGAACCAAGCTCTAACACGCTGACAAGTCAGAGGCAGAGAGCTCATTCTGCTTTTGCAAGATGGTATTTAGAAACATAAGACACCGACTTGGAACTATTCAAACCTCAACTTGCAGAATCCATCTCAAATAGACAAAAATGACAATGGCAAGAGGCCTTGGAGTCTCCATAAAAATGCCCACCACTGTCATGATAACTCTGTGCTCGTGGCGCTGAAATAGATGGTGACCAAAGAGACTTTGCTATTATCCTCTTTAACCCAAAGGAGAATTTCAAAGCCAGAAATGGCAATGCACTCCCCTTGTGTACAAATAATTGATGCGGCTATCTGTCCTTTTCCCACATCACCAGAGGTGACAAAGAGGGTTTTATCCTGACTCTCAGCTGAGCTCAGCCACTGGCCATGGTGGGGAGCTGGAGCCCTCCCTGTCATTACAACTGTGCAGACCAGGGATGGCCCTGCTCCTGTGGTAAAGAAACACAGCACCGGTGTCAACTGCCCACGCTGGATCCCTGCCCAGGCACCTGCCTGCGAGCTCATCAACTTGTTAAAGTACCAAGAAACAGCCAAGGGTTTGGCAAACAATTCTAACTACAGTTGGAGAAAAACACATCCTACACTTATCCAGGCCACCCACACACATGACTGAACAATGTACAGATGACTTGAAAGCCTGAAAGTTTCAACGACCACAGGATTTGGAAAAGATGCTACAGAATGGAAGAGAAGAGCTGTGTTTAAAAAATGAAAAAGCAAGCAGAACTGCTTGGGCATTGCTTTGGTAGTAGGTTTTTTTCTCTTTTCCTTTTTTGTTTAGTTTTCTTTTTCCTTTTTTCCTATGTTTTCTATGAAATTTAAACTGGAAAGGTCTAACCTCTATTTCTCGGGATATTTATCGCATGTCTACCTTGTCCACTGAAAAATTCTTGTCCTTCAGAAACAGAGTTCCAACAGTGTTCAAAAAACAAGTGGGAAATGTCAGGCATGGCTGGAGGCCAAAATGACAGGTTTCTGAACTGGTTAGGTTTCTGAACTGCCACTTCCCTTTCTGATACAACCAAAGCTACAGCAGATGCTGCTGTGCTGCCGGGGCATTTTTAGAAGGGGACCTTGGTGGAAGTGGTGCCAGCAGATGGCAATGGGATTTTGTCCTATGGCACACAGAACATGGGACAGGTGAGAAAGACAGTGGGATCAGTGAGTATTTGCACCTTACCAAGACAGGAGTTGCATTCCAGGAAGGAACTTCTCGTTCCACCATTTCGATGCCCACGATTCCCAAAGACCATATGTCCACTTTGGGGCCACATGGTTGGCCTGTCACCACTTCAGGCGCCAGCCACCCAGCAGAGCCAGCCACGGAGCTCTGTCTGTCCTGCTCAGGGCTGAGCTGAGCAAAGAGGCCAAAGTCAGCTGTGGAGAAAACAACAAACCATGAAAGCCAGCTCCAATTTGGAAACCAAGCAACTGAATTCCCCACTCTCAGGCTAACAATGTGCTGTTGGATCTCCTGGAGAACTGTCCATGCTCGATTTCCTTGGGGCTTTCCAAAAAATCCCAGGTTTCTTAACGCTGCTCACAGCAGTGGACTTCTTTCCCCTGAAGCTTTAGATTGTAGCTCCCTCTGTCTGGAAGGGACACACACAGAGCAAGGCCACTCTTGACTGCTTGTGGTTCCTTATACCTCTGTGCACATTGCAACTGTGCCCTCAGCTCGCAGCAGGGGTCCCTGCACTGCCACCAGCACCATTTCTGGGGAGCTGGCAGTCACTCCAAGCAGCCCCACACCCACATCCCTGGAACGCTGCACCTGACCAAGAATATACTGACCCAGCTTGACAGAACCGTCAGTTCTGAGAAGGATGTTGCTGCTCTTCACATCTTGGTGGATGATGTGGTTTGAATGAAGAAAATCCAGTCCTTGCAGGCACTGAGAGAGAAAACAGAAAGAGGAGGGCAAAAATGAGTGATGTGATTTCATCACAAAAGAAAGGAAACAAAGAATCTAAAAGATTCCCTCTCCAGGGGAATGGGGAGCAATGGCAGAACAGTAATGGCCACTGAGAGGAAGAGCTTGCTGCTCCAACACTTGCAAGACAGGACCTTTCTGAGGAAAGGCACATCAGCTTTTGAAAGAGCAACAGCACCTGCTGTTGTAGGCTGTGCCCTGCAAACCAGCCAGGACGACTCCTGCTGCAGTGGACGTGCTTTTTCCATGCAGAGGACAAAGGAGGGGTTTTGAAAGGAAAAGTCTCTCCCTTTGGTGTTTAGTGGATCACTTTTGGGTGGGAGGCTGCATGGAAAAGATTTTCTTGCTGCCCTCAGCACAGGCGTGTAAGTATCACACCAGTCACTTCCCGGAAGCAAAGAGCATTTTGGCTGCACTACTATCCTTTTCAGCTGAGGACTGTGAGAAATGAGTCTTTTTTCTTTGCTGGTCATTTCATATCCTGCCACCAGCTCCTTTGCTTTTACTGGCAAGGAATGCAGTGAAGACAGACTCCGGGCAAACATTTAGAGAGGCAAGGTGGAGAACAGCAAATAAAAATACAAATACAAATACAAGAGACAGAGTGAGAATACTACAGCAGGAGATAAGAGTACTGGCACTGAGTACAGGGAGTGAAGGGGCACTGGCAGGCCTTTCACTTGAGATGCTTTTACTTGCCCATAGAACAGCAGCAACACAGAAACAAAGCTTGGCACAGGAAATCACTCCAGCTCTGAGCCCCTGTTTCCCAGACAATCCTGCCCAAGCCCCTGGAAACACAGATGGGATTGCTGACCTCCCGACTGATGGCTGCCATCTCATCTTCTGACAGGTAGGTCTGGCTGATGACATTGCTCAGAGTGCCTCCATCCATGTACTCCATAACCAGGGACAATTCCTCACCCACAAGGTAGCTGAAAGAAGGAAACAAGGGCATGGAGATGAATGTACATGGCTAGGTTGCTGTTTGGAAAAGAAGGGTTGATTCTTCTTTTCAGGTCTCTTTGAGACAAAGACAAAATAAAGGAATAGACATTTCCTCTTGGCTGTGCATTGTTTGCCATCTGTGCAGTCTCAAGGAGAAAGGCACAGCTGCAAAAAAGGAGATGTCTTAGATGGGCAGTAAGCAAAATGTGCAGTTTAGAAACAGCCCAGATAAAAAACCTGTCATGCATGGTTTTTCTGGAAAAAAGCACCTAATCTTCCTGGCATGCATAGCAATGAAAACCAGTGGCAACAATCCAAGGGAAATCCTTGTTAGTTTACCTGGACATAAGAAGACACTTGAAAAAAATCAAGCTCTAAAACAAAGTGGTGGCTGTGAATATAGAGATCATTGATTTAGTAAGACACAAATCATCCGGGTTTTTGAACAATTTTCAAATACCATGTGCCAGCGAAGACTCATGCAGACAAAATGCAATCTCTTCCCATCCGCTGGAGATGAAAAGAGCAATAATAGTTAGCCAATAATTACAACTCTATTTTCCACCAGTGACCAAAGTGGGATTTTACCTTGCATGTTTGCAATATGTGAACAAACATTCATGGGACAAAAGCACAACTCACCTGTCTAAACAGTTGACCAGGTTGGGATTTCTATTCACCTTCATGACCATGAGTTCGTTGACTTTTAATTCCTTCTTCCTCAGTCCTTGAAGCTGTATTTTCTTGATGGCCACCTAAAATGACATTGAAAATCAGTAACTTGTTGGTGGCACGAGACCACAAGGCACGTGGAGCGAGTGATTTTGCAATGACACAGCTGAGCTGTGCCAAACTGCCTTGTGATCAGGCACTGCAGTAATCAGGAACTGACATTCCAACAGCCCATTTCTCTGCTCCCTTGGGAGCCAGTTACAGGACATGTGGGGGCACTGACATTTTGCCTTGACCACTTGGTAACAGCGGTGTCTCAGTTATCACACACAAACCTC
This sequence comes from Melospiza melodia melodia, assembly GCF_035770615.1. NCBI lineage: Eukaryota > Metazoa > Chordata > Aves > Passeriformes > Passerellidae > Melospiza > Melospiza melodia. Next base: position 2,795,382 of record NW_026948638.1, read on the forward strand.
TGACCACACTCTCTGCTGCTTGGTTTGGGATTCAGAAGAAGTAATCCATGCCTTAATACTCTGTGGATACATCTTGTGATATGGGCAGGGCTTAGGGCTTTCAGGGACGCCTTGCAGATCTCTCCCTATGTGCAGTTCCCAAGTGCAGCACTGCAGGTGGCTAAGGATCTGCCAGTAACTTTCAGATGGATTTGCTGGCAGCCAGAAATGAGAATTCAGAACTCTGAAGCTGTAGCCCCAAAGAGCAGTGAGGTGCTCGAAGGCACCACCTTTGTTTTAGCAATGGAGAGCGAGTGAGCGCGTCCTTCTCTGAAAGGAACCGCTGCCCTCCGTGCCTTCCTTCCGGCAGCTGAGGAGGACAAAGTCCCAAATGTGTTTTGTGGGCTGGCACCAGTCTGTGCTTCTTGTGCCTTTTCAGCACAGCTCTGCCCAGAGCTCCAGCCACAGCTCACACCAGAGGGGAAAGCCCTCGAGTGCAGCAGAGTCTGCAGGGGCTGTTGATATTTACCTCTCCTCCTGTGGCAGTGTCGAGTGCTCTATAAACGTCTCCAAAACTCCTAGAAAAAAAAACAGAAGCAGAGAAAGGAGAAGTCATTTAGATCTTGCAGTGAAAGCCAGCCCACACAGGAGATCTCTGCTGTAAATGCCTGCAGGACACTGGAAGCATGAAGATGTCTTTGACAATGCCTTCTGAGCACACCTAGAAATTCTGATCAGCACTGACAATCTAAGCCCAGTGCCTGAACACATTTGCAGTTTGTCTGACTTCACACTTGATACCTATTCCACCAGCAAAACACCTGATGCATAGTTTTGTACCATTAACATTGCTTGGACTCACCCACTGCCAATATTTTCCAGTTCAATGTATTTTAGAATAGGACCTTCCATCTTCACCATTCTCCCTGAGGGAAACAAAATGCAAGATGTTCACTTTAAAGCAGAGATCCCACCTTCTAGGAGATACAAAAGGCAGCCCCACTGTCTGGACCTCTGAGCCTCCCTTGGTGGACAGCTGGCTAACAACAACAGGAACAGGAACTGGAACACCAAGAAAAGAACAGCAGGCCCCCAGCACAAGTGACTGGCACAGAGACTGATTTCCAGCATCCTTTGAAGGGAGAAACCTCTTGACAGCAGGCACACAGGGAAGCACAGGGAGATACATTCCCAGGAGACTGAGACCAGAAGAGAATACCTACCTAGGCAAGTAAGTTTGTCATCTAGAATCATTAAGGAGAGCTGGAACTAACAGTGCCTTTGTTTTCTTGGGAATAAACACTGTGAGATTTAGAAAAGGTTTCCTACTTGCTAAGATTAAGTGCACCTGGACATTTAGAATCAATTCCTCTGAACAGATGCCGAGTTCAGAACAGGAGGAATATTGCCAAGTGTTCCCATCTTTTCCACCTTGCAGCAGTTTGCCAGAAGAATGCCTCTGCATTTGTAAACCAGAGCAGCTCATGCTAGAACCAATCCCCACGGGGCTTTCAGCATCAGGACCCTCACCCTTTATGAGCAGGCTGAGCTCAAAGACGCCCTTGCCCGTGCTCCACGTGAAGAACCGCGCCGCTTCTCTTCACCCTGACAGCGCGGATCAGTCGCTCCCATTGCACTCGCCCCCTTGGCACCACACAAGTCCCCATCTTCCCAACTCGGCATGGCGGGCACGGGACAGAGGACAGCAGTGCTCCTCAGGCGCCCCTGTGACACAGAGAGCTGCCCAGAGGAGATGCTGACCCTCTTGTGAGTCCAGGCCGTGCGAGGCAGAAGCCGGCCCAGAGCAGGGGCTGCGGCCTCAGGCAGCTCCGCACTGCAGCAGCCGGGCAGCAGTGGGACCCTCCCAGCTAAGGAAGGCTCCAGCCTCTGCATTCCCACAGCCCTCAGGGGCAGGGCAGAGACCACAACAAGGCTGGCAAAGCCCAAGCATTAGCACTGACAGGCACTGATGGGAAGAAGCCAGAGTGAGCCTGAGCCCTGGACAAGCTGTTGCCCCCATTCAGGACACAACAGGATGAGCTTTGAGATCAGCCACACCCAGGCACAGATCAGTGCCCTTTTTGTCCCAACAGGTGATGGTACACACAGAATCCACTGGGCTGTTTTCTCAACCCTACCAGATCTTATCTGAGAGCACAGCACTGGCAGCTGTTCAGGGCAAGAAGCAGATTCATTGGGTTGTGCTGCAGAATCACAAAGGGCTTGATGTGTTTTCCTAGAGACTGATCTCAGCAGGGCTTCTGCCAGTGGCTGGGACTCAAGCAGTCACAGCCTTATGCTGATCCAGGAACAATCCCTGCTTCTGCCTTCGGGAGAGAGAAGGGAAGCCCAGGCAAACTCCAGCCTACTCCTCAGAGGCAGTAGGAACACCCAGAGCTTTCTCTTGCTGCCTCGGAGCACTGCCAGCACTTCTGTGACACTAAACTGAGCAGAACCCTTTGGTACAGCTATGCTGACACGTGCACACAACACACTGTCCCTCAGATAAGAAAGATACCAGACGTACTCTGCTGCTCCAGAGAGTCACCCGCCATCTCCTGTTGCTGAGCAGCAGCTGGGTCAGCACGGGAGGTGAACCAAGGGCTCAGGCTCCACTTCTTCAGCTGGAGAGCAAAGGCTCCTTGGGATGGCACTGCTGCTTCTGCAGCAGCTTCAGTGTCAGAGTCGGTGTAGATCTGAGACAAGAAATGAGTTGATGTCAGGAAGGTGTGGCAGAGATTGCCCTGAAATGCAAGAGAGATTGCCATTTGAAATGCAAGCCCTTAGGAAGCTGCTGTCAGCCACATGCAGAGCTCTTCAACTGGATTGCTTTGGATGTCCACTTGTGAAACCAAATGGTCAAAACCAAAGGCTGGTTTTACTCGAGTTCATAGCCGGTTTCGTGTTCTGAAGGATGACTGCAGCAACGACCGCTCCACTTCTCCCAAAGACTCCTTTCCCCCTCCTAGGTCTGCAGATACATTTGCAGCTCCTCATTCTAATATTCTACCTCCTGCCATGAAATTCTCTTTTTCTGCACCTTCCTCGGGACGTGCTTATCCTGCAGCATCTCTGGATGGTTCAGTTCCTGGGCCTCATGCCAGCCTCGGGGCTCTTGGTTGCCCATCATTTGCTGGAACTCTCTGCAGGCTGCCAGGTAGGATGGCGACACTTCCTCCTCAAGTCAAACAGAACAAAGCAGTCAGAGACTACAGCTTGTGCCCGTTAGCCAGGAGTCATCAGCTGGGAAGAAAGTAAAGGACGGGAGCAGATTTGCAAGGGATACAGACAGCTTGTAGCTCGTATTCCAAATCTATGTGAGTGACCATGTTCACCTGCAAAAACACCTCAAGAAACAAGGTCACCTGGAAGAAGCCAGCAGGAGTTCATTCGGATGACTGTTGGCTAAATGGCCAGAGCAGTAATGCCACTGTCTAGAGCATCAGCTGAGATCCAGCAGAGCAGGAAGTGTCCTTGAGAGCAGCTCTGACAGAGGCCTCATCAGGATGACACTCAGAGGCATCACCCACCCCTGCTGCTCTGCACTGGAAAGGCAAGGAGGGCAGAAACCACCCTTGGGTGACTGCAGTGCTGATGGCTATTTCCCTCACTTGCTTTTCTAGAGCCTTTTGCACCTGAAGGAGGCAATTCATTTTCTCTTGGATGATTTTAATTTTTTCGTCTAGCCTCTTCTTCCTTGCCTTGGTCCTAGCCTCAGTTTCCTGCAGCTGTGCCTGCATCTGTTTGTCAATTTTCTGTAAACAACAATGGAAAGGACTCTCTTTCATGAGTAGAGTGGCTGCCATTCCTTCATTCACCTGTTTTTGTTGATTACCCCTGTGCATAGGGAGATTCTTCTCCTCTTGGATGTCTTCATTCCTCCTCTTCACTGCCATGTTGTCACTCTGAGCTTCAGGCAGCTCTGCTTGTGGCTCTGCCTTGATGTTCTGTACACACAAAAGCAGAGCAAGTGACTGAGAGCTGCCATCAAGCTCAGCTTTTCCCTCTTTTAGCCTCAAAATCACATTTATTCAGCCCCTTCTTTCTGCTTCCCTACCCAGCTCTGTTTCCACTGTAACCCTCCTGTGCTGGTGCTGATCTCTGCAGATTGCAAGGCTCTGTCCTTCCAGTGCCTGTGGGACTCCTGGCCTCCTCAGTCCCAAGAGCTCTGGTTTATGCCCCTCTTCCTGCCCTTCCCTCTGTCACCTGGCCAGTCAGGCTCACCTGGCCATTCTCCTGTGGCTCTTCCACCTGCTGCCGGAGCTGCTCTTCCTGCTCTCGGGCTGGGAACAGCTCTCCCTGAGTCTGGCATGGCAGCTCAGATGAGGCAGTGTGCTCCTGCTCTTTCTCTCGAAGCACCTGCACAGAAAGCAAGAGAAGATGGGTTTCAACTTCCCATACGCCCTTTGTGGGCCAAGACTCAAAGGCTGCTGGGCTCACACGTTCCCAAAGCACTGTGCTGCTGCTCTCCTGGGTCCTTCTCTGCCCGAGGGGAGGCACAGATTCCAAAGTGACCCTGGCCCTACAATCAGGGGCCATCTGGGACTGAAGCTCCAGCAGCCTCTCAGGCAGCTGACAGGGAAGGGCTGGCATTTCTCAAGGGTCTGGTGAGGACCTCCCTCTGCTTCTGCTGTGTCCTGTTTGTCTCTCCTGAAGGGATGCCTTTAGGTGAGCTTTGCATCTTCCACTGCTTTGGAGCAGAGTCAGGAGGATTTAAATAGATACATAGATAGACAGACAGATCTCACTTTTATAATCTCTCTTTACTGTACTGTGGTATTTACATTCTTTGAATGGAGAGAGATATAATTCTCTCTCCTAGGTTTTTTTTAAGGGAAGGTAGTGAGAAACTTAGAGAAGAAGAGAAAACAATTCTAATCTCTACTGGCTGTTCTTGTTTTTAGTATAGGAAGAATGTGTTATAGTGATTGTTTTCTGAAAGTGATTTGTTAGTTGGATTTTAGTGATAGTTGTTTAGACTGATTAGTTAATTAGATAAAAGACTGCCTGGAGACAGTCACGAGTTTTTCTTTAGTAGCTTTTTAGTGAAGTATCTCTTTAGTATAGTTTTAATATAGTACTAGTGTAATATAACATAGCTTAAGAAAGCATTTGTTTAACCTTCTAAATCATAGAGCCAAAGCACATTATTCCCCACAGGGGGGTCACCATGAATCAATACTGTCCTTTCTGTCGCTACACACATCAGCACTCGGTAGCAGTGCCCCGATCAGCAGCCATCCTGAATTTGCTCTCCTGTTGCTTCAGTAACCCACACTCTTGGGGAATCTGGAGCATGTGGGTCCCTATGGAATGCAACCAGACCCAGAGCATTGCACTGGGAACGGCTCTCTTTGTGCATCTGTGCTCGGGCAAGTTCTTCTCTTGGACTCGCCCACACTGATGGTGCTAAAGTGGCTGGAATCAGAAATGCAGCCCAGCCCCTCCCAGCTCCTCTAATCTCTGAGCACCAGCTGGAATGCAAGGGCATTGATTTCCTACTCACTTCCCAAACACAACACACACTGATTCCCTGGGACGCCAAAACACACGGGAGCTGTTAACTTGAAAATGATGGGCAAGCCCTACTGGCTGGTCTGGCACCAGAACAGCTCGTTCTGCACCAACATCCCTGCCCCAAACTATGTGTTCTTGTGCAAAAATACTGCATTATCCAGAACTGCCTCCTTGAACATTAAAATTCTAGCAGAATTTCTGCCAGTGCTGTAAAAGGGCAGGAAAGATTGAGAAAAAAGCTCCCTTGCTCTCTGGAGAAGGAGAAATTGCACAAGGCTTGTCCTTCTAGCAAACAAACAAATAAACAAAATATGAAAGTGTTACCCACACCAGTGTCTAAAGCACTTGGATGCAGTGAAGGGATGTCTGGCAGGGAAAAAGCCCTCGTGCTGAGCATTGGCTCTATGGATCCAAGGCAGGGATCAATGGCAGTCTGCCTGAAGGTCCCTCATGAGCCCCCATTGTCCAGGCTAAAGCTCCCTCAGCACCTCCTCCCTGGCCTTGTGCTGCACCCCTTGCCCAGCTCCCCTGTCCCTCTGTGCCCACGCTGCAGCCCCTCCATGACTTTCTGCTTCCCAGGGCCCACAGCTGCACACAGCACTCCAGCTGTGGCCACAGCGCTGCCCAGCACAGGCCACGCTCCCTGCCCTGCTCCTGCTGCCCCACTGCTGCTGGCACAGCCACCGTGCCCTTGGCCTTCTGGGCCCCCTGGCCTCACGCTGCCTCATCTTCAGCTGCTCATGGCCGCCAGCCCTGCGTCCTTTGGGCCCACGCAGCTCCCCAGCCACAAAGGTGCCCATTGCACTTCAGATACAGCAGGCACCATTGCAAGGTGTACCTCCTGGGTTTAGCATTACAAGACAGCAGTCAAGGACTTGCAGCTTTGCTCGCACTCTAGGCTCCAATGCAGTTTTCAAATGCAGTTTTCAAAGCAGACTACACAATAGAAGGTATCGACAGACACATGCAGTGTCTGGTTTTTGCCTCAGAAGAAGGGTTCAGAACTACTCCCTTTGTTTCTTTTGCCACGCCTGACAAGAATGCCCCCCCCACAGCTTCATGGACAACACAGTCATCTCCTTGCAGCTTATCAAAGACCAAGAAACAGGCAGACTCAGAGCACCTATCTGCTCTGCTACTGGCTGCTCTGCCTGAAGAGGCAAAAGAGCAACCTGGCAACAAAGGCACCAAAATCCCTGACTTCAAGCAGCAACTCTACATCCCCAGTGTGTCTCTGAAATACTCCCAAGTAAACACACCCAAGAAGTTTGTGGAGACAAAGCACCAGAAAGAACTTGTGTGGTCAGATCAACATTTTTTTGTGCCTGCAGCTACTTGGCCAGTCTGTGCAGAGGGACAGGTCTCTCCACGCCACAGTGTCCCCTGTGTTTACAACAAGGCTGAGCACAGTGTCTTTGACATGCTCCCTGCTCTGGGATCAGGAAGCCTGCATGCTTCAGGCTGGCCCCTATCAAAATGCCAGGAAGCTGGTCCCTAAACATGACAGACCAAAGCCCATTGTCCATCTCTCACAGGCTGGGGGCAATCACTGGGTCCTGGCAGGACTCCAGCACTCAGCATCCTCAGCCAGCAACAGCAAGTGCTGGCTGGTCAGAAACTTGCAGCTCTGCCCTGCACTAAAGACAGCAGCATACACAGCTGGCACTTACTGGCTCAGAATGTTCAGGCTGTGGTGTGAGCACAGCTGGAGGCTGGCGCTCACCCACCTCATTTGCCTCCTCTTCGGCCTCCTCTCCATGAGCAGAGGGAGCCAGGGGAGAGACTGCTGTTGGTTCTGTGATCTGTGGACAGACAGCAGTGTGAGGGACACAAAGTTACCTATAATTTATAACCTTATTTCTAGTCAGCACTTTAATCTATTCAGCTATATTTCTACAACCAGCTCTGCTAAGGACAAATCAGAAACTTTGATAACAATGGGATTCTAAGTCACTGACACTAAATTTAAATGGGCTAATTCAACAGAATTGCTAATAGTTCTGAATTAGACATTTCGCCCTGGCTACTATCAAGAAGCAACATTCTCTCTGCAAAATGAGCTTTTCATTCCTTGAAAGTTCTGAAATGGAAAATTAGGAAATAGCCAGCGATGCCTTTGTTATTGCTGCTGCAGACATGGATATGGATTTTCTTTCAGCCTGCCCAGCTGGCTCTCTACACTCTACTGCCACAGGCCAAGCTCACAGCTTGTTCTACAATTCTTAAGCACCAGGAACATGAAATGTTCCTTTCTCACTCACCTCAGGATCAGCACCTCTGAACACACGCTTCAGGTGACCTGGAGCGGGCAACGGAAAATGAACAAGTGCTGTGACAAAACTGCCTGGGCTGCTGAATCCCACAGAAGAGAAGAAGTCAACCCAAACAGAGAGTATTTTTCTTTATCAACATCCCTCCACATGACATAGTTCCTTCACACAGCCAGCAAGAGATCAGGACAATAATCTTGGTTGTGCCTACACTTTGGCCAGTTTAGCCAGTAAATGAATACAAACATGATCAAGAAAATGCAAATTCTTCTTCAACACTCGGTGCTTCTGTTCTGTCCAGCAGCTAAAGCAGCTATTGTTCTCTTGTCTTTCAGGTACTTTTTTAAAAAAAGAAGTTGCATGCACTAATTCCCATTACGTTGCTGAAAACAGTCACCCAGAAAACCTTGCCCCGAATCCCCCTGAGCTGTGGCAGTTCTGCTGTGAAACAGCACAGCAGCAGCTCCAGGCTCAGGAGCAGACACTCACTGCTTTGGCGTTTGCACTTCACTGCAAAGGGAATCACTCTTTTAGCACTCTGTCAAGGGTCAAAATAGACAGTCAAATCCTTTCATTACAAAATTTGGAACAAAAGAAGCTTTCCCTGAGTTCTGGGGAGAACTACAAAGTCCTTAGAAGGCCTTCTGAGAAGGCCTCCCAGTCTGCATTTTGGAAGTTGTCCTGCTTGTCCCAGCAACCTGAGGAAATGACAGACTCTGCTGCCACAGACTCTCCCGTGGAGGGAACGGAAGCCCTGCAGGTTCCCCTGCAAATGCTGCCCCTGTGCCTACAGACACCCCCTTTTAGCTGAACCTCTTGAGAGGAGCTTTACCAAACCAGTGGCATCCTAATGCTCTTTCTCTTTCAAAATCAGAAATTCAGCCCCCAAGAAAGAGTAGGAACACATACAAAAGCCAGGTAAGGATACACCCTAACCTAAGTAGAATGGAAAACTCTACTTACGTGCAAAGTGTGTAACGTAATACGCGGAAAAAGAAATGCCATAAGCAGCAAAAGCTGCTGTGGCCAGATGGTGAAACATTGTCAATTTTGAAAGTTAGGTAAATAGAAGAAACAAGGTTCTTGTCAGTGGGCAGCTACCCACTGACAAATACCCCAACCAGAAAAGTTCTCCTCAACTGAGCAAGGCCTAGGGCTGCTCTGACACTCAGGCCTTCTGTGCACCAAGGCAACCTTCTGATGTCACGATGACAAGGTGGCAACCATGCCCTGACATCACAAAGCAAACGCTCCATGTTGGTCTGTGAGTTTATGCAAAGCAATAACCAACCTTCCCTACAGCAAACACAAAAGAGCCTGGGAAGATTTCTGTGTCACAAAGCAGCACAAATTCCCTTAATGGGCCAAACCCTGTTGTTCAGGGATCCAAGAGGAACTCCAGGAGTGCCCCAAGCACCTACAGCCTGTACCCCAACTGAGCACTCAGATGGGACCCAAGCAAAGGAAACCAGAACAAGATAATGGCCCACAGCATTGCACATGTGAGAAATGACTCTCACTTTTAAAATTTTAAGGGTTTAGTAAACCTTAACAAAGGACTGAATAAGGAAAAATTGCAGCATTTGGAGTCTCTGTGAGTAGCAGCCATGTGCTCATCTACAAAAACGATGCTCTGCCTTTTATACCCTTAGCTCCTCTAAAAGTTTTGTCAGTCAACTCTTTCTCTGCTGTCCATTGGAGGATATTACTTTCCTGCATCCTGACTGGAGGTCAGGCGTTGTTACACCCTGCCTGCTGGTCACAAGCCAGCCCTCCCCAAATGCCCCGACTACCAAGGCTATTACAAGGGGGACGGGAAAGAGGACTATGGGAGGATATATTACAATACCATCACTGCACATTTGAACATCCACATAACATCTACTTCTTAATTGTCAGACCCAACTATTGCATTACTCGTCTAGAACACACTGAACCAGGAGAGAAGCCACTGTTGGCATCACAGCTGAAATGCTTCCTAACAAATCTCCCCACATATTTGCACCTTTATTGGACATGCCCAGGGCTCTGGTGCGTGTACATCTCTGCCTCTCTTCCCCTTTGGCAGCAGTCGAACTGGCAGCATCTGCCCGCCAGCAGCAGCTGCTCCCAGCTGGGAACGCCACTGGCGGTGCTGATTTCCAGAGGCTTCTGTGTGCCAGGGGGAGCCAAGGCAGGAGCGGGTTGAACGGTGCTGGCGCTGCTGCTGCTCTGTGCCAGAGAGCCCCGGCTGGGCAGGGCACGGTGCCCACTGTGCTGCGGGCTCCTTCTCCTGCCACAGCTGGGCACACCTGGCATCAAGGCATGACAACCTGTGGGCAAGCCAAGGGGTTGCTGGGGCTGCACTGCTCTGCACACACCCAGCACACCTGCAGCACACAATTTTAACCCTCAAACAGGTAAACCAAAGGGAAACAGCTGGAAAAGATTTCATGTTGACCATTCTTACCTGCTCAACAGAAGTCTTCAAAATGAACGTTACCAAGCAGGGCCCAATTCCTGCTGCCAGCTCAGGGTTAGAAGAGAGGCAATCCTTGATCTCAGCACTGGGTGTGTGGGGAATCACTTCCCTAACACGTGCACACCCAGCAATCTCACTTACTAGTTTGTGTCCATCAATCTAAGACATATTCAATACTTTGCTGAAACTCACAGGCTAAATATTCCCCTATCACAGACATCTTTTCATTAAAATCCTTTCGTTAGGATTTTTCCTGCTGAAGCTGAGAAGTTGCAGCAACAAAGTGTAAACAATGGTTATCTACTGCTGTGGAATGTAACAGGTGGATGCATGATTGGTCTCCTGTGGATGTTTGGATTTACTGACCACTCATGGCAGAGCTGGGTCTCGCTCTCTGCCAGGAGACAGACCTTTGGTATTCATTCCTTTTATATTCTTAGCTTAGCTAGCTTTCTGACAACTTTTCCTTCTATTTCTTTTAGTATAGTTATAATGTAATATATATCATAAAATAATAAATCAAGCCTTCTGAACATGAGGTCAACATTCTCGCCTCTCTCTTCATCCTGCAACCTTTGTGACCATCATCACATTCCCCCAAATTATTTGATTTACTGATTGATACTTATTGACACTTAAACCACTTCTCCGAATTTACTGACAAGAGAATAGGAGTGTCCTGTAGGTCCCTGCCGGTCTTTGACACAGGTTCAGGAGGAGACAGACCCATGCACAAAATAACCCAGGACAAAACTGGGCTTGCAAAGCAAATTCATTCTATTTGTTGCACTAGCAAATAATACATACCAAGCCCTGGATTCCTAAAAATTTGCTGAGCAGGAGAAGGAGGTGGAGTGTGGTGCTCAGCAGGAGGGGCAGGTAGGCAATGCACTTTCAGGACATCCCCTGGATCAAAACCACGTGCATCTCATCCTTCTCACCCTTCCAGCTCAGAACCAGGCCTGGTATCTCCTGCTCAGGAGTGGAATTTCCCAGTTACAGCATTGGCTCACACATGCCTGGTGTGTGAGATGAGGCCAATGAATCCAGGATTTAAAAGAACTGTAAGAGTTAAAATTTTAGCAAGATTTAGTTAGGGGGAAAGAGTATAGCAAGAAGAGTAGAAATAATAGGGGATAGTTAATTTTTAGCAGATAAGGTAGTTAAGGCTAGGGTAATATATCACTTGCCTGTCTTTACTATGTTTAAAGAAGCAGGATGGGATGCGGATTTCTTTGGACAAAGAAGAGGACCGTAGCCTGCACCTGGGCCCTGAAACTTCAGCTATAGCCAAGGGGTGTGAAAGCCTGCCAACAGATCATAAGGAAAGAGGTCAAATTGAGGAAGACGTCTTGGCCTTCATCAGAAGGAGACCATTCCCCACTTTAAAACCCACCAACCCATTTGAAGTGAAAGACTGCAGAAATGTGAAGGAACTGTGGACTCAATTATAATACATTTTAATTCAAAGGAGGGTAGGCAGTGTTATCTAATGAATATGTGTTAGGTTTTTGGGGATTTATATGAATGTGTAAGATATTTTAGATGAGTAGAGATGAGAGAGAGCGCCAGTGATTCTTCACACACGTCTTTAGGAGACAACTCCTCCTGTGCCTGGCTGTAATAAACACACCACCTCCTACCTTTAACTGTGGGGAGTTCTATTCCACACCTCATTTGGTGACCGCGGCAGGAACGCTTCCCTGCTCCAGCAAGAACATCCGGGCTCTGGACGTCTCTGGGCGCTGCCAGGACATTCCTTTCCTGGAGGCACCTCCGCTCTCGGCTGCTCCTCGTGGGGGACAGACAAGACTGCTGGGACTGTGGAGAAAGGAACGTTTAACTCTGTATAAAGTAACCCGTAAGGCGTATGCAGGGGAAGGGCTGTTCACAAGTCACACAGAGATGTCCTGTGCACAAGGGACGCCTGTGCAGTTTGGGCTTGGGTCTGGCTGATGGCAGAAAGGATTTGCTTTGTCAATAAGGACCTGCTAGGAATTCTGGGGGTGAATTGAGCAAATCCTGTTTTATTGCTGCTGTTTTTCCTGTGTGTTGTAATTGTGGTTGTATTTTCAGTGTGTGAATGTTTGAGGAAGATGATGTGGGTGGATGCTGATGTGGTGTATGGTGTGTGTTGTGTTGAGAAGAGTGAGCTCTCTGTCCCCTCATCAAGAGATATTCCCTTCCCGGTGAGCCTGTGTGTGTGGACTTTCTAGTTGCAGGGATTGGTACTCCCTGTGACACCTGGTGCTTGGGTATACAGGGGGGTTGAGTGGTTTTTCTCCCACACTGTGGTCATTTGGGACTGCACGGTTGTGTTTGGGGAGATTTCAGGATTTTGTTTTCAACAAGTGCTGCAATTTATGCAGAAAACTACAGTGTGGTGATTTATTATGCTGAACTATGGCAGTTCCTTTCTACTGCCCCCCTCTCCGAGCATTTACAGTCTCCTGCCACGAGGAGGACACTCTCTTGCCTCCCCTGGACATCCTCTTTCCTTTCCTGGACACTCCCTTTCTCTCCTGGAGCTGTTCTCCATTAAAGCTGTGGGACTTTGGTCCCAGGAAGAGAGAGCGCCTCTCGTCTTTTGCTCTTGTCCTTGTCAGTGTCACTGGGCCCAGAGCTCGCCAAACTGATCCCCCACAAGATGAAAATTGACAAATGGTCCCATACAAACAGCTCAAAAATTGGCCACATTTTTGATGGACTGGAGTGTTCGCCACATTTTGGAATTCCCTATTCCTACACAGGTCAGGCAATTGTTGAAAGGATACACCACGCTCTAAAACCATTCTACAACAAGAAAACGGGGAGTGGCCCAAGCAACACCCCAGATGAGGTTGAGCAAAGTTTTATATGTCTTTATGTTTTTAATAGCTCATTTGCAGGAACTAATCCTCCAATTTTTAGGCACTTTTCAAACAGCACACAGGAAAAATTGAAAGAAAATCCTTCAGTTTTGATCAGAAACCTTGAGTTAGGACAAACTGAAGGACCATTTTCACTAATCACTTGGGGCAAAGGGTATGCTTGTATTTGCACAGGTGCTGGACCTAAGTGGGTCCTGGTGAAGGATGTGAAACCATCTCATACACAAGAGCACACCGACAATTCCTCCAGCAGGGAAATGAGCACGCAGACGTGAGCCGCACGGAGAAGCTACGGTGCATGCCAGACGTTCCCCGTTCAACCTGTGAAAGCTACAATTCTGGAGTTTGATGTTGATTTTTGGACTGGGAAAATGGTTTGTATCATAGAGCTCTTTCAGCAAAAGCGTGGTGTCCATTGCATTCCAAAGAATTCTAAGATATCCAAATTTGTAAAAACTGAAGGTTAGAGGGACAGTTTAGTGCCCTATAGTTGGCCAGTCCCTGAACAAGTGCTAAAAGATTTGCTTGAGAACTGAAATAGATGGGGAAGCTTTTGCCAAAAAACAGCTGAACAGGAACATGGAGCTTGATCAAATGATATACTGGCACTTGTTGGTTTTGCTTGCTTGCTTTTGCATGCATACGTGCCTGTAGATCAACAAAAAATGAATGTTTGCCTTGCTTTAGCCAAGTCAGCAGGCTCAGACACCGTGTGTTTGACCCATTTCAGCCCAGACAAATCATTTGCAACCCATCTGGTCAGTGTGCCTGTGCCAGCCAAGGAGCAGCCAATACCCAATCGTGACAAATACTGGTGTGAGGCTGCCAACGAGACCAATCCCATAACCAACTGACATCACTGGGCCCCTGATCTTCTTAAAGCACCTTCTGAACCTCAAGAATTGGAATTCTTGGTTCATTGGTGATGGAATTTTGTGCTGAGTTTCAGTACCAGGGAGATGCACAGTTGAATGTTACTCCCCATCATCCTGAGGACAGATACTCCAGTTTGTGGTGCAATTGTACTACCCCAGTGCCCCCTAAGGGTGAAACTGCTGATAAGTAGATGACCTAGATGAGTCCCCACATCAATTAGCAACAGAATATTGGCTCATTTGTGGAGATAGAGCCTGGCAGGACATTCCCTCAAAAATTAAAGGTGGCCCATGAGGCATCAGACAACTCACTGTGATAGCACCTATCGTTCAAAAAGCCATCAGGAGAAAACACAGAGAAAAAAGATTTGCTCATCATTATAAAGAAAACTGTAATAGAAATTTCAGACCCTAGGGCCCTGCAAAATGAGGTACATTGAATTTATTTCTACATCAACTTGCCTTGGGTGAGACATTGAAACCATTACACCGATTGGGGTGTTGGCTGAAGAAAGAAGACAGTGCTACTTCCATTGCAATTAGTGACATGAGGACTGATGTTAGTGCTGTCAGACATGCAACCTTACAGAACAGAGCAGTAATTGGTTTCCTTAGCAGCCATTCCATGTGTTCAGTGTCACCCCCATGTTCAACACTGTCACTGTCAGCTTCGACAGCTTTTGGACTGTGTTTGAGAAGTCAATTTTTTCTGACTGTTGAAGGGCTTTGGGGCCCAGAGTTCTTGTTAGGAACAAGGGATTAAGCGTGTGAGCCATGGAGTTGTTGGACCAGGTGTTTTGTCTAAGTGGTGAGAAGGGTTTCTTCCTTTCTGTTTCTCTTTCAAGGGGAATATTAATGTTACCCCTGAGTCCTCAGGAGGGGAGCCTGTGGACAGAGCTGCAGCAGAGGGAGCTTTGCCTGGCACCGAGAGCTGTGGGAACAATCCCCAGGAGCCTGCTAAGGACAGAGCCCCCACTGGTTTAGAGAGGTGTGAGATGGCTGCTCTGAGCCTCCCTCTGGCAAGGGAGGGAGATGAGAAGGGTTGAGTTCCTGTCTGCAGCCTTGGTGCTTCCTGGTGCCTTGATTTCAAATCCTGCACTGGCACAGCCTGCCTGAGCCCTGCCCTCCACGCTTCTCCAGAGGCTCTGACACTGAGTCCTCTGAGGGAATCCACAAAATTAGAGAGTTTTGGGAAAGCTGCAAAAGGCAGGTCTCAGATACAGCAGAACTGTGATTAGAGCCAAGCAGCAGCCGTGAGATAGGTCAGCAGAAAAATTATTTAAACTGCAGAAAAGCAAGGACAAATAGAACAATGGTCTGTGTATTAACGCTGGTCTAGAATAAATCTCCAAGCTACAGAAAAGTTTATCTAGCAAGATATTGGGAAGGTTGAAGCTTAATAATGGAGCTCAGTGCATTGTGTTTTAAGGCTTCCTGGTAGGTATTGTCTTCAAAATAAACAAGCACTGTTTTAACCAAAGGTACCTGTGCTTATAGTGATTGGATAGAACTACTGTCAATATGCTTTTCCTTTGTGTGATTGGTCAAAAAACTTTTAAAGTAAGTTTGAACATTAAGTTCTTTGTCTGCTGCCTGGGATGTGAGCTGCTGGCATCTTCCCATTGTCATAACCACGTAATGAGAGTGATGCTGGAAAACAAACAGCTCGAGACGCGTTCCTCAGCAGCCCCGGCCCGCTCGTGATTTCTACATAGCCCCCTGCCAGCGTCAAATGGCACGGCTTGATTTGCAGGGCAGACAGTCTTAAACATCTGCAATATCCTATCAGAGTCCTACTTTGGCTTCATTCAAATAAAGAGGAGAGTGCACCCAACACTGACCACTTGTTAGGCAATATCTTCCACCTTGCCCTTGTACCCCTACAGAGAGGCTGTCTGCAAAATGCCCAGAACACCATCCAAATCTGCAGCAAGGACAGGAAAAGCAGGCAGAGAATCTTTCTGTTTTCAAGGTCCCCCTTCCTAGGCAACTCGACCCTTTCTACCTGATTCTCACTTGAGATCTACCCATGATAGAGCATTGCAGGAAAACACTTTAAAGGGTCATTAACCAGAACCTGCTTGGAAAGCAAGGGTAGAAACTCTTTCCCTCCCTGATGGGATGCAGGCTGGCAACTGCTGCTCTGAAGATGTGCAGCTGCTCCTCTCTGGAGAGGCCATGGAAGGGCTGTGATGGTCTATGGGAACCAGAGGAATGATGAGCTCAGGTTGGCATTTGAGCTTCATGGGAACAAGCAGAATGAAGAGCTCACAGTGGAGATGAAATTTGCCTGTGCCTGGCTCCTCCGATGAAACCCCAAGAAGTCCAGATGAAGCAAACACCTTCTCCCAAGACGCTAGGAAACCTCAGAGTCCTGAGCACCTGCACTTAGCCTGGAAAGGCCGGGAGGCAGCTCTCAATCCTCAGGTGAGGCAGCACTGAGGTCCTGGTATGAGAGCGCTGTGTAGCAGTGCTGTCCAGAGCCACTGCCAGGAAGTTCTGGGAGCTCCAGTCTATGAGATTCAGTTCTACAATTTGAAAGAGCAATGCAGGTCACACCATGCTTGGCTAGAGAGCCCTGCCCTTCACCCGTGCTGCTGCAGCAGGTGTGGGTGCACATGTGCACACACACACGTGCAGGTGAGGGGCAGCCTTCTGAGTGTCACTATGCCCAGCTGCTGGGGCCAGGTACCCTGCTCCAAGGCAACTACACTGTGCCCTAGACCACTGTCCCGCTAAGGCCACACAGGGACACTCCAGAAGGGGTCTGTGCTAGCCTGGGTACACCAAATAATACAGATAGCCCAGTTACACGGTCCTAGGAACAGCAATCCAGTGCAGAATGTTCTGGATGCCCAGCACTCAACTCTGTAGCCTACTTACAGTAGTCGTTGAACATCTCTGGTGCATCCAAGACCCGTTCTGGCTTTGAGGGAATATTTCTGCTATTCTTCCTGCTGGATCCAGGTGCCATTTTCTGACTGTAGAGCACTTTCAGGTTATTCTGATAGTCTGTGTGCAGGGGAACAGGTTTGTTAACCTGAGTTAGTTTCCTCCCAGCTGAGTGCTGCTCACCCAACTAGGAATCCCTTGCAGTGAAAATAAAGTCCTAAGAGAAACACTCACAAGCCTGCAGTGCACTAAAATCACTGGCAGTATGAACTGCTGAACAGGGGTGAGCTACAATTTCCTCATTCATGGAAACAAATTTGACAAACACCTGGGTTTTTGAATCCCATTATATTTAGTTGCAGTTTAAGCTAGAAAGTGCACAGCAGAGGGTTTGATGCTCTTACAGACTTCATGAAGGTTTGGAACCTGCAGTATAGGTGAAAGGTCACTGACATCTTTTCATAAAAATCCTTTCTTTAGGATTTTTCCCCCTTCTGAGAAGCTGTGGCCTCAGCAACAAAAGGTAAACAATTGTCATCTACTGCTGGGGAATGCAACAGGTGGATGTGTGATTGGTCTCGGGTGGATGTTTGGATTTACTGACCGCTCAAGGCAGAGCTAGGTCTCGCTCTCTGCTGAGACACAGCCCTTTGTTTATTCATTCTTTTTCTATTCTTAGCTTAGCTAGCTTCTGAGAACTTTCCTTCTATTTCTTTTAGTATAGTAATAATGTAATATATATCATAAAATAACAAATCAAGCCTTCTGAACATGAGGTCAAGATTCTCATCTCTCTCTTCACCCTGAAGACCCTTGCAAGCCCTGTAACAGGTGACCAACTGGCAGTCATAGCACCTCTCCTAAATAAATTCACTGTAACTGTTATGCCCTCCCTCGACCTCAGGAACCTTAAGAAAGGAGACTCCAGCCTGTACAGCTCTCAGAAACCAGTTGATTTCTCCTGTGACCACACACAGAGCCTCTGTGTTGCTGTTCCCCTGACCTGATCTCTCCTGCTGATTCAGCTCACACGGAGCCTGTATCATACCTTCTGGAGCATTCTGTGGTTTTCCACTGAGGTGGAGGATTTTTGCCTCTTCTACATCAAAACCATTCATATTCACTGCCCAGGCTTTCTGTTGCTCCTACAGAGACAAATCACCCTCAGTACAATGCATTTAAAACAATTCCCACACTGCAATTTAAACAGACATCTAAGTCCCCTTCTCTTAGAATCTGAAGATGTTTGCCTGTGCTGCAAGGGTCAGTCACACAGAGGCAGGTCAAAGCAGTTTTCCTCAGACTGCCATACATCATCCTGCTCACATTTTCACACAATGGCAAATTCAGTGTCATTGCCAGTGGGAAAAGCCACAGCCACAAAGCGACAAAATGCTTCACAAACAGATTTCAGAAGACAGTGTAAAACATTCCAGAAGTGTTCCCTGTGGAGACATTGTCCTAGAATAGCTACCACCAGCAGTTTCACTTTGCATAGGCTCAACAGCTTTGTGTTTGTGTTGCCTGCTACATTTTAACGCCTCATTAGTCAAAAGCTAAATTTTGCTACCAGAAGCAGCATAGGCTTAGAGTGCATGGCAGTCTCTACAGCTTCAGTCTCATCCTAGGCTCCTGAAGCCCAGAGCTGCAAGTAGTGATGGCTGGGACTTGTCAGTCCCGTCTGCCCACTTGATAGAACCTATTATTCACTGCTCTGTAAAGGGGCAGGAAGGAGTAGCGGTTGTTGAAGCAATTGTAACTTAGCAACATGCTCACCTTCTTGGTAGGGGAATCCTCAGCAGCGTCATTCTCTTTGGTTAGGAGGAAATTTGCCATCTCCATCTGCAGGGTGCTGTGTTTGGGAATGTAGCGATCCCCCCTGGCCTTTGTGGGGTAGCTTTGAATTTTGGATCCAGATTTACCTGCATTCACATATGAAAATATTGTCTTACAGCTATTTAACAGCCTGTATTAGAGCTTTCACGGGAGCAAACCCACACTCTTCCACATCACACCCACCAGAAAAGTAGGACTCTGAGGTCTCATGCCACACAGTCACAACTAACTTATATTTTCCTCCCTGCCACCAAGTTGATTAGGGACAGTGTGGTGCAACTCCTTGGGTCTAGTGCAACAATTCCAGAGTCCAGGGATAAGGGGAAGATACAAAAACACTCACAGGATGTAAAGCTGTCAGCTGACAGTCCTGCCCACACTCGTCCCAGCCTCACGCTGCGGGCCGGGCAGCACCTCCAGCAGGCAGGGCAGGACGGTCTCCTCCGGCGGCTGCTTGTCGAAGGCATGGCCTGGGGCGACATGGAGTGGATGGGGTAGCGGCTGCCCTTCGAGCTGCCCCCAGGAGCAGCTGAGTCGCCCTGCCCACCCACTGGCCTGGCCGTGCTTGCTGCTTTCCTGGAGGAAGCTGCCCAGAGCACGGTGCAGCTCTGGAACGGGCGGCCAGAGTTTCTGCTTCATGTTGCTGGGTACGCAGGAAGGGGCATCGAATTTACCCTCAGACTTGAGGTGCCCTAATGCCCCCCTGCTTACCTCCTCGCACTGTTGCCATGCATCTTCCCTTTGGGAGGAGTAGGGAGCCAGTCAGTCTCACCAAAGCATACCCACAGCCAGCATTCCTCCTGCTCTTCCCCAGGAAAGCTACTGCTGCTTGTAGTTGGAGGTGCAATGTGGTGAGGGGGTATGAGATTGGTGGTGGAAGGGCAGGACAGAGCAGGGCATGGGCAAGGGGCCCAGTGTGGGATATTGGGACACAGCAGGATCAGTGGTCTCTGGGATGTGCCTGCATGGGTGCCACCTGCCTGCCATGCCCCTTACCTTGTGCCAGCCCCGCTCGGAGGTGGCCGGTAGAGGAGCTGGTGGGAGCTGTGGGGCTCTGCAGGGTCCCAGCGCACGTGCCGCAGGTAAGGGGTTCTGCAGCACAGCCCGATGTCCCCTGGGCAGGGAGAGCCAGGACAGGGAGGGGGCTGCTTCCCCTTGGCCCCCCAAAACTTGGGAGTCACACCTTGCTACAACAGGACCCCCACCCCTGCAGCCCCAGGCGTGGGTGCCTCCCTGCTGTTGCTGCCAGCACCCTGCAGAGGGGATGGCTGCTCACCGGAGGAGTGGGGGGTCTCTGCAGCCAGAGCCTGTGACCAGGGCCCCCAGACGCCGTCCATGGAGGTACCGTCGGGCTTGCTGCACAGCTGGATGTGGTGCCTCACCCCTGGCTCCAGGCCCCGGAGCACCACCCAAGTGTTGGCCTGGACCAGCCTCTGCAGGAGAGGGGCCAAGCTGAGGAGCAACTGCAGGCTCCAAACGCCCCTGCCCATCCCTGACACCTCTATGTACCTGTCCCAGTGCTGCTCATTTCAGAGGGTGCTGCCTTGGTGGAGAGAAAAATTAATCTTCTGCCTTTCAGGGAGCTGAACGAGAAGGGACTCTTCACCATCCAACACCTGGCTGGGTCCCATTCAGAGGTCCTGCTTTGAAGCCTCCGTGAGGTTTGCTTGGCAGTTACCAGCGAGGTGAGAACATTGTTCTGAATTGTCCCCTATACTTCATACACGGTGTGTAGATAGGTATGTGCTTGTTCATCTCCATGTGTGCTCAGGGTCTGCCTTCATTTCTGGTTTTAGACCTGAGATTTCTGATTTCTGTCAGCTGTCTGTAGGATCTGTGGGCACATGCAGCTGTATTTACTGCCAGGTCGGGTATCTGACACTCATCTTTGAGTGCAAATGCAGAAACTGAGACGCTAATGATGTTATTTCCCAGAGTCCCAGTCTCTGCCCAAGCTGTAATTCAACACTGCAAATTATTCTGTAGACCTGAGCCTGTGTTTTCTGTTTCGTGGCTGAGTGCTTCAACTGCTGGTGTTGCTTTTTGGAACAGGAGCACCTGACTCTTTTATCTTTATGACTTGTGCCTTGATGATTTGAAAGCAGCCCTTGCTTTAATTTTCTAGTAAAAAGGCCTAAAATGAAAGCTGTGGACATTTTAGAAGTGTTAAGTAGAACACTGAATGAAATTTTTATTTTAGGCCCACAGTGAGCAGGTCTGAGGCCAGAAATTGGTGCCAGAGTAAGTGCCTTTCTGTGCTTGTGCTCTCCAGCTCTTCCTGTACTTGTATGTTCCCCTGGACACAGTGGGATGTGTTGTCATTTCCTGGCACTTCTCCTGAAGGCAACTGGTTTTCTTTCCAAGGTGATTCTTATGTTTCTCCTCATGGCTTCCCCAGGTGACCAACCTCCGTTCCAAGGTGTCCTGCTCTGCCATTGTCACTCTGGGAGAGCTCTCTGTGACCTTGAAGAAGGACATGGACTCTGAGGTGGATGAGGGTGCTCGGGTCCTTCTCCAGATGGTGTCCATCTCCCCAGAATTTGTTCAGAAAGCAACCAGTCAGACCCTGGGGATCCTGGTGGAGAATGTGACTCCTGCACGAGCAATGACTGCTCTCATGGACATGGGAGTCAAGTAGGTTCTTCTTCTTTTAGTGATATTCTTCACCTTTGTGTGTGTGGGAGGGAGAAGGGATGAGACAGAGAATGGGAATGGTTGGAGGGAAGGGTCCGGTATCCTGCATCTTCTGTGAACTCAGTGACTTGATTCTCCAGTCAACCTCACTTCTGTCCTCTCGTCACCTATTTCTGCCCTCCTGCAGCCCATTAGTTCTCAGAATCACAGAAGTGTAGAATATGGGGAGTTGGATGGGCCCATCAGGACCATTGTGTCCAGCTCCTGGCCTTGCTCAGAACAGCCCAAGGGTCACACCAAGTGCCTGAGATTGTTGTCCAAATGCTCCTTCAGCCCTGTCAGGCTTGGTGCTGTGACCACTGCCCTGGGGAGCCTGTTCCAGTGCCCAGCCACCCTCTGGGTGAAAAACCCTTTTTCCTGATATCCAAACTAAAGTTGCTCTGACTCAGCATCCTGCTGCTCTCTGGAGTTCTCCCAGTCTGTCAGATTTTCCTAGATGTGGTGACTGATAGGGAAGGGAAAGTGCCTGCAAAGGCCAAGGATAGAGCCTTGTGCTTTTGTGGGCAGAGGGACAATTGCAATTGCAGCTGTGAGCAGTGTTTGGTATTTCACAGTGCTAACCACAGAGGCCCTGGGAAAACCATGTCTCCTCATGATGCCATTAACTTGAGAAATGAAGAGGCTCCTTGCTGGGGCGTGGAGCACATGGGGGACAATCTGCTGGGTGTGGCACAGCCTGCACAGCAGGTGCAGCTCCTGCCAAAGGACTCTTGTATGACTGTCCTGGCCTTAGAGCTCTACTTTCTATTCAAATTGAGGTTTCATGTTAGCCTTGAGATGATGAATCACTTTACAGGCACCTTCACAGGCTGACTGCCATGGGACAGTTGAAGCAAATGCTGCCTTAAATGTTGGTGCTGGGCCTGATAGTTCCCAAGAGACACTCTCTAGAGCAGGACAGCCTGGCTAAACTGCCTGCCACCCTTTCCTCAGCTTTGCAGTAGGGTAAAACATTCAGATGGATCCATTGCCAAGCCCCACAGAAGAAACGGGCTGCATTGTTGGATATTCTGCAACTTCACTGCCCACCACGTGTTTTCCCTCCATTTGTTGTTTTCCAAAGGTCTGCAGATTTTGGGATACATGGGTGGAAAGAGCCTCAATCCTGCTGCAGCTCTGTGTAGTGGGTGCCCTCTGATGGGTCAGCATCAATTGTCCTTAATTTCTAAATTATTCATATGTAATCTCTTCCTTTAATCTTTCTCAGAGTAAACACTTTGAAAGAAATTGAGTATCAGACAGTGCAGGGAGACTGAATTCCTCCCTGTTCCATGCAGGCAGGCCTTGTGTGCAATGCTACCTTTGTGTTTCCCTGAGGACAGAGCCTTGTGCAGGTGTCTGAAGGTGCAGGGAGAGCCCAGGCTCCTTCCCCCAGCAAGGGCAGGGAGCGGCTCTGGCCAAGGCCGGCGCTGCCGCTGCTCCTTGTCCCTGTGCCCAGGGTTTGCTCTCTCCTCCCCAGCAGCCGCCCCGCCCCGGTGCGCGAGTGTGCGGCCCAACTCCTCCTGTCCCTGGTGGAGAGAATTGGAGTCACCCAGCTCGCAGGCACCCCCAGGGCTGAGAGGCTGCCCACGTGGCAGGGAAGCTTGCTCAGGACTGTCACAAGGACACAAGTAATGATCTTCATTTCACCTCCCAAAACAGGAAAACCATTTTGTGTCTGGCTATAAAGGTGAAACCACACAAGAGTGGAAACTAAAGGGAATATGAAGTTATCTCACGGTGTGAATAAGGGTCATAGAATCATGGAATATGCTGAGTTGGAAGGGGCCCATCAGGATCCTCAAGTCCATCTCCTGGCCATGTGCAGTGACCCCAAGAGTCACTCCATGTGCTTGAGAGCATTGTCCAAACTCTTCTTGAGCTCTGTCAGCCTTGGCACTGTGACCACTGCTCTGGGTTGCCTGGGCAAATGGCTGTACTGGGAAACCTGAGGCTGGCCAGCAAAAAGGAACATTGCCAACTTTTTCCTGTGGCTTGAAGGATTCTTTACTGAGATCAAAAGAGCTCAGATCAGCCAGTCCAACAGTTTTGTTTGGCCTTAGGTGCACAAGAGAAAGCCAAAGTGTTGGCTAATGTTCATCACTGAAGGATCCCAAACATCCATTTCTCATTAACTTCAGACTTTCCTAGAAATATTTGAGGGCTCTTTAGCCAGCATATTCAGTCTTTCTAAACTTGTTCTGCAGTTTTCTAGAATGCTGTTATCTGTGGCTTAGTGAGATCCACATTTCTTCTTGAAGAAAACTCTGGTTTCCTAGTGGCAAAATCAACCCAAACCACAAAAATCCCCCTTCCTTTGATGATGAAATTCCCATGAATAGCTGCCAAGAACACCAGAGCAACTAGCTGTCCTGGTGCACACACATAATGTAGAATAATCAAGAGGATGAATGAGGTGTTTTGTCCTGGCTTCCCTGCCAGTTAAATAAAGGCAAATTACTGTGCAATGGCAGCAAGACACTGCTAATAGGCTCTGACAACAAAGCAGATGTGTTTTGCTTGGTCCCTGGGATGCTTTGATGCCATAGAAGCACACCCCCAGTTTCAGAGTGAAATGGTATTTTTCTATTGTCCCATATTCTCCTCTTGCCTCTTGTGTTCAGCTGACAGCACTGTGCAGTGTCCAGTGAGGTAAATCTCCCTCATTGCTGAGTAGGTAATGCCTTCTCGTGCAGGGATTGCACCTGATGAGTTTAAGGGATCAGCCTCTTCTGTTAACACTCTTCCTGTGTTTGTTCACTTTTCTTTCCCTTCCTTCCTTCCTTCCTTCCTTCCTTCCTTCCTTCCTTCCTTCCTTCCTTCCTTCCTTCCTTCCTTCCTTCCTTCCTTCCTTCCTTCCTTCCTTCCTTCCTTCCTTCCTTCCTTCCTTCCTTCCTTCCTTCCTTCCTTCCTTCCTTCCTTCCTTCCTTCCTTCCTTCCTTCCTTCCTTCCTTCCTTCCTTCCTTCCTTCCTTCCTCCTTCCTTCCTTCCTTCCTTCCTTCCTTCCTTCCTTCCTTCCTTCCTTCCTCATTATGGACAGGAGATGGTAAAGAAGGTTATCAATCATTAACAATTTTAAAAGCTTTTGGAACAATCTATTTTCCCCTGTGACCTGGAAGATATTCTGATAAGAATTAAGAAGAAAGTAAGTGCTTGGCAGGAGAAGTGTCTCCTTTGTGCAAGTATTGCCACTGCTAATATGAGAGCAAACATACCCAATCTGTCTTTAGCTCATTCCTCTTCTGCTGAATCATTTTGCTTCTGGGAATGAGCTGTTAATCCTCAGCCTGGTCATCTGCAGACCACAAAGGAACTGATATTATTAGGGAAAAAGTGGGGTTTTGAATATTTTCAATATCGGTCACAAAGAGGAAAGAGAAAGAGGGGCAAATGGGTTTACATTTAAGCATAAGCCCCCACCATGCTCTCCCTACTCTGCCCCCTGTAAAGCAATTAAGTGAGAATTGTCCTTCTGAAGATTAGAGAGTCTTTGCAAAGGACACTGGAAGCAGCAGTACCAAGAAAATTCCCAAATTTACAAAAGATGTCGAAGCCAATCCTAGTTACTACAATTACCGTCTGTCTTTTGGGAATACTGCCCTGTTGTCAAGCCTTGTGGAGCTGGAAGAAGCTTGGTGAATTCAGCAGCATCCAGTGGAAAATCCTTTGTTTGTTTGTTTGGGGGGACGGATTTTATTTTTTCTACCGACATTAGAAAAGGGAGCCTCCCTTTGTGCAGGCACAGGGAGAGTGAGTATTTAACCAAATCAACTTCCAACACAATGGGCCAACCCCCAAAGAGTTCAGTTTGTTCTGCTGCTTCCTTCACGAACACTCGTTGCCTGCCAGTTTGCATTATTCCCATTTGTGCTCAAGACTAAGGAATTTGGGATTTTAGACTGCTGCTCAGTCTGGAAGCACCCATAACCTGCCTTGGGCTATTGAAAACAAAGAGTTGGCATCACTGAATCTCTGGTCTGTTTCCATCTGTAAGTTAGGAAATGTTTCCCTAAGCCTTGGTAGCAGTGATCCTAGTTCTAACTTGTGTTTTCAACAGGGAATTTCCTGTTTCATACTCTAAAGATTGATGGGGTTTCTCTGTGTCTTTGTAGGGGATGGAAAACCAGAAGGCTGAAGGCCCATCTGGCAAGGAGCCGGTGAAGGAGAGGAACGATGGCTCAAAGGAGCCCCAGGCCACATTGTCTTCTAGCAAATGGTACTGAGCACTTTTCTTAGATGTGACAAAGCACATGCCAAGGTTTACATGCCTCTTCCTCAGGAAAAACTTTCTGGAAGAGATCACCAGTGCCACAGATTGTTTCCTTTCCCTACAAATGTTCTAGGATAAAAAATGTCTACTTGTGCATTGTGCTGAACACAACTTCTCTGGAAGGGTTTCCACAAAAATGGAGAGACAAACAGACACCCATTGGTGGCAGCTCAGACAATCCAGTGCAGTGGCAAGGGCAGTGTTGTGGAGGCTGGGAGAGGGCCAAGTTTCTGCTGCCTGACTTGGGACAAGTAAATTCAAACAGGGCTTTTCTTCCATGTGAGTGGAGTCTTTTTCAGATGGGTGTTTTGATGAGAAATCTCAGTCTGGAAGTAAGATGCCAATCCACAAAGATGCATTTCTCATCTGTGTGGTTTGACCTGGCTGAGTCATAGTTTTCTTACCCTCAAACAGTACCAAGTTTGAGTAGCAATTAGCAAGGAAATTCCTGAACAACTTCAGTCAAAAGGTGTCTGAATGTGGACTTTTTGTCTTGATATTCCTGTCCTTCATGTAATTTGCTTGATGGACAGCATGTTTGGTTTATTTCCCCCTGTGCTGCAATCAGCATTTAAGACAGGAATTGCTCCTTGCTGTCTCTTCATGGCAGTTGCAGAGCTACTTGTACCTGTTCTCCTCTGATAGCAGAGAGGGTTTATTAAGCTCTGTCCTGCTCAGCAGTGGCAGGAAAGTGACCACATGCCTCAGTAGCACAGCTGGCATCTTCCCGTGCTCATGGAAGAGACAGGTTGATCCAGGAGAATTGTTCCCAGTGGGTTTGTTAAGCTGTGCATCTGGTCTCCAGGGAATCAAATGAAATGTGAGTGTAGTTCTGGGATGTCTGGCTGCTGGTTTTATCTTTCTTGCTGATTTTCTGAATCCTTCAAATATGGCCCTGTTCATCTGTTCAGATGCATCTGAGCTACTTTTCCAGATTGTCATGCCTGGTTGTAGAGACACTTCTCCAGAGTGATGAGTTCCCTTATTCGAAGACACACACGTCCCATATGAGGAGGCATTTAAACTTGGCAGTAGTGTCTCTCTTTCTCCACAAAGCAATGTGATCTGTGTGCCCTGGCAGCCATCTGAAGATAGATCAGATGCATCTCATCCTTGGTTTTCCTGAGTGAGCACAGGCAAGATTGTTACCTGCAGATTGTCTCCTGTAATGATTGTCATGAGGTCCACATTGTTCTTCAGCGCCTCATGATTTTGCAGCTTGAAATCACATAATTAGGAAAGCTGCTCAAGATATTTTGCTCACAATTATCTGAAGGTATTGTCTGTGGCTGCAGCTCTCTCCATAGAGAGCAGCAGGCACAACTTTGCCAGGCATTGTCCTGGGGAAGGATGTTAGAAGATCAGAGAAAAGGATGAGAAACAATTCATATCTTCACTTGCTGCACCTGTTGTTGTGAACATGTGGAATGTATTATGGAGATTTGTTGACCAAAGGGTAATTTCTTAATTGGCCACTAGTGATGGTGTTTTGGATTCAATTGACCAATCTGGTCTGTCTGTATCAGAATGTCTGTAAGGGTGATGAGTTTCAGTATAGTATAGCATAGCATAGTATAGCATAGCATAGCATAGCATAGCGATTGATCAGCCTTCTGGAATCATGGAGTCAATGCTAATTATTTCCTCAACAGGGATGCCATGGTACGATAATTATCACCACCAGGTCCTCATTTGGTTTTATTTTCCAGGGTGAAATCTCCCTCTCATGGACACCTCCTACCCCGTGCAAAAGCCCAGGTCACATCACCTACAGCTGTGGAAGAAATGGAGCTGCTCCAGAAGCTTTACCATCTCCTGGAAGCCAAGGGGTTTCAGACATGGATGGAAGGAGTGGAACTCCTCCAAGACCTGTGCAAAAACAGCCCCCAGCTCATGTCCACTAACATTGTCCAAGTTTGTAGGGTATCTTCACTGCTCCTTTCCTTTAGCTCCTTTCCTAAGCCTGTAGCAGCAAAGTTAATTCAGTGTGTCTTGGCACTCTGTCCTGGCTGTTTGGGATGCTCTGGTCCCTCTTACCCAGACAAATGTAATTCAGGTCCAGGCTTCAGGACAAGTTATTTCAGTCCAGCTGTATTTGTCTGGCAGGTGCCTATTGATGCTGTTCATCAGATGATGGCAGAATTTTCTGCTGGTGTAACTGCTGCTCTCTCCTACTCCCAGTTGGGTGAAGTGAAGGGAATCCAGGACCTGAAAGCATGACAATTGTTCTGTAGACCAAAAATGGGTTTGCACAGGGAAGAGAAGTATGAGGCAGGGTTGGTTTAAATCCAGTTGTTTTATTTAAGAATACTTCTATATACTCCATCTTCTCTTACACAGGCACAGCTCTGGCTACTCATTTCCATCCTTGTTCCTATTCCTCTTGGTAAAGACAGTGCTCACCCTTCTTGGGGGGTCTTTTTTTCTCTTTGGAAAAGGAGGAAAACAGCTAAGGGCTCATCTCTGCCTTCTCTTCCCAGTAGCTGCTTTTTCCCTTTTTCCAGGAAAAGGTGCCTGATAATGAGGCTGTCAAGGGACTGAACCTGCTCTAATGAGAGCTGCACAGCACATGACATTTCAGAAGTCCACCTGTTACTTAGAGAAATGGTCTGGATCCTGGAAGAGTTCTGATCCTGGAAGATCAGAGCCCTGCACTTCTCCAGACCCTGGCTCTGAGTCAACTCAAACAAAAGAAAACTTAGATCTCCTACAGCCACAGTTTTGGCAAAATCATAACTGCCCTCAGTAATTGAGGCAACTGTATAGAAAACCAGGCATTGTAAACATCTACTTCCACTCAAAGCAAAGGTACTCTTTAGCATTAATAAATCGAATTGATTTAATGATTTATAGATGGAGAGAAATACCATAGGAACTATTCAGTCCCCAGCCAAACCTCCTAAAACAGAAGAAAATCTTTCAACCAGCATGAGGTTGTGCCACCATTCCAGTGAGTTGCCCCCAGGAAAACAGTGAAATTGTGCAAGCAAGTGCTGACCTGACAGAAAGGATCACTTTCATCTTCAACGTTGCTGACTGCTACATCCACTCTTCAAACAAGGACATTTGAATCCAGCTTTCACGTTGCTTGTTCTCTTCACATATTTTTGAATATTTTGTCCTGAGAATATCTGACAGTCACAAGAAAGTGCAGCAGAGGGCGCTGGAGATGCTGGCTGAAATCACAGGAGCCCTGAAAGATGCCTTGAACCCGGTGATCATTGGTTTGGTGGAAGGAATAAAAATAGAACCTGAACTCAAAGGATCCCAGGGTTCATGGGGCAGCTGTGAAAGCACTGGAAGAATCCATTGCTGTGGTGGTTTGACCAGGAAGAAGTGGGAATTCTGGGATGCTGTGGTCAAACCAATGGGTGCTTGGATTTTGATATTGGCACCTGGTGTAGCCGGTGGGATTTTGGACACACCTCCAAGAACACACAGGGGTTAAAAGCAGAGCTTCGGCCCTGGGAGGCTCTCTTGGGACTTTGAGGGACGGAGGTCGGATCTCCCTTCCCCCGTCCAGCCGCTGCTGCTGGGTGGGGGAGGGGCAGCCATGTGGTAGGCCTGGGCCTGGACAGAGATGGGAGGTGAGGAGGCCTTGGAGGATGGAAGGGTGGAGGAGCCCCAAGAGACATCGGGCAGCCATCCCCCCCCGCCTTGGAGACAGACAGAGAGAGAGAGAGTGCAGCCTGTGTTTGTGTGCCATTACCTTGAAATTCAGTAAATTTGTGCTGGCAGCAGGCAGCCCGGCTGAGGAGATGGGGGGGGGTGCAGCCAGGAGTCCAGCCGCCTGGAGGAGTTTTTAACCCTTTTTGGACAATGAACACCTTACAGAACATTAACCCTTCCTAGACGAGAGATAAGAGTGGAGGAGGTCGAAGGAAATGAACGAGTGATGGAGGTCTGGACCAGAGAGAGAGAGAGAGAGTGAGAGATGTTGAAAGAATGGAGAAGTTGGAGTGGCATTTTATGCTGGACTCTTTCATGTAGCCATGGACAGAGCCATGTTTCCGTGTGATACAGAGACTGAGTCCAGGGGGAGAAATGTCCCAGTGCCAAAGAAGATTCAGTGTGGGTACCCCTCGGCCCCAGGAGGTATATAAAATATGGGGGGGATAGATGTCCCAAAGGTGAGATACTGTGCTTTTCTGGAACTGGACAAAGCATCCTTAAAAAAGACAACCCTGGAAGCAGCCCTGATCCCTGTTCGGTGGTGAGAGCACCGGAACAAGGACGGAAGAGGCCACCATGACACATGGAAGGACTCCCTCTCCTCTTGAGGAGCTGAAAGTTTGAGCAATCTAAAGGGTGGTGTTGGACCCAGAACTGGTGATTTTGGTGGATGTATTGTATTGGGAATTTAGGGGGGAGGAGGGGGAGAGTGTTTTTTGTGAGGTTTTCATTTTCCTCGTGTTTTCTTTTTTTTCTTTTGTGTGTAGTTTAGTGATTGTTTGTGTGTAGCTTAGTTAATAAATTTTTCTTTATGTTTAAGTTGGAGCCTGCTTTGCCTATTCCTGGTCACATCTCACAGCAGACACCGGGGAGAAGGTGTACTCATGGGGGCTCTAGCTTTGCCAGGCCAAAACCATGACAGAAGGAAAGCACAGAACTCCAGGGTTTCAGGGGATGATTAGAAGCAACCCTTAACATGCCAAGGTCAGCAGGACCAGTCAGGAAGCCCCCAGGAGGCCCAGCCAGACAGACCTGTTCCATGTTCTTGGATCCTTGGGGCCCTGCAGCACCACAATGGCACGTTGGTTCCATGAGGCCCTGTAGGATCACAACAGATCTTTGTTTCCATGAGGCCCAGTGATGTAACAATGGTCTCCTTGGCTCCACAGTGGCACAATGGCTCCTTGCTTCCATGAGGCCTTGCAGTGTCAAAATGGTTCCCTTGTTTCCATGGGGCTGCACAATGCCACAATGGCCCATTGGTTCCATGAGGTCACAGAGTCTCAAAATGGCCCCTTGGTTCTACTGGGTTCCTCAGGGTCACAATGGCTCCTTGGTTCCACCAGGTCTGGATGTATTACACTGGTCCCTTGCTTCCATGAGTCCCTGCAGTGTCACAGTGGTTGCCTTGGTTCTATGAGGCCCTGTGATGTCACAATGGCCCCTTGATTGCATGGGGACTCAGAGTGCCAGAATGGTCTCATTGGTTCCATGAAGCCCCCCAGTGTCACAACTGCCAGTTGCTCCCATGAGACCTTGCAGTGTCAGAGTGATTGCCTTGGTTATACAAGGCCCTGCAGTGTCACAATGACCCCTTGGTTCCAGTGGGTCCCTAAGTGTCATAATGGTCTCCATGGTTCTATGAGGCCCCACAATGTCACAATGGACTTTTGGTTCCATGAGCTTTTGTATTGCCAACAGCAGTCTCCTTGGTTCGATGGTGCCACAAAATGTGACAACTGCCCCTTGGCCTTCCAAGACTCCATAGTGTCACAATGGTTCCTTGCTTCCATGAGGCCTTGTAGGGTCACAATTGTTCCTTGGTTCAGTGAGGTCTTTGGTGTCACATTGGTCTCCATGATTCCATAAGGCCTTGTAGTGTTGCAACAGACCATTGGTTTCACTGAGCCCCACAGTGCCACTGTGGTCCCCTTGGCTCCACTAGGCTCTCAAGTGCCACAGTGGCCCTTTGGTTTCACAAGGCCTGAAAGTGTAAAAATGGCCTCCATGGTTCCATGAGGCCCTGCTGTGTCACAATGGACCTTTGGTTCCATGATGCCCCAGAGTGTCACAATGGTATCCTTGGTTCCATGGACCCTTCATCTCATGGAGACCCACAGTTTTCACTGCAGTCCCCTTGGTTCCATGAGGCCCTGCCATGCTGTAATGGCTCCTTGGTTTCAGTGGGTCCCAAAGTGTCAGAATAATCTCCATTGCTCCGAGAGGCTCCCCAAAGTCACTGTCATCCACTTGGTTCCACAGGGCCCCAGAGTGTAGCAATGGATTCTTGCTTCCATGAGGTTCCTCAGTCACAATGGTCTCCTTGAAACCGCAGTGTCACAGTGGCCCCTTGGCTCCACAATGGCTTATGGTTCCATGAGGCCACACAGTTTAACAAGAGATCCTTGGTTCCACGAGGCCTTGCTGTGTCTCAATGGATTTCTGGTTCCATGAATGTTCATACTGCCCACAGCAGTCTCCTTGGTTCTGCAGTGTCACCATGGTCTCTTTGTTCCATGAGGTTCCGCCACTGAACACAGTCACCTTGGTTCCATGAGGTTCCATAGTGTCAATCTGGACTCACGGTTCCACGAGGCCTTGCTGTGTCACAATGGCCCCTTGGTTCCAAGAGGTTTCTCAGGGTCACAATGGTCTTCTTGGATCCACAGAATCACAATGAGCCATTGATTCAATGTGGCCCCAAAATGGATTCAATGTGTCAAAATGGATTTTGTTCCATGGGGCTCTCCTGTGTCACAATGGACCCTTTGTTCCATAAGTTCGCTAAGTGTCACAGCTGACTCCTTTGTTCTGTGAGGCCCCGCCATCACCAAATCTCCAAAATATCAGAATAAAACTCCTTAACACAAATTTACTATTTAAGTGGATATCATTTATTCAGGCCTGAGGTCTAGAGAGGGATAACTCCTAATCTTATGTGGACATGTAATTCTATCAGTGTCACTAAATATGTATTACAATTTATCCATTACCAGAAAATCCACCCCAAGTTCCCAGTTTCAGTCCTTCTTTTATCTATCACTGCATTCTTAAGCCAAAAGCCTTCTTCTTGCCCTCCAACAATCTGTGCTGGGAAGGTAGCCCCTGCCTTCCTGTGCTTAAAGTTCATAGGCACAGTAAAAATTGAATTGCTCGTTTGAATTAAGCTTTTGGTATTGAATTGAATTAAGAGTTTGGTATCAAGGCTAAGGGTTTGTGTGGGCAGGCAGAGGCAGGCAGGAGGCAGAGCTGTCAGCAAAGGAAGGACCCAGCCAGGTGGGGCAGCCGGGGGATGCCGACAGCCTGCAGGGACAGAGGCGCAGGGCAGGGACACCGTGGGACAGCCTGGGCTGCACAGGGCACAGGGATGGGCAGCAGCTGCAAGACAGCCCTGACAGAGCCAACCTGGGCAGCACTTTGGCCATGGCTGCTGGGCCTGAGGCCTGAGGCAGGAGCAGGAGACAAGTGACCCTTGCAGGGCTGGGGCCTCATTGCCTCCTTGTCCTTGCTCAGCAGCCTGGCAGGGGCCGCCCCATGCTCCTACCCTTGGCATTGCACATCCCCACATGCCAGTGCCCATCCCGGCAAGAGCCCTGAGCAAGGAGGGAGGGACAGGATCTGCCTGGCCAGGGGCTGGGGCTCAGGCCTTGGCCCTTTGCATTCCTGAAACACATCCAGGTGTGCTCAGCACCAGAGACACCTTTGCCTTGCTTATCCCCACCTGGCATCACTGTCTCCAGTGTTCTGCTCTACCTGAAACCTGAGGATATTTTGTCAGTTGGGTCCCTGACCGGGATATCTTAAAAGTACAAGAAACTTCAGTGTTTCAATGCAACTAAATTCTTGAGGGTTTTGTGACATCACTGAGGGGGTTGTGACATCACAGAGCTGGCTGTGATGTCACTGAGTAGTAGGTGAGGTCATAGAGCAGATTCTGCCATCATAGAAGGAGGCTCTGTAGCATCAGAGAATGGGTTGTGACATCACTGGGTGGCTGTGTGACATCACAAAACAGGCTGTGACATCACAGAACTGACGGTGACATCACATGGTGACATTGTGACATCACAGTGACGTCTGTAACATCACAGAGCAGCTGTATCACATCATAGGGTGGCATCTCAGAGTTGGGCTTGTAACATCACAGGGGCTGTGTGACATCACAGTGCAGTTGCATGACATTCCAGGGTGCCATCCCAGAGTTAACTCTGTGACATCACAAGGGTGCTTTGTGATGAACCAGATTGGGCTGAGACATCACAGGGGCTGTGTCACATCACACAGAGGGGTGTGTGACATCACAGGGGCTCTGTGAAATCACAGGGATGCTGTGTGACATCACAGGGGCTGTGTGAGGTCACTGGGGAGGTCACTCTGCCCCGGCCCACCTCACAGTTCCCCCCAGAGCAGTCCAACCCTGCTCATGCACAGCAGGGTCCCCTGTCCCTCTGGGTTCCCCTGCCCCCGGCCCCGCAGCCTCCCCCAGAGGATGTTCCATGAGATCGACCCCAGAGCCTGACTCGGGGACAGGGGGACGGGGCCCTGGGGGTGGCACAGGGGGACAGGGAGCCCCTGGCAGCGTCCCCGGGTCCCCCAGGGCCAGAGCCTGGGACAGGGCTCCTTCACCCTGTTATGAACAAGGCCCTGAGAGTGCTGAAAAAATCCCTGGCAAGAGATCAGCAAAGACCAGATTTAATATTAAGGGACAGAAGCACAAAGTTCCTTGGCAAGAGTCACTCTGGTTCTGACAGTGTTTGTAGGGCCCCAACAGAGGGGCTTCAGTCCCAGCAATGGTTCATCCAGGCTGCACTTGGCATCACCAGCTTTCTTTAGCAATGTTAGAACAGGGATGATGTGCCACTGAGGGAACAAAAACAGTTCCCAGGGCTGCTCCTACAGAAAGCAGGAGCTGGTTGGGCAGCAGCAGTGGCTGGAGCAGACAGTGTTTGTGATGAGCTGCAGAGGAGCTGAGCCCAGGGGCTGTTGGCCAAGGCTGAGGCCCAAGGAGCATTTCTCAGCTGGCAAGGCAGCCTGAGAAGGGGAGGGGGGAATGCAGCAGCACAGGGCCCATGGACCCAAGGGACCATTGTGACATTGTGGGGTCCTGTGAGACCAAAGGACCATTGTGACACTGTGGGGCCCTGTGAGACCAAGAGACCATTGTGACACTGCGGGACCCTGTGAGACCAAGGGACCATTGTGACACTGTCGGGCCCTGTGACACCAAGGAACCATTGTGACACTGTGGGGCCTCATGGAATCGTGGAGACCACTGTGACATTGCTGGTCTTGATGGAACAAAGGGGGCTGTACTGACACTGTGGGGCTCTATGGAATGCAGGGATCATTGTGTCACTGTGAGGCCCCAGCAAACCAAGTGTACATTTGTGACACCACGAGTCCTCATGGAACTGTGGAGACCATTATGACACTTTGGGGTGTGATGGAACCAAGGGGCCATTGTGACACTGCAAGACTCCATGGAGCCGAAGGTCACTTGTGACATCGCAAGGCCTCATGGAACAATGGAGACATTATTAAGTGACTTTATAGCCTCATGGACCCAAGGGGCCATTGTGACACTGTGGGGCACCAAGGAGACCATTGCCACACTGAGGAGATTCATGGGATCATGGAGACCATTGTGACACGATGAATCCCCTTGGAATAAGCACAGCATTGTGATACTGTGAGGCCTTGTGGAACCAGTGAGACCATTGTGACCCTGGGGATCCGCACAGAACCAAAAGGATCATTGTGATACTCTGGGGCCGCGTGAAACCAAGACATTTGTGACACTGCAGGCCTGCATGGAACCAAAGGGTCATTGTGACATAACAGGGCCTGATGTCATCAATGGTCCATTGTGACACTGCAAACCATTGTGACACTGCAAACCCCCAGGGTCCAAAGGCTCATTGTGACATTGCAGGGCTCATGGAATAGAGGAGTCATGTGACACTGTGGGGCCTGGGCAACAATGGAGACCATTGCGACACTGCAAGACTCTATGGAATTGTTGGGACCATTGTGACACTGCAGAGCCTTCTGGAACCCAGGGACCACTGTGACCCCGTGGGACCGCGTTGAACCAAGAGTCTGTTTTGACACTACAGGACTTCTTGTAATCAAGGGAACCATTGTGACATTGTGGGACTCTATGGAAACAAGTCACCATTTTGGCGTTGTGTGGCCACATGAATGCATTTTGGCTCTATGGGGCCCCACAGAACAGGTCTGGCTGGTTCGGCCTCCCAGGAGCCACCTGACTGGTCCAGCTGACCTTGGCATGTTGAGGGTCTCTTATCTTCTGCTGCTGAAACACTGGGATTCCATGCTTTTCTTGCCATGGAAAAGAACTCTCCTCCTCCTCCAGGAACCTGTGGCCAAAATTGGGATTTCACCTCCAAATTTCCTTATATCCAGAGATTGTTCCCATAGGAATATGGCCAGGAAAAGTCTGGCTGGCAATGGTTTCACAAGGATCACCTCTCAATGGTCCTTGAAACACTGGGGAAGGCTGCGTGCTTTCCTTCCTATGGGAATGAACTGTCCTGCTTCTCCAGGCACTCATGGCCAAGATTGAGCTTCCACATCTAAAATTCCCTATGTTCAAAGAATGCTTCCAGACAAAATCTGCCATTCATGACAAGTCTGGCTGGCCTAGGCCTAGTGAGGCTCTCACCTGCCTTCCAAACACTGGGGCTCGATGCTATGGAATAGAACTGTCCTTCTCATCCACGTGCCCATGGCCACAATTGGGATTTCACCTCTGACATTGTCCATTGTGAAAGACTGGAGGAGATTGTTGGCTGGAAACACTTCATGTGAGGGGAGGAAGGGGCAGGTCCACCCTTTCCCTGCCCTGGAACCCCAGCCCTGCCCTGCCTTGGAACACCAATCCCCCCAGAGCCTCTATCCCAGCCCAGCAGTGTCTGCCAGTCCCTGGCACAGCACAGGCAATGCTCCACAGCCACCTCTGCAGCCCCCAGCCCAGCTCCTGAGGGACCAAATGAGCCCAAGTCCCACCTGGGTGAAGGGCCCAGCAAGATCAAGGGGAACTGAAGACTGACCACAAGGCAAGCACACATCTTGACCCTACCTCCTCTTGGAATTTCCCTCTGAACACCACTGAAATCCAGGAGTTGGTAGCTCTGTGTGTGCTTCTCTAAATCTTTTATGTTTTTCTCTCTTTCTGTGTCTTCTTCTTCTGTTTCTGTGCTCCTGGAAATTTTGATTAACAATTAATTGAACAGGCTTAGAGTTTGTGAAGTGGAATGGGCCAAGTCAATCTCTTGAGAAGTGTTTTTTGTTGACTGAATATCTGTCATAGTCTGACGTGAGAAGAATTTTTAAAAGTAGTAGAAAAGTTTTTGTGTAACTGACAACCTGTTAAACCACTAAGATACTGAACACGCCTCTGTGAAAGACATATGTTAAAGAAAAAAAAACCAGGAACCTCCTCTTTCTTTTTCAGTCAACAAAGAAGCAGTGGGCTCTGGTCCCGGCCCGTATCTCAACCAAACCAAACCAAACCAAACCAAACCAAACCAAACCAAACCAAACCAAACCAAACCAAACCAAACCAAACCAAGCAGCTCTGCCATGGGCTGAGCCCCTTATCCCCTCCCTAGGCTGTCCCCTCCCCATCGGCCCCATTCAAACCAAACTAAACCCCAACAACTAACAAACAGGCAAACAGAAGAGGCCACAAAACCCCAACCAGAACAAAGCTACCCACAGCTATTAAAAATCTTACCGTCAAGTCTCTCCCCACCCCCCCTAACACAATTAAAACCAAAAACTCCTACAACTTTCAACCCATACAAAATAACCCTACCACTAAAATTAAACACATGAAAACCAAAAAATCAGCCATAAAACTAATCCTAACACAACTTCCACCACAAGTTACTGGCGGGTCAGGTGTTAATCCTATCAATACTTCAATCCTCACTCAAGTAAGGGAAAAACCAAAATACAAACCTTAAAAAAAAAAAAAAGGTAAAACCATCAAAGTCAGTAAAGAAGAAATTAAATCCCAAATAAAACAGAAAAAAATACCTTAAACCTAAAAGTAAAATCCACTTATAAACTATAAAGAAAAAACTCTTTTTCTTCATTACACATAAAACTATAAAAAATTAAAATATTTAAAATAATTTCAAACAAAAAACTCTACATTAAAAAAACAAATGGTAAAATAAATGTAATTTCATAAAAAGTTTAAGCAGAAAAAAATAGCAATCCAGTACCCCCAAGAGAAGATCTGTATTTCCAGAGTTAAAAATAATTTTAAAAGTAAATTATGAAAACATTTACCTTTAAAGAACTCATCTTTAAAACAAAACACCATAGGTCTACATGGCCTATCAACAAGCTTGTAAAAAAGCTTGAAGCAATTATAAAAATAGATTATTAATAACAAATTTCCCCCAGAAAGCTGTTATGCATGAGAGAATTAAGAACCAGAAAAAACCTAATTTTTCCCCTTATAAAAATCTTCATAACCTTAACAAGAAAAATTTCTCACCCTAAGTAAACTAAAAAAAGACAATTCTAGAAATAGCAAACTAATTAGAAATTTTAAGTTTACTTTGTTTCCATTGTCAGTAAAAAGAAAAAGTTATAAAGAAAAAAAACAGTTCTGAAGAGTTTGTTTTAATTCTTAATACTTTTTTTCCTTAGCCTGCATTTAATGAAATTTTTTTTATATCCTTTTAAAAATTTTAACCCTATTTTATGTTTCTCAGACTCCTACTTCAGAACAAAACAAATACATGGATAATTAACTGACACTAAAACCCATAACAATCCCACACTTAATCAATACATTAATTAAGAAAACTCAAGAAAAGAAAAATCTTAAATTGACAAACGAAAACCAAGACAATGTCATAATAAACTTTTTGCCAAGTTTCTCTGCTTTTCTAAAGTACTCAGTAATAGCTAGTTTGTTGTTTTGAGCCCCTGAGAATCTCTTTAAATGTCTCCTTGAGAGAGTTTTTTAGTGGATGGGAGTCAGGGCTTGTCTGTCCTGTTTGGCACAGCCCAGGCAGGGCTTTCCCAGCCACATTCCACACTCCATTTCCCAGCTGGAGCCGCTGCTGCCTCTGAGTTGTGCTGCCCCAGCCCCAGGGACGCTCTCCTTGTCTGCCCATTCCCCCACGGTCTCTGGGCAGGGATGGCCTCAGTGGGGGCTGCTGACATCCTCAGCACCTTGAAGGCTGCTGCTGAATTTTCCTGCTCCAGACGCTTGTTCAGTTTTCAGCTCTTCAGTGCAGGAATTCAGTGTCCCAGGGCTCATTTACATTCAGAACAGCTAAACAAGCCAAACCTCAGGGAATAATTTGATTTCAGTTTCCAAATATTTTGTGGTTAATAATAGCGATTTCTAAAGTGCATTCAACTGAATATGTTCTATTTAAAAAAGTGAGAAAACATTTTTTGGTCCTGTTTAGGGTTTTTTTCCCCCTGTAAATAGCAATATTCAATTAGCACTGAATCCAAGTACCTCCTCATGCAGTTTGAATAGATATGAAAATCAAGACCCTTCATGGCTGACAATCAATCAGACTCTGTCCCTACCCTTACCCCACCATTTCCCCCATCCAAGCCCTGGCACTCAGAGCAGCCTTGTGCAAATCTGAGCTCCCTCCAGCCCAGGCTGCTCCTGCAGCTTTCAGCTCCTCGGCTCCAAATCCCACCTGCTTTCCTTGGAGAAGGAGCTGCCCGAGACACAGAGGGATGTTCATTTCTTGTCAGCCAACAAAGCCAAGGCAAGGCACAGCTCCATCAAATGCAAAAGTCATTCCTCTGCTGGATATTAAATCCACTTTCCACAGCAGACAATCTCAGAGCAATGGAAAACACCTTTTGCGCCCGGCACAGATCTCAAGGTCCCCCCAAACCCATCCTGCCCTGAATCTGCCCAGATTTGCTCTTTGCACACACAAGTCACAGGCTGAAGTCAGGAGCTCCCTCCATGCCCAGAGGGAGGAAGAGAGAGAAAGAGGATGAAGAGCTCTCCCGTGCAGAGCCAAGGTCCAAGTGCCCCTGCAGTGGGAACCACAACTCATCAGGTTTGTGTCCTTTGGGCTCAGGGCCTGGTGACAATCAGAGGCACAGAAAGGTTTCTTGCCAACAAACACAAGTTGAACATTTGAACAGTTTAATAACCATCACAGATCTTCCCTTGGATCTCTGGAATGTCCCAGACGCATCTGACATGTCCACCATCCCCAAAGGATTCCTATGCAGGAACAGTTTTA
Organism: Melospiza melodia melodia; assembly: GCF_035770615.1. NCBI lineage: Eukaryota > Metazoa > Chordata > Aves > Passeriformes > Passerellidae > Melospiza > Melospiza melodia. The sequence continues at coordinate 2,834,968 of NW_026948638.1, forward strand.
GACATAGGTATAAGAAAAGGTAATTCTGTGATAGATATAAAGACAATTAAGATGTCACCTTATGTGATATTTATTTAAACTTCAAAAAGTTTGGGCAACTCCCTGAAGCTCAAAGCATGAAACCAGTCAGTTGAGAGGCACTTGAATGACCAGAGAGCATCTGGTGGAGGAAATCTGGGACCAATGGGAAGAACAAATATCCAGCTGGTCTAGTGAAGAGATGTCCTTAGACATGGCCATTTCATCAGGAGAGATGGAAGCACTTGATGGAAAAGAGAGAGAATAAATGATAGACTGATTATTGGTGACACAAGTAGATGGGAAGATCAGTATTTCTTCTCCTGCCATCAGTACATTGCCTGGAAATCCCTGATTCTGATGGGAAAACGTTGCCATTCCTTAAGAGTACTCAAATGACACAGAAAATAAAGATTTTCTTGTATAATATGAAACTAACAGGTATTAAAACCTGTGCCACTTTCCAGGCAGATATCAGCTGTGTGCCCATGAACAGGCAGTGCCACTTGTGCCCTGAGGCGCCCAGCAGGAATTGGACTCCTCCGAGACCACCTGAGGGAAACCAGAGCACCTTGAGCTGCAGGTCCCTGACAGACCCGCAGAGCTCCTTTCCCATGAAAATCTGCTCTGCTCCAGTCTGAAACAGAGCCCAGCATGGTGCTGGGATCATCAGAGAGCTGAGGTGTGCGCTGAAATTCAATGCCCTCCCCATCCCACAGAAGCCCTGCATTTCCCTCCTGCAGACTTGGTCTCCAGCACAGCCATGGAGGCTCTTTGGGCTCTGGACTGTTCCTGCAGAACCCAACTGCAGCTGAGTTCTGCCTTTGGCACAGTCAGGCCTGGCTAGTGCAGGCCATGCTCAGCAATGTCTTGTGTGTGCCTGGCCTTGCTGTCAGCCCCGGCAGCGGCTGCGTGGCCCCTTTGTGGCCCTGTGCTGGCCCAGCCATGGTGGCCCAGCCCCTGTGCAGGCCCAGCCCAGGCCAGGAGCATTGTGGCTGGGAACAGCCCCTGTGCCGTGGTGCCCACAGCAGCCTTGGGGCTCTGTGCCCCATGGCGTCCCTGCTGGGAAGCCTCTGCCAGCTCCTGCAGAGCCCGTGGCACCTGTGGGGCTGCACAGACAGCCCTGTCCCACGCTCTGCCAGCCTCTGGGCCAGCAGAGAGGCAGCCAGGGCTGGCCATGGCCGGGAACAGGCCCTGAGCCCTGCAGGAGGATGAAGCTCGGCCACAGCCAAACTCAGCCCAGGACAAAGCTGAGCGCAGCAGCCAGGGCTGCCAATGCATGGGGACAGAGGCTGGCAGTGACAAATGTCCTGGGCCCCCTCCCTGCTCTGTCCATGCCACCAAGGGCACAGAGCAGCCTCCTCTCGGCCACTTGCCTCTTTGCAATGCCTTGCACAGGTGCTGGCCCTGCCCCACAAGGCCTGGCCTGAGTCCTGCCCCTGCACGCTCAGCCAGGCTGAGATGGACACTGATGGTTTCTGGGCCAGGCTCTCTGAGCCCAGCCCAGCTCCCTGCAAGCTCTGCCATCTGCCCTGAGCTCTGGGCAGCACCAAGGGCCTCTCCCCAGCCCAGCCCAGCCGGCTCTGGCCCCACAGCTCTGCTCAGGCCAGGCTGCTCTGGGTACTGCCCCACGGCCTCAGCCCCTGGCAAGGGCACAGCAGCAGCTGCAGCTGCCACAGGACTCAGCCCCAGCCATGGGGGAAGGTGCTTGGCCAAGGCCAAAGGAGGCTCCCTGGCTGCCCTGCTCCCCTCTGCCTGAGGCGTTGAGAGCTCTGCAGCCCCTGCTGCCATCCCATCTGCTCAGGGCAGCACAAGAGCTGCGGCCTTGGGGCCCTCAAGAGCTGCTCCTGCTCCAGGCCCAGGGCCCGTGCCAAAGCTGGGGCAGCCACAAAGCTGTGCCCATTTCTGTTCATTGCTGCTCTGATGGGGATGGATCCTCAGCTACTTGGAGGTTGCTGTTCAATTTTACTCCTCTAGAGGCCTCTTCTTTCTTGAGCTCTTCAGTTCAGGAATTTAGTGACAGAGGCTCATAAATATTTATGCAAAACTCTTGAAAAAGAAAAGCCCCTGGGAATAATTTAAGTTTTCAATTCCTCTGTGGTTAATTAGATAGATTTCAGAAGTGTATTCAAAGTGAATATACTATGTTGAAAAAAATGCAGAGAGAGCTGCTCTTTTCCTGTTTAGTGTTCATTTCCTGAACATAACTTGGTATCAGCTATGTCCAGTTGGTATTGATCTCTATCACCTTCTTATGCAGTCTGAATAGATATGAAAATCAAGATTCTTCATGGCTGACAATCAATAACACTTTTCCCTCACCCTCTCCCCACCATTTCCCTTATCCAACCCCTGGCACTCCTATGGATCAGGAACAGTGTGGCTGGGACAACCAGGACAGTGATCTTCCCTCTTTTCTTGGCATTCGTTAGGCAGCACAGTGTTAGGTCACAGGCTGCCCAGGGAGGTGGGTGACTCACCAACCCTGGAAGTGTTTAAGGAAAGACTGGATGTGGCACTCACCTCCATGGTCTGTGTGACAAGTTGGTGTTGGGTCCCAGGCTGGACTTGATGCTCTCCAAGGTCTTTTCCAGCCTGGTGGATTCTCTGATGATTGTGACAGTGCAGGGTCCTGGGGAAGCAAGGGGCATTGTGAAACTGTGGGGCCTGGTGGCACTAAGTGGACTGTCGTGACATTGTGTACGACATGCTAGCACAGAGCTAAGAGGCCATTGTGACACTGGAACCAAGAAGAGCATTGCTGTGTGGTGCTCAGGATGAGGTGAGAGACTAGAATCTGACTCCATGTTCTCAGAAAGCTGATTTATATTATAATATAATATATATAATATAATATAATATAATATAATATAATATAATATAATATAATATAATATAATATAATATAATATAATATAATAATATATATAATATAATATAAATATAATATAATATAATATAATATAATATAATATAATATAATATAATATAATATAATATAATATAATATAATATAATATAATATAATATAATATAATATAATATAATATAATATAATATAATATAATATAATATAATATAATATAATATATATAATATAATATAATATAATATAATATAATATAATATAATATAATATAATATAATATAATATAATATAATATAATATAATATAATATAATATAATATAATATAATATAATACAGTATAATATAATAAAATGTAATATAATATAATATAATATAATATAATATAATATAATATAATATAATATAATATAATATAATATAATATAATGTAATATAATATAATATAATATAATATAATATAATATAATATAATATAATATAATATAATATAATATAATATAATATAATATAATATAATATAATATTATTATATTATACTACATTATATTATACTATATATATATAATATTATATTATACTATATTATATTATATTATATTATATTATATTATATTATATTATATTATATTATATTATATTATATTATATTATATTATATTATATTATATTATATTATATTATATTATATTATATTATACTACATTATATTATACTATATATATATAATATTATATTATACTATATTATATTATATTATACTACATTATATTATACTATATTATATTATACTATATTATATTATATTAATATATTATATTATATTATATTATATTATATTATATTATATTATATTATATTATATTATATTATATTATATTATATTATATTATATTATACTACATTATATTATACTATATTATATTATATTATATTATATTATATTATATTATATTATATTATATTATATTATATTATATTATATTATATTATATTATATTATATTATATTATATTATATTATATTATATTATATTATATTATATTATATTATGCTTTTCAAAAACTATGCTTTAGAAAAAGAAGAATACAGACAGAAGTCTTAACAAAAATGATAATGAAAACTCACTACTGACTCCTCAGAGTCCAATACAGCCGATGGTGAATGGTCATTAAGTTAAAACAATTCACATGTTTGGATAAACGATCTCCAGACTACATTCCAGAGAAGCAAAACACGGAGAATCTGAGGCTTCTCATCTTCCCAGGAGAAGAAATCCCAGGGAAGGGAATTTTTAGAAAATATCACATTGACATTGGTACACTGCCAGACCTCATGGAACCAAGGATCCATTGTGACAATGCAGGGCCTCTGGGGACCAAGGGCCATTGTGACACTGCAGGGGTCCAGGGATCCAAGGGACTTTGTGACATCAAGGGTCCGAAGGAACCAAAGGGACATCGTGATACTGGGAGGCCTCATGGAACCCTGGTGACACCAAGTTGTCTGGGAGTGTTAATCTGCTGGAGGGTTGGAGGGCTCTGCACAGAGGCCTGGACAGGCTGGATCCAGGGGCCAAACCCAACAAGGTGAGGTTAAACAAGTCCAAGTGCTGGGTCCGCCACTTTGGCCACAACAACCCCTGCAGCACTACAGGCTGGGGACAGAGTGGCTGGACAGCAGTCAGGCAGAAAGGGACCTGCAGGGACTGATGGACAGCAGGCTGGACATGAGCCAGCAGTGTGCCCAGGTGGCCAAGCCGGCCAGTGGCTCCTGGCCTGGATCAGGAATGGTGTGGCCAGCAGGAGCAGGACAGTGATTCCTCCCCTGTGTTCTGCACTCTTTGGGCAGCACCTCAAGTGTTGTGTCCAGTTCTGAGCCCCCCAATTTAGGAAGTACATGGAGGGGCTGGAGCATGTGAAGAGAAGGGCAGCAAGGCTGGTGAGGGGTCTGGAACACAAGTGGTGTGAGGAAGTGGCTGAGAGAGCTGAGGTTGTTTATCCTGGAGAAAAGAAGACTCAGGGAGAAGAGGCAGTGTCAGGGGACAGGTTGGACTTGATGATCTCCAAGGACTTTTCCAACCTTGCTGATTCTGGGATTCTCTGAAACCACCCTTGGAGCAGTCGTCGCAGGATGAGCCCTGGGCCTCCTGTTCAGAAGCTCCAGCAGCCCAGGTCCCTCAGCTTCTCCTGCCAGCCCCAAAGCCCATCCTGTCAGTCCTGCAGAGCCTCTGCAGCTCCTCCTCACTGCCCAGAACAGGGAGCCCCAGAGCCAGACACAGCAGCCCAGATGTGCCCCCCTGGCCTGGGGTGCCTCTGGCAAGGGAGCAGCACCAGGCACTGCAGGAGCCTGCAGACAATTCCTGCAGCACTTGTAGAATGATCCTGCTCCCCAAGGGACATTCCCATGGTGCCAAGTCAGGAACTGCAATGGGGAGTGGGGCCAGAGAGGAAAGGGCAAACAGGGATGGGCTGTTTGCAGGGGAGGGAACCGAGGTGGGCAAGAGGAAGAAATGTGTACCAGGGAAGAGTAAAGAAATCAAAGGTGAAGCAAAGGAAATGCTCAGGGCAGTTTGGGAGTGGCTGCCAGGCAGCCCTGGCTCTGAGCAACAGCGTCTGCAGTGGGACAGGAAACTCCCAGCTGATGGGAACAAACTTTCTGGCTGACTGCAGAGACCAGGACAAAGCTGAGTGGTTTCCCTGGTGTCCCCCAGCCCTTGCTGGCCCCAGGGACTGATGGCATTTGTGCTCCCTCAGGTCCATGTCCCCACAGCAACAGCATGAGGGTGCTCCTGCCTGCTCTGTGCAATGCAAACAGGGGCTGCTGAGCCAGTGCTGCCGTGTCTGTGCCTGCAAGGATGGGGCACCTGTGTGAGCTGGGGGAGAGGCCAGGGCTGCAAAGGGAGGATGTTATTGGCAGCTCCATGAGGACGCTCCAGGACTCTGCCCTGGGCTGTCCAGTGCACTGGAGATGGATCAGCCCCTGCTCTGCTGCTCCTTCCCATCTGCCCCAGGGCCCTTGCAGAGCCCCAGCCATGCTGTTTGCGCCCAGCCTGCCCACAGCCAGCCTGGGGCTGCTCACGGGGGTTTTCTGTGCTGAGCATTGGCCTGGCCGTGTTCTGGAGAGAGCCTGGGCAAGGAGCCTGGAGCCCCCAGGGCCTGGCCTGAGGCGTCAGCGCTGCCCCAGCAGTGCCCATGGCCTGTCCCTGCTGCAGCCCCGGCACTGCCACGCCCAGGACTGTGCCCAGCCCCAAGAGCACTCAGGCCCTGCAGCAACACCAGGGCCACCAGGGCAGTGGGGCAGGGCCACGGCAGCAGCACTGGCAACACCAAGTGCTGCTGCTGCTGGGCACAGCTGCTGTGCCAGCACTGATCTGCACACAGACATTGCTGCTGCAGCTCCAGAGAAGGCAACAAAAGGGCATCTGTGCAGAAAACTCTGCTGGGGGATCCTGTAGTTCCTTTAAAGCCAGAGGGAGCGCAGCCCCTCATTGATGCAGTCTGTGGCCACAGGGAAGTTGGAGAGAAACAAAATGAGAAATGACACAAGGAATGGCTTTTCTTTGTGGACAACATGAATACCTAAAATGAAAGAAAAAATACCACCAAAACCAAACCAACAAGAAGTATCAATGATGACTTTTATTACAAGTGATCGGCAGAAATTGGCCAGCACATTTAATGTTCCTGAAAGCATCCAGTCATCATTGTCCACACGGCAGCCTTGAGCTCCTGGTTCCTCAGGCTGTAGATGAGAGGGTTCAGGGCTGGGGGCACCACCGAGTACAGAACTGACAGGGCCAGATCCAGGGATGGGGAGGACATGGAGGGAGGCTTCAGATGAGCAAATGTGCCTGTGCTGAGGAAAAGGGAGAGCACGTCCAGGTGAGGGAGGCAGGTGGAAAAGGCTTTGTGACGTCCCTGCTCAGAGGGGATCCTCAGCACAGCCCTGAAGATCTGCACATAGGAGAAAACAATGAACACAAAACAATCAAATGATACACAGATGGAAAACACAAGAAGCCCAAATTCCCTGAGCTTTGAGTGTGAGCAGGAAAGCTTGAGAATGGCGGGGATTTCACAGAAGAACTGGCCCAAGGCATTGCCATGGCACAGGGGCACGGGAAATGTATTGACTGTTTGCAGAAGAGCATTGAGAAAGGCACTGGCCCAGGCAGCTGCTGCCATGTGGGCACAAGCTCTGCTGCCCAGGAGGGTCCCGTAGTGCAGGGGTTTACAGATGGACACATAGCGGTCGTAGCACATGACAGTCAGGAGAAAATACTCTGCTCCCATGAAGAAGATCAGCAGAAAAACCTGAGTAGCACATCCTTTGTAGGAGATGTCCCTGGTGTCCCAGAGGGAATTGTGCATGGCTTTGGGGACAGTGGTGCAGATGGAGCCCAGGTCACTGAGGGCCAGGTTGAGCAGGAAGAAGAACATGGGCGTGTGCAGGTGGTGGCCGCAGGCTACGGCGCTGATGATGAGGCCGTTGCCCAGGAGGGCAGCCAGGGAGATGCCCAGCAAGAGGCAGAAGTGCAGGAGCTGCAGGTGCCGCGTGTCTGCCAATGCCAGCAGGAGGAAGTGGCTGATGGAGCTGCTGTTGGACATTTGCTGTGGCTGGGCATGGGGACCTGTTCATGGAGAAAGGACAGTGACAAGTCAGGATGGGCTGCTTTGAGCCAAGCCTGGGCTATTCCCCACAGACTGTTCCTGTAGCCTTGTTCCTGCTCTGGGAAAACCTTCAGCCATGTCCCTGCCTGAGCTCCAGTTGTGCTGGCTGAGTGTGCCAGGAGCAGCCAGGCCTGTGCTTGGGGGCTCTCAAGGAGCCATCCCTGCCCTGCTGCCCTGGATTTGTGGCCATGTGGCAGAGGGACAAGGCTGGATGTTCAAGATTTGACAGGGGAATCGTTTCTAATGCAGACAGGCTTGGTAGCATCTGCATTCACAGTCCTATAAGACATGAATAGCAGAAGGTTTTTTTAGGAATTGTTTTCCTACCCACACATCATTTCTGGCTCTCTGAGGTCAGAAATCCCCAGCATTCCTGCTGCACTCAGAGTTTGCCACTGAGAGATGGGAGAGGCAAAGGATTCCCTGTGGCTGAAGGAAGGTGAGGGGCTGGATGGGATTGTTCCCACCTGCCCTGGCTTTGCACCTTTGGCTGCAATCAGAGCACAATCACACTCACTGGGTCACCCAGGGACAAACCAGACCCTGCCCAGAGCAGAGGGATCCCTGAATGTCTCACCCTCTCTCAAGGTCTCTGGGCAAGGTCTCAGCACCTCCTTGTGCCAAGGACACTCACGGCTCCCTTTGCAAACCCAACAGCATTTCCTCAGCTGTGGCAGCTCTGCCCTTCCCCGTGGGACATTCAGGGAACTCCCAGAGGCTCTGGCACAGATTTGCCCCCAGGAGGGCTGCTCAGAGCCTGGAAGGGCACAGCAAGGAAATCCCCAGCTGTGCCCATGATGGGATCCAAGGGAGGGGGCTCAGCTCATTCCCCTTTCCCATGGCCTGCTTTGCCCACAGCCCCACAGGTGCCAGGGAATCTTGGACATCCCATTCCCATGGACAGCCCTGCCTGGCAGGAATACCAAGGGCAGTGCCTGACTCAGCTGCTGCAAATGCCAGAGTCTCCCTGAGAGCAGCAGATAACAGTGATAATATCAGGGCAGTGCAGAACCAAGAGAAGGTGTTGTGGTGCTGTGCCTGAGAGGGCAGGGCAGAGACAGCCAAGCACTCAGGACAGTGTTCCCGTGCCCAGCTGTGCCCGGCACCTCCCACACACCAACAGTGCACTCATCCTGCCCCCAGCACTGCTCTCTTCAGCCCCCTCTCCTTCCCTGAGCATCTCCCTGGGCCTGGACATTCCCTCCTGACAGGAGCCTTGTCCCTGCCAGCGCTCACAGAGCCCATCCCAGACTGTGTGCCCTGGCTGGGCCCTACAGAAACCTGCCTGTGTGCAGGGCCCTGGCTGGGGCAGGCTCTGTGTGCAGCTGGGCAAGGGCAGCTCAGGAGAGCCCTGCTGGGCCCTGCAAAGGTGATGCTGCTGCTGTCCAGGGCTGAGGGCCCTTTGGGAGGCTCCCAGCAGAGAGACTGACCACCCAATGTTACAATTCTGGAGTCTGTGTAAATGTTCAAACATTCCTTTGATGATCCTATGTGTCCCTTTCAACTCAAAATGTTCTGTGATTCTGAGATTACAATTCTTGTTCTGCTTCTCTCATCCCTCTGCTGTCTATAACCCAAAGAGAAAAAAAAAAAAAAAAAAAACAAAAAAACCCTTGCAACAGTGTTAGAACAGTAAAGTAAAAACCAGACATTTATTGGAAGCTTCCAGGTGTCCCAGTGGGGATGGGGCACACCCAGCTCCTGATTTGAACAAATTATTAAGGTTGATTAATTAGGATATTTAACAGGAACATCCAAAAGGAGATTCAGTTTCCCTAGTTACACACCCCTGGTCAACCCATTGGAGTAGGTCCAAAGGCTTCTTTGCCTTCACTTTTTATAATGACTGCTCATATTCTGCTCATTCTCAAAACCCAAAATGTTCCTATATGTCCAGTTCCTAGAAGACTATATAGTATTTCAGGGCTATATAAAAGAATAGGACTATACAGCATTTTAGGAATATATTTAGACAGTCAGGTTATTAAGAGAAAGGTAAGGAAACATACTAGATTTAATTCAGGATTAAAGCTATATAAGAATATAATAGTGGTTTAATAGAGTTAAGAGTTTAATAGAGTTAAGTAAGGATTATAGTATTGTAACTATATGATAGTAATTTAGAGAGCTATGAATATATAAAATGTAAAAAATACAAAAATCTTTTTGTCATCACCCCAACCTTCCCATTCTTCTCCAAGTAGGAAATTGAAAACTCTCAGAAAAGCTCCTGATTTTTCCAGCAATCCCAGGCTTACCTTCTTTTAAGAAGTGTCCTCTGGAGCTGTGCCCAGGCAGGTCTGGAGCTTGGAGCAGCCCTGCCCCACCCAGTCCCTCTCAGCAGCAGCCCCTGCCCTGCTCAGGGTGGCTCCTTCCCCCCAGAGCTTCTCTCCAGCGCTGGGAGCAGCTGCCAGGACTGACTGAGAGCTGTCCCTGGCAGGCAGCAGAGTCCCTGCCCCAGCACAGCGCCCTAGGCTGTAGGACCCTGCTCTGCAGGACAGCCCTGGGCACCCCTGGCTGCAGCCCTGGCTGCTCAGCCCTGCAGCAGAGCCTGGCAACAGGAGCTGCCTTGGGCTGTGCCTGGGCTGGGGCAGCAGGGAAAGCCAGCCCTGCCCTGGGGCCACAGCCCTGCCCTGGAGCAGCCCTGAGAGTCCTCCTGAAAAGTCCTAAAAGCTGTGGGATGTGCCAGCTCCAGGAGATCCCTGCAATAACTGCAGCTTCTCTCCCACAGCCAGGGAATGCCTGTTTCAAACCTGGGCTGATTTCTGCTCTGGTGAGCCCTGAGTGAGCTCTGCTTTGTTCTCCCAGCCCAGGCTGAGTTTAACCCCTCTGTGCCTCTGTGCTGTGCCCGGGGTGGCTGCAGGCAGTGCCCCAGCCCTGCTGCGCTGTGCACAGGAGCTGTTCCTGGCCAGAGCTGTCTCTCTGCAGCGCTGCCCTTGCCAGGAGCTGCCTCTGGGCCAGGAGCCTCTCTGCAGGTTTTTCAAAGGACTTTGGGTTTGGCTTTTGCCTTGGAGTCAGAGTGGTTTGTTGAATCATGGCCTCCAATTATCTGTTGTAATTAGTCCCTGGAGGGGCTTTGTCAGTAACAACACTCAGTAGGGCTCATTAATACTTCAGGGTACTTCAGTTATTTTAAGGTACTTGGTGTTTTCCTTTTGGTACAGACTCTGTGAGAGGTTTGTGCAATCATGGCCCCAGTTATCTGCTTTAACGAGTCCCTTGAGAGCTTTGTACTGAAACATAGTGGTGCTCATTAATACTTTGAGGTACTCAAGGTTTTTAAAGGTATTTTAAGGATTTAAGGATACCTTTAGGTACTTTTAAGGATTTTCCATTCCACACTGAGTATCTGAGAGGTTTTTGTGCCATCCTGGCCACCAAATCTCTCCTCCAAAGAGTCCATGAGGAGCCTGTGTTGAGGATGGACCTCAGTAGGACCCATTCATGCTTTGAGACACTTTGGGTGTTTCCTCTGACTTTTCCTCCTGGAAAGGTTTGTGCCATCTCCTCTCAGGCCATGAGGTTCCAGTGCTCAGGTCAAAATGCACCACGGGGCTCATTAGGATCAAGCAATTCCTGACAAACCATGGCTCTGCCTTGATTTTCCTCTGCTCTATTGCAGTTCATCAGGAAGGTTTCCTTTTATGTTTTGGTTCTCCAATTTGAGATTTCTTGGTGAATGCATCAATTATTGTGGTGTGTTCAGTTTTGGCTGATTACCAGTGCACTCACTAGAATATACTTACTCATTTCCTGGTGTGAGATAGGATTAGGAGAAAGGCAAAACAGGCTCAAAACTTAAAAAGGGTATAAAGAAAAGTTTATTAATAGCAACTAAAAGAAAGAGTAATAAGAATGTTGGGATCGGCGGGAGAAATGCGGCATGCAATATGAGTGATCAGCAAATCTCAAATCTTTATTGATAGGCACACATCTTTATGTCAGTGTTAATTAGGCTCATACATATCGCAAAGGCGAGCTCACTATTGCCTAGTAACTTATCAGCCAACTACGCCTACTTCTGCATTCTTGTGGATATTTTATTGAAACTTTTCTTCGTATTTCTGCCAAAGATGTTCTCCCCTATCCTGCTGTTGCACCAAGGGCACATGTCCTTGCCTGTCATTGGACACTGACTACTGACTCCTATATTGTCCCCTTCAAGCTTAACCAGCTGCATTATGTTGATGTGACCTTTCTCAGCTAGACAACTGTCCACAAAGCTCTCCACACTTCCCCTGTTTTCCTGTTGCACAAGCATAGTCTGATTAAATGCAGCAGATATCATCCTTTGCACCATGTTCTGTAAGCACATGCAAAAACATGGCAAAATTAACACTACTTACAGAACTATAATGCCCACTATAATGCTAACTTTAGCAACAAAACGTAACCATGATCCCAGGCCTAACGATGAGAGCCATCCATCAATACGGAAACCTGATTCTACCTGTAAGTTTCCAGTTAACCTTTGCAATTCTGCGAGGGGGGCATGGATGGAGACTGTGAATGGTCAGAAAGATTCATGCAACACATGCCCTCAAATTCTTCACAGCCATGGCCTTGTGCAAGTAAAAGAAAGTCAATCGCAGCTCTATTTTGAAGCGTTGCATGACAAATAAAATCAACATCAAGCAAAAGGCTAGAAAGTGTCAAAGAGGTGGCATTGGTTTGCTTTGCAAGCCAGCATCCCAACTTATTTAGGGCACCATGGGCACCTGCAGCTGCCACCCCTGGAGTCAGAAAGGATGCTGCAATTATTGCCCCTGGGGACCAAAATTTTACATCGTCCCTACAGTCAGCAGTAAATGCATGAAACATTCTCTTATGTTGACGATGGTGGCAGCTCATGTTTAATATCATGGATGTATTGGGTGTAAGCAGAGACAGCTTACAGGGCCAATTGTACATGGCCCCCCCGTGCAGCATCGATGGGACACCAGGCCAAGCACGGTCCCCACAGATTAAGAAGTAACCTGCTGGCAATTGAATACGGTCATTTGATGAGATCGACACTTTTCTTGTGGTATGTGGAGAGTCTGGTTCATGCATGGCTGAAAGAAAGAGGCCATGAAGGCATAGAGTTGAGGGAAAAGTAAAAGGTAGTTGTAAAGCAATTCCCAGGCTTGATTCTATAAATAATTAGGCTCTCTCAAGCACCACTTTATAAACAATAAGATTCTCAGACAGTTTTCCCATGACAGGCAAACATTCTGTCCTTGGGCTCTCTGAGAACACTGATCCTGTTTTCAATAGACAAACCACAGGTATTATAAACAAAAGGAGGGGTTAGAGTTTTCTCTGTAACCTATCGTGAGCTCGAATTTTGCAATATGCATGAAGTTAATTAACACTGTTATATAAAGTGGCTGATTTGATCAATAAATTGGAGTTCGATGCTCATCAATTGGATGGTCGTCTCCCTTCACTTCAATAGTGGTATAATTGCACCAAGCTGTTGCATTACGATACACAGCCATGCTGGAAGTTACAATGGTGGAATGGTTCTTGGCTGAAAGCTGGCTTCTGTGGTTAAAATTAATACATGCATCTGCCATCACTGAACCTAACAGCTCCAATTCTTGGGGTTCCTGTGGTGCTATGGGGAAATGAGAAACCCATTGGTCCCAATTATCTACAGTTGTCTTAGGATTGTCAGTTTTGCAGGTGGGTACACCTGAGGGACATGGCCAGGGATCTGCTGGCAGCCCAACCAAGCAAGTTGTAAATGAGTTACCAGGAGAAGATAACAACAGGCAAATGGCCTCCTGGTTAGTTAAGTTTGCGAGGGTGACCCAAATGTTAGTCTTAGGCTGAGGTGGGGCCCATGCATGATGAGTTTTCACTTTTCCGGCAGCATCTGCACTGTCTGCTAAGAGGGTGAGGATTAGCAAGGTAACAGCATAAAAGTGCCACATCACCCTGGTCTCCCCAGGCGCTGCTTTGAACAACCCAAACATTTGGGAGATAAATATGTTTCCCACAAGTCGTTAAGAATGTCTCTTCTTTCCTTTCCCCTTCTTTCTCCTTGATCTGCTCAGATTTAACCTCTTTAGGTCGCTCAGACAAGTGTCCCACGCTTGGTTGGGATCTTGATCTGCAGAAATTGGACCTATTATACTAGTCTGTGAAAGGGGAATACACCTGCCAACCTTAGTCTGTAAAATATGCGACTTGGACTGTCCCAAAGCACGTTTAACTAAATGCTGGGTTTCCCACCTGAACCATGCAAAAATTTTCTGTTCTGGTGATTCATACAACTGTAACCCTTGGCAACCAGGTAATCCTGTAAAGGCCTGAAGTTCTGCTTGCCAGGAGCCCAACTGCCAATAAAATCCACAGTTCCTGCACCACAAGTCAGGTAATTGAGTCTGATGTACCCACTTACTTTGCTGACAGCCCCCGCAAAAGAACAATACCCACGCAGCACACTGTCTATTACGACAATCAATACAAGCTAGGTTCCTAAGCCCTCTAAATTCAAATGTAGAAAGTGCTTGAAGCAGGCTTAGTATATAATCTAAGGATTTACACCAATCAATTGCTCGGTTGATAGCCAAACTGCACTGTCCTTTCAGCTTAAGAAGTATTGGTCGAAGGATGATCAACAGCTTCGTCTCTAATCACTGATGGTCTTCTGCGCTCAGTTGATGGAGTTCTGGTGGTTCCATCTAACACAGCTGCTCAGGTCCATTTAGCAGGTAGGTACCCATAAGGATCCTGTAGGGGCAGAGACACAAAGATATCCGCGGCCCCAGTATAACACCTTAGCAGGACCTTGCCATTGTCCTGTTTTAGGATCTCTGTATTTTACCCATACGTCTTGCTTTACACTTTCTTTCTCCTGTACATAGTGGCGAATTACAGCAGGGACCTTGCTTTCCCCAAAGACACACAAGTGATTTAAAACAAATAAACACCTTAACATTCTTTCTTGCGGTTCTCTAATATCCTTGTATTTACCTAGATATCTTTTCAAGGTACCATTAGTTCTTTCTGTGATTGCTTGCCCTGTCGGGGAATTAGGAATGCCTGTTCCATGTTCTATCCCCCACATTTGCATGAACTGCTTTATTCTTTTGCTGCAGTAGGCAGGCCTGTTATCTGTCTTAATACAGCATGGCACTCCCATTACAGCAAAGCAGCTGCTGAGATGCCTCTCCACTTGCCCGGCTTTCTCACCAGTCTGTGCTGTGGCCCATATAAAATGACTATAAGTGTCTACAGTAACATGCACATACTTCATCCTTTCAAACTCAGCAACATGCATGACATCCATTTGCCAGGTCTCATTTGTACTCAACTCTCTTGGGTTAACTCCCAGACCTAACCCGCAGCCCCCATTATGATGACTACATATGGGACAGGCTTTGATTATTGCCCATGCCTCTTCCATAGATATCTGAAATTCTCTATGGAGGCCCTTTGCATTTTGGTGAAACATGGAATGTGCCTCTCTGGCCATAGTCTGCCTGGGAATTGGAGTAATTTGTGTGATTGAGACTAGTTTATCTGCTTGCGCATTGCCCTCTCCTAGACCAATATCCCACTTGTGACTTCTGATATGGATAACAGAAAAGGGATGTTTTCTCAGCTTAATTGCCCTCTGTAACTGAATAAACAGCTCATGTAACTTCTGGTTTTGAACCTCTTTTATAGATGCATCCTCTATTCACTCACACACTCCTGCAACATACAAAGAATCTGTCACTATGTTGAGGGGCCCCAAAAAAGACATCATGGCCCATACAACAGCCAATAGCTCCATTGTTTGTAAAGTATCCAACTCGGAAGCCTGGAGAATTTGATGGTGCCGTTATCCCTTTTCCTGCCAGGTCACTGCAGGAGTTCTTGACTTTCTTCCTGTGTCCGTGTAGGCTGTTATAGCATCCGACAGTGGCTTTCTGTGATCTTTATGGGCATTGAATCCAACCCCACTGCCCTACCCAGTTCAATGGTATATTGGGAATATAATCAGTGGCAATCAGGCAATCACGCTTCCAGCTCCCAGCAGTGCCTCTTGTAATTCCATACTGTTTATCACGTACCAGGTCAACGTATCTTTCTTCATTGGTATCCGTATCTGATCAGACTCCTTTCCCGTAATCTGTAATGCCTGTTCATGACCCTTCTTTAGCAGGTCAGCCAAAATTTCGATTTTTTGAAGAAGGGTTTTATGCTGTTGAAGTGGAGGACATTCCCCTTCTAAGGCCTACGCCTCCCCTGTTTTTCTGTTTTGCTGAATAAGTGCACCCAGTAAAAATTTAGTTCCACACCCAACTGTCAGCTGTATGGGGAGGTTAAGATCTCGTCTCCGGACACTGCCCTGTGTCACACCGCCCAATATCTGCTGAAGTGTCTTAACCTGCTCAGAGGTTATATGGACAGGTTATTCTGGGTCAGTCCCTTTTAGTAAAGGTTGAAGTTCATCTAACAACTCATTTGGGATGCCCACAATAGGGCGCAGCCATTGCAGATCACCAAGTAACTTTTGAGCATCATGCAATGTATGTACTTTAATATTCAATTACAATTTCTGGGGGGTAACAACCTGATCAGTAATCTGCATCCTAAATATCTCCAGGGTGCAGATAATTGAATTTTTTCAGGAGCTGCAACCAAGCCATGTAGTTCCAGGGCCTTATGTATTTCTTGAATTTGTTTTACAACCTGTAAAAGGTTGTGGCTGCACAAATAAAATATCATCCATGTAATTATAAATCGTTGTTTTGGCCCAGGCCTGTCGCAAAGGTTGTAAAGCATTGTCAACATACAGCTGACACAAGGGTCACTGTTGCGCATTCCCTGTGGGAGAGTAAGCCATTCAAATCTCTTGTCTGGTTCTTCCCTATTTAAAGCCAGTAAGGTAAATGCAAACCTCCGAGTGTCTCGAGGGTGAAGAGCAATAGTAAAAAAGCAGTCCTTAAGATCCACAATTAACAGTGGCCAGTCCTTTGGCAACATGGCTGGGTTAGGCAAACCTGGTTGTAAGGCTCCCATAGGCTCCATTTATTCATTTACAGCCCATAAATCCTGTAGCAAACGATATTTTCCCGACTTCTTTTAAATAACAAAAATAGGGGTATTCCATGGGCTTACTGACAACTGTAAATGACCCTGCTCATATTGTTCTTGTACTAGTACATGTGCTTGTTCCAGACTTTCCCTTTTTATCGGCCATTGCTTAACCCACACTGGTGTGTCCGTGTTCCAAATGAGTGGGATTGGGAAAGTCCACACAATGGCCATTAGCCCAAAGGGTACTCATTTGTCAGCACTACCCCCATTTCAGCCAAAATGTCCTGACCAATGAGGCACTGCACAGTAGGGGGCAAAGGCACAACAGAGAAAACACTCCGTAAAATTTTTCAATAGATAGTTACTGA
Source organism: Melospiza melodia melodia (assembly GCF_035770615.1). NCBI lineage: Eukaryota > Metazoa > Chordata > Aves > Passeriformes > Passerellidae > Melospiza > Melospiza melodia. Next base: position 2,851,912 of record NW_026948638.1, read on the forward strand.
TAACATGGGTAATTTCCTTGCAAGTGTTAAGCCTCCAACCCCGGTAACTGCTGCTGTGGTTGGCTGTAACGGCCAGTTGTGGGGCCAGGAATCCAGGCTGATAATCCTGGAGTCTGCACCAATATCTAATAAACCTTCCAAGGTTTGCCTGTCACCCTGATACTCTATCAATACAGGACGTTTTAGCCGAACGTTTAAGTCCATTGTTAACTGAGTAAATCCTTCATTGGAGCCAAATCCCTCTTCCCCCGGGACTGTGATTGATGAGGGGGTAATGTTTTAGTCATTTGCTCCAGTAGAACTAATTGAGCTATCCTCTGTCCTTTCTCAATTCGTATAGGTGAAAAAGGACCAAAAGGGCCGCTCCTCCGTGTGAATCCTCTGGTGCCTGACAAGATGAGAACTGGTCTGAAACCTCTTCCTGCATTTATCACACTCATAGGACTTCTCCCCAGTGTGGCTCCTCAGGTGGTAGATCAGGTGGGAGTGCTGGCAGAAGCTCTTCCCACACTCCCCACACTCGAAAGACCTCTCGCCAGTGTGGATCCTCTTGTGGACAATCAGGTTCAACTTGTGGGTGAATCTCTTCCCACACTCGGGACACTCATAGGGCCTCTCCCGGGTGTGAATATGCTGGTGGCTGACAAGGGAGGAGTTGTACTTGAAGCCTTTCCCACAGTTGGGGCAGAGGAAGGGCCTCTCCTCTGTGTGAGTGCGCTGGTGCCTGAGGAGATCAGAGCTGGTCTGAAACCCCTTTCTGCATTTATCACACTCGTAGGGTTTCTCCCCGGTGTGCCTCCTCATGTGGACAGTCAGGTGGGAGATCCGGCTGAAACTCTTCCCACACTCCTCACACTTGTTACACCTCTCCTCGGTGTGCCTCCTCAGGTGGACAATCAGGCAGGAGATCCAGCTGAAGCTCTTCCACACTTCTCACACTTGTAACACCTCTCCTCGGTGTGGCTCCTCAAGTGGACAGTCAAGTTGGATCTCCGGCTGAAGCTCTTCCCACACTCCTCACATATATAGGGCCTCTCCCCCGTGTGGATTTTCATGTGGCAGATCAGGTTGGATTTCTGGCTGAAGCTCTTCCCACATTTCAAGCACTTCTGGGGCTTCTCCTTACCCTGAAGCTGCTCATGGACCACGAGCTCTGAGCTCCAGGCGCCTCCCTGGTCCAGGGTGGGCCTTTCCCCCCTCAGATGCCTGAGATCTGCGTTTGCAGCCCCTCCTCGTGCGGGATCTCTGGGGTTTTTCCTCCCCGTTGGATTCCTGTGCTGTGGAGCTGCTCAAAACAGCCTCTTCCACAAGGTTGTGCTGTGGGGATTTGTCCGCCCTGTTCTCCATCCTCAGCTCCTGGTCTGGGGGAGGAAGGACAAGGAGAGGATGGGATTTGCCTGCGTGCCACAGGGAAGGACAAGGAGATCCTCCCAGTGCGTCCCCAGCAGGACTGCTTTGGCAGCAGGGTTGTCCTGCAGCCGGGGGCCATGCTGAGGTGGGAGATGGAGCAGGAGAGAGGGGGAAAGGGGCACTGATTTCCTCCTCACCTGCTTGGGGCTGCTGGGCCATCTTCCTCTTCCTCACTACCTCCTCCTCTTGCATCGGGCCAAGGTTTAGAAACAGGAAATCCTGGCTTGGGGGAAAACAAGGGCTGAGCGCGTTGGGTTTGATGGTCCCACTGCCTGTCTTGGTGTCTGCTAAGGAAGGCAGAGCCTCCCTTAAAATTGAAAATGTAAACCCCCTCCCTCCAAAGTACTGTAATTTTGAAATTAAGGGGCTCTCAGGGAAAGATATGGAAATAGGAATAACAGTTCTTTGCTAGGAAAAATAAAATGAAAAATGTAATAGTAGAAAGAAAACCACTGACAGAGTCAGAATCCAAGCTGACACCCTGTTAGTCAGGGTGTTTGTTGCACTCCAATTAAATGGTGGCTGCAGTCCTCCTGGAGGGACAGATGTGGTTCTGTTGAAGTAGTGGTTCCTGCAGAAGGGTGTAGTTTTCCTCCAAAGGTCCAGTGGTGGTGTAGATAGGTCTGGTCTTCCTCAGCGAATCCAGGGGAGAAGAAAAGCTGCTCCTCTGGGAATCCAGTGGGAAAAGCCTGACTGTGGTGTTCCAAATCTCTGATTATATCCAGGTAGGAATGCCTGGCTCCTCCCCATGGGTGGAACATCTACCAATGGGGTGAGGTAATTTTATCAGTCCTGCAGTGAGGCTCAATGGCCCATTAACAGAAGATATCTCCCTGGAGGGCTTGTGGAAGAGATAAAGAAAACTGCCCAATTAACAGAAGATAACTGCCCCACCTCTAAGAGATGGCAATAGAATACATACCCCCACTCACATCTTGCATTTCCAACCTCAGACACTCTCCGTTGCTCTCAGTAGCTCAAAGTGTGATCCCAGTTGCTCCCTTTTAACAGCAGTATGATCCCAGTAACTTCCAATATGATCCAAGTCATGTACCACCATTCCCAGTATGGTCCTAGTATAATCCTAGCTGCTTCCAATCCATCCCAGTATGGTCCAAGCTGCCTCCAGCTACATCAACACAATCAGTCCCAGTATGATGCCATTTGCTACCAGCGTGCTCCCAGTTGCTCACAGCATCTCGCACTCGCTCTCAGAATGATCCCAGTCATTCCCAGTATATCACATTAGCCCCTAACATGGTCTCAATTGGCCCGGCAGGTTCCTACTCACTTCCAAAATGATCCCAGGATGATCCCAGTACAGCCCAGTCCCTCCCAGCGATGCCACTCCTGGCATTCCCCAGCCCTGTCTGTGTTCCCCCCTCCAAGATTGCCTGATAGGAGCCCCAGGGGCTGGAAGGCCTCAACCAACATCCCCAGCAAGCCCCAGTGTGGATGTGCAGCCCCCAGTTTTCCCAGTTTGCCTCTCCTTCTCCCCAGGCAGGGTTCTCCTCCTCCTGCTCCTCCCGGCCCCAGCGGGTGGGAGCAGCTGAGAGCCCCACACTGCCTATCCCGACCTGTCCCGGCTCCATCCCCGTTCCTGCTACGGGCTGCGAGGGCTGCAGGACCGGGACAGGAGGAATGGGATGGTGGAGCAGGGAGGGAGAAGCAGCAGGACAAGGGCTGGAGGGAACAAGAGAAGGAGGAGGAGGAGGAGGAGGTGTGGAGGAGGAAGAGGAGGAGGACGGGTGGGAGGAAGAGCTGGGTGAGAGGAGGAGGAGTGGGAAGTGGAAGCGGGGGGAACACACGCTCCAGCCCTCGCTTTCTCCGCAGCCCTCCGGTCCCTGGGACATTTCCCCCCCATATCTCAGGTGATCACAGAGGGGGAGCTCAACCAAATATCCTGGGTGCTCCATAGGTGGGTATTTTTTTGGGAATGGGGAGATTTTTGGAGCTCAAAGGACTCCAAAGCTAAGCTGCAAATGCCCATTGGGGAGATTTTGGCGGTGTCCCGGCAGGTTGTTTCTTCGCGGGTAAGGACACGAGAGGGGAGAACACTGGGACACCGAAGTGTGTAGCCCAGAGAGAGGAGACCGCCAGGATTCAGCCTGGAGAGGGGAACACCCTTGCGAGGGGGAAACCCTGGAGCTCCCCACAGCCTGGAGCAGAGTCAGGGGAAACGGCAGCGCTGAGACAGCAAGAGCCCCGGCATTGCTAAGAGGGAGCCCAGAGAGGGGGATCTGGGGAACCCCTGGGGGCTGCAGGGAACCCCCAGCAGCACAGAGAAGGGGGAGCCTCAGAAGCCCAAGGTCAGAAAAGCAGAGAGGGGGGACCCTGGGGATTCCCATGGTATTAGAAAAAGGCTCCCAATATTACCAGTTAGATTGTGCCTGGGCTGGTCTGACCCTCGCTGCTGGGCCAAAGGCAGCAACTGCGGTGTATCACCCCAGAGATACCTTGGCTTGCTGGTGGTTGCAGCTGGGCACTGAACAAGTCCAGGCTTGTAAGGAACCTCATACCTCAGGAGGAATAGCTTCAGGCGATGGTGAAGAGAAAAAGGAGAGGATTCTGCTGGGGGGTTTAATGTCCAGAGGTTTATTCCATGGTTACAGAGGTCTGAATGTGAGGAACTGCTCCAACAGAAACCCGGCCGCATGGTCTGATCACCTTTTTAAGCTCAGGTATAGGGGGAGGGGAGGTACAGGTGAGCCACCAACCAGGTGAGAGGGGCAAGGTCTCAGGGGAAGATGACTCCCAGTCAGGCCAATGCCCTCTGGGCATAGGGGTATCCTTTGAACTTGACCAACCACATGACGCCTTGCTGGAATGTTAAGCCTGATTGACAGGACTCACTCAGCATGGGGGGAAGGGGGAAGGGAGAGTCGTATAGGCACACTTGGGGAAATGACCTGGAAGGCCAAAATGGGACATTACAGCACACCACAACATCTCCCCCTAGTTTTGTTTAAAAAGAAGAGGACTGTGTTTGTGGTGCAGAATGATTGCCAAACCATGGTTGCTAAATCAGTTCTTCTTCTACAGGAGGGTCAGTGTTTTCCACTGAGGCTTCCAGGTCATCCGTTGGAGCACTGAGGGCTTCCAAATGGTGGACTTCAGGAGGGGGAGATGAGCTTGAAATTAACTTGAGCACCATGCGTTTGATTAGTCCAAAAACAATGCTAAAAACTACAATAACTATAACTAAAATAAACAGCACTAAAAACACAGTTTTCAGAATAGATCCCAACCAGCCCGAGAGTCCCCAGCCATTGAACAGTCCATTCAGCCAGTCGTCAGTTTCTCTCTTGATGTCGCTCACCATGGTTTTCATCTTGTCAATTGTGTCATGTACGTTCTCTGCCTTTGATGACAAGTCAAGACAGCAGAGTCCTTCAAATTCTTCACAGCGATGGTTGTGCAGAAGGAGCAGATAGTCTATGGCTGCCCTATTTTGAATGGTGGCTTGCCTGGTAATTTCCTCATCTGATAAGAGGTCACTCAGGGCAGTAGAAGTGAGGTTTGCCTGTTTTGCAACCCAACATTCCAATCGGCCTAATTCTCCCATGGTTTTTGCTGCCGAGATCCACGGCAGAAGGACTGTAATTGCGGTGGCCTTAAGTCTGGACCAGCGAACAATTTCTGAATTACAGTCAGGGTCTAATTGCCTTAGGTCTCTTTTTTTGATAGCCAATGTATGTGTGTTGTTTTTAGTTTGCCAATGTATTAGGTTTGTTCGATTTGGTGTTAACAGGCTCAGCTTGCCAAAGGTACATGGACCTCCGAGCAGACGAGGAGGGAGACCTGCCCATGCTCTGTCTCCACATATTAAAAACATACCCTTTGGGAGTTCACGAGGCTTATAATCACCACCAGATGAGTGCATGACTAAGACTGAATTTTCACATCAGTTCTTGTCTGTGTAGTGTGGGTTGCTAGGGTCAGAATAGGTGTTTGGTTTAGCTTCATGATATGGTAAGCGGGAATTGAATTTAAAGTGAATGCAAAAGGTTGCATTCATGGAGCCTAAGAGATGGAACTCTTGTGGCTCCCTTTTTGATACTGCTAACTTTCTCACCCACTCCTGCCAAAACAGTAAAGGATTGTCAGCAGGGTAACGGCCAGGGGAAGGTGCGAGTAAGTTAACTTCATTTAAGGCACTCCACATTTCATTTGGGAACTCTGAGGATTTAAAAGGAACTGCCACCAGGCAAGTTGACAGAGGGTCAGAGGCTGTCGCGGTGGAGAGGCAAATGTGATCTTGTCCAAGGGCTCTGGCCAGAGTGGTCCATACATTCGCTTTGGGCTGAGGGACTAACCAGGAGATCGCTGGAGAAATGATCGCAAGTAGGACGAGAAGCAGGCTCGATCTCATGGCGTCTCGAGACTGCACACGAACAGCAGGATCTAAACCGGTAAAAGGAAACTTAAGACAAACATATATTACAAACTATTCCAGATAGGAGGCTTAAATGGAAATTCCTCCAGAGAACACGTGCGGCGTTTTCTTCTCCAGGCAGCATGAGCAACCTGGGGTGCTTCTGTAGATTTCTCTGAGACTTTGGGCACATAGGGCTTTACCCATTTGGAAGGAACCCACCTTAAACCAGAGGGGGTGGACACACAGGCGTATCCACGTCCCCAAGTAACCAATTTGTAGGGTCCCACCATTTTCCAAGTCTCAGGGTCCTTTACTAAAACCGGAGGTTTTTCTTTCATTAACCTATGATTGCTCCCCCCAAAGTGACGTAGGATGGGTGGGTTCAAGCTGTCAAAAGAACAATTCAGAAAATTGATTGTGAATAGCGCCCTGGATAACCGGATGTGGGGAGGTTCCACCTTCAGAACCTGTTGTTGCTGGTCCAGGACCCTTTTAATATCACGGTGAGTTCTTTCTACAATGGCTTGACCTGTAGGGGAGTAGGGGATGCCAGTTTTGTGCTCTACTCCCCATTGCTGCAGGAAGCTCCCGAATTCCTTGGATTTGTAAGCAGGCCCGTTATCAGTTATCAGTTCCTTGGGGATGCCCATGAAAGAAAAAGCCTGTAAGAGGTGCTTAACAGCATCAATAGATGATTGTCCTGTGTGGGCAGAAGCATAGACCGCTCCAGAAAAGGTATCTACACTAACATGAACATATTTCTGCCGCCCAAAAGACTGTATGTGTGTTACATATGTTTGCCACAGTTCACAACTGTTCAGTCCCCTTGGGTTTGCTCCCGTACTCACTGTAGGGAGTGCATGTTGTTGGCAATTTGGGCATGTGGCCACAATCGCTTTGGCCTGTTCTCGAGTGATGTTAAACTGACGAACCAGGCCAGGTGCATTTTGGTGGAAAAGCTGGTGGCTGATTTTTGCCTGTTCAAAAACATTTGGGAGAGTGGCCATCACTGCAGGTGCAGCAAGAGCATCTGCCCTTCTGTTGCCTTCAGCGATAAACCCTGGCAAGTCAGTGTGTGACCTGACATGCATCACATAAAATGGTTGCTCTCGGTGAGTGACTAACTTTACCAGTTTTGAGAGCAATTCGAAAAGTGCAATGTTAGACACATCTTGCAGTATTGCTTGATCTGCCCTGGATACTACTCCTGCCATGTATGCAGAGTCTGTAATCAGATTAAATGGTTCTGAGAACCTTTCAAAGGCCCTAACAACTGCAGCCAATTCAGCAACCTGAGGTGAACCTTCCACCTCAGCAATGTCTGTCTCCCACTGCTGGGTTTGAGGATCCTTCCAAGTCATAACGGACTTGTGGGACCTCCTGGATGCATCTGTGAAGACAGTTAGAGCCCTTTTTAAAGGTCTCCTACTTAGAGCACTTCTCAGTTTTAAGGTAAATTGAACATCTTGTTCGAACAATTTGTGAGCGGGCCGCGCTACCGAAATTTGTCCTGAGTAGGAATCCAGAGCAAACTGCAACACTTCATTTTCTTGAAACAATTGTTCCAGTATTTTCATAGTATTTTGACCTGATTTTAACTCAATTGGAATGTGAATGCACTTAAAATCACATCCTGCTAACTCCCTGATCCGGGTCCTTGCTTTTCGGATCAGTTCCGCTACCAGCTCCTGAGGCTTTGTCAGTCTCTTGGACCTTTTGTGACTGAGGAAAACCCATTCTATGATCAAGAGAGGGTCCCTCTGGTCCCGGTCCTTTTTTGGTGTGTTCTTTGCCTTAGGTGTTTGTTTTTCCTCCCACTGGAAAATAATTCCATGGAGGTGTGGCAACTTACCTAGGATGATAAATTTGAATGGCAGGTCAGGCCGGCATCGGTTGGCCTGTCTTGTGGACATTGCAATCTGAACCTTTTCTAGAGCTTTCCGTGCCTCTGGGGTAATGGACCTAGGAGCACCTGGGTCCTCTCCCCCTTTCAATAAATTGAAAAGAGGGGCAAGGTCTTCATTAGTCAGACCGAGCCATGGTCTTACCCAATTCAAAGACCCACACAACTTGTGGACATCCGCAAGGGTCTTGATCCTTGGATTGATTCTAGTTTTTGAGGAACAATGGTCCTATTTCCAATTTCTAAGCCCAAATACTTCCAAGGTGGCATCTTTTGAATTTTCTTTTCCTGGAGCTCGAACCCTGCAACAATCAATGCATCGATCGTTAGGTCAAGCGCATGCGTGAGTAAATCATCATTGGGGGCACACACAAGGATATCATCCATATAATGATAGATGATGGCCTTCTCTGCGGCTGCACGTACTGGGGAAAGCAGGGAAGACACATACCACTGGCAGATAGCTGGAGATACCTTCAATCCCTGAGGAAGAACAGTCCAATGGTACCTTTTCATAGGAGATTCCATATTAATGGAAGGGACGGAGAATGCAAAACGCGGTGCATCGTCAGGGTGCAAGGGGATTTGGAAAAAACAATCTTTAATATCAATAACAGCTAATTTCCAATCTTGGGGAAGCATTGTTGGGGATGGCATACCAGGTTGGGGAGAACCCATATCTTCAATTACATTATTAATTTGTCGGAGGTCGCAGAGGAGCCGCCATCTCTTTTTGTCAGCTTTTTGGATGACAAACACTGGAGAATTCCATGGGGACATGGTCTCCACAATGTGGCCCTTTTTTAGTTGCTCTTCCACTAGTTCCTGAAGCACCTTTATTTTTTGTTTACTGAGCGGCCACTGTTTTACCTGAACTGGTTTGTCTGTTTTCCACTTCAGTTTTTGGGTGGGGCGCTGTTGTTCAATGACTGCTCTACAAATATGCTGTGGAGAGTCTGGAATATCAATTGTGACACCCCACTGGGCCATTAAATCTCTCCCTAACAAAGGTTCTGAATAATCCAACACAAATGGACGGATATTTGCCAATTGTCCGTTTGGTCCCTCAAATTGAATAATGCTTTTGGATTGTCTTGCCAATTGCAGACCTCCTACACCTTGAAGGTGACCAGCAATATTTTGCAAAGGCCAATGTGCTGGCCAGTCTTGTACTGGAATCACTGTGCAGTCTGCACCCGTGTCTACAAGCATCTCAATGTGTTTAGACTCCCCACCCCCACTGACATTACACCATAATTTGGGTTTGTCTTTCCCAATAACTTGTACTCGGGCGACTGTGGGCCCTTGTTTTTTGATATTTTCAGGTAAAGATGGCAGAGGGATAGGTTGTCCCTTGGGAAGAAACAGGGGTGGGTGGAAACAATGCAGGCCGAGAACGAATTGCTCAGGATCTGATGTTGTCATTCCTGGAGCAATTCTGATCTCTTGTGGTGTGTGTTTGGTGTCCCCAGTGACGATGTACTTACAACGAATCCGGTTCCAAGTACCTTTCTGTTCAGGATTTGCAGACACAAAATGCCAATCAGTGTCCTCCAGATGGAGTGACTCAGTCAGCTGCAACCTGTAAGGCTCATTGACAGAAGACGTGGTTAACACAGGATCACTTAAATCATACACAGTCTTTGAAGCACCTGCTTCACTTACACAAACATTAATATTATCGCGCGCTTGATTTGTTTTGCTACCCTTATTCCCTTGGCCTGCTCTTTTTGTGTCTGCGCGCCTGGAAGGCCAGCTCTCCCTTTTCAGTTTTTTTGTTGTTGTTGACCCCCAGGGAGGGCTTGTAGTTCTCCTCCCCTGCCATTTCGAAATTCATCAAATTCCCTTTTCAGGGGGCACTGGTTACTCCAGTGCCCTAGGTTGTTACAAACCAGGCATGGTTTTGTGGGCTCAACCATTGCTGGTCTCCGCTGCTGCCCAGGGTACTGCTGTGCTGAGGGAAAAGGCGCAGGGCTGGCAACGGCGACACGCTGAGGTGGTCTTGGCAGCAGCCTTGGTCTGGTATCTTCAGCCACACTCATCAGAGGCACTTTCCTGTTACAGACTGGGAGCATATCTTTTAACGTTGGAGGCGGTTCGATAGGAAGGCTCAGGATTGCCGCTTGACACTGTTCATTAGCATTTGTAAATGCCATTTCTTCTAAAATTGCTTCTCTAGCATTCTCTTTTTTAACTTGTATTTCAATAGCTCTAGTTACCTTTCTACAAATTTCAAAAAAGGCTCTGATGGTAGCTGTTTAATTTTACTATAGGGCTCAAAAGGCCCCTCAGGTTGTAGGGAAAAGAACGCTTTTTCAGCTGCTTCTTTTACTTTCTCGAGTGTTTCTGCAGGAATTGCAGTAGCTTGGATTGAGGGAGAAGACCATTGGCCCTCACCACAGAGGTGCTCAATGGTGATAGGGTTACCACTGTTGTCTTTGGCTGTGTTTGGATCAGAATGCAAGCCTGGGAGAGCATCATTTAGCAGTTGTTTCCATGCTATTTCCCATAATTTAAATTCCATGGAGGTCATGAGACAGGAAAAAAGTTGTTTTAAATCATGTGGAATCATTACAGTCCTACTCAGTTCAGAATTTAAAAGGCCACGGAAATATGGACTGTGTGGACCATATTCTTTATGAGACTTACAGATCTCTTTAATCAATTGTCATCCAAAAGAACTCCAATTAGCAGTTGGAGCTGCTCCCCCCTGAGCTGCAGGCTGAAAGGTAACAGGAGCCAGTGACAACATGGGACTATGCATTGAATCTGCTGTTCCCTGCTCTGTATCCCTTGAATTGGAAGCATTGGGATCACAGCTACAGGTTTGGGGGATGGCAGTGGGTGTGTCCCCACTGTGGGAACCCGGGGAGGGGGCGGAGATGCAACGGGTACAGGGGGCGGGGACAGGGGCCGGCAAGGGGCGGGGACACCGTGGGAACAGGGGGCGGGGTCAGGGGCAAGCAGGGTGCGGGGACACCTGGTGACATCACGTCAGCAGACGCCCCCTGGGAGGAGTAGAGGGGTGGAGCTGAGGGTACTGCAGAAAAGGGAGGGGGGAAGGTGTCACGAGGGACAGAAGGAGAGGGGGATGGGGCTGGAGTTTCGGGATGCTCAAGAGGATTTTGGGAAGAAGAAGACCAGGTTTGAGAAGATCCCACATGGCATCCACCATCTTGTGGACCCCCTAGGGACTGGGGGCCATTTTGGGCATTACTGCTCTCAGGAAAGCTAACACGTGCTGTGGGTTTCAGAGGAGGGGACACAGGGGATTGGGAAAGGTTCCACGCAGCCTGGCCAGGGCCTTGTGGACAGGGCAACTCAGGCATTTTACCAAGTTTTGGGTAAAGAGGTTTAGGGGTTTTAGAACTAGGAGAGGGAGAAACAGGGAGAGCAGAGGTACATGGCTTTACATTTGGCTTTTTCTCCATTTCCTTTTGTTTGAGCAATGCTGTTCGAATTTGTAAACTCCAAAACACAAATTTAGCTGAGGGTGCATTGCCAGATTGTCCTAAGGTTATCAACTCATTCCCAACTTTATCCCAGAATTGAATATTGTGGATTTCTTCAGGGGAGATTTGTGGGAAGTGGAGGAAAAGCCATCTTATAAACTGTTTCAATTTTCCCTTTGAGAACTTCACATTACCACTGTCTAAAATGCTAACAATATTATAATACACTCCTTTTTGTACAGTGCTGAGTTTCAGACCCATCTTAGATGTAAAAAGCAAAGTACTAGATCCCGCCTGACCAAAAACAAAGCTAAAATCAGCTACCGATTTCTAAAAAAAACCACAGATGGAAAGCGATAACGAGCTGACAAAAGCTTCACAATGCAGCTGTATATACTGCTTTTAAAATTCCCGGGGAGCAGCAGCAGGGCACTCCCTGCCGAGCCGAGGCAGAAACAAAGCCTCCCTCCCCGCCGTGGAATGCACCCCCCCGCGGAGCAGAGAGAGCAGCCACGCCACGTGGCAAGCCGAAACCGGGGCCCCCCGCGCCGCGTGTGCAGAGAACCCCCCTCCCCCACAGAGAGCTGAGAAAGAGAGTCCCCCGCGGCAAGAGAGCCAAGAGCCCCCCCGCCCCCACACAGAGAGAGAGAGAGAGGGATCCCTCGACCACGTGGAGAGAGCCGAGCACGCGGTGCTGCAAAGCCGGGGGGAAGGGCAGAGAGCTCCCACTCCGGCGCGAATTTCAAAAGAGAGTAACACACGCAGCAGAAAGCTAAAGCTAGAACGCAATTAATTCCCGTCTGTGGGGCTGCGCAGCCAAAAATGCAAAGGCAAAAAGGAACAGAACTCACGGCAGAGTCTGTTTTTGAGCTCCTGCCCTACCGAGAGCAGAGATACTCACCCGAAATGGAAGCTGTAGCTGGCTGGGTACAGGCAGGTCTCTTCACCGGAACAGGACCCCTCTGTGGGCGAGAGAGGCTCCCCTGTTCTTCCTCTGGAAAATCTGCTCACCAGAAAGGAGCTGGGCTTTCCAGAGGCGCCGAACAGTCCACGAAACTTCTTCTGGGAATATTCCCAAAGTCTCTAGCCGAGGGCCTTGCAACCAAAGCCGCTTTCAGCTGGATGCACGGCTGCCAGAAGCTTCTCCAAGGTGATGCGGGTCCGTCTTGGGCTGCAGAGTCGCTTTGCCCCACGTTGGGCGCCAAATATTGGAAAAAAATGCTCCCAATATTACCAGTTAGATTGTGCCTGGGCCAGTCTGACCCTCGCTGCTGGGCCAAAGGCAGCAACTGCGGTGTGTCACCCCAGAGATACCTTAGCTTGCTGGTGGTTGCAGCTGGGCACTGAACAAGTCCAGGCTTGTTAGGAACCCCATACCTCAGGAGGAATAGCTTCAGGCGATGGTGAAGAGAAAAAGGAGAGGATTCTGCTGGAGGGTTTAATGTCCAGAGGTTTATTCCATGGTTACAGAGGTCTGAACGTGAGGAATTGCTCCAACAGAACACGGCCGCATGGTCTGATCACCTTTTTAAGCTCAGGGACAGGGGGAGGGGAGGTACAGGTGAGCCACCAACCAGGTGAGAGGGGCAGGGTCTCAGGGGAAGATGACACCCAGTCAGGCCAATGACCTCTGGGCATAGGGGCATCCTTTGAACTTGACCAACCACACGACACCTTGCTGGAATGTTAAGCCTGATTGACAGGACTCACTCAGCATGGGGGCAAGGGGGAAGGGAGAGAGACATAGGCACACTTGGGGGAATGACCTGGAAGGCCAAAATGGGACATTACAGCACACCACAACAGCAGAGGAATATCCTGCATCCAAGGATCACAGAACAGGTCTTCCAATGTGTGTCTGTCCAAGGAATTCACAGATAAACACCACCTGATCAGATCTTTGCACTCTGGGGAGAGAAAGCAGAAACTGACGGTCACACAGAGAAGGCTCCTGTCTGCTTTGCCCCACCATTCCCACGCCCAGGCCATTCTGGATGCGCTCAGAGCTGGGCCTAAACTTTCCCATCCATTCCCTGTTTTGGAGAAGAGCAGGAAATGTGCCACCTCCTCAGCAGCTGCCAGTGCAGGATGCCCAAAACCCCGCTGCTGTCTCCCAGCACTGGGATTCCCCCTGTCCCCAGAGATGAGGATCCACCTTGAGAGAGCCTTTGTGGCAGCAGGAGCTGGCCCCAGCTGATGTTCTGGCCCCTCCTGAAAGGGTGCTCCCCACAGACCATCTGGTGCAGCAGGATGCCCAGGGACCAGACCATTGCTGCCTTGCCATGGTGCCAGCCAAAGTCGTTCCATTCCGGGGGGCTGTATGACTGTGTTCCTATGGAATACAGATGGAGTTCATCAGGGGGATGCTGCTGCTCCCAGAGCCTGGCCCCAGCATCCCTGGGTGTGCGGGGGCTGCATCAGGGACACACAGGGTGACCACTGCCTCTCACCAGCACCTGGGACTTGTGCACAAACCTAGGGTTGGAAAAGAAGCCTCTGGTGTTGGAAGAGGGCTGCCCTGGCTAGGCCTGACCATGACATGCAAAGGAAAAACCCACTCCATGCTGGGGAAAAAACACGCCCTTATCCTCCCTGCCTACATTGCCCCAAAAATATTATGAAGCCAAGGCAAACAGGGCGAGTGGAGTAGTCCAAGCCCTTCCTCTCATCTGCACACCAAAGTGGCTGGGGCACAGGTTCCGGCCCCCCTCTCTGCTACCCCCACCCACGGGGGTTTTAGTCGGGCTGGCTGCCCCAGCCCAGCCCCAGTCCTGGGCAGAGTGGCTGGCAAAGGCTCCCAGCAGGGCTGGAAGATGGCTCCTGACCCAGCCCCACTCTAAAGCAACTCAGCTGAAGACTTGGTCCCCTGACTGGCAACAAAAGGGAGAATCCCCGCTGCCACAGCCAGCTTGGGCTGGGAGATGTTGGGCCATGAGATGTCAGCAGTGAGAGGATAGCCCTGTGTAGGCTCACCTGCCAAGTGAGTGTAGACTGTGTCCTGCAGGTAGGTGCCACAGCCAAAGTCAATGAGTTTGGCCTGCCCGGTGGCCAGGTCGAGCAGGATGTTCTTGGGCTTGATGTCCCTGTGCAGGACCCCGCAGCTGGTGCAGTGCCGCACAGCCTCCAGCACCTGGCAGAACAGCTCCCGTGCCTCCTTCTCTGGCAGGAACCCCCACTCCGCCAGGACACCCGAGAGCTCCTGGCACTGCTCCGGACGCTCCAGCACAAGCAGGAAGCTATTGGGGAGCTCAAGCCACTCCAGGAGCTGAATGACACTACCACAGCCACGGGACACCTTGGCCAGCAGCACGATCTCCAGCATGGCGCTGGTGCCGTCAGTGGGGCCGAAGCCGTGCCAGGCCTGTGGAAGCCCTCAGCCAGCCCGGGATGCTCTGCACGCCCCACTCAGCCCACGCCGGCTCTCCCCGCAGGGCTCCCTGCGGGTCCCACCGTGCCAGGCCCTGGCTCCTCGCCGCCCGGCACAGCCCAGCTGCTGCCGCTGGCCCAGCTCACTCACCAGCTTGCCCCAGGGCCGGATGCGATCCCTCAGCACATGTTTGATGGCGACCTGTGAGCGAGGGAGAGCAGCGGGCTGAGCTCGCCACCCGCCATGCCCAGACCCATCCTCCTCCTCCTCCTCCTTCCCCTTCGCCTGCACCCGCCGCCGGCCCCGCCGCTCACCAGGGCGCCATCCGAGAGCTGCGTGGCCGCAAAGACACTGCCGAAGCCACCGCACCCCAGCAGCGATCCCAGCCAGTACCGCTCCTGCAGGGCCTCGTGCACCTTCCCTGCGGGCGGGACGCGGCTGTCAGTGCTCGACCCAGGGCCAGCAATGGCCCCCGAGTGCCCCTCACCCACCCCAGGCCCGGCATCCCCACCCGCCTCAGGCCCTGGCTGCTTGTGGCCAGAGGCTGCACTGCTGAGCGGCGGAGCCCAGGCCGGGGAAGCCGCAGCGGGAGTGGCTGCGCCGCCTGTGTCCTCTGCGGGCCCCGGGAGGAGCCGAGGCTGGGGCCGGGATTGGGACCAGACCCTGCATCGGAGCCGGGCTCGGACCATGCGGAGGCAAAGGGCAGCAATGCCGCCCCCGCACCAAGCACTGATGCCCGCCCAGCAGCGCCACCGTCAGTACGGCCAGAGCCAGGCGGAGGTGACACCGCAGCGGGACGGCCGGGGCCGGGCATGGGGCAGCCCCGCCCAGGGCCAGGGGTGAGCCGGGGGCATGGCCTGGCCCGGCAGGGGAGAGAGAGGCGGGGAGAGGGGAGGGACACCAGGCTAGGGACCCCAAGAGAAGGGTGCCCAACAGCAGGAAAGCGAAAGAATGAGAAAGAAAAAGAGAAAGAGAAAGAAAAGGACAAAGACTATTCAAAAGTATCTGTTTTGGTCCTGCCGCCACTACTGCTGCCGCCGTTGCTGCTGCTGCCACTGCTGCTGCTGCCGCCGCTGCAACTGAAGCGCTGGGGCCGTTCGTCCCCGTGTCTGTTCCCCGCTCGCCCCACGAGCCCCACGTTCAAGCCCCGCATGCCCCGGGGACAGCCCCTCCGTCTGACCAAACACGGGAACTTTGCAGTGCTGAGCACAGATGCAGAGCTCTCACTCCTGCACGCTGGCACAGCGATCCCCTCGCTCGCTGCTGTGCATTGTCCTTGCTGAGGGGCTAACACTGTTGGGGCACCTTCCCTTGGGGTAGGATTCCTACCTGAGCCCAGCACTGCACTTACATCTCCAGTGTTGCTTTCCTATAAAAACAGGGGAAGGAAAACTGTGCATGGCTCATGGTATTTTAGAGTGTCTAAAAATCACTAAGTCATCCATCTTAGAGGTGAGGTGCATCTGGAATTACTGGGATGGAGGAACAGTGCAACATGGAAAAGGGGAGCATAGAAATAAATAGAGGAAAACATCTTGGATTGTTTCTTTCATTTTCATTTCCCTTCTGGAAAGCTGTTTCAGTTTTCCAGGAAACTTCTCCTGTCTGCTCTTCCCAAGAATCTCTCATGGAGAACAAGGTCAAGCTTCTGTCACAAGATTTGCCACCAGGAAATTATGCCACTGGTGAAATTTTCATTGTGACTGTTTGTGCTGGTTTAGGGCAAATTTTGGGAGAAAACCTCCAAAAGGGGTCCGTCTAGAAAGCAAGTTCAAGAAGCCCTTCCCTTTACTAGTTCAGGAAAAGACTTCCCTTGAAAAAAATGAAAAAAAACCAGTTTATTTAACAAGTAAAGTATTCACAAGCATGAAAAATTAATAATATTTAATCAAACCTCTGACAGTGCTGAAGAGATGGCAAATTCAGAAAGTCCTTTCTGTGGGTTGTAGTTGGCTCACTCGGTCTCTTCTAAGTCCCTCTGCCGCTGGAATGCAGTGTCCCAGAGCTCGGGGGGCCACAGGTGTGAGCTGCAGGTGTTTTTCTGGGTTTTCAGTCCAGAGCAGGTTTAAACAGTTCCAAGAAAAAGGAAAGTCACACTCCAAGGAACTTCTCTTCCTAAGCTAGCTAAAACCAAATTGCTAGACCTGGGCTGTGAAGGCATTGGGAAATTTCCAAATCTGGGCACTGGCAGTCCCAGCAAACACCATATCTGGATGGTGCTGGAGCCAGAACCTGCAAATTTCCAAATGTTGTCTTTCTGTGCCAGCAAATCACTGGGCTTGGGCTGTGCCAGCACCAGGAAGTTTTCAGATCTGGGTGCTGGTGCTGCCAGCAAACACCAGATCTGGGTGGTGTCATTGCCAGCAACAGAAATCTGCCAGATTTGGGCTCTGCTGGCACTGAGAAATTTCCAAATCTGGATTCTGGTTACATGAAACACAAGATGTGGGGGCAGTGCCAGACCCAGTAGCAGGAAGCTGCCACAAGTTTTGGATTTCTGTTCCAGCAAATTGCTGCACTTGGGCTGTGCCAGAATAGGGAAATTTCCAGATGTGGGAACTGACAGTGCCAGCAAACAGCCCATTTCAGGTTCCAGGCTCCAGGAAGGACTGGATCTGGATGCCTTCCTATTTTCTTTCCTTCTTTTCTTTCTTCTTTTGGGATCCTGCTGCCAGCAAACTCCAGACTGGGCAGCACTGGCAAGGGGAAATTGTCAGGTTTTAGCTTTCTTTGCCAGCAAATTTCTGGACATGGGTGGTGACAGAAGAGGGAAATTGCCAGATGTGGGCACTGGCAGTGCCAGCGCACACCAGATCTGGGTGGGGAATGTGCCAGCACCAGGAAATTGCCAAATGTTAACTTTCAGTGCCAGCATATTGCTGCAATTATGCTGTGCAGGAACCTGAAAAATTTTGGATCTGGGCACTTGTGGTGTCAACAAACACAAGATTGGGTTGCTGTAGGTACCAGGTATTTGCAAGGTTTTGGCTTTCTTTGCCAGAAAATTACTAGACTTGGGCTGTGCTGGCACTGGGAAATTCCCGCATCTGGGCACTGGTGGTGCCAGCAAACACCGGATCTTGGCATTGCCAATGACGATAGCAGGGAATTGCCAGATTGTGGCTTTCTGTGCCAGAAAATTGCTGGACTTGGCTCTGCCAGAACAGGGAAATATCCAGATGTGAGCACTGGCAGTGGCAGCAAACACCAGGTCTGGGCGTCTGTATTGGCATCAGGAGACTGCCTGATTTTGGCTTTCTGTGCCAGCAAATTGCTGGACTTGGGCTGTGCCAGCACTGGGAAATTTCCAGATCTGGGATCTTGCACAACAAACACCAGACCTGGGTGCTGCTGGTGGCAGCACCAGGAAGCTGCTGGGTTCTGGCTTTCTTTGCCAGAAAATTGCTGCATTTAGGTTTTGCTGGATCTGAGAAATTTCCAGATGCTAATTTTCTGTGGCAGCAAACTGCTGGAATTAGGCTGTGCAGGCATCTGAAACATTCCCGATCTGGGTACTGGCAGTGTCAGCAAACCCGAGATCGGGTTGCTGTAGGTACCAGGTCTTTGCTTGGTTTTGACTTTCTTTGCCAACAAGTTGCTGCACTTGGGCTGTACCAGAATATGGAAATATCAAGATCTGGGAACTGGCAGTGCCAGCAAACACCACATTTCAGGAAGGATTGGATCTGGACCCGTTCCCTCCCTACCTCCCTCCCTCAACAAGGGTGCCAGAGGGGCTGGACAGCAGCCAGGCAGAAAGGGACCTGCAGGGAGTGATGGACAGCAGGCTGGACATGAGCCAGCAGTGTGCCCAGGTGGCCAAGGAGGCCAATGGCTCCTGGCCTGTATCAGGAATGGTGTGGCCAGCAGGAGCAGGGCAGGGATTCTTCCCCTGTGGTCATCACTGCTTGGGCAGCACCTCGAGTACTGTTTGCACTTCTGGGGCCCCCAATTTAGGAAGGACATGGAGGGGCTGGGGTGTGTCCAGAGAAGGGCAAAAAGGCTGGGAGGGGATCTGGAACACAAGAGCTGTGAGGACCGGCTGAGTGAGCAGGGATTGTTTCTCCTGGAGGAGAGGAGGCCCAGGGGAGACAAGGCAGTGTAAGGGCACAGGTTGGACTTGATGATCTCCATGGCCTGTTCCAACATTGCTGTTTCTGGGATTCTCTGAAATCACCCTTGGAGCAGTTGCAGGATGAGCCCTGGGCCTCCTCTTCAGAAGCTCCAGCAGCCCGGGTCCCTCACCTTCTGCTGTCAGCCCCCAAGCCCATCCTGTCAGTCCTGCAGAGCCTCTGCAGCCCCTACTCACTGCCCAGAACAGGGAGCCCCAGAGCCAGACACAGCAGCCCAGATGTGCCCCCCTGGCCTGGGGTGCCTCTGACAAGGGAGCAGCACCAGGCCCTGCAGGAGCCTGCAGACAATTCCTGCAGTATTTGCAGGATGATCCTGCTCCCCAAGGGATGTTCCCATGGGGCCAAGTCAGGAACTGCAATGGGGAGTGTGGCCAGAGAGGGAAGGGCAAACAGGGATGGGCTGTTTGCAGGGGAGGAAAGCGGGGTGGGCAATGGGAAGAAATTTGTATCAGGAAGAGGAAAGAAAGCAAAAGTAATGGAGAGGAAATGCTCAGGACAGTTTGGGGGTGGCTGCCAGGCAGCCCTGGCTCTGAGCAACAGCGTCTGCAGTGGGATAGGAAACTCCCATCTGATGGGAACAAACTTTCTGGCTGAGTGCAGAGGGCAGGACAAAGCTGAGTGGTTTCCCTGGTGTCCCCCAGTCCTTGCTGGCCCCAGGGGCTGATGGCATTTGTGCTCCCTCAGGTTCATGTCCCCACAGCAACAGCATGGGGGTGCTCCCCCTGCTGTGTGCAATGCAAACAGGGGCTGCTGAGCCAGTGCTGCTGTGTCTGTGCCTGCAAGGATGGGGCACCTGTGTGAGCTGGGGGAGAGGCCAGGGCTGCAGAGGGGGGATGTTGTATGCAGCTCCATGAGGATGCTCTGGGATGCTGCCCTGGGCTGTGCAGCACATTGGGGATGGATCAGCCCCTGCTCTGCTGCACCTTCCCATCTCCCCCACGGCCCTTGCAGAGCCCCAGCCATGCTGTTTGCCCCCAGCCTGCCCACAGCCAGCCTGGGGCTGCTCACAGGGCTTTTCTGTGCTGAGCATTGGCCAGGCCATGTTCTTGAGAGAGTCTGGGCAAGGAGCCTGGAGCCCCCAGGCCCTGGCCTGAGGCGTCAGCGCTGCCCCAGCAGTGCCCATGGCCTGTCCCTGCTGCAGCCCCAGCACTGCCACCCCCAGGGCTGTGCCCGGCCCTGAGAGCACTCAGGCCCTACAGGAACACCAGGGCCACCAGGACAGTGGGGCAGGGCCACGGCAGCAGCACTGGCCACACCAAGTGCTGCTGCTGCTGGGCACAGCTGCTGGGCCAGCACTGATCTGCCCCCAGCTCTGCACACAGACATTGCTGCTGCAGCTCCAGAGAAGGCAACAAAAGGGCATCTCTGCAGAAAACTCTGCTGGGAGGTCCTTTAACTCCTTTAAAGCGACCAAGGGAACAGCCCCTCATTGACACTCTCTGTGGGCACAGGGAAGTTGGAGAGAAACAAAATGAGAAATGGCACTAACAATGACATTTCTTTGTTGAAAGAATTAAAATTAAAACAAAGGGAAAGAACCTTCAGAATGAAACCAACAAGAAGTATCAAAGATGAGTTTTATTACAAGTCATTCACAGAAATTGGCCAGCAGTTAAATGTTTTTGAAACCATCCAGTCATCAGTCTCCACATGGCAGCCTTGAGCTCCTGGTTCCTCAGGCTGTAGATGAGAGGGTTCAGGGCGGAAGGCACCACCGAGTACAGAACTGACACCACCAGATCCAGGGATTTGGTGGAGAAGGAGGGAGGCTTCAGGTAGGCAAACGTGCCAGTGCTGATGAATAGGGAGACCACAGCCAGGTGAGGGAGACAGGTGGAAAAGGCTTTGTGTTTTCCCTGCTCTGAGGGGAACCTCAGCACTGCCCTGAAAATCTGCACATAGGAGAAAACTATGAACACGAAACAACACAATGATAAACTGCTAGTAACCACAAGAAGTCCAAGTTCCATTAGATAGGATTTGGAGCAGGAGAGCTTGAGGATCTGGGGAATTTCACAGAAGAACTGGCCCAGGGCATTACCATGGCACAGGGGCAGGGAAAATGTATTGGCTGTGTGCAGCAGAGCATTGAGAAAGCCAGTGGCCCAGGCAGCTGCTGCCATGTGGGCACAAGCTCTGCTGCCCAGGAGGGTCCTGTAGTGCAGGGGTTTGCAGATGGACACGTAGCGGTCGTAGCACATGATGGTCAGAAGATAGTACTCTGTTAGAGCACAGAAAACAAAAAAAAAGACTTGAGCAGCACATCCTGAGTAGGAGATGTTCCTGGTGTCCCAGAGGGAATTGTGCATGGCTTTGGGGACAGTGGTGCAGATGGAGCCCAGGTCAGTGAGGGCCAGGTTGAGCAGGAAGAAGAACATGGGCGTGTGCAGGTGGTGGCTGCAGGCTACGGCACTGATGATGAGGCCGTTGCCCAGGAGGGCAGCCAGGGAGATGCCCAGCAAGAGGCAGAAGTGCAGGAGCTGCAGCTGCCGCGTGTCTGCCAATGCCAGCAGGAGGAAGTGCCTGATGGAGCTGCTGTTGAACATTTGCAATGCCTTGGCATGGGGATCTGTAGCAAAAGTAATCATGGAATAGTTGGACTTGGAGAGGACTTTAAATATCTCAGCAGAGCTTGGGGGCACTTTCCCCCCACTGCCTGCCCAGGGCTCTGCTGCCTGGAGCTGTCCCTGCCAGCAGCTGCTTCTCTGTGCCCACTGCTGGGCTCCGCCAGTGCTGCCAGAGCCCAGCCCAGCCCTGGGGGCTCAGCTCTGCCCTGCAGACCCCTCCCAGCTCTGGCACTTCCCAGGGGCAGCTCTGGCTCTGCAGGCTCTGATGGTAACCTCAGAGCAACCCTGAGGAGGCTGGAAAAGTGACACTGATGCTGCCTGGGAGGGACCCTGTGCTGATTTCTGTCACTGCCTGCTTTATTCAGATCTGTGAGAAATTCTTTTTTTTTTTTTCCACATGAGCTGCGAGATGAATATCTATGTGCAATTTCCCACCCAGGCAACCCAGAGCATTAAATAAGAAAAGCAAGATTTTCCCTTTTATGCAGTCCTTGCCTTGCTGTGCTCCCTGTATAATCTAGTTGTAAACATTCTGGAGTTAAATGCCATCCTAGAAGCAGTCCTGAACAATGCAGCATCCTCCCCACACAAGGAGAACACTTCCAAGCCTTACTAGCTGTCTCTTCCCACCCAGATCTTGTCCCCCAGTGCTGGGAGCAGCTGCCAGGGCTGGCTGAGAGCTGTCCCTGGCAGGCAGCAGAGTCCTTGCCCCAGCACAGTGCCCTGGGCTGCAGGACCCTGCTCTGCACGACAGCCCTGGGCACCCCTGGCTGCTCTGCACAAGAGACAGTCAGAGAATGTACTCACAGGGTCTGTAGGCATTGGGATGTTCCAGCTTTAGGAGATGGCTCCAGGAGCTGCAGCTGCATTGTCCTGCAGCCAGAGGCTCCTGTGCCAAGGGCTGGCAGTGATTCTGCCCCAGGCACTTCTCAGCCCCTTCCCAGCCCTGACTGATTGAAGCTCTCTGTGCCTCTGTGCTGTGCCCAGGGTGGCTGCAGGCAGTGCCCCAGCCCTGCTGGGCTGGCAGAAGAGCTGCTTATCAAGAGAAATGTGCTTTTGAAGCTCTGCTTGTTTACCAGGAGCTGCCTCTGGGCCAGGAGCCCAACCCATCTCAGCAGCACAGACACAGCACAAGGATTTTAATGAGCCTCTGGGGCTTTGTGCTCAGGCCCTGAACATCAGTCCCTGAGAGGGAGCTGAAGAAACCTCTCCAGAACTCCAAGTAAGAATCCAACTCCAAAGTTTCTTGGACTTGTAATGGGTCCCAGTGAGGGACACAACTGACAGTGTCCCCAGGCCCCAGGCAGAGCAGAGAACTGGAGGCAGTGATGACAGGTGGGGACAAAGAGAAGCCAAGTCTTGGTGCCCTGGGGCACAGCAGCAGGGTCTGTGCCACCAAGGGCTGGGAGGAGACACCTTGTTGTGAGGCCCTGGGGCCTCCTGGCACAGCCCCAGCCAGGCTGGGACCTGTCAGCCCCTTGTCCTGCCCTCAGCATCCCCCCTAGCCAACATCCCAGTGGCCTCAAGGATCTGCTGGAAGGAGTCCCTGGGGAGCCTTGCTCAGGAATGGCCCTGGGGGCTTCTCAATGCTCCCTGCAGGGACTGCAGGTTTTTCAAAGGACTTTGGGTTTTGCTTTTGCCTTGGAGTCTCTGAGAGGTTTCTGCAGTCATGGCCTCCAATCATCTGCTTTAATTAGTCCCTGGAGAGTCTTTGTCAGTAACGACACTCAGTGGGGCTCATTAATACTTCAGGGTATTTCTGTTTTTTAGGGTACTTGGTGTTTCCCGTTTGATATATACTTTATGAAAAAAATGGTGCAGTCACAGCCTCCAATTACATGCTTTAATTAGTCCCTTGATAGCCTTTGGCAGTAATGACACTTAGTAGGCTCATTAATGATTCAAGGTACTTCAGTTATTTTAAGGTATTTGGTGTTGCCCTTTTCATACAGACTCTGTGAGAGGTTTGTGCAATCATGGCCCCAATTTTCTGCTTTAATGAGTCCCTTGAGAGCTTCGTACTGACACTCAGTGGGGCTCATTAATGCTTTGAGATACTCAAGGTTTTTAAGGTACTTTGGAATTTCCTTTCCACTCTGAATATCTGAGAGGTTTTTGTGCAATCCTGGCCTCCAATTCTCTCCTCCAAGGAGTCCATGAGGAGCTTGTGTTGGGAATGGACCTCAGGGAGACCCATTCATGCTTTCAGACACTTTGTTGTTTTCTTCTGACTTTGACTTCTGGAAAGGTTTGTGCTATCTCCCCCTAAGCCTGAACTTACAGGTCTCAGCTCCAAATGCACGACAGGGCTCATTAGGATCAAGCAAGTCCTGACAAACCATGGCTCTGCCTTGATTTCCCTCTGGTCTGGAGCAGTTCATTAGGAATGTTTCCTTTTACAGTTATGGAGAAATATTTCAATGAGCTTCTAAGAAATATGTAATCCTATCTTAAAGGGTGTTCTTTATTGCTCTTATTATACAAGAGGTGGTTGCAGCATTCTGTGATTGATACTGATCCAGGGTCTCTCCTAAGGAGGTCTGGCCAGGTCAGAGAAGTTTCACCCTGATAGCTGACCCAGTGTGGACAACCTTGCCTCACATTCCCCAACCCCATGTGACAAACAATTTTCACTTTCAAAAATTTAAATGCTTTATTAAGTCCTTATCAAAATAGAACAGAAGACTGAATAAAGAAATGAATACAACACCAGGAGCAAAGGATTCCGTCACCATGTGCTTATCTACAAAATGGATGTTCTGTCTTTTATACCTCCAGCCTCTCCCAAAGTCTTGTCAATCCACTCCTTCTTCGTTGTCCAGTGATGGAGATCACTGTCTTACACCTTGATTGGGGGTCAGGTGCTGCCATAGTAACAAGCCAACCCTCCCAAATGCCCCAACTACTGAGGCCGTCCTGTGATAACAATGCAAGGGGGAGGGGAAGGATAACAATACATCTACAGAACTTCTCTTAACATATATTCAATATTCACCCCTTAATTGTGTGAATCAACCCTAGGATTACTCATCTATAACAAGCCCCTCTTCACTTTTTCTCTAAGTAATTTTGCTTTAACAATTAAGTAAAAAACTTTCTCTTTCTCTTGAATGAGTCATACCAGCATCTGTTGATGTGGGCAAGGATAGTGGGAACAGGAGAAAAAAAATCTCAGGCTTTCCTTAGACACACTTATTTGGAATGGACAAAAGGGCATCACAGATGTCCAGTATGGCTTTGACTCCCATCTACCATGCCTATGTGGCTGCTGCCCATAGTCAGTGTATCTTAGGGGTGAGTACAGAGGCCAACTTGGTCCTGCCCTCCAGTCCCTCTTGAATTAAAACACAACTGAGGAATGATAGAGGTCTGATATGGCCTTTTGTCCCTACCTTACCATGCCTATGGGGTTGCTACCCACAGCAGGGCTATGGAGCCTTCTTGGTAGCAAACAAAGGGGCCAACCCAGTCTTGCCCTCCTTCCTTTATCTTATTTTCTTAAAGAAGTTCTTCCATTACCTTTTACATTCCTTTGTGTACCTCCCCTCAACAGATGCTGGTAATTCTCACCCATGAAAACAGGAAGACAGTTCTCGAGCTGGTTGGTGGAAGCTTGACTCTACTTTTTGGGTGTCTTGCTGTTTTTCTGGTTGTCTCTCAGTCTCTGCTTGAGGGTCGATTTTGTTTTACCCAGCCTGGATGTTACAGTCCATTCTTGATGTTACAGTCCATTCTTTGGGTTGTTCTACTGGGCCTTTGACTCTGTTGCCATGAGTCCATCCCCGCTCTGCAGTTGGCATGGCCGATTCAGTGGTGAGCAGTACCTGAAAGGGACCTTCCCACTGAGGAGTTGGAGGCTGATCTCTCCATGACTTAATCATCATTCAATCCTTGGGATTAATATTAATGATTCTTAAATCCAGGGTGGCAGTTTGAGGAATTGCCCCTTTATGTCTTAGTCCTTCTAAGGTTTGTGCTATGGACATCACTTACTTCTGGCATTGGCTTCCCCTTCCTCATAGGCGGCAACCTTCTAGGGTGAGGTCAGGAAGGGTAACCCAAACATCATTTCATAGGGTGAGACCCCCAGATCTGACTGGGGTTGGGTTCTAATTCTTAATAAGGCCAAAGGGAGACATTTTATCCATGACATGACCTTTGGGTTTTAATCATTATCTTAACTAGAGCTCTTTTAAGAGTTTGATTCATTCTTTCCACCCAACTGGAACTCTGTGGATGCCATGGAGTGTGTAATTCCAATTTTACTCCAAGGGCCTGAACAACTTTCTGCAATATCTTTGATGTGAAATGAGTTCCCTTGTCTGAATCAATCCTGTTTGCCATCCCATGTCAGGGAATGATTGATTCTAGACTTGTTTTACTTACAACACTGGCATTGGCTTTCACAGTGGGTACTGCCTCTACCCAATGAGTCACATGATCTGCCATCACTGGCAAAAACTTCCACCATTGTATGTGGAGAAGCTCAGTAAAGTCTACTCGGATGTTTTAGAAGGGCTTTAAGGGTAGTTCTCGCCCTCCTCTGGGTGTTTTCCTCATGATTTTCTTATTCACTCTTTGACATACCACAAACCACTCAGTTACTTGCTTAGCTATTCTGAAAATTCCTATGCAGTCCTAATCCCTTCGAAATTGATCACTTAGCGCTTGTGTACCCCAATGTGTTGTTCCATGTATACCTTCAAGCATGGTCCTGGCCAGGAGTTTATTAAACATTTGCCTCCCATCTGGTAATCTCCACTTCTCTTTTTTATCTTTCTTGGTCCTCTTTTAAGGAGTTCTTCCTCTTCTGTCCCACTGAATACAGGGACTTTTTGCATTTCTCTCTTGGGTGTTAATACTATAATTAGTTTTTTTGTCTCTGATTCAATTGCATTTTTAGCCTCTAGATCAGCCTAATTGTTCCCTCATTCCTCCTCCTCAGCTGCCCCTTTTTTATGTCCTTTAACATACACCACTGCTACTTTCTCTGGTAATTGTAAGGTTTCTAACTCTTCTAAAAGAATTTTTTTGTGAATCAGTCCCTTTCCCCTTGAATTGAATAGCCCCCTCTCTTCCCAAAATTTTCCAAAGGCAGGCACTACTCCAAAAGCTTATTTTCAATCTGGATATATTGTTCCCTTTTTCTGTGCTAATATTTCCAGAGCTCGTTTTAGGGCATCCAACTCACACTTTGGGCTGACCAGTTGGAGGGTAACTTTCTCTTTTCTATGGCTACAAAACCTTCATGTACTATAGCATACCCCAATACCCTGTGCCCCTTTATTACCCATGAAGATCCATTGATGTACAATCGTTTTCCACCTTGGAGTGGTTGATGTATTAGGTCCCCTCTTACTTTAGTTTGATAGTTTATAACCTCTAGGTAGTTATGCATTGGTTCCTCATCTGTTTCTCCATACAAGAACTGGACAGGGTTGAGTTGGTTACTCACAATTACCTCTAAATCATTATCTATTAAGATGGCTTCATAATTTAACATACAGGAATCAGTGAGCCATTTCTCAGCCTTTTGGCTTAGGATACTTCTAACTGAGTGTGGAGTGTATATTTTCAATTTTCCCCTAAGGGTTAATGTGGAGAAATGGCTACATGACAGAGGTCACGTAGACATTTGCTTGTTAGCCGACCAGGAGCTGGGAAAGTACCGAACACGGCTAGTTTGAGTTTTGCACCTGCAAGACAGCGTGTCCTTGGGCCTAGTTGTGTATGATAACACGTAGACAGAGACACGGGAAATAGGGAATGTAGGCCCAAAGGAATGAGGAAGAGTTGATGGTATAGTTTAACCAATAGATCGCTTGGCTTACAGAATATTCATAAGCTTATTACTTGCTGTATAAGTGTCTGATGCTCTCTTCAATAAACGGAACTTGCTTATCACTCATATTGAGTGTCCGAGTCTCCCCTCACCGACAAATGGCTCATCCCCGACAAAGGCCTCATTCTGCAACAGGTAAGCAACAGAAAAAATTAAGAGCATATAGGAGTGAGTGTAGTCACAAGGACCTGGAGAAGAAAGAGCGCCAAAAGGCCAGACATGATGTAATATCATCCATAATAAGGGTAAAATATATGTTGCTATTCATCATGTATCCAAAGAATTATGGAATGGTTTTGGTTGGAAGGGACCTTTAAAGGTCATCTGGAATGACAGAGTACTGAAAGAGAAAAGTATCTTAAGTGCCAGGGAAAACTGTGTTGAAAGCAACCTAAGATTAGAGCCAAAACAGCAACACCTTATCTTTGAACTAAAGATTTATCAATCACTAATGCTGTCTGCCACTAAACCAGGGGCATACTAAACCAGAATCCTCCACTCCAGCTTTGCCATGCTGTGCTATCAGAGCTCTCCATGCTCCCCAGCTCCTGCAGAAACTGGACTTTGTGATGTGACCCCAGCATGGCAGCAGCCCAGCTGAAGCATCACCACTCCTACAAAATAAAGCAGTTTTTACCTGACTATCAAGCAACACTAAACTTCTCTGGGAAGCACTGGGTGCAGGAAAATCAGGGACAGAAAAGGGATGTGTCTGTGGAGCAGAGGGCTGGTAAAAATTCTCATTAGGTTGTTAACAGCTGGTTTCATTAGTCTGCCTACAGACAATTATAATTACTTAGTGGCTACTGCAGGGTGAAAAGGCATTTCAGTTTATTAATGTTCTCAGAGCTGCAAACCTGGCAGTGAAATTATTTTTAAAGTGGCTTGTAAAGTTTGTGTCTTCTCAAAGAACGTGTCAGGCTGATAGACCAGGCTGTGAAATTTATGCCCCAATAAAAGGGCGTTTGAATGCAGTTTAATGGCACCTGAAATGTTCTGTTCTGAGAAACTGTCCCCAAAGTCCAGGTGGACCTTTCTCCATTGGAACTCTTAGAAATTTGTAGAAGCTATAACTTTGGTATTAATTTTACAGGAGCATTTATAGCCCAAGGGTCAAGAGCAAAGTCATAAAATGCTGCTCAAGCCCTGAGCTTTCTCAAACCAGAGGTAAACTTGTATCCAAAGGTCTGTCTGGAGCCCAAATTTGCTCTAGTAGAATTCTGTTATAAAGCTTAGCCTGCAACAAAGGTAGACTTTTACCTCAGCTTAGTTAAATATTCCCCCTAAACCACCATAAATTATAATTTCCCCACTATAATTCATGTTTTGTCCACTCCTAATTACTCTTTCTTCTTGCCCTAAGCACAATCCTTACTCATACAATACGTTTGATGACTCTCATTAAATTTATTATTCTACAGACATATGTTAAAGTTTACCTGAATGAGAGCTTTATCCAGCTCCTGCAAGAGCTAATGGAGAAGTTATTCAAAGCAGCTGTTATCTCAGAAAGAGGATGATGCTTAAATTATAATACAAGTTCTGCCAGAAACATTATTCCTTTGTTTCCCCCAACCATTCACTAAAAGCCCTCAGTCACTTAAGAACTTTTTAAATAATTTCTAGTATTCGCTACACGGCCAATTACTAAAGGAGCTCTGACCCTGCAGTGCAGTTAATGACCATCTCTTACATATTTCTTACATGTATTTTTTTTCCCAACATTTTCTTCAACAGCAGCTAACCAGGTGCCTTGCCCTTTTTATCTCCTGTTTAATCAATTTACTCTCATCCTCCATGGCACAGCACACAATGTTTCCACAGAACCAGCCTGCACCAAACACTATTTCACAACTAACCCCTAAAATCCCAATCTTTCACACTTCCACCTCTTCATCTTCCCATACAGGAAGGGCAGTCAAGGTCAGCCAGATGCAAACGAGTGTTTGAAGCTGAGGTGTGATGAGGCACTGATTGCTTGATGAGCACAGGAGGAGGAAAGGTCTTGGCTGTGCCCTGGTTCTTAAATCATCCTCAGTTGTGCAGGAAAATTAAGGACAGAGCAGTGATGCTCCTTGCTCCTCTGACCAGCTTCCCCACGGCATTGTTCCTGTCACGAAGTCAAAGACAGGCAGGTCACATATATTCTCTTTCTCTGACTCCTGCTGGGATGAAAACATTGAAAAATAGAAAAAAATATAATTATCAGGGGTTTTCATAGTGTGAGCTCAGGATTCCCCATGCTCTTGCAGAGAGGGAATGTTCATCAGGCAAAGGATATGAAAAGGAGCTTCAAATTGTCCAAAATCCCAGTAAAAATTTTTTTTCCTATGGAAACCTTCAACAAAGCTGGCCACCCTTTGTGCACCCATTTCCTGCTGTGCATCTCCCAGTGGGGTGTTCCCACTGCTCCAGGGACCCCACACAAACCTTACAGCCTCCCACAAACAC
Organism: Melospiza melodia melodia; assembly: GCF_035770615.1. Lineage (NCBI taxonomy): Eukaryota > Metazoa > Chordata > Aves > Passeriformes > Passerellidae > Melospiza > Melospiza melodia. The sequence goes on from NW_026948638.1 coordinate 2,881,415, forward strand.
ACCCCCAGGAGCTGCACCCTTCCCTCCAAACCTGGGTACCTCCAACAGCCACCTCTGTGCTGAGCTGAGCCTGGTTCTCCCCAAAAGAAGGTGCTCAGTTTATCCTTGAAAAGATTGACAGCAGCATTCTTGTCTTCTTCAAAAGAGCCGTTATTTCACAGCTGTAGTCTCCACACTGAGACTTTATTCCCTTAAAGTGTCCAAGTACACAGGCAGCATCAAGGAAGGCACTGAAGTGAGTCAAGTTTAACCCCAAAGAGCTCTCAGCTCCCTGTGAAAGGTTAGACAAGCAGCAGAGAAAGAATGAATGCTCCTGTAATGGCATCTAACAGCCACAGGGCAAGGGAGAAGTTGGTTTTAGAGAATGAAGAAAAAGCACTAAGTAATAAAAGGTGAGAAAAATCCATCACTCGAACAGGCAAATGAAGGTAAACCACTTGAAGAGACAGATTTAAGATGGAGAGAAAAACCCCAGAATTAATAGTGTTCATGACACCCAGAGGCAAAACAAACCCAGGGGATCAGGAAAGAGGTAAGCCTGTGCTCCAAGGAACAGCAGAAATGAAGTGAGAGCTCTGGAGGGACCAAAAGAAAGAGGCACTCTGAAGAAAGGAAAAAATGCCTCCACACAAGGTGCTTTGGTTTTTTTAAATCAAGAGGCACTTATATGATGTGGTAGAAATACAGAAAAATAAAGGTCAGGAGAAGCATAGTTGATTGGGAACATTCCTGCATAGCAGACAAGATATATTCTTGTGCAAATTATTCCATGCAGCATTCACATTTTTAATTAATTCTTTCCCTCTTCCTGGGGAAGCAGAGTTGCTTTATTTACTCCAAGCAATATTTTCTCCCTCCTCCCTGGCTAAGAACAAGCTCCCACCTTGGCAAGGGCTCGCTGGTTTACTTAATGCTCATCACAGCCATGCTAAGGAGAGTGGAGCAGGTTAATTTATCACTTGTTACAATGATTAACTTGTCCAGCTGCCGGGTCCAAGAGTCCCAGAGTGCCTCAGGTTATACAGGATCACAGAAGGAAAAGCTCCATTGCATTAAGCTGCTGCCACACTGGCCCTCTCTGCCTGTCAAATACACTCAGATACTCTTGCACTGCCCTTTGAAAATCCCCCATAAAATACAATTGAAAATCCCTCATCACCTGTGAGAAAGCACAGCTGGGTTCTGCTCAGAGCATTTCAAACTATGGGGTGTTTGTGAGCTCCCCTTACAAGGGCAGCATCTCAGGAAAACCAAAAGTTTCTTTCCATGGACTCACCATACTCAGGACACTTCCCCTAGACCAGGTTGCTCCAAGCCCCATCCAACCTGGCCTTGAACACTTCCAAGGGGGACACAAGCACAGCTTCTCTGGAACCTGTTTTGCTCCTCCCAGATCTAAAATCATACCCCAACTTAGCAGCCTCAGACAGATTTCTATTAAATATCTACATTTTTCTAGGAAAGAAATATGGCAAACCTTGTTTGCATCCAACTTTGCAAAATCAACACGAGCTCTTCAGAAAGGGCTGCCGCCCACTTTTCCTATTTTTCCCTATTTGGTGGAACATTTTCATTCTGTTGTTGTTTGGAGCAATATTTTAATATATCTGGCTGAGCTGCGTAAAATAGTACAGCAAGACACTTGTGTGAGGGGTGGAAAACTGAGCTCTTGCACATCTAGTGTTTCTGTTGTTGGAAGTCTTCAATCCCACCTCTCTGGTGGGATGAAATAGGTGTTACTAATCCAATATCTAAAGTATCATGCATCAAGCTGGCATCAAGCTGACACTATTTTAAGACTTTAAAAACCCCAGCCAATTTAAACAAACCTCTGCTTTTTTCCATTTTCTCTGTTCCACAGTTTATGACAGAAGACAGGAGAGAAAGATTGTTTTGGGAACAATGTTTTCAGCAGCACTCTAAAAATAATATAAAAACTTCTGTGCCACACTCTCAGCTGTTACAGCCCCAAAAAGCACAGGCTGTCTTTGCTCACAGAGTCACAATCGTGGTGGGATTTCTACCACACCAGAGGACAATCAATTTTTTGTTTTCTCCTGGAAATAACTACAGCACTTCTGGGTAGCAAGGCAAACATGAGCCTCTTTCAATGGCCCTTGAAACTGGCCATGTGAAATGAGGGACACAAAGCCAAAGGCCAGCTGAACCTGTGATCTCTGAATGTCTTCACAATCTTCCCAGGAAGATGAATGGCAATCACTGTTCTGCCAGGGAAACTGCATCTGCTGGGAATGGGATGTAGAAAATGTGCTTTCTGCTTCTCTCAGAGCCAAAATTCCTACACATTTCTTGTAAGTCCCTCTTAGAAAAGGACCATGTTCAGCTGAGTGACAGTGAAGCAAAATGGCAATCCAGGAATAAATGTTCCTGTGCACAACATCCTCCATTCACATGGATGGTTCCTCACTGGCACACAGGAACAAGGAAGGAACAAAAATGCATCATTGTACATAAAGTCAGATGTGTTGAGGGATGAACAGATCTCACAGGGATATGGAAACCTCCCCTGAAAACCCAGTTCAGGGAGAGCCTGAGCTGTTTTGTGGTTCTAAGCATGCAGATGCTCAGGACCTTCCACAGATGCTCAGGATTGTGCCTGGATCTTGCTGTGGAAATGCCAGTGGCTCAGCTGAGAGCTGTGGGGATTATTTACACTGCACTGAGAGGGGCCACAGTCCTGCAAGGGTCTTTTATCAGGAGCAAACAGCAGCCTGGAGGGTAGGGAATGCTGGGTCTGAACCACTGCTCATCCTTCACCTTAATGTGAAGCTGCCCTCAAAGTTGCCATGTATCACTTTTTATTTTTCTCCTGTTGGGTATATTTTGGAGCAGCTGTTTTATGTGGCTTTTTATGGCGACTCTGTGGAAAGCAGCCATTTGCCTGCTGTGATATCCTCACAACTAACACTAACTCCTTATTCCCTTTGGTTTTATTTGGGATTTTTATTTGTTTGGTTGGTTGGCGTGGGTTTGTTTATTTGGGTTTTTGTCTGTTTTGGTTTGAACTTTTTATTTGCTTTTTTATAAATGACTGGTAAAGTTAGCATAGCCAAACTCAAGAAAATGTAAACCAGGCTTGACTTTCCAGAAATTACTTTTGGCTGGGTTTAGCTGCACCCCCAAGCTCAGGATCACCAGTATATTTGCAAGTTTTGCTCTGCATCATCAACCTGCCCAGACTCTGCTTGGTGTTTCACAAATGGAGAAGACAGTGGACATTGTGCCAAGCTTCCTTTCAAACAGAAAAACCATCAGCATGACAAAAAAGAAGAAAAAAATAAAATTGACCAGTTAGAACAGAACAAGTGTCCCACCATCTTCCCCTCCACTGTTATTAATTTTGTATATTTAGAGGCAAATCTGGGTCTAAAGCTTCCATCTCTCAGTTCCTGATGCTATTTGCTACCCTTCAGCTTTGACATCCCCTGATCTGACTGACTGCTGTCCAAGTGGCACTGGGGATGCTCAGCCTGAAAAGAGGAGACAGTGGGAGGCCCCACTGTGGCTGTGCAGGACTGGGAGGGTCCCACAGGAAAGAAGGGGACAGAGTGTTCAACAGGGCCTGTGGTGACAGGACAAGGGGGATGGCTTTCAGCTGCTGATTGATTGGAGCTGGATCTAAGGAAGCTGCTGTTCTACACTGAGGACAGTGAGGCACTGGCCCAGGCTGGGCACAGAGACTGTGCATGCCCCATCCTTGGGAACAGGGCTCCCCCAAGGTCTGGGGGAAGATTGCTCAGCTTGGAACAAGATGATCTTCAGGGTCCGTTTCAAGCCCAACCATTCAGGGATCCCCAGTGACCCATTCTGTTGACCCTGGAATCTTGGGATCTGTGTGATGTCACTTCCCACGTTCCAACTGGAACTGCCACCCCCCAGCAAAGAGCACAACTCAACCACTGGCCCTTGTGTCAGCCTACCATGCGGTCTGCACCTGCTCACCCTCGTGACTGTTCTTGCCTCCCTTCTTGTCACCTGCCCGCTGCTACTCCCATCAGTGCTGAGAGCTCCCTGGTGCCTGCATTTTGTCACCCCTCACTTCAGGATGCTCACGTTTATCCTTTGTCTAATTTGTCAGCTGAGGGAGGTATTGGTGCCTTTCCATGGAGGTGGACACCTCCAGCTGCCCGAGTGGGCTGCAGCTCTGTGGGGATGGTGTGGGACAGGGACCCCACTCTGAGGTTTTGCCACCTCCTCTGCAGGCTGTCATGGACACAGTGGAAGAGATGGAGGTGGATGTCCCGAGTCCTACAGTAGAGGATGTGGAAATGGAGGAAGAGACTGAAGAGATGGAGGTGGATACGGATATGGATGAAGAGATGGAGGTGGATGTTTATGATGAAGAGATGGAGGTGGATGTTTATGAGGAAGAGGAGGACATGGAAGTGGAAGTAGAAGAACACATTGAGGACATGGATGTTGATGTAAAAGACGAGGAAGAGGACATGATTTTGGGGTGAAGAACAATGCCAGCAGCAGGACAGCACGTGATCCCCACAGGCAGAGTGGGTCCCCTGCTGCCAGGCTGGAGCTAGGCTGGTCCCTGCTCAGGGACGTGGTACCTCGCAAACTGGAGTCTGGTGGCCACACACTGCCTGCCCTGTCCTCTCTTTGGGCCACTCAAGCTCCGTTCCAGACCCAGCCAAGCCCAGCTCTGGTAGCAGAGTCCTGCTTTGCCCACATGTGCCAACCTGGGGACACATGGAAGAGCCCTCTGTGCCTGATGCAGTGACCATGACACCTGCTTTTCTTCTACCCCTGATGAACATTCCAGACAGCGCTGGCACCCTTTTGTACATAGTTCTACAGTTCTACATTGTTCTACGGTTTTTTGTATTTAGAATAGGATTTAGGACTTAAGACTTTAAGAATTTTTTGTCTTCTACAAATAGATTTAATATAGTTTAGCTAGATAGGTTCTTATGTATATACGTTCTATGGATTGTTGTTGTTGTTGCAAATGTTCTTACATTCTAAAATTGTTCTGTATTGTTGTTGATAAACAATTTGTAATAAACAAAATTTTTTTCACACCCCCGTTCTCTTACCATTTGTATTGGGCACAGGCAGCATTTGCAAAGTTGTGGTTTCCACTTGCTCCAGGTTCTCAGGGCTGGAGGTCCCCAGGGGAGCTGGCACAGCCACCCCAGGAGTGGGGGCACCTGTGCACAGAGGGGTCCCACTGACAGAGGTCACCCCCTCCCTGCAGTTTCTCTGGACACACCTGGTAGCTGCAGGGGCAAATCCCAGCGTGCCCTGTCCCATGGGATCCCATGTTGGAGCAGGGCTGAGCCCGCCTGCTCCTGCAGAGCCTCAGCAATGGCTCTGCCCTTGGGAGCCCCAGGGCTAAGGAGGGTGCACTGGGCTGTGGGGAACCCCTGTTCCTGAGCACCCTGAGGGGCTGGACCAGCCTGGAGGGAGCCCCAGCCCTACATGGACCAAGATTTCCCTTGGAAACCCTGTCTGTGCCCAGACTCTGGTACAAGCACAACAGGAATTGATCCTCCTAGTTAAAGGTGTTAATTGGCACAAATTAATCCCTTGGACTTTCTAGTACAGTAAATGTCAGCACTTGTAATCCCTGTTCTGCACTCCCTGGTCAGGCACCACAACATCTGAACCTGACAGAACATCTTTAATTAGCACCAACCTGCAGAGAGCTATGGGGGAGAACCTACCCCCAACAGCCAGAGAAACACTTGACATTGAAAGTCTGGGGCAGAGCTGAAACTAAAGCATTTTAATGCCAAGAGAGAGGATTTTTTTATTGAACAATAATGAAAGCTTTTGGTCTCCTCACCTGCCACAGATGTGTATTGCCAAGGTTTGCTTCTGGGTTATGACTGATTTTTATGAATCTGTTCAGAACTCTGCTGCTGTTCCTGGCTAAGGTGCAGAGATGATATTTCAGAGCCAGATGAGCTCAACACAGCTTGTGCAACACACAGTTTCCACACCCAGACATTCAGGCCATGCAAACTGATACTTTTTCATCTCTGTGCAAAGATGAGTGTTAGAACATCACTTACGTACCACACACTTCTCAGAGCTGTCCCTTTCATCCAGCTCCCCCCAGTCACTTCACAGATTTCGCTCCAAGCAGTTTATCTCTGATAGAGTTCAGTGGCACATGGGATTTAATCCTGGTTTTTCTTCATCTTCTCCTGAGCTGTCTCCAGACACAGTGTGTGGGCACTGTCTGACAGCAGCAGCATTAACGTGTCATCTCCCTGACACTGAGGTTCATGTCACAACTTTTCATCAAAAGCAGCAAATAAATGATTCCCACTGTGTCCCACACAGCTCCATGGGGAGTTTGTGTGGCTGCAGTTCCAGCACCAGCCCTGGTGCACAGGAATTTCAGGAGGAGATACAGAAGGAATCAGCCATTCACAGAGAAAAACATCACTTTGCATGGCCCAGACCCCCTCAACACTGCAGACTCTGGTGACCCAGAATCTGCATTTACACTTTGGCCTCTGTGCCTTCCTTTTCTTCTCACTAAACTCCTCCCAGTTTCCCTCTTGCTCAGGTTCCCAAGATAATTAAAAGCAGCATTAGGAGCAGAGATAGATGACGGGAACTGTCCCAAGGCTTGATAAAATTAATCTTTTCAGAGAATTCCAGCCAAGGAGAGAGGAAAAGCCTGCGTGAAGGAGGTGTGAAATCAAAGCAGTAATCAAATTTAGGTATAATGAGAGAAGCTGAAGACTTTTTCAATGTTCAGAACAAGATTAGCAGCTCCAGGCAAAGGAGGGATGGGACAATTTCCCTGCTGTAAAAACTCTGTGATGCAAATTGCATCTCAAACCCTTCTCCCCAGCTCTGGAACCCGTTCAGCCACAAACATGGCGCTGAATTTTTAAAGCAAAGTGGAAGCTGGTCAGAGAGGTGGTTTGCAAATAAAAACCACAGAGGGAAGCACCAGCTGGAGCAGAGAGGGGCAGAGCCTGGCCCTGAGGTACAGCACAGCCTGAAACTCTAACAAATTAAAGAACTTTCCACTTGGTTATTTTTTCCCCCAGGAGCTACAGAAGCTGCTTTGTGGAATCCCTGCCTCCTTCACACCGCATCAGCCTGCAGGAGAGCCCAAGGATGAAGATTACAGCATCTTCAGCTGCTGCTTCCATCTCCTGACTCAAGTCTCCCCAAAATCTATCACCACTGGGCCTTCCCAAAGCCTCAGATTCACTCGGTCTGTGCAGGATTTCAGTTCTGAGGAGCATGAAGGGAGATAAAGGCACTTGCAGACACCAGAGAAGCAATTGCTGCCTGAGGTGCATTTCACTGCCCAGGTTAGTGCCTCTAAAACCATCAAAATCAGCCCCTTTGACAGCACCAAGCCAACAGCAGGACATGAGGGCCTGCACATGGTTGGAAATGCCTTTTTTTAATATTCCTCTTCCCGTCTCTCATTCCATGGTGCCATTGCAGGAGTTAATCCCATCATTCAGCAGCAAGTCTTGGCAATCAGCTTCAGATGGATTTTTAGTGCTGAGCAAATAAGAGGCAATTTTACTTTGTCTCCAATGAATGAAATTCCACCTAAATCAAACTCTGTGTTCTGAGGCTGGCCAGGCACTAACCACTGCCAGGTCCCCAACCTGGATGTCTGTGGTGGTTTGACCAGGAAGAAGTGGGAATTCTGGGATGCTGTGGTCAAACCAATGGGTGCTTGGATTTTGATATTGGCACCTGGTGTAGCCAGTGGGATTTTGGACACACCTCTGAGAACACACAGGGGTTAAAAGCAGAGCTTCGGCCCTGGGAGGCTCTCTTGGGACTTCGAGGGACGGAGGTCGGATCTCCCTTCTCCCATCCAGCCGCTGCTGCTGGGCGGGGGAGGGGCAGCCATGTGGTAGGCCTGGGCCTGGACAGAGATGGGAGTGAGGAGGCCCTGGAGGATGGAAGGGTGGAGGAGCCCCAAGAGACATCAGGCAGCCATCCCCCCCCCAGGAGAGAGAGAGAGAGAGAGAAGAGCCGGCGAAGACGAATGTGATAGCAGCCGGCCCAGGAGGAGAAAGGCGGGGGGAATGCAGCGAGGGAGGAGGTGCCCAGCCAGCCGGAGCAGCAGCGAGTGTGGGAGTGCCGGAGCTCTGGGACAGACAGACTGAAATTTTTAACCCCTTTCTTTCATGATTGGGAGCTTGCAAAAAGGCTGATCCTCCTTGGAGCTGAATAAGACGGGAGATAAGAGATGAGATGAGACAAGGACCTGGCCCGAAGGACGTGGAGAAGGCTTGCTGAGTGGAGAGAGAGATGATTGGAGGGGCCTTTTGGCTGGACTTTTCTTGTGTAGCCATAGACTGAACCAGTTTTATTCCTGTGACACAGAGACTGCATTTAGGGGGAGGCAGTGCCTCAGAACCAGGAGGGTTCAGTGTGGGGACCCCTGGGCCCCAGGGGGTTGGATAAAAATGGGGGGGACAGATGTCCCAAAGCAGAGACTGTGCCTTTTTGGAGTGAGACAAGGCATCCTTAAAAAACAACCCTAAAAGCAGCTCTGGTCCATGCCAGTGGTGAGAGCACTGAGCATGGAAGGAAGATGTCACAAGCGGCAAAAGGACTTTCCGGGCGGTGCTGAGTGACAGGGAAGCACATGAGTTTCAGCGTGTTTCCAGGGGAAGCCTATGGTGCAAGAAAGACTCCTCTCCTCTTCATGGACTGAAGTTTGAATATCCAAAAGGGTGGTGCCAGACTGGGCAGTTGGTGAATTTGGGGGGAATGTATCGGATTGGGAAATTTTGGTGGTGGGGAGGAGGAAAGTGTTTTTTGTAAGGTTTTCAATTTTTTTCTCTTATAGTTTTTTTCCTTCTTTCTTTTCTTGTACTTTAGGTAATAAAGTTTTCTTTATGTTTAAGCTGGAGCCTGCTTTGCTTATTCCTGGTCACATCTCACAGCAGACACCAGGGAGAAGGTATACTCATGGGGGCTCTGGCTCTGCCAGGCCCAAACCATGACAATGTCAAACTGCTCTAATATTGAAAAGTTAAATTTATTTGGCTTTGTATACGAGATTATTCTCTCTCAGAAGAATTTGAATCCATATAATTGCATTTCCAAGCACTAAACTCAGACCAGCCACAAAGAGCACAAAAGACAAGAAAAGAAATAGATATTTCTAAGGAGATGGAAATTGAATGCTGAGTTTTTTCCCATTATAGAAAGTTTCATAAATTATCACCTGCCAGCCAGCTCCTTGCCTTCACTTGTGTGGCCACCACTGAATACACTCACAGATAAGAAAATGTTTGTCCTACTGAAAAGTGAGACTAGAAGTAGAAAAAGGCTCAGATATCTGAATTAAAAGACAGCATAATGAAAAGAGCTGCCTTATAATAGCAAGATATGATGGACAGCAGGAATGGCTGAAGCCAGCAGAGATAAGTCCATGAACTACTCATGCTACAAAGATTTCTGACAAAACCCCCAATAACCCAAATACAACATTTTGTCTGGCAGAGCTGATAGGAACCCTGTGCATTTAATTCAGTCATTGGCAGCAAATAGAGATCAGCTTGAAGCTCCTTTGGTCCACTACTACTTATTTTTTTTCACCCAAAAAATGTAATTACATCTACTCTTTGGGAAGAAATTACTGCTTTGGTTCAATGCAAAGAGTTTCTTCCCATACCCACTCATAATCAGTCACCAAGAGAAATATTTTCTAAAAAGATATCTTCAAAATTTTGGAGTGACTTCCAACATAAATAACTGGGTTATTTTGCTCAAAATGATGAGGGAATTGAATTGGGCTCCCTCATCTTAAAAAGAAGTGTTTCTTCCTGGTTCTTCACAAAGAGGAACAAAACACTTTGTGGCAGCAGACTGAAGGGAGGAAGAGGTTTCTTTCCCCATGAGCTGCACAATAGGAGACAATTTTGTTGCCAAGAGGTAACAAAACCCAGCCAATTTCCAGTTCTTTTAGTGTAAGGGAAAAGCACTGAGGATCTCAGCTGTGGGAGACACAGAGTGGCAGGAGCAGGGGATCTGCTGGGGGTTTTGAGGTGGGGGATAGATTAAAGAAATGTTCAAGCGAAACCTGTGAGAGGTCAAGACTCCATCCCTCAGAGGAGAAACTCGATTTGACCCAAATGCCATTCAAATCCAACCAACATTGAGGCATTTCCCCAAGCTCCGCTGAGCCATCAGGTACAACCCAAATCACTCAGTGGGACCAGGGCAGCCGATCCCTGGTACGGCACAGGGATGCTCCCCTGGGAATCCACCTGCATTGCCCATGGGACTCACATGATCTCCTTGTAAAGACCCCAACATCCAAAAAACTCCACATTAAAACCCTTTAATTTGGGGGTTCACTTCTCCACCTATCTGTTGTCACTAGGCAGCTGCTCCACTTCAACATCTCTCTGATGGGTACAAATTTTCTCCTAGTTTCCAGCCTAAACAGGAAGTTATTTCCATTCATTCTTCTGCAAGTACTGGGAGCTTGTACCTGCTTTGCTCTTCCTCTTCTGGTGTGCATTTGTGCACATAAAATGCCAAAGCCAAGAGCATTTCCTTGTTTAAATCATGTCATTTGTCCTTATTATTTCCTTCCCATATAATTCCATGGATTTGGTGCTGGCTCAACACTCAGAATATTGACAGCACAAAGTCCAGTTCTCACACTGATCTCTCCAAGTTTTGGGCCAAGCCTGCAAAGAAGGAAATACAGCAAAGAAATTCCAAACAGGGGCCCTAATAAAGGTAATAAAATGCCACCTGTCTGTGTTTGCTGCAGGGAAGAATAGTGCTGCTTATTAAATCACTACAAACAATTAAAGCAGCAGAGGGGAGGAAGACAGCGCTATCATTTCCATCTCCCCAGCCCTCTGCCACTGGCAGGAATTTCATAAAGCACAAATCTCCCAGCAGAAATCCCTCAGCAAATTGATTTGCTGCTCGTGAACACAGCAGGCACACACCCTGGTTTTCCTGACCAGAAAAGGAGAATTCGCCTCGATGTTTTTCCCTCGACGTTTTGTGATGTCAAATCCCCCTCCCTGCCCTGAAGTGACATGTTTCTGTAGAGTGACAGCCCTCTGGAGAGGCACAGAGAGCTTTGTGTCAGTGTAAGGGATCTCCACAAGGGCAGATCCCTAATTCAGGTTCCATCCCTGCTTACATGCAGCTCCTAGCAGAAAATTCATTGCATTTCCCCAGAACAGGTAATTTCAAGCACAGACCTGTTCTGCCTTCCACAAAAGCAGCGTGCCAGGGATTGCTTTGGAGACCAGCATCAGGAAACATAGCAACACCTAACAGCCAGGACCATCCAAACCCACTCGTCAGCTCACCCCCACATCTCCTGGACTCACTTGAATGCCCAGGAGGGTCTGAAGAGCCAACTGTTTTCTAAGAAATGGTTGTGCAATCAAAAGGTAAATGACAGGGACAACCAGCCCCACACAGGTGCCCCAGGCAGGAGAAAGAGCAGGAGGGATCCATCCCTTACTGACAGAGGTGCAGCTCAAGTGATGCTCTCTCACTGTTTAGGTTGTTTTTGTTACTTTTACATTAAAAACACATCCTCTCAGGAGACAGTCTCATTTAAATCTTCTACCTCTTTAGCTTTGTACACTCAGCCCATTACATTGAAAGATTTTACCTTAATTTCTTCTCCAGGAAAGAAGTAATTGATCTTTTATTTGTGGCACTTTAAATTGGCATGTTGACTACAAAAATCCACTGCTCATCACATCAAAAGTTGATCCAATAGTGCCAATTACTCCAGTAATGGAGATCTTTAGAGGGATGGGTGGAAAGGAACAGGATCAAAATGGATGGGTCTTCTCAGAGGAAGAAGCAGAATCTGGGAAGACAGCACAGCTTTAAATTAGGATATCTGCTGTGCATGGCAAGACAAAACACCACCCATTCCTCATCCTGGCTCTGGATGTGATTCAACCCACTCATCCCCAGCTCTGGAGGTGTGGTGGAGTCTGATCCTCACTCTCCTGGCAAATGACAGAGCTGAGCTGATCTCAGCCTGGAATCCCTGAGGGTTGACAGCAAGGACTCCTACCAGATGTAACTCGTGTTTGCAACAAGCACAGCATCCACTGGCAGGGAATAATTTGCTCTTCATCCTTCCCACTCTCCAGGTATTTCTCTAGGAAAATCCTCTCTCTAGTGGGGACAAAGCAGTAGATATGGAAGGTTCTGTGTGCCCCAAAAAGCCACCAGCCTGTTCACCCCACAGCTCTGCCACTCACAGCCACCAGCTCTGCACAGAGCAGGCAGCAAACTGGTGACTGCTGGCACTGCCTGTGGTCTGAACTGGGAACTGTGGATCACCATCAAGCTGCAAGTGTTTTCTAGTGGGAAGCATTTTACCCAGTTCCATACAGATTCTGGTTCTGGGTCAGTCCCATAGCAGCTTTGGGGAGTGTTTAGGTCAACAGGATCTCCCCAGGCTGCAGCTGGAGCTTGGGGCCTCCTTCCAAACTACAGCACAGTAAAAAAGATATACTAAGGTCACAACGAAAAATCCTCTGCTGAGCCTTCTTTAGTGTCTCTCAACTCCTAATTCTGATTGAAAAATGCTATTTAGGAAGATCAGACTGATCAAAATCAGGACACCTTTGTGGATTTTTGTAAAAATGTGTTTTGAAGCTTTAAGATGAGGCATTTTCACTGAAGTCGTTAATCCTCTTACAAGTTTTTCAGCATCCTGTTGTTTTGACTTTCCACTCTTATCTCCTGCCAACTTTTACCTGCCCAGAGCCAATTGTTTTGCTGACAGCTGCCATGCCCATGTGCCCTTTTCTGAGCATCACCTGCATGAAGGTCAGGGGCTCACTAAGGAAAACTCACTCCTTCATATTCTTTGCAGAACCAGGAAAGATCTTGCTTGGAAGATCTCTTGCCCAATAGAAAAAAGAGTTTTTTATTCAAACCTACTCTATGTGCCATCACTGATGTATTTTTGACTCAGAGAAATCTGTTTATTTTCTGTTCTTAAATCAGGAGTGAGCAGCTCCATGAGCAGTACCACAGCAGAGAAAACACAAACAGGCTGTTACTCAAACACCATCTCTGAAGGGATTGTGCTCTGCTTTTCAGATGAGATTAAGAGCTCAATTACAGTAGAGAAAAAGGCTTTCATTAAATCACACATAGAACATAATAAGGACAAGTTACAAAGCTCTTCAGAAGCAAATCTGTGTCAGACTGCTGGGTAAGGAGGCCCTTTAGGGGAGGCCTTCAGAGGTTTCTCCTGCCCTTCTGAAGAAATGAGTCCTGCACACCTCATCTCACCATGTTTTTGAGGAAAGCTCACAACCAGAATCCTATGGGGCATCCAGTGTGCAAATCCCATGGACAGAAATATCCACTGGCCTCTGGATTTGCAGATGTGAACCTGGAGGTGAGGGACTGGATGCTTTTCCCTCCCCAGAAACCCAAGGCACTGCATGGCAGAGCTCAAAGTGGCCAGCAAAGGGTTACCCAGAATCCTGCACCTGGGAGAGGGGAAGTCCAGGTTCAGTCACAGAGTTGTCACCACTTGATTTTGTTCCCTTGTTATTTTGCTGTCCTGGAATGTATTATGGTTAATTAAAGGCAGTTAGCTAATTGGATGGTAAGCAGGTGCTGGTTAAAAAAAACCAAACCACTGTTCCCCTTTGAAATGCCAGACAGGAGATTAATTGAAATTTCCTTTGAAAAGATATCCCCAAACCTCCTAATCTGTTGATGAAAACAGTCAAGGAAAAGTCAAAGAGAAAAGAACAAACAATGTTTTTCAGGAGGCTTCACAACTCAGGCAACTGCACACCCCATCAAGCATTAGGATTGAGGATTTTCATTGCCAGGAAACCTTTCAAAGTCTCAAAATCTTTCACTGAACAGCAGTGCCAGAATGCCCCAAAGCTGAATAACAATCCCATGAAGGCATAATATTTCCACCAAGACCAGGATGAGATGAGTAGGAGAGGATGACTGGGGCTCTTCAAAAGCCAGACCTCAGAGCTGAGACAGGATTTAATCCCGATATCCCTCTGGTTATCCAGAAAAAGATCAAGACATGTGAGGGACCTCAGAAAGCCAGAGTGCTCAAAAAAGCAGCATGTACAGAAGGAAGAAGAGAAAATACAGCTGGATACTTCCTAATGCTCTTCTTTGGACTGACCTGGTGCAGTGAGTCACAGAAAACTTGCTCTAAACATGGGTGGCAGAACTGAAAATGCTCACTGGTAAGTGTGGAGAAATGGCTACATGACAGAAGTCACGTAGACATTTGCTGGTTAGTCGACCAGGAGCTGGGAAAGTACCAAACACAGCTAGTTTGAGTTTTGCACCTGCAAGATAGCGTGTCCTTGGGCCTAGCTGGGTATTATAACAAGTGGACAGAGAGACGTGGGAAATAGAGAATGTAGGCACAAAAGAATGAGGAAGAGTTGATGGTATAGTTTAACCAATAGATTGCTTGGCTTACAGAATATTCATAACACTTATTATTTGCTGTATAAGTGTCTGATGCTCTCTTCAATAAACGGAACTTGCTTATCACTCATATTGAGTGTCCGAGTCTCCCCTCACCGACAAATGGCTCATCCCCGACAAAGGCCTCATTCTGCAACAAATGGCTGCCCGAACAGGGACCTAAAGGAAGTTTGAACTTGAGAGCCATTCTGCAACAGCTTGGAGCATGGGAAGAGCTTCAGACGGAGCTCCGACCTGATCCGCCACCAGATGATCCACACTGGGGAATGGCCCTACAAGTGTGGGGAATGTGGGAAGGGCTTCAGCTGCAGCTCTGCCCTCGTCACCCACCAACGCATCCACACTGGGGAGAGGCCTTATGAGTGTCCCCAGTGTCCAAAGAGGTTTCACACCAGCTCCGATCTCCTCCTGCACCAGCGCATTCACACAGAGGAGAGGCCCTTCTGCTGTCCTGACTGTGGGAAGGGCTTCAAGCACAACTTGACCCTCATCAGGCACCGGCGCGTCCACATCGGGGAGAGGTCCTACGAGTGTCCCCAGTGTGGGAAGAGCTTCTCACAGCGCTTGTTCTTTACCTGACACCAAAAGAGTCATCGGTAAGGGCAGCCCTGTGAGCGCCCAAGCTGCAGGAGGAGCTTCATGCACTGCTCCAGCTTCATCCCCCATGGGAGCACCCACGCTGGTCAGAGCCAAGGCCATCCACATTCCCTGTGATCCATGTTGGGAAGACACTGGGCTGGTTATTCTTTTGCTTTGGTCTTAATTTTTGGATTCATCTTCATCCCTTTAAAACAGAGAAAATTGGGGTAAAAATCAATAAATTCATCAAGGGCGTCTAAAGCCTCACTTTTTACTTGTGTTTCAGAGGAATCTGGGATTCAGGGAGATAACTGGGAGAATTTGGGTGTTTTGGGGGTATTTGGTGTACTTGTTTCCCTTTCTTGGCACTGAAAGAGACAAGAGGATTCAGTCTGTCATATTAATGCCACTGAAAACTACTCAATCCCACCCCAAAATTCCTCAATTCCACAGCTCTTTGGTGTGGAATGGGGTTGGAAGGGGATTGAGCAAAGTGAGCTTCAAATCAGGAGGGTTGAGATGGGAATTAGGCAGGGCAGGATGGGTGGGATGGAGTTTGGGAGGTGGAAAATGGGGGAAATATGGCTTGGGAAGGTGGCCATGATGTCCAGGAGGGGTGGGATGTGTTGCGGTTGGGAATGGGGAGGTGGGTTGGGGTCTGGAATGAGACAGCCAAAGTTTGGGGATGATGAAGGGAGGGGGAGCCCATTACTGAGTGAATTTTTTAATAATCTACATTCCTGAAGAGATTTTGAGGTATCTCACATTTCTGAGGCAGTTTTGGGGCACTCCCCAGCTCTTGGGGGCGTTCCTGAGAGCAGCTCCATGGAGCCCCATTGCCAGGGGTGGTTGCCTTGGGCATGATCTCAGAGCTGTATCCAGAGTCTGTTGCCTCGGTGCTGGAGAGCAGAGAAACGATGAACGGCCCCAGACATCTCCAGTGTGTGTTTGGGGGCAGGGAGAATTCTGCATAGGTGGGGTGGTCACTGCCCCACCCCAGCCACTGCAGCCTCTGGTGCAGCCCCAAAGTGGCTGCCAAGCCCCTGGCACCCCGAAAACCCCACCTGAGAGAGGGACCAGAGCAGGTCAGGCTGTGACACGGGTGTGACACTGGCACGTCCCACGGCTGCAGAGCTCACAGCAGCTGAGATCCAAGACTGACTGTGGATCTCTCTCTCCCTCTCTCTCTTCTCCTGACTTCCTCTTCTCAAAATCTGCATAACTTGAAGTTGGACAGGTTAGAGTTTGCTAAGTCACTGCTATATGAGGTGCTTTACTGTAATTCAATGCTGTTTAAGATTTCCCAAGTACCTCATTCTCTGAAGTTTGCAACTAAAAGTTTGTTCTCCACTCTCCTGAGCAGTTTGTTGTTTTTTCCCCTTGGCCATCTGTCCTGCAGGCTGTGCCCCCTGTGCGTGCTGCTCCTCTGCCCTGGCTGGCTGCACTCGCCCATCTCGCTGTGCCCCAGCATTTCTCACCCAGCGTTTCTGTGCCCTCCCTGGGCTCCCTGCACCCAGCGCTGCCGGCTCCTGGCACACAGAGCCAGGGCAGGAGCCCACCCTGCCAAGGGGCTCTGGAGCAGGGCGGGGGCTGCGATGGCTTCTGAGCTCAGCAGCTGCTCCTGGCATGGTTCCATGGAGACCGAGCACAGCAACGCTGCTGAGCATTGTCGCTGCTGAGGGTCACACACTGCCGGGGCACATTCCCTGCCTGCAGCACTGCTGAGCATTGTCGCTGCTGAGGGTCACACACTGCCGGGGCACATTCCCTGCCTGCAGGATTGCTGAGCATTGTCCCTGCTGAGGGTCACACACTGCCGGGGCACATTCCCTGCCTGCAGGATTGCTGAGCACTGTCCCTGCTGAGGGTCACACACTGCTGGGGCACATTCCTTGCCTGCAGGCTTCCAAACGCTGCACTTGTGTCTCCAGCGTTGCTTTCCAACAAAAACAGGGGAATGCAAACTGTGCAGCTCATGGTATTTTAGAGTGTCTAAAACTTGCTAAGTCATTGATCTTAGAGGTGAGATGCATTTGGAATTAATGGCATGGAGAAGTAGTGTAAGATGGAAAAGGGGAGCACAGAAATAAATTGAGGAAAACATTTCACATTATTTCTTTCCATTTTCATTTCACTTCTAGAAAGCTGATTCAGTTTCCCAGGAATCTTCTCTGTAATCCTGTCTGCTCTTTTCAAAAACATTTCCTGGAGAATGAGGTCGAGCTCCTGTCACAAGATGTGCCACCACCTGCGGCTTCTCTTGGCTTTCCACACTGTGCCTGCAGCAGGACTCTTGCAGCAAAGCAGGACAAAGGTTTGGAGAACTTGACAACTTGTCCTTTCTTTTGCTGGTGGACTGGGGAGTTGTGCCATTGGTGAGGTTTTCATTGTTACTGTTCCAGGCTAAGAAAACAGGAGGTGGTACCAGGAATTGTTAGGGAATACAAGCCTGGCTGTAAACTGGGGGCAGCAGCACTGCAAAACACCTCTGGGCATCTGTTTCCTGCTGCTGGGAAGGAGCCACGAAGCGAGTCGAGAAGTTCTGGTTTCTGTTTCTCCTGGTGGATTTTTTAGTTTAATTCTACACTGCAGAGGCAATTTTTGTGATGGCCTCTGTCAGCTTATTCTGTTTCATCAGTGCCAGCAACAGGGCTGTGTATGAGCACTGCAAATGTGGCCTGTGAGGCTTTAATTCCCCTCACCTTAGAGCTTGAGGTTGGTGAGCATTCCAGTATCTGTTGATCTTTATGCCTGCGACAAAAATACTGACTTCACTGTCATGAAAGCACCGTGGGTAGTACCAACTGAAAGCGGCACTTGCAGTTTCATGGATAAAATTCAGGTGGCAAGCAGAAGAGGGCCAAGAGCAGCCATGATCCCCAATTCCCAAGGCAAAGGCACCAGCAGCCTCCTGCTGCCACCTCAGGGTGAGTAAAACAGTGCTGTAAACAGCTCTGGAATCCGATCCTTTCTTCCTCTGAGGTCTGGCTCGGGGCAGCACAGGTGGGCCCTGAGCAGTCAGGGCTGTGTGTGGGTGCTGTCTGCTCTGCTCCAGAATTGAGCTGGAAAAAGCCCTTGGGAGCCGAGGCAGGAGCAGGCGGGAAGGGGCCGGCGCTGCTGCTGCTCCTGGCCGGGAGCCCCAGCTGGGCCGGGCCGGCGCCCCCTGTGCTGCGGCTGCTGCTGCTGCCAGAGCCGGGCGGGACTCGGGGACAGGGAACGGACACGGGGGGACAGCAAAGGCCTGGCGGCTGCAGGGATGGTGGCGCTGGGGCCGGGGCCAGCGCAGAGCTTCAGCCCGCAGTTAACCCCGAGGGAAACGCTGGGGAAAGGCTGCATTTCAGCCTTTCTTTACTTGTCGCTGTAATGAAGGGACTGAAATTAAAGGAGAACAAGCAGGGCCCGACCCCTCCTTCTCTGGGAGGCGCCCCGCGTCTGGGGCTGTGAGGGGCCATGAGGGGCCGTGAGGGGCTGTGAGGAACTGTGAGGGGCTGTGAGGGGCTGTGAGGGGCCATGGGGAACTGTGAGGGGTTGTGAGGGGCCATGAGGGGCTGTGAGGTGTCACTCTTGAGTCGAGAATGACACAGGAACAGGCGGGAGGCAGTTTGTAGAGAGAGTGAAAAAAGGTTTTATTCAAGAGAACCTTGTGGTTTTTATAGCGTGAGATGATTTATTCTATTTGATTGGCTGGTTAACAAAAATACATTACACTGTCCTTGAGAAGAACAGAAAGACAAAGTAGAAGAATACCACCTGCAGATTGTTTATACTTAACAAGTTATCACATCCCTACAACACCCTAAAAATTCTCACATGCTGCTGTGAGAAACACTTGCTGTTTCTCTCTCTCTCTTCCAGAGCATCCACAGTGAGGGGCTATGAGGGGTCTTGGGGAACTGTGAGGGGCCATGAGCTGTGGGACGCTGTGAGGGGCCATGAGGGGCCATGGGGAGCTGTGAGGGACCATGGGGAACTGTGAGGGAGTCATAAGGGGCTGTGAGGGGCCATGAGGGGCTGCAAGGAGCTGAGAGGGTCTGTAAGAGTCTGTGAGGGGCCATGGGGAACTGTGAGTGAGCCATGAGGGGCTGTGAGGGGCCATGGGGAGCTGTGAGGGAGCCATGACGGACTGTGAGGGGCCATGAGGGGCCATGGGGAGCTGTGAGGGGCTGTGGGAGGCCAGGCTCCTCATGAAACCAAGGGTCCATTGTGACACTGCGGAACCAAGGAGATCATTGTTGACAGTACAGAACCTCATGGAACCAAGGGGCCATTGTGGCATAGCAAGGCCTTGTGGAACCAAAGGGACCATGGTGACACTATGGAACCTCATAGTACCACAGGTCCATTGTTACACAGCAGCCACAGCAGGGCCCCAGAACCAAGGAGATCATTGTGACACTACACAACCTCATGGAATCAAGGCGTCCATGTTACACCAATGAACCTCATGGAGCAAAGGGTCCATTGTGACACTGTGGAACCAAGGAGACTGTTGTTGGCAGTACGAAAGCTCATGGAACCAAAAGTCCATTGTGACATTGTGGGGCCTCATTGAACCATGGAGACCATTAGGACACTTCAGGACCACTGGAACCAAGGGGCCATTGTGACACTGCAGGGCCTTGTATAACCAAGGGGTCCTTGTAGCACAGCAGGGCCTCATGGACTCAAGGGGATTAAAGTGACACTGTGGGGCTCCATAAAGGGCTGTGGAGCTCCATAAGGGGCTGTGGGGGCTCCATGAGAACATGGGGCCATTCTGACGGTGGAACCAAGGATACCATTGTTACACTGCACAACAAAGGAGGCCATTGTGAACCAGCGGGGGAATCCACTGGGACTATTGTGACACTTCAAGGGCCATTGTGGAACAGCAGGGCCTCGTGGAAGCGATGAGACCATTGTGACATCCCAGGGCCTCATGGGAGCAGGGGGCCATTGGGACACTGTGGGTCCCCATGGAAGCAAGGGGCCGGTGTAACACATCCAGGCCTGGTGGAACCAAGGGGCCACTGTGATCCTGGGGAACCCAATAGAACCAAGGGGCCATTTGGAGACTCTGTGACCTCATGGAAGCAAGGGGCCATTGTGGCATTGTGCAGTCCCATGGCAAGAAGGAAACCATTTGGACACTGCAAGGCCTCATGGAAAGCAAGGGGCCATTGTGCCACTGCAGAGCCAAGGAGACCATTGTTATATCACTGGGCCTCATGGAAACAAAGATCTGTGGTGATCCTACAGGGCCTCATGGAACCAAGGGGCAATTTTGATGCTGCAGGGCCCCAAGGATCCAGGAACATGGAACAGGTCTGGGTGGCTGGGCCTCCTGGGGGCTGCTTGACTAGTCCCGCTGGCCTTGGCATGTTTAGAGTTGCTTCTTATCATCCCCTGAAACCCTGGAGTTCTGTGCATTCCTTCCTGTGGGAAAGAACTGTCCTTCTCCTCCAGGGGTTCAAGGCTGAAATTGGGATTCCTCCCCCAAATCTGATTATATCCGAGGATTATTCCCATATGAAACCTGCCAGGACAGACAGCTCTGGCTGCCCTTGGCCTCTTGGGGGCCACCCCTCATGTGCCTTCAAAACACTGGGAGCCCGTTCTTTTCTTCCCATTGAAAAAAACACTTTCAAGTCCAGCCATCCATGGCCAAAATTGAGAATCCGCCTCCAAAATTCTTTATATGGTTTTCCAATGGTACCTCCCAGACAAAAGCTGCCAGGGCTATCTAGATTCCCTTGGCTGCCCTGGTGGCCCTGGTGTTGCTGTAGGGCCTGAGTGCTCTCGGGGCTGGGCACAGCCCTGGGGGTGGCAGTGCTGGGGCTGCAGCAGGGACAGGCCATGGGCACTGCTGGGGCAGTGCTGACGCCTCAGGCCAGGCCCTGGGGGCTCCAGGCTCCTTGCCCAGGCTCTCCCAAGAGCACACCCAGGCCAATGGTCAACACAGAAAACCCCCGTGAGCAGCCCCAGGCTGGCCGTGGGCAGGCTGGGGACAAACAGCATGGCTGGGGCTCTGCAAGGGCCCTGGGGGAGATGGGAAGGAGCAGCAGAGCAGGGGCTGATCCATCCCCAGTGTGCTGCACAGCCCAGGGCAGCGTCCCAGAGCGTCCTCATGGAGCTGCCAACAACATCCCCCCTCTGCAGCCCTGGCCTCTCCCCCAGTTCACACAGGTGCCCCATCCTTGCAGGCACAGATATATGGCAGCACTGGCTCAGCAGCCCCTGTTTGCATTGCACAGAGCAGGCGGGAGCTGTTGGTGTGGGGACATGAACCTGAGGGAGCACAAATGCCATCAGCCCCTGGGGCCAGCAAGGACTGGGGGACACCAGGGAAACCACTCAGCTTTGTCCTGGTCTCTGCAGTCAGCCAGAAAGTTTGTTCCCATCAGCTGGGAGTTTCCTATCCCACTGCAGGTGCTGTTGCTCCGAGTCAGGGATGCCTGGCAGCCACCCCAAAAATGTCCTGAGCATTTCCTTGGCTTCACCTTTGCTTTATTTACTCGTCCTGATACAAATGTCTTCCTTATTGCCCACCCCTGTTCCCTCCCCTGCAAACAGCCCATCCCTGTTTGCCCTTTCCTCTCTGGCCCCACTCCCCATTGCAGTTCCTGACTCGGCACCATGGGAACGTCCCTTGGGCAGCAGGATCATCCTGCAAGTACTGCCGGAATTGTCTGCAGGCTCCTGCAGTGCCTCGTGCTGCTCCCTTGCCAGAGGCACCCCAGGCCAGGGGGGCACATCTGGGCTGCTGTGTCTGGCTCTGGGGCTCCCTGTTCTGGGCAGTGAGGAGGAGCTGCAGAGGCTCTGCAGGACTGACAGGATGGGCTTTGGGGCTGGCAGGAGAACCTGGGCTGCTGGAGCTTCTGAAGAGGAGGCCCAGGGCTCCTCCTGCGACTGCTCCAAGGGTTCTTTCAAAGAATCCCAGAATCAGCAAGGGTGGAACAGGCCATGGAGATCATCAAGTCCAACCTGTGCCCTGACACTGCCTTGTCTCCCCTGAACCTCCTCTTCTCCAG
Organism: Melospiza melodia melodia; assembly: GCF_035770615.1. Taxonomy (NCBI): domain Eukaryota; kingdom Metazoa; phylum Chordata; class Aves; order Passeriformes; family Passerellidae; genus Melospiza; species Melospiza melodia. Next base: position 2,903,473 of record NW_026948638.1, read on the forward strand.
GATAAACAACCTCAGCTCCCTCAGCCACTCCTCACAGGACTTGTGCTCCAGACCCATCCCCAGCCTTGTTGCCCTTCTCTGGACACGCTCCAGCTCCTCCATGTCCTAAATTGGGGGCCCCAGAACTGCAAACAGCACTTGAGGTGCTGCCCAAGCAGTTCCGATCACAGGTGAACAATCCCTGCCCTGGTCCTGCTGGCCACACCATTCCTAATCCAGGCCAGGAGCCACTGGCCGGCTTGGCCACCTGGGCACACTGCTGGCTCATGTCCAGCCTGCTGTCCATCAGTCCCTGCAGGTCCCTTTCTGCCTGGCTGCTGTCCAGCCCGTCTGGCACCTTGTTGAGGGAGGGAAGGGAAGGGAAGGGAAGGGAAGGGAAGGGAAGGGAAGGGAAGGGAAGGGAAGGGAAGGGAAGGGAAGGGAAGGGAAGGGAAGGGAAGGGAAGGGAAGGGAAGGGAAGGGAAGGGAAGGGAAGGGAAGGGAAGGGAAGGGAAGGGAAGGGAAGGGAAGGGAAGGGAAGGGTCCAGATCCAATCCTTCCTGAAATGTGGGGTTTGCTGACACTGCCAGTGCCTTGATCCAGAAATTTCCCTATTCTGGCACAGCCCAAGTGCAGCAATGTGCTGGCACAGAAATCCAAAACCTGGCAACTTCCTGCTACTGGGTCTGGCACCTCCCACATCTTGTGTTTGCTGCCCCAGTACCCAGATTTGGAAATTTCCTGATGCCTGTACAGCCCAAGTCCAGTGATTTACTGGCACAGAAAGCCAAAGTTTGGAAATCTGCAGGTTCTGACTCTAGCACCATCCAGATCTAGTGTTTGCTGGGACCGCCAGTGCCCAGATTTGGAAATTTCCCGGTGCCTTAACAGCCTAGGTCTAGCAATTTGGTTTTACCTAGCTTAGGCAGAGAAGTTTCTTTGGACTGTGACTTTCCTTTTTCTTGGAACTGTTTAAACCTGCTCTGGGACTGAAAACCCAGACAAACACTGCCCTGCTGGCAGCTCACACCTGTGGCCCCCCCGGGCTCTGGGACACTGCATTCCAGCGGCAGAGGGAGTTAGAAGAGATGAAGTGAGTCAACTACAAGCCCACAAAAAGGACTTTCTGAATTTGCCAACTCTTCAGCACTGTCAGAGGTTTTATTTAATATTATTCATTTTTCGTGCTTGTGAATACTTTACTTGTTAAATAAACTGGTTTTTTTCCACTTTTCTCAAGTCTTTTCCTGAAGTAATAGTAGGAGGGGCCACTTGAACTTGCTTCCTAGACGGACCCCTTTAGGAGATTTCTTCCCAAAATTTGCCCTAAACCAGCACAAACAGTCACAATAAAAATTGCACCAGTGGCATAATTTCCTGATGGAAAATCTTGTGACAGAAGCTTGACCTTGTTCTCCATGAGAGGTTCTTGGGAAGAGCAGACAGGAGAAGATTCCTGGAAAACTGAAACAGCTTTCCAGAACCGAAATGAAAATGAAAGAAACAATGTCGCAGACATTTTTCCACAGAAATCCTTTCTTTCAGATTTCTGTGTCTTCTGGAAGGCAGAGGCCTCCGAAGAGAAGGTAAACAATTATTATCAGCTGCTGTGGAATGCAACAGGGACACCTTGATTGGTTCATTTCCTATGTTTATAATTAAGGGCCAATCACCAGGGCAAGTGAGGGGACTGAGTCCCTGGACACAACTTTGTTTGGGATTCTTTTCTATCTATTCTTAGCTTAGCTAGCAGCTCTGCAAACCTCTCTCTATGTTCTATTTAGTATAGTCATAATGTATTATATATCATATCTTAATAAATAAGCCTTCTGATCAAGATACAAGATTCACCGTCTCTCTATCACCAACAGCGCCCACTCAGGTCGCTGTAATATCTGGTGACCCCTCGTGTAAGAGCAAAAATTAATCTAATAAGACCAGAGGAGCAAAAATTGCTGCACTGGGTAAAAATCCTGTATTTGTAGCATTTGATGGTTGCTTTCAAGTGACCACAGAAGTGGATTCAAGCCAGGAGCTGAAGAACTGAAGATCCTGATATGGACAGAGTTCACAGCCAAGGCTGACCACAACAGAACTTTCTTCTGGAAAATCATCAGGAAACATGGTAGACAAGAACAGCACACCTGCAGAGCTGGCCAGAGAAAGCTGGACTCTTTCAAAAGGTACTGTTCACTTTTCTATCCCTGATGAACCAGCCCTTCGTAGCTTGTGGCTGTTCGTATGGCAGACCCATGCCTTGCCAGAAGAGATTCAATTCTCCCCTTCAGAGGAGAAATTGATAGCCCTCTGGAAATATTGGTGCAGGGAAGACGGTTTCTTTTTATCAGAAACAGATATCTATGAATTCTTTCGATGGGCAAAGCTTTTTGGGTTCTTTGCTGATGTCTTATATGCTTTAGATGCTTTGTCTGGGAGTGCATGGACTCGATTATCCAGCGCGTCTTCAGTAAGGGACGCGTGTTGTCTTCCATCTACCCAGCATTTATAAAGCTTTTCCCAGTTCTGAAACGCAGAGCAGCTTGTTTTCAATGGATCTCTAACTGTTATGGCCAAGCTCCGTTTCCACCACCCTTGGCAGAAGACCCGGGGGTGATGGCTTTGGGTTTTTCCCCCCCCCCCGCTGCTTCGCGGCGGGGGGGGCTGAAACTTCGCGGCGCGAAGAAGTTTTTTTTACTCTTGCTCCGGAGCATGCTCAGATGGAGTCGTCTCCTTCCCCCCCTTCTCTCTCTCCGGGGGGATGGGAGTGGCCGCTCAAGCCAGCGCCGGCCTCTCAGACTCCGCCTTCAGACATGGGGGCGGCACCGGTCTCTGAGGCTTCCTCCAAGGCCCTGCCAGAGCCGTCACTCCAGGAGATCCCGCCCGCGGTTTCACCGGCATCCCCGCCCCTGCCAGCGCCTGTGTCGGAGAAGGCGGAAGAGACAACACCTTCGGCGATTGACCTGTTGCTAAGCAACGGCGACGCTCCGCCGCTTCTCCAGGCTCCGCTGATGCCCGTGCCGTGCCCGCCGCCGCTCTCAGAGCCAAGGGACGCAGCAACAGCGTGTTCCCGAGCGTCCCCGCCTGCTCCAGCCGAGACGGTTCCTGTTCAGGATGGGGCTGAAAACGGCGTTGAGCCCGCGGGACCCTCGGAGCAGCCCGCGGCGGATCCCACGGTTCCCTCCCCAGTTCCGGCTCCCTCCCCGCTGCTTCCACCGGACGTCCCAGCAGTCGCCCCGGCGGGGAGTCTCTCCTTCCGTGGAGCGGGGGCTGCCCGCCAACTCACTGTTGTGGCAGTCCAGCTGCCTGTTTTTAACATCAGCATTCTCGGCGGTTTGGGGGGTGGTTTTTCGGGGATTGTCTCATGGAGGCCGCCGCCTCTCTTGTGCCCTAGTGGCATGGGGGGGCAGGTGCATCCAGAGAGTTCTGCCTCTGATCCCCAGCCCGGAGGGGATGGGGATGAAGCCATGGGGCAGATGAGAGACAAACCCGATGCATTGCCGAGGGAGAGGGCACAATTGGAGGAGACCATAGCTGGTTTGCTGTGGGGAGCAAACGTCTCCAGACCCCAGATGGGATTGCTGGGGAAGGCTTCTATTTCCCTGCTGCTGGCATGCCTCAGTGGTTTAGGGCAAAGGAAGCGTCTCACTACCCGTGCTGCCATTGTGCTGGCAGCAGGGTTCAGGCCTGCGGGAATGCAGAGCCTTCCTTACGAGTTTGGCCTGGGCCGTTGGGCTCAGGAGGTTCCTGGGCCAGGGCCATCATTTGGCCTCTTGATGATTTTGGGAATTCTGGTTTGTCCTACCGGTCCGGGTCCACCTGTGTGAGCCAGTTTTGGGGTTCCTGGTCCAGCATGGGCCAGGGCCCCCAGGGCCTTTCCTTCTCTGGCACTGCTCTGCCCCTGGCTGCTGCTCTTTTGTTTTTCAGTTAAAAAAAAAAAAAAAAAAAAAAAAAAAAATTAAAAATTAAATTAAAAAGATTGAAAATACTGGGCAGCAGCTCTGAAGCGCTGAAGCATTGAAGGGCCAGAAAGGACATTCCAAAATTGTTCAAGTTGTTTCAAATTGTTTCAAATTGTATTAAGACTGTCAATGGTTTTTGATAACTATTGATGGAACTCTTTTGCAGAAGTCTGTTTCAGGACCAAAAGGACTCTCAGATATTCCAAGGGAAACAACTTCGGCTCTTGGACTGTTCCTGAAATTCATCTGCATGGACTCAAATTCTCTTTACATTGTATTTTGCATTTTTCTTATATTATAGCATTGTTTTAGTGATTTGTTAGTTATTGTATATTCTATAGGTGAGAAACTTCCTGTTCATTCCACATCAGCATTTTTCTTTTATTTTATACAATTTAGAAAGGTGAGATGTCGCAGACATTTCTCCACAGAAATCCTTTCTTTCGGATTTCTGTGTCTTCGGGTGGCCAGAGGCCTCCGAAGAGAAGGTAAACAATTATTATCAGCTGCTGTGGAATGCAACAGGGACACCTTGATTGGCTCATTTCCTATGTTTATAATTAAGGGCCAATCACCAGGGCAAGTGAGGGGACTGAGTCCCTGGACACAACTTTGTTTGGGATTCTTTTCTATCTATTCTTAGCTTAGCTAGCAGCTCTGCAAACCTCTCTCGATATTCTATTTAGTATAGTCATAATGTATTATATATCATATCTTAATAAATAAGCCTTCTGATCAAGATACAAGAGTCACCGTCTCTCTATCACCAGCAGCACCCACTCAGGCACAGCAACAGGTCATGACATATTAGAATGAATGTTGGTGACAAGAGTAGAGGGGAAGATCAGTATTCCTTCTCCTGCCATCAGTAGAAGAATCCAGGAAATCCAGGAAATTCCTTCTCTTGGCAGGAATACTTTGCCAATTCTAAGAAGTACTCAAAAGACCCATATAATTAAGATTTGCTTATAGACAAAAAAACAAACACGTATTAACACCTGTGCCCCTTTCCAGGCAGACATCAGTTGTGTGCCCATGAACAGGCAGTGCCACTTGTGCCCTGAGGTGCCCAGCTAGGATTGCATCTCTCCGAAAGCACCTGAGGGAGAGCAGAGCACCTTGCAAGCTGCAGGTCCCTGACAGCCCTGCAGGACTCCTGTGCCCTCAACATCTGCTCTGCTCCAGTTTGAAACAGGGCCCAGCATGGTGCCGGGATCATCAGAGAGCTGAGGTGTGTGCTGGAATTCAATGCCCTCCCCATCCCACAGCAGCCCTGCATTTCCCTCCTGCAGCCTTGGTCTCCAGCACCATGGAGGCTCTTTGGGCTCTGGATTGTTCCTGCAGCCCCCAGGGGCAGCTGAGCTCTGCCTTTGGCACAGACAGGCCTGGCCAGCGCAGGCCATGCTCAGCAATTGCTTGTGTGTGCCTGGCCTTGCTGTCAGCCCCGGCAGCGGCTGCGTGGCCCCTTTGTGGCCCTGTGCTGGCCCTGCCATGGTGGCCCAGCCCCTGTGCAGGCCCAGCCCAGGCCAGGAGCATTGCGGCTGGGAACGGCCCCTGTGCCGTGGTGCCCACGGCAGCCTTGGGGCTCTGTGCCCCATGGCCTCCCTGCTGGGCAGCCTCTGCCAGCTCCTGCAGAGCCCCTGGCACCTGTGGGGCTGCACAGACAGCCCTGCCCCGGGCTCTGCCAGCCTCTGGGCCAGCAGAGAGGCAGCCAGGGCTGGCCATGGCCAGGAACAGGCCCTGAGCCCTGCAGGAGGATAGAGCTGGGCCACAGCCAAACTCAGCTCAGGACAAAGCTGGGCTCAGCAGCCAGGGCTGCCAAGGGCTGGGCACAGAGACTGGGGCTGACAAATGTCCTGGGCACCCTCCCTGCTCTGTCCATGCCACCAAGGGCACTGAGCAGCCTCCTCTCAGGGCCACTTGCCTCTTTGCAATGCCTTGCACAGGCGCTGGCCCTGCCCCACAAGGCCTGGCCTAAGTCCTGCCCCTGCACGCTCAGCCAGGCTGAGACGGACACTGATGGTTTCTGGGCCAGGCTCCAAGAGCTCCCTGCAAGCTCTGCCAGCTGCCCTGAGCTCTGGGCAGCACCAAGGGCCTCTCCCCAGCCCAGCCCAGCCGGCTCTGGCCCCGCAGCTCTGCTCAGGCCAGGCTGCTCTGGGCACTGGCCCCATGGCCTCAGCCCCTGGCAAGGGCACAGCAGCAGCTGCAGCTGCCACAGGACTCAGCCCCAGCCATGGGGGAAGGTGCTTGGCCAAGGCCAAAGGAGGCTCCCTGGCTGCCCTGCTCCCCTCGGGCTGAGGTGCTGAGAGCTCTTTAGCCCCTGCTGCCATCCCATCTGCCCAGGGCAGCACAAGAGCCGCGGCCTTGGGGCCCTCAAGAGCTGCTCCTGCTCCAGGCCCAGGGCCCATGCCAAAGCTGGGCAGCCACAAAGCTGTGCCCATTTCTGTTCATTGTTGCTCTGATGGGGATGGACCTTCATCCACTAGGAGGTTGGTGATCAGTTTTCCTACTCCGGAGGCCTCTTCTTTCTTGAGCTCTTCAGTTCACAAATTCACTGAAAAAGGCTCATAAACATTTGTTCAAAATAGACAAACAAGAAAAGCCCATGGGAATAATTTAAATTTTCAGTTCTTACTCAAAATGCTCAAACTAGAAAAACCCTGGAAATAATTTATATTTTCAATTCTTCTGTGGTTAATCAGACATTTCAGAAGTGCATTTAAATTGAATATACTGTATTGAAACAATGCAGAGAACATTGTTTTATCCAGTTTTCTTTTCCTGTTTATACATTGATATCAGCAATCCCCAATTGATATGGATCCCCAGCGTCTTCTGATGCAGTCTGAACAGATATGAAAATCAAAGCCCTCCGTGGCTGACAATCAAGAACACTTTTTCCCCATCCCCTCCCATCATTTCCCTCACCCAATCCCTGGCACTCCTATGGATCAGGAATGGTGTGGCCAGCAGGAGCAGGGCAGGGATTCTTCCCCTGTGCTCAGCACTGGTTGGGCAGCATCTCGAGTGCTGTTTGCAGTTCTGGGCCCTCCAATTGAGGAAGGACATGGAGGGGCTGGAGCGTGTTCAGAGAAGGGCAACAAGGCTGGTGAGGTGTCTGGAGCACAAGTCCTGTGAGGAGCAGCTGAGGGAGCTGAGGTTGTTTATCCTGGAGAAGAGGAGGCTCAAGGGAGACCTCATCACTCTCTACAACTCCCTGACAGGAGGGTGCAGCCAGGTGGGGGTCAGGAATTTTTCCCATGAAACAGTGACAGGACAAGAGGACACAGCCAAAAGCTGCACCAGGGGAAGTTTAGCTGGACATTAGGAAATATTCTTCACAGAAAGGGTGTTTGGGCATTGGAATGGGCTGCTCAGGGAGGTGGCTGAGTCACTGTCCCTAGAAGTGTTTAAAGAAAGACTGGATGTGGCACTGAGTGCCATGGTCTGGGTGACAAGGTGGTGTTGGGTCCCAGGTTGGACTTGATGCTCTCCAAAGTCTTTTGCAGCCTGGTTGATTCTCTGATGATTGTGATGCTGCAGGTGCCTGGGGAAGCCAGGGGCCATAGGGACACTGCGGGGCCTGGTGGCACTAAGAGGACCATTGTGACACTGTGTACGACATGGCAGCACAGAGCCAAGGGCCCATTGAGACACTGTGGATGGAAGCAAGGAGTCCATGGTGACAGTCTGGGTCCTGCTGGAACCACAGAGGCCACTGTGACCCTGCAGGGCCTTGTGGAACCATGCAGAGCATTGTGACAGAGCAGGACCTGGTGTCATGATGGGGCCATTGTGACACTGCAGGGCCCCATGGAACCAAGGGGCCAGTGCTGCTCCTCAGGGATTCCTGGAATGAAGGAAACATGTTTGACACCATGGTGGCCCTTGGGACCAAGAGGCCATTGTGACATGGTGGAACCAAGGAGAGCATTGCTGCACTGCCAGACCTCCTGGAACCAAGGATCCATTATGACACTTCAGGGCCTTGGGGGACAAAGGGCAACTGTGACACTGCAGGGCCCAAGGATCCAAAGGACTTTGTGGCACCAAGGGGTCCCATGGAACCAAAGAGACATTGTGACACTGGGAGGCCTCATGGAATCATGGAGGCCATAGGGACACTCTGGGGTCTCATAGAGTTGTGGTGACACCAAGCTGGCTGGGAGTGTTGATCACCTGGAGGGTAGGAGGGCTCTGCACAGGGCCCTGGACAGGCTGGATCCAGGGCCCAAATTCAACAAGGTGAGGTTTAACAAATCCAAGTGCTGGGTCCTGCACTTTGGCCACAACAAGCCCTGTAGCACTACAGGCTGGGGACAGAGTGGCTGGAGAGCAGCCAGGCAGAAAGGGACCTGCAGGGACTGATGGACAGCAGGCTGGACATGAGCCAGCAGTGTGCCCAGCTGGCCAAGAAGGCCAATGTCTCCTGGCCTGGATCAGGAATGGTGTGGCCAGCAGGAGCAGGGCAGAGATTCTTCCCCTGTGCTCAGCACTGCTTGGGCAGCACATCGAGTGCTGTGTCCAGTTCTGTGCCCACCAATTTAGGAAGGACATGGAGGGGCTGGAGCATGTCCAGAGAAGGGCAACAAGGCTGGGAAGGGGTCTGGAGGACAACTCCTGTTAGGAACAGCTGAAGGAGCTGGGGTTGTTTATCCTGGAGAAGAGGAGGCTCAGGGGAGACAAGGCGGTGTCAGGGCACAGATTGGACTTGATGATCTCCAAGGACTTTTCCAACCTTGCTGATTCTGGGATTCTCTGAAAGAACCCTTGGAGCAGTTGCAGGAGGAGCCCTGGGCCTCCTCTTCAGAAGCTCCAGCAGCCCAGGTCCCTCAGCTTCTCCTGCCAGCCCCAAAGCCCATCCTGTCAGTCCTGCAGAGCCTCTGCAGCTCCTCCTCACTGCCCAGAACAGGGAGCCCCAGAGCCAGACACAGCAGCCCAGATGTGCCCCCCTGGCCTGGGGTGCCTCTGGCAAGGGAGCAGCACCAGGCACTGCAGGAGCCTGCAGACAATTCCTGCAGCACTTGTAGGATGATCCTGCTGCCCAAGGGACATTCCCATGGTGCCAAGTCAGGAACTGCAATGGGGAGTGAGGCCGGAGAGGAAAGGGCAAACAGGGATGGGCTGTTTGCAGGGCAGGGAACAGGGATGGGCACTAGGAAGAAATTTTTTGCCAGGGAAGAGTAAAGAAATCAAAGGTGAAGCCAAGGAAATGGTCAGACAACTTTTGGGGTGGCTGCCAGGCAGCCCTGGCTCTGAGCAACAGCATCTGCAGTGGGACAGGAAACTCCCAGCTGATGGGAACAAACTTTCTGGCTGACTGCAGAGGCCAGGACAAAGATGAGTGGTTTCCCTGGTGTCCCCCAGCCCTTGCTGGCCTCAGGGGCTGATGGCATTTGTGCTCCCTCAGGTTCATGTCCCCACAGCAACATCATGGGGGTGCTCCCACCTGCTCTGTGCAATGCAAACAGGGGCTGCTGAGCCAGTGCTGCCGTGTCTGTGCCTGCAAGGATGGGGCACCAGTGTGAGCTGGGGGAGAGGCCAGGGCTGCAGAGGGGGGATGTTGTTGGCAGCTCCATGAGGACGCTCTGGGACGCTGCCCTGGGCTGTGCAGCACACTGGGGATGGATCAGCCCCTGCTCTCCTGCTCCTTCCCCTCTGCCCCAGGGCCCTTGCAGAGCCCCAGCCATGCTGTTTGCCCCCAGCCTGCCCACGGCCCGGCTGGGGCTGCTCACGGGGCTTTTCTGTGCTGAGCATTGGCCTGGCCATGTTCTTGAGAGTGCCTGGGCAAGGAGCCTGGAGCCCCCAGGCCCTGGGCTGAGGCGTCAGTGCTGCCCCAGCAGGGCCCATGGCCTGTCCCTGCTGCAGCCCCGGCACTGCCACCCCCAGGGCTGTGCCCGGCCCTGAGAGCACTCAGGCCCTACAGCAACACCAGGGCCACCAGTGTTGTGTTGTGTTTTTAAATTCCCCAGTTTTCTCCCTTATTTATGTATGCTCCCCCTTTGTTCTGTGTTAAATGGTTCCTCCCTACTCAGTTTTCCCGCCACTGTGCCCCTGACAGTTAAGTTACCATGGATACCCCTTCCCCCTCCACTGTCAATCTCTTATGTTATGTAATTTCCCCTCCCAGGCTTTGCCTTATAAGTAAGTCTTCTCTCCTCCCTGGGCCCAGTCAATCATCCCCCACTCCTCCCAAGCTTCGAGAAACTTCTTCTCTCTGGGGGTTGTGGTTGGCTGGTGTCCCGGGGCCCCTCCTCTGCTTTACGTTTATTGGCTATATCCTCATGCCAGTTATGTTGTGTGCCTCCCTACCTATTCATAGATTGGTTTGCCGGGTTTCCCTCCCTTCTCCACCCCCTCCCTTTAAAACCTTATTGCTCCGCCTGTTCGTTGCCATTTGCCGGGGGTTCTACCATCTGTTGGTTGCCCTCTGCTGTGGGACCTTCCAATAAACCGACCTGTTACCCCTAGCAAGTGGTCGCCTCCTCATTCGTCCTCTCAAGCGCAAATAGTCCGATTCCGAGATCCAGCCCAGCCCGAGGCCAAGACGCCAAGGGGGGCTGGCCTCCGATGCGTAGGGGCGTCGGCCATTCTCACCCCTTCAGCTAGCCGGACTTAGGGCCGCGAACGCCCTAGCGCAGTGTGGCGCCCAACGTGGGGCCTGAAAGTGGACACTTGGACAGCTGACCACTGACCGGACCCCTCGGAATTGGAATTACAGTTTTCCATTGGACGCTACGCTACCTCGGGTAGTAGCAGACCCTGTTTTAGGGGTAGCGCTCCCCGGGGATTGGAGTCCCAGCCCTCAGCACCGCAAGAGGAGGACTCCAGGGACGGAAACCACCGCCCAGTTTTGGTTTTCGTCGCCACCGAGTTGGTAAGTCCAGGCCCTGCCTTGGGGACTCTCCGGGCTTCCCCCCTTGCCTTTTTACCTCTCCCTAGGGGTACATGCCCTGCCTTGGGGACCTAATCCCTGCCCTCTTTCCTTGAGGTACTTCCTCATCCCCGTGCCTTTTTTGTTTTCTTTTCCCTGTGGGTGCCGGCTTCCCCAGACGTGGGGCCCGGACCCATCCCCTAGTCTCCTTTTTTTTCCCTCCGGCCGGCTCTGACTTTGGGGCGGTGGGGGGGTGCAGGGGTCGGTGGTTGGCGATCCGTTGTTTTAGTTTGCGTTATTCACTTGGCGAGTGGTTGAACCATCAGAGGATTTCCCCCCTTTCTAGTAGCAGTAATTCCTGTGCTAGAAAGGTGCCATGGGTGCAGGCTTGGGAAAATCCCAAAAGGAGGTTTACTATGTTGTGAAAGGTTTATTGCTTGGGAATGGGCAAAAGCCCCCCAAGCAAGCGTTGAAATGTTTAGTTAGATGGATCTTTTCTAAGTTCCCCGAAACCTCCCCGGAACTTGTAAAGCAGCCACGATATTGGGCAGCTGTTATAGCGAAATTAGACGAGGCCATAAATTCTGGGGAGGCGAAGTTGGCCACCGTGGCTTATTGGGCGCGTAGGGTGCATGCAGCACTCCGTGCGTTTGGGGAGCTTAAGAAAGGTCCTGCTGGTTCTAGTTTATCCCCTCGTTCCCCTCGTTCTGTTGCCCTTGCCCCTAAAACCTCACCCGCATCCCGTAGGCAGGAGCCCTCGAGGGGGATTTTAAGGGCCGACCAGAGGCAGGGGGTCCATCCTGCCCCTGCTCCCCCTCGACCTGCTCAGCCTCCCCCTTCGAGGAGCCCTGGCCATGCTCCTTCTCTGCCCTCTCCCTCAGCCCCTGTATCCAAGTCCCCAGTTCTAAATCCCAAGGTTGTGCGGTTTGTTGAAGACTCTCAAAATGGCTCCCTTGGAGCCCAAGATGGCGGTGGCCATGCGGCCGTTCCCGCCGGGGCTCCTTCTTCTCCTCCTAACCCTTTCCTCCCTGTTGCCAACCCCTTCCTTCCCCTTGACCCTACCCCTTTTTCGGTTGTCCCTCCTTCGTATCCGCCCTCCGTCCCACCCATTTCTTCACCCTCTGCTCCTCCTTCGGCTCCTCCCCAGGTTCCTCCCCCAGTTCCGCCCCTCGTTGACTCCTCCTCCACTCCGCCTTTGTATTCTGCTCCGCCTCCAAACCCCACCAAGGAGGCAGAGAAGGTGGGTGTGCCGCGCCCACTCCCTCACCCCGCCTCACTACCAGACCCCGCCTCAACCTCCTCCAGTTCCAGTTCCCATGCTCCCCCTTCCGGCTCCCACTCTTTGTGTGGATGACCGGAAGCCGGAGCAGGCGCCTTTATTGGAAGCCGCTCCGGTCACCTACCACCTCAGCAGGGAGGGGACCTCTCAGGCCCACTGGGTGCCACTTGCACAGGCCCAGATCAAGGAACTGTGCAAGGCGCAGAAGGACTACTCCCGGGAGTCCGAGTACTTCCGGGGGATGCTCCGCAATGCCCTTGCGCGGGGAGATCTGGTGCCTGCGGACCTGAGGGCCCTCTTCTCCAGCCTTACTAGGCCCATGGAGTTCCGGGTCTGGGTGGCGGAATGGAGGAGGGAGATCTTGGAGGCTCTCCCAATTCTCTGAGGGAGTCCTTCAACATCTCACGATGCGGATGGGCTGGTAGTTTCTCAGGAACATCTGTTGGGCGAGGGACAATGGGCAGAGGGGGCAGTCCAAGCAAAAGCTCTATTCCCGTCGCAGCTTGTGGAGACCGCAAGGGCAGCCGAGCGGGCTTTTTACAAGCTGCACGTGGTAACCTCCCAGTGGGAGGACGATGTGTTTCGGCAAGGGGCCCAAGAGCCTTACATGGCCTTTATCGAGCGCCTCTACTGATACGTGGAGGCGCAGGCGACCGGGGACGAGGACAGGGAAAAGATGCTCCAGAGAATGGCATATAGCAATGCCAACTCGGAGTGTCGAAGGGCAATCAAGGCACTCCCTCAAAGTCCCTGGCCCCAGGTAGAGGCCATGATAGAGGCCGTGGTTGGCCAGGTCGCCTTAACATCGCGACCTAAGAGGTCATCAGTAACTTTTGCAGAATGCCCCGAGCCGGACTTCTTAGAGCTGGAAGTTGCCCCCGTTGCTGGACCCCCAATACCTGGGTCCAGCAGGAGATCAACGGCCACCCACCCCTGTCATCTTTGCGGTAAAATCGGGCACTGGATGCCTCAGTGCCTGATGCGACTGGACTATCTTGAATACCGCAGGAAGCGGGAAAGGGAGGAGAATAAGAATCAAAAAAACTAGACCAGGAATGCAGCCCCTCCCTGCGCGACGATAGAAGTGCGGCGGGACAAGTGACATCCAGCGGGGAGGAGGGAGATAAAGGAGAGCCGCCGTACGCTATGCTGGACTTGTCTTACCTTTCACCTGATGTGACATACACCTGTGGTATTCAGCCCACACCTGCTCTTAACATCATGTCCTTTGCTTCCCCTTACAGTCTGCAGCTCACTAGAGACATACATCTTCCTAATAGTGATTTACAGCTGGTGTCTGTCGACCTCCAACATCCGGGTCACTGGAGGAAATTAGGACGTTGCAGGTGGACCGTCGTCGGAGATACAAAGCACACGCCACGAGACATTTACATCGTCCCGGGTTTGGTAACTACCGACCGGGACCGTTTCGCCGTAGGGCTGTACTGTGTCCGACCCCCTCTCTTTCTCCCCAAAGGACAGGTTATCGCCCAGGCCATTCCGGTTCCAGGGAAAGATCATTGGAAGAAGACTCCGGAGCAAACATCGCCTCCGACGGTGGCCTGGGCGCAGGTAGTGGGGAGGGAGAGGCCCCGCCTGACTTGTCAGCTCTCGTTGGGCGGGGACCGGAAGATCGTGAGGGGTCTATTAGACACAGGGGCAGATGTGACGATCATTCCCTCTCAGGAGTGGCCGTCACACTGGGACTTGCAAAACGCTGCCGGCACGATTCAGGGTGTTGGAGGGCTTCAATTGGCTAAACAATCAAGGGGCGTTGTCCAAATTACGGGGCCAGACGGGCAATTGGCTTCTGTACGCCCGTTCGTATTAGATTACACCGAGCCTCTCTGGGGGAGAGACCTACTAGCCCAATGGGGAGCCAGAATTGACCTTCCGAAGGCTCCTCAGGTTTTTCGGGCAGTGGCCACTGAGGAGCGCCAGACCTGGAAGCTGGATTGGCTGACTGATGAACCAGTACAGGTCTTGCAGTGGCCACTTAATAAACAAAAATTGAAGGCGCTCAACGAGCTCGTTCAGGAGCAGCTACTTAAGGGCAACATTGTGGAGACAGTGTCTCCCTGGAATTCTCCAGTTTTTGTCATCAAGAAGCCCAGTAAGGATAGGTGGCGGCTCCTGACCGACCTTCGCCAAATTAATGATAAAATTGTAGATATGGGCAGCCAGGGATGCCCTCCCCAGCAATGCTCCCCCAAAATTGGGATCTGGCAGTAATAGATATAAAGGATTGCTTTTTTCAAATTCCTCTTCACCCTGACGATGCCCCGCGTTTTGCATTCACGGTTCCGTCCATCAACCGTGAGTCCCCAGCCAAGCGCTATCATTGGCGGGTACTACCACAGGGCATGAAGAACAGCCCTGTGATCTGCCAATGGTATGTCGCTTCGCTGCTGTCTCCAATATGTACAGCCCTCGGGGATGTTGTCATCATTCATCATTACATGGACGACATCCTCGTGTGTGCGCCCGACCACAGTCTGCTTGCCCATGCGCTTGACCTGACAACCAATGCGTTGGTTGCTGCAGGGTTCGAGCTCCAGCAGGATAAGATTCAGCGGATGCCACCTTGGAAATACCTGGGCCTTGAAATTACCAAGCGGACCATTGTTCCACAAAAATTGGCTATTAGGACAAAAGTCCAGACCCTAGCGGATGTTCACCAACTGTGTGGGTCCTTAAATTGGGTGAGACCCACGCTGGGCATTTCGACCGAAGACCTAGCCCCCCTTTTCAATTTGTTGAAAGGGGGAGAGGGGCTTAGTTCCCCTAGGGCTCTCACCCCAGAGGCACAGGTAGCCTTGGAGAAAATCCAAAAGGCCATTTCAGCCAGGCAGGCCCACCGGTATCACCCAGGCCTGCCCTTTAAGTTCATAATACTGGGAAAGTTGCCACACCTCCATGGCATCATCCACCAATGGGACATTGAGATAAGGGACCAAGGGCTGGGTGACCCCCTCTTGATAATAGAGTAGGTGTTCCTCAGTCATCATCGGTCCAAAAGAATGACAAAGCCACAAGAGTTGGTAGCCGAACTGATCCTCAAGGCAAGATCGAGGATCAGGGAGTTGGCAGGGTGCGACTTTTCATGCATACACATCCCAATTAAATTGGATTCGGGCCAACTTAAATTAAGGACCTTTGAAGAACTGCTGCAAACTAATGAATATCTACAGTTTGCACTTGATAGCTACACTGGGCGCATCGCAGTAGATCGGCCGGCCCACAAATTGTTTAATTCGGAGTTTAAATTATCTCTAAAAAAGGTTCAAAGCAGGGAGCCACTAGATGCCATGACAGTTTTCACGGACGCGTCTGGAGCATCCCACAAGTCAGTAATGACTTGGAAGGATCCTCAGACTCAGCAGTGGGAGGCTGATGTTGCTATTGTGGAGGGTTCTCCACAGATTGCTGAGTTGGACGCAGTCGTCAGGGCATTTCAGAGATTCCCTGAACCCTTTAATCTGGTCACAGATTCTGCGTATGTTGCGGGTGTAAGTGTCTCGGGCTGAACAAGCAGTTCTTCAAGAGGTGTCCAACAAGAGATTGTTTGAATTACTTAATAAGCTCGTGGAATTGGTCTCCCAACACGAGCATCCCTTTTATGTTATGCATGTTAGGTCGCATACTGATCTGCCTGGGTTCATAGCGGAGGGCAACCGTCGAGCCGATTCCTTGGCCGCGGCTGCTGTGACGCAGGGCCCTCTCCCAGACATGTTCGGTCAGGCTAAGATCAGCCACCAACTGTTCCACCAGAATGCGCCTGGCCTGGTTCGGCAATTCAATCTTACGCAGGACCAGGCTAAGGCGATAGTGGCCACATGTCCCCAGTGGCAAAAAGACCAAATGCCTACTGTGACCTCGGGGGCTAACCCCCGAGATTTGGCAAGCTGCGAGGTGTGGCAGATGGACGTAACACATGTCCCATCTTTTGGTCGACTGTGTTACGTCCATGTCTCAGTGGACACTTTCTCCGGGGCTATCTATGCCTCTGCCCACACAGGAGAGAAGGCAGTGGATGTCCAGAAGCATCTGCTTCAGGCATTCGCTGTCTTGGGCATCCCTAGGGCCCTAAAAACAGACAATGGCCCTGCGTATACTTCCAAGGAGCTGCGGAGCTTCCTACAGCAATGGGGAATAGTGCACAAAACCGGCATCCCCTATTCCCCGACAGGCCAAGTCATGGTGGAAAGGGCCCACCAGAGCCTTAAGAAGATCCTATCCCGACAACAACCGGCGATGAAGGTGGAAACCCCCCACGTCCGACTGGCAAGAGCTTTATATACACTTAATTTTTTGAACTGCTCTTTTGACAGCCAGAATCCTCCGGTCGTCCGGCACTTCAGCAG
Source organism: Melospiza melodia melodia (assembly GCF_035770615.1). NCBI lineage: Eukaryota > Metazoa > Chordata > Aves > Passeriformes > Passerellidae > Melospiza > Melospiza melodia. The sequence goes on from NW_026948638.1 coordinate 2,919,928, forward strand.
TCACCAGCAGCTGCAGCCGAAAGCCAGGCCCCCGGTTCTTGTAAAAGATCCGGAGACCTGGCGGACGGAGGGCCCTTTTGACCTGGTGACCTGGGGGAGGGGATATGCTTGTGTGTCCACTCCCTCAGGCCCCAAGTGGGTACCATCCAAATGGGTCAGGCCCTTCGTCCCGAAGCAGAGGACAAAGCAGGAGGCGGTACCACAGGTCCGGCAGGCATATTGGCGTCGGCGGAGGAAGTCACGCAATCATCCTTTGTCTTTCTCTCCTGGTCTCCTCCCAGTGACTGAGGAGCCCTCCCCTCCTTCTTCACCTCCACCCCTGGATCTCTTATGTTATGTTGCCTCCTATTCACCCCCGGCTCCAGTTATGACCCCTCGCACGTTTTATCTAAATTGGCTATTTGGTGAGGAACCATTTTTGTGATTTTGTGATACTTTTACTTGTCTCTTTCGTTTTAGTTACATCTCCTCAATGGCCTTGGTGCCAACATCGCTGACTCCCAACCCTTGTCTACTGATGATGCTCATGGCGACCTGCGGACTCCTGTTGTCACCTTCGGAGCCGTGGGTCATCCCCCAGCCAAAGGTCAACGTCCAGCGTGCCTTGGCACAATCGCTAGGACAGGACAGTATATGCCTAGACACCGGCGCAGCAGAGGACCCGATGTCGTCTTGCCTTGTGGGGATCCCATTCTCTCCAGGCGAGTTCCCTGTTACGTTCCAACGTGCCTTTTCCCCAATCCTATCCCAGAGTCTCACCATTCTCCCCAATTTTGATTCATCCAATGCCTGGAGAGACGCAGTGGTCAGGCTGGATCCTGCACCCTCCGAGCCCACCGAATTACATCTCCTCGGGTCAGCCAACGCCTCCATTTGTTTTCAGTTTGATTACGGCATTACCCCCGTTGAGAAGGGTAGTGAGGTGGTCCGCCAGTCCAAGAAAGAGTACCAAGCCAGGCAGTGGTGCCAGGCCGTTCTCAAAATCCTCGGCCCCACCACTACTGGACGGACCCCTTACTCCCTTCCAAGAGGCGTGTTTTTAATTTGTGGTGACCGAGCGTGGGCAGGCATCCCCTCTGGCCTGGTCGGAGGGCCGTGCACTTTTGGCCGGCTGACGCTGTTTACTCCCAACATTACCCAAATTATTAATTGGAAGAGAACAAACATCACAGCTGAATTGGGCAGAGCCAAAAGAGATCTGAAGGATCTCACGGAAGACTGTGATGATGAAATTACGCATTGGTCACACTCAAAATCCGTTGCCTTTACCATTCTGTTGCCTTGGGTATCGGTAGCGAAGGCTCTAGGTGAATTGGGCCGCCTAGAGTGTTGGGTAGCTAAACAAGCGAATCTTACATCAGCTGCGCTTTACGACCTCCTCACAGACCAGGAAATAACAAGGAAGGCGACACTCCAAAATAGAGCAGCAATAGATTTTCTATTGCTGCTCCATCACCATCGTTGTGAGGAGTTTGAGGGCCTCTGCTGTCTGAACCTGTCCTCTCGAGCTTAGGACGCCAGACATTCCATCAGAAGACTTCAAGACCTTTTACACCAGGTTAAACAAGAAACATCCGAGTGGCTGGGGGACGTCTTTAAGGGTTGGGGCCTCAGCGGGTGGGCCAGTTCTATTTTAGAGTCGGTTGCTAAAGTTGTGTTGAGCTTAATTGTCATTTCAGTTGTGATTGTGTTGATCCGCTGGCTGGTCCAAAAACTGATAGCCAAGGCCATCTCGCCAGCTGTGAACCATGTCACTATTCCATCGGAAGTGCCCTTCGAGCTGGAACACCTCACCCCAGAGACCGAAGAGGACGCAGACGAGGAGAGGTCAACCGGGCAGCCACAGGAACATCTAGACACTGACGAACTCCAGCTCGAAGGAGGCGAGAAAAAGCTGAGCCAGCCACGGATTCCCAAACCTTGGATTTTTATGGACATTCCAGCTTCATTTTATTTTTATTTGTTAAGAAACGGGGAGATGTTGTGTTGTGTTTTTAAATTCCCCAGTTTTCTCCCTTATTTATGTATGCTCCCCCTTTGTTCTGTGTTAAATGGTTCCTCCCTACTCAGTTTTCCCGCCACTGTGCCCCCGACAGTTAAGTTACCATGGATACCCCTTCCCCCTCCACTGTCAATCTCTTATGTTATGTAATTTCCCCTCCCAGGCTTTGCCTTATAAGTAAGTCTTCTCTCCTCCCTGGGCCCAGTCAATCATCCCCCACTCCTCCCAAGCTTCGAGAAACTTCTTCTCTCTGGGGGTTGTGGTTGGCTGGTGTCCCGGGGCCCCTCCTCTGCTTTACGTTTATTGGCTATATCCTCATGCCAGTTATGTTGTGTGCCTCCCTACCTATTCATAGATTGGTTTGCCGGGTTTCCCTCCCTTCTCCACCCCCTCCCTTTAAAACCTTGTTGCTCCGCCTGTTCGTTGCCATTTGCCGGGGGTTCTACCATCTGTTGGTTGCCCTCTGCTGTGGGACCTTCCAATAAACCGACCTGTTACCCCTAGCAAGTGGTCGCCTCCTCATTCGTCCTCTCAAGTGCAAATAGTCCAATTCCGAGATCCAGCCCAGCCCGAGGCCAAGACGCCAAGGGGGGCTGGCCTCCGATGCGTAGGGGCGTCGGCCATTCTCACCCCTTCAGCTAGCCGGACTTAGGGCCGCGAACGCCCTAGCGCACACCAGGGCAGCGGGGCAGGGCCACGACAGCAGCACTGGCAACACCAAGTGCTGCTGCTGCTGGGCACAGCTGCTGTGCCAGCCCTGATCTGCCTCCAGCTTTGCACACAGACATTGCTGCTGCAGCTCCACAGAAGGCAGCAAAAGGGGAATCTCTACAAATAACTTTGCTGAGACATCCTTTATTCTGTCTAAAGCCTCTGAGAGAGCCCAGCTCCGCATCAACAAATCTGGGGCCAAAGTGAATGTGGAGCGAAAAAAAGTGGGAAATGGCAGAATCAATGACCTTGCTTTTGGACAGTCTTAAAAATAGAAAACAAGGAAAAAGAACCCTCAAAATAAAAGGAACAACATATATCAATGATTACTTTTATTACAGGTGATTTTACTGTTTCTGAAATTTTCTGGTCATAAGTGTCCGCACTGCAGCCTTGAGCTCCTTGTTCCTCAGGCTGTTGATGAGGGGTTCAGGGTTGGAGGCACCACCGAGTACAGAATTGACAGGGCCAGATCCAGGGATGGGGACGAGATGGAGGGGGGCTTCAGGTGGGCAAAAAAGCCAGTGCTGAGAAACAGGAAAACCATGGCCAGGTGAGGGAGGCAGGTGGAAAAGGCTTTGTGCCGTCCCTGCTCAGAGCGGATCCCCAGCACAGCCCTGAAGATCTGCACATAGGAGAAAACCATGAACACAAAACAGCCAAAACCTAAAGAGATGGAAGACATAAGAAGTCCAAGTTCCCCATGATAGGATTTGGAGCAGGAGAGCTTGAGAATCTGGGGCACCTCATAGAAGAACTGGCCCAGGGCATTGCCTTGGCACAGGGGCGGGGAAAATGTATTGGCTGTGTGCAGCAGAGCATTGAGAAAGCCACTGGCCCAGGCAGCTTCTGCCAAGTGGGCACAAGCTCTGCTGCCCAGGAGTGTCCCGTAGTGCAGGGGTTTGCAGATGGACGTGTAGCGGTCGTAGCACATGATGGTCAGGAGAAAATTCTGCTGACATGAAAAATACATACAGAAATAGCTGTGCAGCACATCTTTTGTAGGAGATGGTGCTGGTGTCCCAGAGGGAATTGTGCATGGCTTTGGGGACAGAGCCAGATGTCTTCTTCTTCTCTTCCACCCATTCCTGCTGGGAAAGTAGCCCCTGCATGCCTTGTTCCTGTGCTGAAAGTTGACAGGTACAGTAAAAATTGAATTCACCCTTTTGGTATCAGCCACAGGCTTTGTGTGGGCAGGCAGAGGCAGGCAGGAGGCAGAGCTGTCAGCAAAGGAAGGGCCCAGCCAGGTGGGGCACCCGGGGGATGCCGACAGCCTGCAGGGACAGAGGCGCAGGGCAGGGACACCGTGGGACAGCCTGGGCTGCACAGGGCACAGGGATGGGCAGCAGCTGCAAGACAGCCCTGCCAGAGCCAACTTGGGCAGCACTTTGGCCATGGCTGCTGGGCCTGGGCCTGAGGCAGGAGCAGGAGACAAGTGACCCTTGCAGGGCTGGGGCCTCATTGCCTCCTTGTCCCTGCTCAGCAGCCTGGCAGGGGCCGCCTCATGCTCCTACCCTTGGGATTGCACATCCCCACATGCCAGTGCCCATCCTGGGAAGAGCCCTGAGCAAGGAGGGAGGGACAGGATCTGCCTGGCCAGGGGCTGGGGCCCAGGCCTTTGCCCTTTGCATTCCTGAAACACATCCAGCTTTGCTCAGCACCAGAGACACCTTTGCCTTGCTTGTCCCCAGCTGTCATCACTGCCTCCAGTGTTCTGCTCTAACTGGAACCTGGGGACACTTTCCCAGTTGTGCCCCTCAGTGGGAGCCATTAAAACTTCAAGAAAATTTGGAGTTTAATTTAAACTTTGTGTTACTGACTCTCAAAGACTGAGTGTGATGTAAACAGCAGCAAAGCCCTGAGAGGGACATAAAGTTTTCCTAGTCCACTTATGGAGAAAGATTTCAAAGAGCAGTAATAAAATATACATTCCTATTTTAAAGGGTGTCTTTGATTACATTTCTCTTTAGAGCAGAGGTGATTGCAGCATTCTGTGATTGATATTGATCCAGGGTCTCTCCTCAGCAGCTCTGGCCTGCTCACAGAAGCTGTGCCTGGAGCTCTGACCCAGTGTGGACAACCTTGCTCCACATTGCCCAGCCCCATCCTGTCTGTCCTCACTCCCCTGGGACCTGCTGTGCTTGCAGAGCTGGCTGCACTCAGCCTAAGAGGGGTTTTCACTTTTTTGGGTTTTTTTGCAGTAATCTGAATCTCCTGAGTTTCCCTCTGCAAACAGCACATTGCTCAGGTGTGTGCCACCAAAGGCACTGCAGAGCTGCCCTGGGCCAGCTGTGAGGGTGGATCATCAGCCCAAGCTGCACTGGGCCACTGCAAGGGGCTGTGGCCATGGGCACTGCACTGACCCCACTGCTGGGTTTGGCTGCCACGGCCACCGTGAGAAATGAAACTGTCCTTGGAAACACTGGGGAGGTCTGGGAAGGCTGTGGGAGACACTGGGACCTACTGGGAGTGACACTGGGGAGGACTGGGACAACCTGAGGACCCTGGGGGCATTGCGGAGAAAACTGGAGACACTGGGGCATCATGTAGATCACATTGGGAGGAACTGGGAACGACTGGGAATGAACTCACGTGTATTGGGACAGACAGGGCTGCACTGGGAGGGATTGGAGGGACACTGGGGTTGAACTGGATTCTACTTGGAATGAAATGGGCTTTAGTGGGGTTATAATGGTCTGTACTGGGAATGGACTGGACTGTCCCTGGAAGGACTATAGGAGGGTGATTTGGCTGCTCCCGCCTCCCCCACATCCCATTTGCCGAGGCTCCCACCCATCACTGTTCGCAGCCAATCATCACTAGGAATCTGGGCCTAGGGGCGGTGCCTAAAAAGGCGCCATATTTTCTCTTTGCATACAAATCCCATCATGCCCCGCGGCCCCATTAAGCCCCATCGGAGCCGGGACTACAACGCCCGTCATGCCCCGCGCTCAACAGTACCCCAGGATCTGCCCCCATCTGTCCCATCAGTGTTCCCCAGACGCTCTAGGATCCCTCAGAGCCCCCTCACCGCCCATTCGGGAGCCCCCAAAAGCGCCCCGGACCCCCTGAGTGCTCCCAACCCCACAGATGCCCAGTACAGCCACTTGTGGAAATTCATTTCCTCTCATCCCCTGCGGCCCCAGAGCCCCTCAGAACACAGTCCCGCGCCTAAGACTCCTGCTGTGCCGTGTGCCCTAAAGATCCTGGTTAGAGCTCCCCGAGCTCCCCGCAAGGACTCCCGAATTTTTTAAGTTCCTGTGAGGGTTTCAAGTCGCGGCTCGGATGCAAAAGTGTCCCATAACAGCCGTCCCTGACCCCCAAACATCGTGATCAAGCCACTTCTGGGACTACAGCTCCCATCATGCTCCGTGGAGCAACTCTGGCGCTATTCCAGCCGGGACTTCATCTCCCGTCATCCCCATGCCCTACCGAGATCCATTGCAGCTGCGCCTAGAACTCCCGTGATGCTCCGCAGCCCTATTAAATCGTATGATACCTGCGCCTTCAACTCCCATCACCCCCCGCGCCCCAGAGAGCCCCGTGAGAGCCCCCCAAGGGCCCGCCTGGACCCCGAAGGGCCCCAAATTCCCCTCCCTGACCTCCAAGGGCCCCCCTGGACCCCCAAGTGCTGCTCCGACCAAGAACTGTCCCTCGGAATCCCTGAGTGCCCCTCCAAGTGCCCACCCGGCTTCCCCAAGTGTCCTCCAGACCCTCAAGGTCTCTCTGAATTCCCTCCCCAGACCCAAAGCTGCCCCAAATGTGCCCCAGAAATGTCTCCAGGGACCCCTAAGTGCTGCCCCTTGACCCTGTGTGAGAAAAAGATGATGAAAAAGGTGTCAAAAAAGATGATAAAAAGACTAAAAATATAACTAATTAGCATAAAGAGGAAGAAATAAGTCGCCAATAAATATTAATTAATTAATGAAAGGAATTGTGTTTCTTAGCATGAGAGACAATTTTTTTTATTACTAAAAAATTTATAGATTTTTAAAGAAAAATACAAACCCAATGTAATAAAAATAATAAAAATATTATTATAAATTAGAATATTATGTTTATAACTTTATTTATTAATTAAATTTTATTTACAAGGAAAAATACTTTGATTTTTTATGTGTTTTGAGATGTCAGTCCCCGGTAGGTCATGTCAGACATAGTGAGGTTGGGGGTGAGGAGCAGCTTGTCCAAACAGGCTCAGCCTGCAAGGGGCTCATTCTTCTCCCTGCCCAGACCTCCTAAAGAGACATACAGCATCAAGATCACCTGGGAAATGCTTCTGTCCCTTCTTCTCTGAAATGAAAACAAAAAAAAATATTCCGTTGACTGAAAAGAAAAATCATGATGTGCACTTTGGAATCTTCCTCCTGAAAAGAACTCCAAACTGACTCTAATCACTGCACAAGCCCTGGACACTCAAAGACAGTGGAAGGGAGACAAAGAGCTCCTGAGGGCTTTCTGTATTTTAATCAGCCCCACGCTGGATTTGGGGCTGGCTCCAGGAGCCTCAGGCATGCAGAGAAGGATGGAGAAGCTGCTCAAGGAGTCAGCAGCAAAACTCCAAGTTCCTTGGAGCATGGCTGGGCCCCAGGGAGGGCAGGGAGTGCCAAAGGCTGCCCAGGGCCTGGTGAGAGCAGATCCTTGAGGCCAGGATTGCAGGGAGCCACAGGCTCTGAGCAGGGAACTGCAATGCTGAGCAAGGCCCGGCAGAGCTGGGTTTTCTCTCCTGTCAAGAGTCTCTGGGTAGACACTGTTGGTTTCAGGTCCATGGTCCCTGTACTGCTCTTGGCCTGCTCTGATTAGGGTGACAAAGGCAAAAAGCTCTGACCACGGTCCTGATGTTGTCTTATGTTTTCTGTTGTTAGAAGTGTTATTTTAATTCTTCATTTGGGTGGTGGCTTGTTGTTCTAGGGGTTTTTGTAAGGTCATTCTTTTCTTCCTGGTCTTATGGGATTTTCATATTTGGTTATTATGACATAATCCTCTTCTTTATGGTGTTGGGTGGTTCGCCATCTTAGATTAGAGTGGGAGTGATAGTAAAAGGTTTTAGAATCATAAAATTTCGGGAATTAGAAAGAAGCTAGACTCAGTGGGGCCCTGGAAAAATGTTTAAAATGGACTCTGAAAATGTTAGGCTTTGTGTTTGCCAGATCATGTGAAATTGCATTTACTTAAGCAGTATATGAAAAATGATATAATTGTGATGATTATTTAGTAATTAAATATAATTATTGTATAATCATAAGAGGAATCATGAGCAACTATGTTAGAAAATTAAGGGGCACCACGAGGAGCCCATGCTTGGCTGAAATCTATGTAGCCAATAGAACAATAGAAGTTTAATAATTAACATGAAAGTTATATAACGATAAAATATAAAAACGTATTCATCCTGAATGTATGGTTGGAGACAGATTTGAGTTTGTACCCCTGACACCCAGAGCTCTTCAATAAAAGCACCTGCATAGAATCATTCTTGTGATTATGTGCTTCTGAATGCTAACAGGAGCAGTGGGGGGAACACCTGACAGTGAGGGGATTTATATAATTATAAATCCCTTAACTGGCATTGGAACTAGACATAGCTATTAAACATTCAACAAACAATCTGTAACTAACATTGGAACTTTATATTAACTCCTTTAACAACGAACTTTATATCAATTTCTTTAACAATCGATTCTCTACCATATTCCCCTCTAATTGTTCAATTGGGCTCAAGCCTGCATCAATTAGCAATTACTTCTTCTTGAAAGTACAATTTTTGATATTGGTTGTAAATTTGCTTGGCATCTTCATGTTCTTGGTCATTCATTATCATGGTTACTTTTGCTTCTTTCTTATTAAGCTCTTTTGGTATCATTACACTTGCTTGTACACCAGATGTTACAACTCGGATTATACAGGGGAGCATGCAAAGTAGGAGGATCAAACTAGCAATTTCACATAAGATGAAAAAGGCTATTTTATTCCACCAGTTTCCTTTTAATGACCAGAAATTGTCCCACCAGCTGGTGTCAAATGTAGGGGCCCACTCTTGTGTTCCAACATAAACTAACTTACAGATTTCCTTTGAGATATTTCTAATTACTTCAGTGCAGTCATCTATTTCTAAGCAGCACTCAGAGGAGTTAAATTTTCCACAAATAATAAATAATCTACTGCTAGTCTGATTTGATACACCACAGTACTAGTCAGGGATAGTTGGTTGTTTATGTGGTCTAAAGCCAGAGAGGTTCGGTTCGATACCATCTCGAGTGCTTCTTGTAATCTCAGAATCCGATTTAACCCCGTGTAAATTGGGCTCCAGTGTCTCCAGGACCCATCTTGAGCCCAGGTCACTGGTCCATAAGTGCAAATTATTTCCTGGTGGTCCATACTGTGTTTTTCCGTGTCTGGGTTCCTCCAGTTTCAATTAAGTTTCTTTTTGGTCAGCTAGATCTGTTCAAATCATCATATACTGGGACCCCTAAGTTCAATCCAGACTCTTTTGGGAGTAAGAAAAATGACGGTTTAATAATTCCCATAGTGCAAGTGCTGCTTCACTCCCCGGGTAATTCAGTGTAAGCCACATTCCCACATATCCAAACCAGATTTTCTGGAGCTTTCCGAGAAGCATCACTGATAGCCATTGGAAATTCCCAGTACTTGGATATTTCTCTCACTCCCCAGAATGGGTTTATTCCTTTTCCAGTACACTCATGGAATTAATCTCCTTCTTGATAGATACACCCCATTTCTTTCTTCCCAATGGACCAGTATTTATTGGGCTTTCTAGGGATCTGTCTAGCTAATGGATGTTTTACTTTTAAATATCTTTTACAGGACATTTCTCCTACTGGGGTTTTATACATTTTCCCTTTCCTAGATATACATTACTCTTCTCCAATTATTTTAGACATTAATTCCCACCATTCTTTTCCTCTTTGTCCAACAGTTGGTACTTTTTGTCTCGTTTGTGTCCATTTTAACATATCTATTGGTCTTAAGCTGATCCCTTCCCAAGGCCAGACTTTGGCCATTTGTGTATTTCCACAGATTCAGCAATTACTTACATTCAACTCTTTACTGATCTTTTCCACTAAATCTATGAACCAGTTTTTCCCACTAGATGTTTCTAGGTCTTCTTTCTCATTTACTGATGTTGTTACTTCTTTCTCTTTTATTAAGTCCTCTGTGCCTTTTTGATTGGACTTATGTTCAAAGCAAAGCCAAGCATCTCCTATAGGACACTCCCCAAGCAGTCATTGCTGGTAAGTGGTTATATTTTGTGAAATCCAGTAAGTCTTCCTGTGCCCTTGGTAGGTTGCTAACAGAGAGAGGTTGACACAGTTTAAATTTGTATGTACTTGTATTAAAGATACGGTTTCTTCCCCTCTGTAAAGAGGGTAGTAACATTGAGCACATGGGCTCTTCTGATTTCCCAGCGTGTTGTTAACAAGTTAGATCAGTAAGAGCATTCCCAGGAGTCTGGTATGAGGCTTTCCCCTAAACTCTACAACTACAGAGCTGCACCCAGTGATTGGAGTGGCTGTTTTTAGGCGGACTGTAGACTCACCCAGCCTTGCCTCCTGCTTATGCTTTTCTCCTACAGAAGAGCTCATTGGTTTTAGTACAGAGTTTTTAATTCTCTCAGTGTCAACACATTTGACATTTCTTTACTAATTTATTTTTGCCCTGATGGATATTTTATAGGAGATTGCTTTGTACACTAAGATTGGAGTTAACTGGGGCATTTAAACTTTTTCACATGAAAACATGACCTAAAAACCTTGAACTCAATGGTCAGATGACTTTAAGAATTTTCGGTATCCAAAACGATAGAAAAAATACTCCAAACAAATAACGAGGTATTTACTCTTATGCCTAATCCTACAAAATTACAATATACGCGGAAATGAACAAAGGCTCCAACACAAACTAAAACCTGTACATTCATTATTAATCACTAACTAATAATAAATGCAACAGGAAAGTATCTACTTTTCAAACTCAAATTAAAATATAAATAACATTAACTACAATTTTTAACAGTTCTTAACAAGTTTTGATTATTTAAACAGTTCTTAACAAGTTTTTGACTATAGACAGTCTCCAATAGTCTTTAGGTCTCCTTTGGAGGGTTAGCTTTAGATCATCTGAGTGATTAGTCACAATCCATTCATCAGAAGACTTAGAAGGGGATGTGGTTGGTTTTGACTCTTCAGTGGGAGGTGGTGCAGGTCCTTTAATCTGGGTTATATGTGTCCACCCCTTCTCTTGGGCCATATGGCTGAATTGCTGGTGAGTAGGACCTGAAAAGGGCCTTCAAACTTAGGGGTTAAAGGTGAAGAGCTCCATGATTTAACTAACACCCAGTCCCCTGGATTGATGTTATGGCCCTTAGTGTCTAAGGGAGAGGTTTGAGGGAGATAACCCTTTCTCCTAAGATCTTCGAATGTACTTCCAATAGCCTTTAGATATTTTAGGGTGGCTGTCTCTCCTTCTGGATAAATTCCCGTGCTATATGGGGTTGTCAAGAAGAGGATTCCAAACATCATTTCATACGGTGAGACTCTTATACCTGATCGAGGCCTTGTTCTAATTTGTAACAGTCCTAAGGGTAGACAGTTAAGCCAATTCATCTGGGTTTCTGTAACTAATTTAGTTAATAGGTTTTGGATGGTTTTATTCATTCTTTTTACTCCTCTGGAGCTCCAGGGATGCCAATGGGCTGTGCAACCTCCATTTCATTCCCAGGGCTTCAACAACTTGTTGTAAAACTTGGACAGTAAAATGTGGACCTCGGTCAGAATCGACATTATTTATCAACCCATATCGGGGAATGATGTTTTCAAGGATTGCTTTTGTGGCTGCTTGGGCTGTCTCTGTTTTGGTCAGGAACGCCTCTACCCAATGGGTGAGGTGATCCACGGTAACTAATAAGTGTCTGTATCCCTGAACAGGGGACATTTCTGTGATGTCTACCTGCATATTTTGGAATGGCCACAAGGCCAACTCACTTCCCCCAGATCAGATAGTACTCTTCTCATTACTTTCTGATTAATTGGTTGGCAAGTTAAACATCCCTTGGTAACTGCCTTTGCTATGGTACGTACTCCCATGCACATATGATCCCTTGGAAAGTGGTCACATAATCCTTGTATTCCCCAATGGGTCAACTCGTGTAAGTCCATCATCACCTTTCAGGCTAGAGCTTTATTTAAAATTTGCTGTCCATCAGGGGTCCGCCATTCTCCATTTTCTTTTTGCTGTGATCTCATTTTTTCTAACTCTCTTAATTCTTTCTTGTCAAAGATTGGTTATTCCTCTTTCCTTTCCCTACTAGATGTTCCCTCTATCTTAAGAATTTTAACTGGACTTTCTTGTTCCTAAGCTACTTCTTTCACTACTTGATCAGCTAATCGATTTCCCTTTATTTTCAGGGTGTCCCCTTTTTGATGTCCTTTTATGTGAACTTTGGCTATCTCAATTTGTTTCCTTAGGGACTCTAGTGCTAATTTTCTTAGCTCTTCATGTATTAAATTTTTGCCTTTAGAATTTAGGTACCCCTGTTCTTCCCATATTTTTCGAATGTATGGGCAATCCCAAATGTGTACCAGGAGTCGATATAGGTTGTTCCTTTATCTTTTTCTAGTAAATCTAATCCTCTCTTCAGGGCACAGATTTCACAGCACTGGGCAGACCAATTTGAGGGTAGCTTTCCTTTTTCCTCAGCTTGCAGATTCTGCCCATCTATGGTTGCATACCCTGAGACCTGTTTACTGGCTACCATTTGTGATGGTCCATCTGTAAATAAAATTCTCCCATGTGGGAGGGGCTTATCTTCTAAATCTTCTCGCACTTTAGTCTGCATTTCAATAATTTGTAAACAATCATGTTCCAGGTCTTTTAATGGCTCTCCCGTGAGGAACAGGGCTGGATTTAAACATTTTGAAGTGAATAATTGGAGGCCCTTGGTACTTATTAGGTTGACTTCATACTTTAGTATTTGGGCGTCGGTTACCCCCTGAGGAGCCTTGTGACTTAAAACATCTTTCACATTTTGTAGTGTATGAATCTTCCCCTTTCAGGTTAGTTTCTGTGTGTCTTCTATTGGGGTGGCTGTTGCCTCTATCACTTGCACACAGGCTGGCCACCCTCTGGCTACTGGATCTGGTAACTTGGAGAGAGATGCGACTGGCTTCCTGCATCCTCCCAAGTCCTGGGTAAGGACTCCACAAGCTATCCCCTCTTCCACGTTTACAAATAGGTCAAAAATCTTTTAAAGGTCTTGTAGGCTCAGTACAGGGACACAGGACAATTTAGTTTTCAGATTCCGAAGTTGTTCCTTGTCATTTGAGGTCCAGGTTACAGGCTCTGAGTCTATCAATTTGTCATATGGAAATTTAACGCTTTTAGTGATTTAATACTGATCAAGCCATAATCTGCAATACTCAAACAAACCTAATAATTTTCTAACATCTCTTTTGGTCTTTGGGACAGGGATGGACAGAATTCCCAAAATTCAGGAGGCCACGAAAGGCTTAGACAAAATGAAAATGATTCACTATTGTATCGAAGTCTGGCCTAAGTTAAACCTGCAGGGGGAGTGGCCATGGTATGTGACAAGAGATCCATGGATGTGTTCCCAATTAAACCAACACCTGAAAACCTGAGAAAGTCCCAATCTTGAGCAGTTAACATATGCTGCATGTTGGCAGAGGGATACCACCGGCAATATTATAAAAGTCTGTAAACTACAAAAACAGGAGGAAAAGAATGAGGGGAGAGAAGAGGTTAGTGTTAAGTGGTACCCCCTTGATTACTTACCTCCTTCTCCATTCCCTCCTATTTACCTGGCAATGCCCCAGGCTCCTCTCCCAGATCCCCCCCTTTTACCTCTGGCGTCTCCATCCCCAGAATCAGCAGCTGCTCTGATCCCATTACCACCTCCAATTAACACTCCTATGGTCAATACTCCTACCCTAACCTCAACTCCCTTACCTGCTCCAAACACTACTGTCCCACCTCCCTCTAATCCAGTTATTTCTCCAGTCTCCCCCTCAGCCTCTTCAACTGTCTCTCCAGCCCCACCTCCAGTGTCCCTTCCTACAGGTTCAGTCTCTTTCCCCTTACCTACTGCTATACCATTACTCCCTCCTAACTGGGAGGTGAGCACCTCCATCTCTAACCCAGTTAGTATGAGTCAACTAGCCCCACTCCTCCTGTTTCTTCCCAGAAGGGTAACCTCATGGAGGGACCTTACTGTAATACACAATCTAAAACATCTAAAGTGGAGAAGCTTTTTCCTCTTAGAGAAGTCCCCATGGGTGGGATATGTGGGGGACTTGTGTTTGCGAATGCCCCATTAACAGCCACTGAAATTCGAGGCTTTGAAAAGGAGTTAGGGAACTTAGTGGAGGATCCAGTAGGAATATCGAACCAAGTAAATCTATTTCTAGGCCTTAACATTTACACCTGGGGAGAGCTGAACTCTATTTTTAAAATTTTATTCAGCGCTGAAGAAGTGAGGATGATCAGGGACACAGGAATGCGGATGTGGGAGTGAGAAAATAATTCAGGAGATCCCAGTGACCAGAAATTACCCTTACAGGACCCCGAGTGGGACTCTAATGAAGAGGAAGATAGAATGAACATGGAAGAGTATAGGACCCTGATGGTTAGAGGAATAAAGAAATCAGTTCCCTGAAGTAATAACACAAAACTAGCTTTTGATAACATGCAAGAAAAGGATGAAACCCCAGCTACTAGGCTTAAGAGATTAAAGAGGAACTTCCAATTATATTCCAATATAGATCCTGATAGCTCTTAAGGCCAAGTACTTCTAAAAGTGCAATTTGTTACAAAATCGTGGCTGGACATATGGAGAAAGTTAGAGAAAATGGATGACTGGCAGGAGAAGGGAATAAATGAACTGTTAAATGAAGCTTTAAGGATATATTTAAGGAGAGAAGAAAAGAAAACTAAAGCTAAAGCTAGAATCATGGTAGCTGTAGCCAGGGAAAGTCTAGGCGTAAAGAGATCAGCAGGGACAACCATCGAGAATCAGTGAAAATGGACAAAAGTCCTCCTTTGAAACACCCAAAGATAAACCTATACTACCTCCATGGGTGGATACAAACAAGAGACCAGGGGCACCACTGAGTGACAGGAAATGTTATTACTGTGGAGAGATAGGACACATAAGAAGGGATTGCAATAAACTCTCTTTGGATGAGGCAATGGTAAAAGAACAAGAGGCTCTTGAGAGACTCCTGAGGGATGACAACAAGGGGTGTCAGGGGCTTTACATGCTAGGGGACCCAATGTACCATCAAGAAGAGCCTCTGGTAAACTTTGAAGTCGGTCCCCAAAGTGAGGAATTTGAATTTTTAGTTGATACCGGAGCAGATAGATCAAGTATAACGGAATTACCCGCAGGAGTGACAACTGGGAGAAAGGTCTGTGAGGTGATGGGAGCAGAGGGAAAACCATTTAGAGCCTCCATAGCTGAAAACGTAGAAATTAAAGGAAACGGAAGGCAGCGTGTGGCTGACTTTATCTATTTACCTAATCTAGAAAGTAATTTACTATTAAGGGACCTACAAATCTCATTAGGAGTGGGGATTATCCCAAAGGATGGGAGAATGATGGTTCAGATCATGAAATTGACATCAGGAGATACAGAGCAGATAAACGCAGAGGTTTGGGCAGGAGAAGGAAAGAGGAGCTATCTAGACATCCCACCAATAAGAATTGAAATGCAAAAAGGAATTCCTCCCGTTCAAGTAAAGCAATACCCAATGTCTATTGAGGGAAAAAAGGGACTGACCCCTGGGATTGAGCAGCTATTAGAGGAAGGTATCCTGGAGCCGTGTATGTCTCCCCACAACACCCCTATTTTAGCAATCAAGAAGGCAGATGGAAAAATACCAATTGGTCCAAGACTTAAGGAAGAAAAATAAGAGAACTATAACCAGGCATCCAGTGGTCCCAAATCCCTACACCCTCTTAAGTCAGATCCAAAGGGAGCATGCCTGGTTTACTATTATAGATTTAAAAGATGCATTTTGGGCATGTCCTCTTGCTGAGGAATGTAGGGATTGTTTCGTGTTTGAGTGGGAACATCCAGAGAAGAGGAGGAAACAACAATTAAGGTGGAAGCGCCTACCCCAAGGATTTACTGAGTCCCCAGATCTCTTCAAGCAAGCCTTAGAAAGGCTTTTAGAACAATTCAACCTGAGACCGAAGTACAAATTCTACAATATGTAGATGACTTATTAATATCTGGAGAGGAACAGAATAATGTCAGGGCAACGTATACGCCTTTTAAATTTCCTAAGAGCAAAGAGTTTAAAAGTATCTCAGAATAAATTGCAATTTGTGGAAGCGGAAGTTACTTATCTGGGACACATAATTGGGAAAGGATATAAGAAATTAAGTTCTGAAAGAATTTCAGGCATACTATCCATACAAGCACCAAAAACTAAGAGAGATGTCAGAAAACTATTAGGCTTATTTGGGTACTGTAAGTTATGGTTAGACCAATATACCCAAAATGTAAAATTTTTATATGACAAATTAGTAAATGCTGACCCAATAGAATGGAGAAATGAGGATGACAAAAAACTAAATAATTTGAAAGATAAACAATCCTCAGCACCTGTCCTAAGTTTGCCCAATCTGGAAAAAGAATTTGACCTATTTGTAAATACCAAAAAAGGAATTGCATATGGGGTGGTAGCCCAAGAGTGGGGAGGGTGCAAGAAACCAATTCCTTACATCTCCAAACTGCTACACCCGGTAGCTAGGAGGTGGCCCACCTGTATTCAAGCAGTTGCTGCAGCAACCACCTTAATTGAAGAGACTCAAAAACTCACCCTGCGATGTAGAATAAGAATCCATGCACCACATGACCTAAAAACAATTTTAAGGCCAAAGAGCCCAGAAGTGGCTTACTGACTCCAGAGTAATAAAGTATGAAATAATTTTAGTAGATGCTAATAACCTAGAGCTGGTAACCTCTAAAACTCTAAATCCAGTGCAGTTCCTCTCTGGAGAGTCATTATTAGAACTAGAGCATAACTGCTTGGAACTAGTGGACTTTCAGACAAAAGTTAGGGAAGATCTAGAAAAGATACCTCTACCTTATGGAATAAAATTATTTACTGATGGGTCTTCGAGAGTAGTGGAGGGAAAAAGGATGTCTGGATATGCAATAATTGAAACTACAGAAAAGGAAGACATGAGATTTACTGAGAAGGGCAAACTGCCTTCTAATTGGTCAGCTCAGTGTTGTGAAATCTATGCCTTAAAGAGGGGACTTGACTTATTGGAAGGGGGCCAAGGGACAATTTACACTGACTCACGGTATGCCTTTGGGATCATTCATACATTTGGAAACATTTGGGAGGAACGTGGGTATCTGAACTCCAAAGGAAAAAACTCAGTGCACACAGAACTGATAAGATTAATATTAGAATCTCTACCTAAACCTGCAGAGATCACAGTGGTGCATGTTAAGGGACATCAGAAAGGGAATACCATCGAGGAAAAAGGGAATCAGTTAGCTGACCAAGTGGCTAAGGAGGCAGCGTTAAACCCAGGGGAGCCAGTGAAATTACTCAGGTTAAACAAAGTGTTAGGCGAAGAAAGGAAAGGAAAACTAGTATTCAGTGAGAAAGAACTAAAAGCAATAAAAGAATTAAAAATGCATCAGGGGAACCAAGGGGAGTGGTTGACACCAGATGGGTGTAAATTTTTAAATAAAGCCCTAGCCCAGAAAATGTTAACAGAGATACAGGAATTAACCCATTGGGGGAGTCCAAGGGTTATGCGATCACTATTTAAGAGAAAACTTATGTATCGGAATACATGAGTTAGCAAAAGCAGTAACTGAGGGGTGCCTAATTTGCCAAAAACTAAATCAAAAAGTGATGAGGCAGACCATGCGAGGGGGAAAAGAATTAGCCCAAAGACTATTCCAAAACATTCAAATAGACTTTACTGAAATGCCCCCTGCACAGAGTTGCAAACACTTATTGGTAATAGTTGACCACCTTACTCATTGGGTAGAAGCCTTTCCAACAAGAAAAGAGACCGGAAAAGTGGAAATAGTAGCCAAGATTATCTTAGAATTCTAACATCAATCCCCGATACGGGTTGGTGAACAATATTGATTCAGATAGGGGACCACACTTTATCGCACAAGTATTAAATAAGATAATTGAGGCTTTAGGAATAAAACGGAGATTACATACCCCATGGCATCCCCAGAGCTCTGGGAGGGTAGAAAGAATGAATAAAACCCTCACAAATATATTACCAAAATTAATTGCAGAAATGTAGATGAACTGGCTCAAATGTCTACCCCTTGCCTTTTTAAGGATCAGGACAGGACCCTGATCAGATATAGGGGTTCCGCCCTATGAAATGATATTTGCACTCCCATTTTTAATGACTCCATATAGTAGTGGGGACTATTTTGAAGGGGAAACAGCTACCTGAAAGTAAATAGAAACCATTGGAAAGACCCTAGAGAGTCTGAGAAAAAGAGGATATCTTTCCCAAACTTCCCCCCTTGATACAGATGTGCACCAAATAAGTCCGGGAGATTGGGTACTAATGAAGTCATGGAGTAATACCCCATTATCTCCAAAATCTGAAGGATCCTTCCAGGTATTACTCATGACGCACACTGCAGGAAGGACACGAGAAAGAGGCTGGACTCACACCACTCCAGACAAAGGACCGGTACCACCCCCCCAAACAGCACACTGGATCCAACAGCACCAGCTACAGACGCTTCCACATGGGTTGCAATCCCGAACTCGGACAATCTCAAAGTTACCTTTAGAAAGAGACCAAAGGTTGCTTAGAAAGACTGATAAAAGTACAAGAGACTAATATATTAAAATTGTTATACTTTTTATTCAAGTCATTATTATTTATTGTTTTTGTTGTTGACTTAGGAATGTAGAATTTTTAGTTTGTGTTGGAGCCTTCATTTGTTTTGGAGTATATTATGATATTATTGGATTAGAGATTAGAGTGAACATTTTGTTAACTCTTTGGTGTAAAGATTTCATATATTATCATGAATATAGAGAATGGGTTCCTCCATCTCTTTTAAACTGTTCAAGGTTACAAGTTGAAGAGTTATAAGAATTAAATGTTAGTGTGATAGTTAAGTTCAAAAGGTTATATCACCAATAGAGTTCTAATAATCTATTTTTCTCCAAGGAAAACCCTGGGGGTTTCAAACCTACTCTCCTACAGAACATTCCTCGGGAGCTATTAAATTGATAGAAAGTGGGAGGAAAGAGAAGGGAGAAAGTTCCCCAATCCTAAGAGGCAAGGCCAGGTGAGATCATGGCAATGGTTCATACTGGACTCTTGGGAGGACTGGTGTTATTCCTGTTTATGGAAAGTATAGGGAGTAAGGAAAATCTATGTACTATCACTCCCTACACAATGGGGAGAACCTCGCATCCCTGATAAGGGTTCACACCAATGTAAATCCTTATTTTTTAACTACTCCCAGTTATTTACCTGTCAAGAGGACGGGAAAGTCTATTCGATTGCGAGAAGCACTGCCTCATTTAGGCAACGCTTACTTGGAGAATGCCCTGTAGGAAAAACTTGGTTTTGTTTTGAGCATGAAAGTAATCAGGAAGGACTGAAAGATCTAATAAAGGAAAGACAATTAACAGTAACCACCAAAAAGGATGAAATAGAAATGCCCTTAGGGAAGAACCTATTCCTAGACCTAGTTGAAAGAATTAGTAAGGAACTAAATCTAACCAACTGCTGGGTCTGTGGGAGTACTAAAATGACAGAAATTTGGCCATGGGAGGCAATTATTTTAGGACCATTAGAAGTTCTAAAGTGGGAACAATCAGGACAGAAACCTCACATTTTAGGACAAAGAAGGAAAGAACAATGGGACTTAAAATCTAAAGTAATTGGGGAAGAATGCATAATAAGGGCAGGGAAGAGATATAATACCCCAGTGGGAAAGGTGGCATGCAAGAGGTATCTAAAGATTGAATACTTAAATGCTAGATGGATTCCCCAAGAAACAAATCAATAATGGTCCACTGGGAAAAGGAAAAGGGGTGCATTTATCCTGAAGGCTATAGGCTGCACAAATATGCAGAAAAAGGGGTAAACCCCTTTTGGGGAATAAGACAAATATGTAAATATTGAGAATACCCTTGGGAAGTCCGAGACATCTTTTGGAAAGCCCCCGATCATCTATTTTGGATTTGTGGCAACACAGCCTATACTACTCTTCCAGGAGACTGGATGGGAAGCTGCACTATAGGTGTCATCAAACCTGCTTTCTTTCTATTGCTAAAGGAATCAGGGTCAAGTTTAGGGGTTCCATTGTATGACAATTTGAGAAAGACTAACTGGAAAAAGAGGAATATAATTGACCTGGGGGGAAAACAAACCTGGAAGGGAACAATCTGGACAGCAGAAGAGATAATTAACACATATGGACCTGCAACTTGGGCCCAGGATGGATCCTGGGGATATCATACTCCAATTTACATGCTCAGTAGGATCATTCGACTCCAGGCAGTACTAGAAGCAGTGTCCAACAGAACATCACTTGTCCTTGACCATATTAATTACCAATTGGCCCAAACTAGAACTGTCATCTACCAAATTCGACTTGCAGTTGATTACTTAGTAGCCGATGAAAGAGGGATATGTGTAAAATTTAATTCATCAGAGTGCTGCCTGAAAATCGATAATAGAAGTGAGGTAATAAGAAACATCTCAACAGAAATAGGAAAAATAGCATATGTGGGAAATCAGGAGTGGACTCCCCTAATAGGCACCAGTTGGTGGGATGATTTTTGGTCTTTTAAAGGGAAATGGTGGAAGAAAGTAATCTTTATAGTAGTGGCGGCATTAATAAGTTTAATAGTCTTACCTTGCCTACTCCCATGTTTAAATAAGATTATATCATCTACAATTCAAGCTAGTACAGAGGTTTCAGAAACAACTGCTCAAGCCAAAATAATGATGATTGAAAGTCAAGAAGGAGAACATAAAACAGCTAAAAGAGTTTATGACTAGTATCAGAAATTACGGAAGTTTTATGTCCACGAAACAGAAATTACAAATTGATGCGGGCTTAAACTCGATCAAAAAGAAAGAGGGGATATATTGTGAGGAATGAAAATCCCGGAGATGACAGCTCTTTTTCAGAGTAGCAATTGGTAGTTGATGTTAATGAAGTTGATAAGGTCTTAATTTGAAATGTTGGTCTGTTGTTAAACATTGAATGTTAGAGTTCTAGGACTTGACTTTAGTTGCCGTTGTTAAATGTTGCTATATTACCCTCTATTTGTATCCCTCCTCGTCATGCTCTCTATTTGTACCCCATGTTAGTCTGCTGCTAAACATTGAATGTTAGAATTCTAAGACTTGCCTTTAGTTGCCGCTGTTAGATGTTACTATTTTACCCTGTATTTGTATCTCTCCCCGTCATACTCTGTATTTGTACCCCTTTCCCTCTCATCTGGGATTTGTATCCATTCCCGTGGGGAACCACTTCCCCGGCTCCCCTGCTCCCCGGAGGACTTGCACCGGGACTGAATTCAAATGAAAGGCTGTGGGAACTATATGAACCCTCTCAAAACAACAAACCAGCACATAAACTTTGACTTTAACCCACCAGAACCACACTAAGTCACCCACTCTAGACCAGAGCTGGATTCTGTCCTGTCACCATAACTTTGATAGTACCCAGCTTGAAAGATACCCCTGGACTAAGAGCCAACATCACCTTCCTAAGGACTCTCGTGAGGACGGAAGCCCCAGCTGTGCCGAAAGACAAAGCTGCACTCCTCCTCCTCAGCGTTGTCCAGTGGGAGCAGTGGCAGTGTGCGCAACCCCTCGGGTTCCCCACCCAGAGCTGACTTTAATAAAGGCCTTTTAAAGGAGCTGCTATCCTGGCCCTATTTATCACAGCTGGCAGGGGCTGCAGGTTGATGCCATTTGTCCTTGCTGCCCCTCACATCCCCCTGGCCCACCAAGAGCCCCAAGGCAGCCGTGAGGGACAGGCCCTGCTGGCCCAGGCTGGGCTCAGGGCTTGGCCTTTCTGCTTCCTGCAGCCAAGCCAGGCCTTGCTCAGCATTGCAGTTCCCTGCTCAGAGCCTTGGGCTCCCTGCAATCCTGGCCTCAAGGATCTGCTCTCACCAGGCCCTGGGCAGCCTTTGGCACTCCCTGCCCTCCCTGGGGCCCAGCCATGCTCCAAGGCACTTGGAGTTTTGCTGCTGACTCCTTGAGCAGCTTCTCCATCCTTCTCTGTGTGCCTGAGGCTCCTGGAGCCAGCCCCAAATCCAGCGTGGGGCTGATTAAAATACAGAAATCCCTCAGGAGCTCTTTGTCTCCCTTCCATTGTCTTTGGGTCTCCAGGGCTTGTGCAGTGATTGGAGTCAGTTTGGAGCTGTCTTCAGGAGGGAGATTCCAAAATGCACCTCCTGATTGGTTTTTAATCAAGGGTGCATTTTATTATTTTTCAGTTCATTGAAGAGGTGACAGAAGCGTTCCCCAAGTGATCTTGATGCTGACTGGTTCCTTAGGAGGTCTGGGCATGGATAAGAATGAGCCCCTTGCAGGCTAAGCCTGTTTGGAAAACCTGAACCGCACCCCCAACCTCACTGAGATCCCAAAACATCCAAAAATGTTCATAGAATTTATTAATTTTTATTCTGTAATGCATTTTTAAATGCAAATATTTTATTATTTATATATTTATTATATTTATTTATATTTATAACTACACTATTGGTTTTTATTACCTAGTCTTTATATTTATAAAGAAAAAATCAATGCATTTTTAGTAGCTGAGAAAATGAATGCTCAATGTTTCTAAGTAAGACAATTCCCTTTATTAATAGTGCATATTATATGGCTCTATGCAGATATTTACCACATGTATTTTGATTTCTTGATTAGTAGTGCTGTATTAACATTTTAGTACTAAATGTAGTCTTGTCATTAAAAGGTAGCTTTTGTAGTTAAAATAGGAACTATGTTAGTGGGATTTTTAAGAATGGAATGAGGCACTCACAGCAGAGCGCAGCCCCAGGACACCTAAATATTTCAGGGAAAAAGAGTTTTTTGCCCTCTTATCAGAAGAAACAAACTTCTTCCTGCCTCAAAGGCTCTGTTCAGATTAGAAGGAAGAATTTGATGATGACCAGACAGAATCCTTTATTTGACTGGAATTTATGCATCATGTATGAAGTCTATGACTATACAACGGGCTATTGGTTTCAGGGTTAATCCTTTGATAACAGGCGTCCTTTACTGGGCTCGTGCTTCCCAGAAAAAGGTACCTGGATGTCCGTAACTCTTTCTCTTTATTGTCTCATATTATCCTAATTCAAAATGTCCAAATTATTATTACTCAAATTGTATTACTATTTTTATAATCATTATATCAGTATTAAACTTTTGAAATTTTAAAAACAAGTTATTGGGGTTTTTCACACCTTCATTAATTAATTAAGTTCTAGCACTGATTTATTTATTCCTCTTTCTGGTAATTAGATACATTTGCACTCTTATTGTCATCTTTTTAAAATTCTTTTTACAATATTTACAAAAAAATACAGGACCGGGGGAGAGGGAGGGTGAGGGCACCTTGGAGTCCATGGAGACGTTTCAGGAACACATTTGGGGCAGTTTTGGGTCTGGGGAGGGAATTCAGAGAGAACTTGAGGGTCTAGAGGACACTTGGGAGAGTCGGGTGTGCACTTGGAGGGGTACTCAGGGATTCTGAGGGACAGTTCGGGGTCCGGGGCAGCACTTGGGGGTCCAGGAGGGCCCTTGGAGGTCAGGGAGGGGATTTTGGGGTCTTTCGGGATCCAGGCGGGCCCTTGGGGGCCTCGAATGGAGCTCTCTGGGCGCGGGGGTTGATGGGAGTTGTAGGCGCGGGTATCATGGTTTAAGGGGGCCACGGAGCATGACGGGAGTTCTAGGCGCAGCTGCAATGGCTCTCGGTGGGGCTTGGGGCACGACAGGAGATGAAGTCCCGTCTGGAATAGTGCCAGACGTTCGCCGCAGAGCATGATGGGAGCTGTAGTCCCGAAAGTGGCTTGAACACGATATTTGGAGGTCAGAGAAGGCTCTTGGGGGACACTTTTGTGTCCGAGCCGCGACTTGAGGCCCTCGAGGGGAAAGTAAACGTCTTCGGAGCCCTTGGGAGGAGGTCTGGGATCTCTAACCGGGCCCTTTAGGGCACGGATCAAAGCAGGAGTTTTAGGCGCGGGACTGTGTTCTGAGGGGCTCTGGGGCCGCAGGGGATGAGAGGAGATGAATTCCCAGAAGTCGATGTACCGGGCATCTGTGGGGTTGGGAGCACTCAGGGGATCCGGGGACGCTTTTGGTGGGGGTCCCAAATGGGCGCTGAGGGGGCACTGAGGGATCCTGGAGGGTCTGGGGGACACTTATGGGACATATGGGGGCGGATGCAGCAGGTTCTTTGGGGCGCAGTGCATTAAGGGAGTTGTAGTCCCAGGTTCAATGGGGCTGTATCTGGCCGCGGGGCATGATGGGAGATATAGGCAAAAAGAAATATGGTGCCCATCTAGACACTGCCCCCAGACCTGGATCCCAGGTGCTGATTAGCTGCAACTGCTGATGGGCGGGAGCCTCAGCAAAAGGGATGCGTTGTAGGTGGGAACAGCCAAATCACCCTCCTCCAGTCCCTTCCACTACAGCCCAGTTCATTCCCAGTACAGACAAGTATAACCCCAGTAAAGTCCATTTCATTACAAGTAGAACCCAGTTCAACCCCAGTGCCCCTCCAGTTCCTCCCAGTGCAGCCCAATCTATCCCAACACACCCGAGTTCATTCCCAGTTGTTCCCAGTTCCTCCCAATGTCATCCACAGGATGCCCCAGTGTCCCCCAGTCTTCCATGCAATATCCCCAGTTTTTCCCAGTATCCCCCAGTGTCACTCCCAGTATGTCCCAGTGTTTCCCACAGCGTTCCAGTGTTCCCCAGTAGGTCCCAGGCCTCCCCAGTGTTTCCAAGGACAGTTTAATTTCTCTCGGTGGCCATGGCAGCCAAACCCAGCAGTGGGGTCAGTGCAGTGCCCATGGCCACAGCCCCTTGCAGGGGCCCAGTGCAGCTTGGGCTGATGATCCACCCTCACAGCTGGCCCAGGGCAGCTCTGTGGTGGCTTTGGTGGCACCTTGGGCTGGCACACACTGGAGCAGTGTGTCTGTTTGCAGTGGGGAAAATCAGGACGTTAAGATTTTTTCAAAAAGCCCCCAAAAGTAAAATACCCTCTTAGGCTGAGTGCAGCCAACTCTCCAAGAACAGCAGGGCCCAGGGGAGTGAGGACAGACAGGATGGGGCTGGGCAATGTGGCGCAAGGTTGTCCACATTGGGTCAGAGCTCCAGGCACAGCTTCTGTGAGCAGGCCAGAGCTGCTGAGGAGAGACCCTGGGTCAATGTCAATCCCAGAATGCTGCAATCACCTCTGATGTAAAAAGAAATAAAATAAAATACTTTATTTAAAATAGGAATGTGTATTTCTTATAAGGTCCTTCAAATCTTTCTCCATAATTGGACTAGGAAAATTTTAATGACCCTCTCAGGGCTTTGATGTTGTTTACATCAGACTCGGTCCCTGAGAGTGTCTTCAAAAAACTTCTCAAGAATTCAAACTTAAATTTAGACTCCAAAGTTCCTTGAAGTTTTTATGGGTTCCACTGAGGGACACGATTGAGAAAGTGTCCCCAGGTTCCAGTTAGAGCAGAACACTGGAGGCAGTGATGGCAGCTCGGGACAAACAAGGCAAAGGTGTCTGTGGTGCTGAGCAAAGCTGGATGTGTTTCAGGAATGCCAAGGGCCAAGGCCTGAGCCCCAGCCCCTGGCCAGGCAGATCCTGTCCCTCCCTCCTTGCTCAGGGCTCTTGCCGGGATGGGCACTGGCATGTGGGGATGTGCAATGGCAAGGGCAGGAGCATGGGGCGGCCCCTGCCAGGCTGCTGAGCAGGGACAAGAAGGCAATGAGACCCCAGCCCTGCAAGGGTCACTTGTCTCCTGCTCCTGCCTCAGGCCCAGGCCCAGCAGCCATGGCCAAAGTGCTGCCCATGTTGGCTCTGGCAGGGCTGTCTTGCAGCTGCTGCCCATCCCTGTGCCCTGTGCAGCCCAGGCTGTCCCACGGTGTCCCTGTCCTGCGCCTCTGTCCCTGCAGGCTGTCGGCATCCCCCGGGTGCCCCACCTGGCTGGGCCCTTCCTTTGCTGACAGCTCTGCCTCCTGCCTGCCTCTGCCTTCCCACACAGAGCCTGGGGCTGATACCAAAAGGGTTCATTCCATTTTTACCCTGCCTGTGAATTTCAGCACAGGAACAAGGCATGCAGGGGCTGCTTTCCCAGCAAGGATGGTTTGAAGGGAAGAAGAAGAAATCTGGCTCAAGGGTGCAGGGATAGAGAAAAAAAAGGAGTGAATCTGGGAACTTGGGGTGGGTTTTATGGAAGTGGGTAAATTGTAATTCACATTTAGGGACTTTATATAGGTAACACACTGGTAGAATTCCATGTCCACATAGGGTTAGGAGTTATCCCATGTTGGACCTTAGGCCTGAATAAATGATTCTCTCTGAAATAGCAAATTAGTATTCGGGGGCCTTTTTCTGATATTTCAGAGATTTGGTGGCAGTGGGGCCTCACAGACCCAAGGAGTCAGCTGTGACACTGCAAACTCATGTAACTAAGGGTCCTTTGTGACACAGCAGAACCCCATGGAACCAAAATCCATTTTGGTACATTGGGGCCACATTGAACCAATGGTCCATTGTGATACTGTGGATCCAAGAAGACCATTGTGATCCTGAGAAACCTCTTGGACCCAAGGGGCCATTGTGACTCAACAGGGCCTGGTGGAACCATGGGTCCATTGTGACACTGCAGAACCTCACGGAACCAAGGTGACCGTGTTCTACTGCAGAACATCATGGAACAAAGGGTCCACGGTGACACTGCAGAACCAAGGAGACTGCTACTGGCAGTGTGAGAGCTCATGAACCACAAGTCCATTGCGACACAGCAAGACCTGATAGAACCAAGGGTCCATTGTTAAACTGTGTGGCCTCATGGAACCATGAGCCATTGTGACACAGCGTGGCCACATGGTGCAAAGGGGCCACTGTGACACTGCCATTCCAAGGAGACCATTGGGACTGAGGAACCTCATGGAACCAAGGGTCCATTGTTCCACTGTGGGGTCCTGTGGAACCAAGGGGAGCACAGTGATATTGTGGGGCCTCATGTTACAATGGAGACTGTTCTAACACTTTGGGACCCACTGAAACCAAGGGGCCATTAGAGCATGGCAGGGCCTGGTGGAATCAAGGTGACTGCAGTGAACACTGTGGGTGTCCATGGGATGAAGGGTCCATTCTGACACTCTGGGACCAAGGATGCCATTGTGACGATCTGGGGCATCATGGAACCAAAGGCTCATTGTGACACAGCAGGGCCTCATGGAACCATGGAGGTCATTTTTACACTTGGAGGCCTTGTGGAACGAAAAGGGCCATTGTGGCACTTCAGAGCCTTGTGGAGCCAAGGGGACCACAGTGACACTGTGGGGCTCTGTGAAACCAATGGTCTGTTGTGAGACTGCAAGGCCTTATGGGATCATTGAGACCATTGTGACACTGCAAGGCCTCATGCAAGCAAGGAACCATTGTGACACTGTGAGGTCTTGGCAGGCCAAGGGGCAGTTGTCACACTGTGTGGCACCATGGAACCAAGGAGTCAATTGTGACACTGCAGGGCCCCATGGAACTAAGGATTCATGGAACAGTGCAGGACCCCATGGAACCAAAGGTCCGCTGGGACATTGCGGGGCTTCGTGGAATCCTGGAGGCCATGATGGCACTTGGAGGCCTTGTTGGATCAAGGGGCTTTGCAGGACCTCATGGAACCAAGGAGATCCTTCTGACACTGTTAGTCCCCATGGAACCAAGGGTCCATTGTGACACTGCAGCACCAAGGAGACCCCTGTGACACTGCAAGGCCTCATCGAAGCAAGGGACCATTGTGACACTCTGGAGCCCCATGGAAACAGGAGGCCAGTGTGACACATCTGGGCCTCATGGAACCAAGGATCCAATATGACACCATCACTATGACACTGCAGGGCCCCATGGATCCCAGGGAACAGGTCTGTTTGGCTTGGCCTGACTGGTCCAACTGCCCTTGGCATGTTGGGGGTCTCTTCTCATGTACCCCTGAAACCCTGGGGCTCTGGGCTTTCCTTCAATTGGAAAAGAACTGCCCTTCTCATTCAAGCATCCATGGCCAAAACAGAATTCCCCCTTGAACCTTACCAATATCCAGGGATTGCTCCCAGACAAAAGCTGCCATTACCAACAAGTCCAGCTGCCCTTGTCTTCCTGAGAGCTGGGTCTCACCTGCCTTCAAACACTGGGGCTCAGTGCTTTCCTTCCTATGGAAAAGAACTATCCCTGCTTCCCAGGCACCCATGACCAAAATTGATATTTCACCTCCAGATTTCCTATATGGAATGGTTTCTCCCAGAGAAAAGCTGCCAGGACAGACAGCTCTGGCTGACCTTGGCCTCTTGTGGTTTTCCCTATTCTGCCCTGAAACACTGGGGCTGTACCCCTTCCTTCCTATGAAATATATCTTTCGTCTCCAGGTGCTCATGCCTGAAATTGGGATTTCACCTCCAAAAGTCCCATATCCAAAGATTTCTCCTGTAGAAAAGCTGCCATTACAGCCTTGACCTCCTGAGGGCCAGCTCTCACCTGCCTTCCAAACGCAGAGGCTCCGTGCTTTCCTTTTTGTGGAAAAGAACTGGCCTTGTCCTCCAGGCACAAATGGCATAAATTGGGATTCCACACTCAAGATTTCCAATACCCAAGGGTTGCTCCTGGACAAAGCTGCCAGGACAGACAGACAGGCCTGGTCCTTGGCCTCTGGTGACTGAAGTTCATGAGGCCCTGAAACACTGGGGCTCTGTGGTTTTCTTCCTGTGGGGACCACGGTGACAACTCTGGGGCCCATTGAATCATGGAGACCATGGTAATATTGTGGAGCCTTCTGAAATGCAGGGGCCATTGTCACACTGTGGGGCCTCATGGCACCAAGGCCATCACTGTGGCTCTGTTGGGCTGCATGGTCCCAAGGGCCCAGTGTGAGTCAGCAGGGCTTTTGGAAGAGGCCATTGCTGCATTTCAGGGCCTCGTGGAACCAAAGGGCTGTTGTGATCCTGCAGGGCACCGTGGATCCATGGAGAGCATTGTGGCATTGCAAGGCCCCATGGAATCATGGAGACCATTGTGACACTGTGGGGCCCCGTGGAACCAAAGGGCCACTGTGACGCTGCAAGGCCTCATGGAAGCACGGGGCCATTGTGACACTGCAGAAGCAAGGAGAACATTGTAGCACTGCAGGGCCTTGTGGAACCAAGGAGAGATGAAAGAGGTGTGGCTGGTTTGGCCTCCCAGGGGCCACTGGACGGGTCCAGCTGATCTTGAAACACTGGGGGCTGATTCTCATCAGTTCTTGAAGAACTGGGGCTCGGTGCTTTCCTTCCTATGGAAAAGAGCCATCTCTCTTTCCAGGTGCCCAAGGCCAAAACTGATACTCCCTCTGAAAAATTCCCTATCTGCAAGGGTTCTCCCAGACAAAAGCTGCCAGGACAGAGAGCTCTGGCTGACCTTGGCCTCTGCTGGTCACCTCTCATCTCAAGGAAGCCCTGAGGAAAGTATTTGAACAGGTTTGACTACTGGAACATCAATGAGTCTGTCCTCCTCTGAAAAACTCAGATGATCTTCTGATCATATGTGTCTTTATTACTTACTGTGTATTATGCATGAAATATTATTTTCATGTAAATAACAATATTCTTCTCACTCTACCAGTGTTATCTGACACAAATCACCTCCTCTACATATGCATTCATGTCACCTTTACAAGCAAACAGAAGAATGAATGCAGCAGGAATGATTTGTCTCTGCTCCCAGCTGTCCCATCTCCTCAGGAGCTGGAGGTGCAGCCCCAGCACTTGGCAGGGCTCAAGGGCTCCCAAGCTCAGCTCCCACCCAGAGAACTTGCAGACCCTGGGCTGCTCTTCTTGGCCCCTGTACGCTCAGCCAGGCTGAGATGGACACTGATGGTTTCTGGGCCATCTCTCTGAGCCCAGCCCAGCTCTCTTCAAGCTCTGCCAGCTGCCCTGAGCTCTGGGCAGCACCAAGGGCCTCTCCCCAGCACAGCCCAGCCAGCTCTGGCCCCACAGCTCTGCTCAGGCCAGGCTGCTCTGGGCACTGCCCCATGGCCTCAGCCCCTGGCAAGGGCACAGCAGCAGCTGCAGCTGCCACAGGACTCAGCCCCAGCCATGGGGGAAGGTGCTTGGCTGAGGCCAAAGGAGGCTCCCTGGCTGCCCTGCTCCCCTTGGGCTGAGGTGCTGAGAGCTCTGCAGCCCCTGCTGCCATCCCACCTGCCCAGGGCAGCACAAGAGCCCCAGCCTTGGGGTCCCCAAGAGCTGCTCCTGCTCCAGGCCCAGGGCCCATCGCAGAGTTGGGGCAGCCACAAAGCTGTGCCCATTTCTGTTCATTGCTGCTCTGATGGGGATGGATCCTCAGAATCTTGGAGGTTGTTGATGAATTTTACTTTTCCAGAGGCCTCTTCATTCTTGAGATCTTCAGTTGAGAAATTCAGTGACAAAGGCTCATAAACATTCGTTCAAAACACCCAAACAAGACAAGCCCATGGGAATAATTCAAGTCTTTGATTCTTCTGTGGTTAAGCGGGCAGATTTCAGAAGTGTATTTAAACTGAATCTACTACACTGAAAACAATGCAGAGAGAATTGTATTGTCTTGTTAGGTTTTTTTTCCTGTTTATAG
Organism: Melospiza melodia melodia; assembly: GCF_035770615.1. Taxonomy (NCBI): domain Eukaryota; kingdom Metazoa; phylum Chordata; class Aves; order Passeriformes; family Passerellidae; genus Melospiza; species Melospiza melodia. The sequence goes on from NW_026948638.1 coordinate 2,950,539, forward strand.
ATTGCTATCAGCAATCCGCAGTTGATATTGATTCCCAGCACCTCCTCATGCAATCTGAACAGATATGAAAATCAAGACTCTTCATGGCTGACAATCAATCACACTTTGTCCCTACCCCCTCCCCACCATTTCCCTTATTGAAACCCTGGTGCTCAGAGCAGCTGAGGAATGGAGTCACATCCAGGGATGTCCCCAGGGCTCAGGATTGGGGCCAGATGTCATGGTTTGACCCGGAAAAAGGATTTCTGGGATGCTGTAGATAGGGCCAATGAGTGCTCAGATTTGAATATTGCCATCTGGCCCAACCACTGGGCATTGGACCCACCTCTGAGAACACAGGGTAAAAGCAGGGCTCTCCCCCTGGCAGGCTCTCTTTGGATTTCCGGCGGGAAGGAGTTGGGTCTCTCCCCCGCCCCAGTTGCTGGCTGGGTGGGGGGAGGGGAAAAGCCAGGTGGCCCGGCCTGGGAGAGGTAGGCCTGGCCCCCCCCCAAGGGTGGAAGGAAGAAGTAAAGAAATGCTGGGAAGCAATGTGCAGCCTGTTCCCCCACCTTGGAGAAAGACAGACAGAGAGAGAATGCAGCCTGTGTTTGTGGCCGTTATCTTGAAATTTAGTAAACATGTGCTGGCAGCAGGCAGCCCGGTTGAGGAGATGGGGGGGAGTGCAGCCAGGAGTCCAGCTGCTTGGAGGAGTTTTTAACCCTTCTTGGACAATGAAAACTTTACAGAACATTAACCCTTCCTAGATGAGTGATGAAGGTCTGGACCAGAGAGAGAGAGAGTGAGAGATGTTGGAAGAATGGAGAAGATGGAGTGGCATTTTATGCTGGACTCTTTTGTGTAGTCATGGACAGAGCCATGTTTCCGTGTGATAGAGAGACTAAGTCCAGGGGGAGAAATGTCCCAGAGCCAAAGAAGATTCAGTGTGGGTACCCTTCGGCCCCAGGGGGTATATAAAAATGGGGGGGACAGATGTCCCAAAGGTGTTATACTGTGCTTTTCTGGAACTGGACAAAGCATCCTTAAAAAGACAACCCTGGAAGCAGCCCTGATTCTTGTTCGGTGGTGAGAGCACCGGAACAAGGTCGGAAAAGGCCACCACGACACATGGAAGGACTCCCTCTCCCCTTGAGGAACTGAAAGTTGAGCATTCTAAAGGGTGGTGCTGGACCCAGAACTGGTGATTTTAGAAGATGCTTTGTATTGGGAATTTAGGGGGGAGGAGAAGGAAAGTGTTTTTGTGAGGTTTTCATTTTCCTTGTGTTTTCTTTTTTCTTTTGTGTGTAGTTTAGTAATTGTTTTTATAGTTTAGTTAATAAACTTTTCTTTTTTTTCAAGTAAGAGCCTGCTTTATTTATTCCTGGTCAAAATCTCACAGCAGACACCAGAGAAAGTGTATTTTCATGGGGACATTTGGCCTTGTGCCAGGGTCAAACTTTGACACCAGGTCAGTTCAATCTCTTTATTGCTGATCTGGACGAGGCCATCGAGGGCACCCTCAGTCAGTTCCCAGGTGAGCCCAAGCTGGGTGGCAGTGTGGCTGTGCTGGAGGGCAGGAAGCTCTGCAGAGGGATCTGGCCAGGCTGGAGCCGTGGGCCCAGGACAATGGGATGAGGTTCACCAAGGCCAAGGGCCATGTCCTGCCCTGGGCTCACAACCACCCCAAATCCCTGGCTGTGCCCTGCCCCTGATCCCCACAGCCTGTCCTGTTTCCTTCATCCCTGCGTTGCCAGGGACTCTCTGGGACAAGGGAGCTCTGCTCTGGCTATGGAGGGAGGTGCAGGTGCCACCACTGGAGTGGGAACCAGAACTTACCAGGTTTGTGTCCTTTGGGGGTCAGGAACTGGTGGGACTCAGAGGCACAGGAAGTTTCTCTTCATGGCCAAGAGACTGTGGTTGAACAGGATACAATTGAATAACAACCATGCTCTTCCCTGAGCCATGTGCATTGTCCCAGTAGTGTCTGTCATGCCCACCATCCACAAGTGATTTTCATACTAAAATTAATTTTAGAAAAATATGGTTCTGTGATAGATATAAATAGAGTTGTTTTATCAGGATGCTCATCCTGAAGTGGGATAAAACAGCATGAACAATTCCTGATTTGCAAAGCTGTCAATGGTGGATGAAGAAGGGGCTCAGGCTGCTTTTGGTGCTGAGGAAATGCTGAAACCAGCCTGACTCATTTCATTTCCTCATGCCCTGGCTGATCTCTCCTCTTTCCCCTTCCACCCATTGGCTTTTGTCTCCCCTCAGGCCCCCCTGTGAAGAGCCTGGCTCTGTGTTCTCCATCCCCTCCTCGCTGGCACTGCCAGGCTGGCATGAGGAGCCCCTCAGCCTTCCCTGCTCTGGGCTGGACAAGCCCAGCTCCCTCAGCCTCTGCTCACAGCCCAAGGGCTCCAGCCCCACCTTGGAGGCCCTTCCCAGACCCTGCTCCAGCTGCCAGACATCTTTCCTGCCCTGGGCAACCGAAACCAGGCCAAGTGACCTGGATAATCCCAGTCCTTGATGTCCTGGTCACGCAGCCTAGGCCCTTGTCCCCATGTGAGGTTCTGGGGGTTGATCTTGTGGAACATCCTTGGGGGAGGCTGCTGCTCCATGTGGGTCAGGGGGATACCAGGGACAGAGACCCTTCTGAGCATGAACAGCTTTGGACTTCTGGGGGGAAACTGTGAGAGGGGGCTGGGGCAGAGTGACCAACCCAGTGACTTCACACAGCCTCCCTGTGATGTCACAGAGCCCCCCTGTGATGTCACAGCCTGCTCTGTGATGTCATAGTTTATCTCTGATATCGCTATGTTGGTCTTTGATGCCACAACACACTCTGTGAAGTCATACAGCCCCCTGTGATGTCACACAGCCACCCTCCGTGATGTCACAGCCTGCTCTGTGATGTCACAACCATGTCACATAGCTCATCTCTGATGTCACAGCAAACTCTGTGTTGTCATAGTCTGCTCTGTGATGTTGTCCTCTGCCCTGTGATGTCACACCTCACTCTGTGATGTCACAGAGACAGCCTATGATGCCATAGTTGCTCAGTGACCTCACATAACCCACTCTGTGATTTCATAACCCACTCTGTGACGTCATGTCACCAGATGATAAATTGTCTACACCACGTGAGCACACACAGTGCTGGTTCTCCAAAACCCCAGGCTATGGAAACCACACAATGCCCATTGTGTGAGAACGGGAACTGAAATTCACCAGCCTCAGTGTCCTGCCAGCTCAGCCCGGCCCACTGGAACATTGGGGTCCACGACCACCAGGGACCACCAGAGAGATCCCCCAGGACAGGAGAATGCATGGGTAAAGGGGAGGGGAAATATGTTAATGATTTTGGGGAAACGATTATCATATGTATGTTTTGTCCAGGACAAACAATGAATATGTATGCAAAATACAGAATATAAACAGAAACCTTCCAGCACTCATCATGCACAGCTTTGGGAGAAGCTATCCCCCCATGCATCTGGCCAAATAAAGAATGCTGCTTCTTAAGGCTACATTGGGGTTATGGAGTTTTAATATTTTGCTGAATTTTTAGTAACAGTCCCACTCCCAAGGAAAGCTCAGTCTCCTGCTGGTCATAAACAGAGAAGGGCTGGTGAGAGATTTGGTGGTTGAAGGCTGCCTAAGGTAAAGTCACCTTTAAATAACAGAGTTTCCAATATTCTATGAAAGAAAGAGGGGCTGCAACAAAACTTCATCACTGGAATTATGGAGGGTAGGCGTTGGCTTATTCAGGGTGCAGATTTGGAGAGTACCAAATCAGATACTGACTTTTCAAGGGAAACAGTCTTAAAAACAAAGGTGTCCAGGAATGATGGACACACTTCAAGAAAAAAAACTTGAGGGAGAAGGAGCAGCATCTGTGCTAAAGTTGAGCCAGCTAATTTTTGTCCTGGCTGGGCATGGAGATTTTGTGGGAACTGAGGGGAAAAAAAGAGCGTGTCACCATTGGAAAGAAGATCAGGCATCTCAGGAAGTGTTAAAGGATGTTATTAGGTCATGCAGAAAGAAAAGTGGTAAAAGGTCAATTAAAACATAACCCAGCCACTTGTGTGAAAAATACTAAAAAATGTTTCAAAAAGGAACCTAATAGCAAAAGGAGGGATAAGTAGAACATCTACTCTTTATTGGAGGCAGTGGGGAATACAATAGGTAAGATAAGGAAAAGCTGAGCTGCTTAACACCTTCTTTGCCCCAATTTTCAAGAATAAGACAGGTTGTCCTCAGGACAAGTGTTCTCCTGAGCTGGTGGATGGGCACAGGGAGCAGAACAGCCCCCCCCTGTAATCCAGGAGGAAGAAGCTGGGGACCTGCTGAGCCACTCAGATGCTCACAGGTGTCTCTGGGAGCAGATGGGACCCATCCTAGGGGGATGAGGGAGCTGGTGGATTGAGCTCCCGATGCTGCTCTCCATCATTTACCATCAGTGCTGGCTCAGCAGGGAGGTCCCAGAGGACTGGAGGTGCCAATGTGAGCCCATCCCCAAGAAGGGCTGGAAGGAGGAGCTGGGCAACTCCAGGCCTGTCAGCCTGACCTGGGTGCCCAGCAAGGTTATGGAACAGATCACCTTGAGTGCCATCACAGGGCACCCACAGGATGGCCGAGGGATCAGAGCCAGCCAGCATGGATTTCAATATCTGCACTGATGATCTGCATGAGGGGAGTGAGTCCAGCATCAGCAAATTTGCAGATGACACCAAGCTGGCTGTGAGTGTGGATCTGCTGGAGGGTAGGAGGGCTCTGCAGAGGGACCTAGACAGGCATCATACTGGGAGTGACTGGGATCACACTGGGATTATAGTGGGTGTCAATAGACCCTGACTGGGGTTCCTGAGAGCTACCAGGCCCATGCTGGGAGCTGACTGCGCACACACTAGGAGGAACTGGGAAAAACTGGGAATGACAGGATGCATGCTGGTGACAATTGGGATGTCCTGGCAGTGACTGGGATGAAACTGGGGGCAGCTGAACCATGCTGAGGTAACTGGGAGTGGCTGGCAATGACTACGAGAATGTTCGGGGCAACTGGGATATACTGGGAGTGCCTAAGACCATGCAGGTGGTGACTGGGACAACACTGAGGGCAACTGGGGGCAAGTGTGTTTGACTGTGGCCCTGCTGGGAGAGACTGGGATCATACTGGGAGATACTGGGACTATACTAGGGGCAACTGGGAGAACTGGGAATACACTGGATGAAAGTGGGAGCAACTAGGAGCAACTGGGATCATGTTGGGAATAAATTGCATCATAATTGGGAATGACTGTGAGTGCCTGGGCTCATACTGGGAACGGGGAGGGATCCTGCCAGGAGTGAGAGGAAGTGACCAGGAAAATCCTGGGAGTGACAAGAAAACTGGAAGCACACAGGCGCAGCAACTGGACTCATGCTGGGAGCAGGGCTCCAGGACAGGATAGAGGCAGGGGCCAAACCCAATAAGGTGAGGTTTAACAAGTCCAAGTGCTGGGTCCTGCCACTTTGGCCGCAACAACCCCTGCAGCACTACAGGCTGGGGACAGAGTGGCTGGAGAGCAGCCAGGCAGAAAGGGACCTGCAGGGACTGATGGACAGCAGGCTGGACATGAGCCAGCAGTGTGTCCAGGTGGCCAAGAAGGCCACAGGCTCTTGGCCTGGATCAGGAATGGTGTGGCCAGCAGGAGCAGGGCAGGGATTCTTCCCCTGTGCTCAGCATTGCTTGGGTAGCACATTGAGTGCTGTGTCCAGTTCTGTGCCCACCAATTTAGGAAGGACATGGAGGGGCTGGAGTGTGTCCAGAGAAGGGCAACAAGGCTGGGGAGGGATCAGGAACACAAGTCCTGTGAGGAGTGGCTGAGGGAGCTGGGGTTGTTTATCCTGGACAAAGGGAGGCTGAAAGGACACAAGGCGGTGTCTGGGCAGAGGTTGGACTTGATGATCTCCAAGGTCTTTTCCAGCCTTGCTGATTCTGGGATTCTCTGTAAGCACCCTTGGAGCAGTTGCAGGAGGAGCCCTGGGCCTCCTCTTCAGGAGCTCCAGCAGCCCAGGTGCCTCAGCTTTTCCTGGCAGCCCCAAAGCCCATCCTGTCAGTCCTGCAGAGCCCCTGCAGCTCCTCCTCAGTGCCCAGAACAGGGAGCCCCAGAGCCAGACACAGCAGCCCAGATGTGCCCCCCTGGCCTGGGGTGCCTCTGGCAAGGGAGCAGCACCAGGCACTGCAGGAGCCTGCAGACAATTCCTGCAGCACTTGTAGGATGATCCTGCTGCCCAAGGGACGTTCCCATGGTGCCAAGTCAGGAACTGCAATGGGGAGTGGGGCCAGAGAGGAAAGGGCAAACAGGGATGGGCTCCTTGGAGGGGAGGGAACAGGGGTGGGCAATGGGAAGAAATTTGTATAAGGGAAGAGTAAAGAAAGCAAAGGGGAAGCAAAGGAAATGCTCAGGGCAGTTTGGGGGTGGCTGCCAGGCAGCCCTGGCTCTGAGCAACAGCGTCTGCAGTGGGACAGGAAACTCCCCGCTGATGGGAACAAACTTTCTGGCTGACTGCAGAGGCCAGGACAAAGCTGAGTGGTTTCCCTGGTGTCCCCCAGCCCTTGCTGGCCCCAGGGGCTGATGGCATTTGTGCTCCCTCAGGTTCATGTCCCCACAGCAACAGCATGGGGGTGCTCCCCTTGCTGTGTGCAATGCAAACAGGGGCTGCTGAGCCAGTGCTGCCATGTCTGTGCCTGCAAGGATGGGGCACCTGTGTGAGCTGGGGGAGAGGCCAGGGCTGCAGAGGGGGGATGTTGTTGGCAGCTCCATGAGGACGCTCTGGGACACTGCCCTGGGCTGTGCAGCACACTGGGGATGGATCAGCCCCTGCTCTGCTGCTCCTTCCCCTCTGCCCCAGGGCCCTTGCAGAGCCCCAGCCATGCTGTTTGCCCCCAGCCTGCCCACGGCCAGCCTGGGGCTGCTCACAGGGGTTTTCTGTGCTGAGCATTGGCCTGGCTGTGTTCTTGAGAGAGCCTGGGCAAGGAGCCTGGAGCCCCCAGGGCCTGGCCTGAGGCGTCAGTGCTGCCCCAGCAGTGCCCATGGCCTGTCCCTGCTGCAGCCCTGGCACTGCCACCCCCAAGACTGTGCCCGGCCCTGAGAGCACTCAGGCCCTACAGCAACACCAGGGCCACCAGGGCAGCGGGGCAGGGCCACGGCAGCAGCACTGGCAACACCAAGTGCTGCTGCTGCTGGGCACAGCTGCTGTGCCAGCCCTGATCTGCCCCCAGCTCTGCACACAGACATTGCTGCTGCAGCTCCAGAGAAGAGAACAGAAGGGCATCTCTGCAGAAAACTCAGCTGGGAGACCATTTAGTTCCTTCAAAGCCACCAAGAGACCAGCTTATCATTGATGCAGTCTGGGGCCATGGTTAAAGTGGAGGGAAACAAAAGGAGAAATGGCACAAGGAATGACAGTCCTTTGTGGACAATAGAAAAAAAAAAAAGAAAACAAAAAAACAAAGGAAAAAACACCCACAACCAAACCAACAAGTATCAAAGGTGATTTTAATTATAAGTCTTTTTATTTAAGAAATTGGAAATTGGCCAGCAGTTAATGTTTCTGAAAAGCATCCAGTCATCAGTCTCCACACTGCAGCCTTGAGCTCCTGGTTCCTCAGGCTGTAGATGATGGGATTAAGGGCTGGAGACACCACCGAGTACAGAACTGACACTGACAGATCCAGGGATGGGGAAGAGATGGAGGGGGGCTTCAGGTGGGCAAATGCTGCAGTGCTGAGAAACAGGGAGACCACAGCCAGGTGAGGGAGGCAGGTGGAAAAGGCTTTGTGCCATCCCTGCTCAGAGGGGATCCTCAGCACGGCCCTGAAGATCTGCACATAGGAGAAAACAATGAACACAAAACAGCCAAATGCTAAACAGACACTGACAGTAAGAAGCCCAAGTTCCCTGTGGCAGGATTTGGAGCAGGAGAGTTTGAGGATCTGGGGAACTTCACAGAAGAACTGGCCCAGGGCATTGCCATGGCACAGGGGCAATGAAAATGTATTGGCTGTGTGCAGCAGTGAAAAGAGAAAACCACTGGCCCAGGCAGCTGCTGCCATGTGGGCACAAGCTCTGCTGCCCAGGAGGGTCCCGTAGTGCAGGGGTTTGCAGATGGACACGTAGCGGTCGTAGCACATGATGGTCAGGAGGAAATACTCTGCTGAGAGGAAAAACAAAAAGAAAAACACCTGTGAAGCACATCCTGCATAAGAGATGTCCCTGGTGTCCCAGAGGGAATTGTGCATGGCTTTGGGGACAGTGGTGCAGATGGAGCCCAGGTCGCTGAGGGCCAGGTTGAGCAGGAAGAAGAACATGGGCGTGTGCAGGTGGTGGCCGCAGGCTACGGTGCTGATGATGAGGCCGTTGCCCAGGAGGGCAGCCAGGGAGATGCCCAGCAAGAGGCAGAAGTGCAGGAGCTGCAGCTGCCGCGTGTCTGCCAATGGCAGCAGGAGGAAGTGCCTGATGGAGCTGCTGTTGGACATTCCTTCACTCTGGGCATGGTGCGCTGTTGAAAAAGACATTGACAAGCTTGGACAGATTTCCTTTTTGATTTCAGGCTTGTGCTCCTTCTGAGTTGCTGCTTTATTTTCAGCATTGCACTCAGCCTGAATACTGGGGAGACCTGAGGGAAAACAGGGCTCCCTGTGCCACAGGGCAGTCAGACCTGCTGGAACCACACAGGTGCCCTTTGTTCATTTAACCTCTCTCTATTTCACCATGATCACACTTTAATATTTTTTGAAAAATGAAGTAGACTTTTTGAATTCTTCAGTTGAAATTTTTTTTTTCCAAACCTTTCTCTCTTTCCCTATGCACATGAACAGGAAAGGATACCAAGGGCTGGTCTGGCTCTCTGGTGCCTGGAGTTGTGCCTACTGGGAACTGTTTCTCTCTATCCAAGCCTTGTCCCTGCCTGTGCTGCCAGGGCCCAGCCCAGCCCTGGGGTCCCAGCTCTGCCCTGCAGACACCTCCCAGCACAGGGCACTGCCCAGGGGCATCTCCCTGGCAGCAGGGCCTTAAGGGCAGGCCAGACAAACAGAGATGCTGCAAGCCAAGGTGCTGCTGCTGCTGTCTGTAGGGAGAGGAGGCTGAGGAAGCACTTTCTGAGGGAGATCTGAGGAACATCTGCTGATGCCCAGGGTGACAGTGCAGGAGTCTCAGTGACACAGCCAAAGCTGACAGCCCCTTTCCCTTCCCTTTAGGAGAAAGCTGAGAGCAGCCCTGGCCATGCAGCACCACCTCCACAGCAGGATGAATCTGCCCTGATGGGGGTGGCTCCTTCCACCTCCAGTTTCTCCCCTGCAGCGTCCATGGGGAGCTGCCAGGCAGGCTGAGAGCTCCTCCTGGCAGGTGGCACATGCCCTGGGCTGGCCAAGAGCCCTGAGGGCTGCATGAGCTGCTGTGCAGGACAGCCCTGAGCAGCCCTGGCTGCAGCCCCAGCTTCACCCCCTGCAGCCGTCCCTGGCAGCAGGAGCCTTCCTGCCCTGTCCCTCTGACGGTGCCCAGGGCAGCCCCGCTCTGCAGCACATCCTCCTCCTCCTGCTCCTGTGCCAGAGAGAGACTGGGAGAGTCCTCTTGATACATCCCCCAGGCTGTGGGGTGTGCTGGCTTCAGGAGATCCCTCCAGGAGCACAGGGGACATTGCCCTGCACCCACACACTCACCATGCACAGGGCTGTGAAGATGTTTCCCCAAGTGAAGTCTCAGCTCAATGTCTTCCCAGTCCTGATTGCCTTCAGCCTGTCTCTGCCTGGCTCCTGTCCCCTCAGCGCCCGCAGGCAGAGCCCTCAGCCCTGCTGGGCTGGGAGAGGAGCTGGTCCTGGGAAGAGCTGTTCCTTTAAAGCTCAGCAGCACAGACACAGCACAAGGACTTAAATGAGACTCTTGGGGATTTGGTGCTATTTACATCAAACTGAGTCCCTGAGAGAGTTCAAAAAACTTCTCAACAACTCAAAATTGAATTGAAACTCCAAAGTTTTCCAAGTTTTAATGGAAAAACTGAGATACACAAATGAGAAATTTTCCCCTGGTTCCAGTTAGAGCAGAACACTGGAGGCAGTGATGACAGCTGGGGACAAACAAGGCAAAGGTGTCTGTGGTGCTGAGCAAAGCTGGATGTGTTTGAGGAATGCAAAGAGCCCAGGCCTGAGCCCCAGCCCCTGGCCAGGCAGATCCTGTCCCTCCCTCCTTGCTCAGGGCTCTTCCCAGGATGGGCACTGGCATGTGGGGATGTGCAATGCCAAGGGCAGGAGCATGGGGCGGCCCCTGCCAGGCTGCTGAGCAGGGACAAGGAGGCCATGAGGCCCCAGGCCTGCAAGGGTCACTTGTCCCATCGTGGCCTCAGGCCCAGGCCCAGCAGCCATGGCCAAAGTGCTGCCCATGTTGGCTCTGGCAGGGCTGTCTTGCAGCTGCTGCCCATCCCTGTGCCCTGTGCAGCCCAGGCTGTCCCACGGTGTCCCTGTCCTGTGCCTCTGTCCCTGCAGGCTGTCGGCATTCCCCGGCTGCCCCACCTGGCTGGGCCCTTCCTTTGCTGACAGCTCTGCCTCCTGCCTGCCCCTGCCTTCCCACACAGAGCCTGGGGCTGACCCAGGCTCCTTCTGGGAGATGTGTTGTGCCACAGCCCTGCCCTGGGAGGGAAATTAATCTCTCCTTGTTTCCGTTCTGGATCTTCACAGCTGCACTTGGTGACATTATTTCTATCTCAGGTTCATTTCCACTATGAAGAAGAGGTCCAATATATTTGAATCCACCTTTGTCATCCTCACAGGCTGTTCTTGTTCTGCCCTCAGTCTCCACCGAACCCAGGACTTCCAGTTCCCATACAGTGATCATGTTCTTGGGGCCTCCAAATCCCATCCTGGGAGATCTCTGGGCCTTCTCAAAGGTGCTCAGCCCTGGAGATGTGATTTAAGTCCAGGAATGGCTGAGTACATTTTTGCCCAAGATTATATTGGGGAATATAATACAGAATAATACACTGTATCTTTTAAGTGACTGAGGGCAGATTTAGATTTTCTGTAAGGATGAAATATTTTTTGATGATGGTGGCAGGACACTGGCATAGGGTGCCCTCAGAATTGAAACCCCATCACTGGATGTGTTTAAGGTCAGGGACTTTGTACAACCTGAACGAGTGAAGGTGTTCCTGGGTAATGGGAGTTTTACCAGAGACTCTTTTCGGTCTCTTCTAACTCAAACCATTTTACATTTCTTTGGTTCTTATATCCCAACTGCTTCTCCACAGGGCTGCAAATACCTATGCACACCCTGCCAGCATTTTAATGTGGCCTAATTCCCAACACTTCCATAAAAAGGAAAGAAATGCCATATTAGGGACATGAATTGCCATGTTTATGGAGGAATCATTAAAAGCCCCAAAAGTAAAGAAACTGAAAGGAAGGACCAAAATCTCAGTGTGAAAGATTCACCAAGTGGGACAATGGCAGAGACTCTGATGGTGACCTCCCAGCTGACGATGGGGATTTCTGCCTTGGGGTCTGAGTATCAGGATGGAAGGTCGCTCCCAGGAGGAGTCCCTGTGCATTTTCCTCCCCCATGGCTCTGCCCTTCCTGATCCAGCAGCTGTGGGGCAGCAGAGCGGGGACAGTGCAGGGACAGGCCTGGTTCTGACAGGGCTGTTGTGGTTTAGGAATGGTGCTCCCAATTTACTACACCTACTACCAAGACCACGTGTCACCCCAGATTTATATTCCCACCATTGCCCCCCCACACCACAGGGGCTTTGCCTGGCCTGGCCCTGATTGATCTCAGCCCATATTTCACAGTCAGGGATAACCTGGAGATGGTGTCCAGGGTTCACCCTTGTGTGGCCAGTCCAGACCCCCCTGAGGCACTTTAATCCTGGCCGCCCCATCCTCCTGTCTGTTGTTGTGATGCTCTTCAGTGCCCAACTCTTGGGCACGTGAGCATCCACAGGAGGGAGTTTCACAGCCAACTTCTCCCCCAGACAGAGATGTCTTGACCCAGTCCAGCAGCTCAGCTGGGTTTCCCTCTGTGCTCCCAACTGTCCTTTTTCCATGGTTCCAGCCACCCCAGAGAGCATCTCCCACCATCCCTGAGTCAGTGCAGAGGTGCAACGTTGACCATTTCTCTCGCTCAGAGCTCCAGGGATGGTCCCAGTGCTGCAGTGACTGCAGGAAAGGGGACCCCACAATGGGACATTTCTTGGTCAGATACAGACAGGAAGAGTGACAAACTGTCTGTGACTCGGGTTTTGGCCTCGCAGCCCCCGCCGTGGTTTGCAGGGAGCTGCAGTGTGGCTCGGCCCTGGCTGTGCCAGGCAGTGCTGGCCTGGGAGAAGGTGTTGGTGCCAGCTGGCCCAGGGAGCTGCAGCGTGTGGGGAACGAGTTCCTCCTGGCCTCCTGCCCCAGGGTGGCACTGCAGGGCCTCATGGAGCCAAGGGGCCATTGTAGCTCTTCAGGGCCCCATGGAATTAAGGGGACTCTTTGGACATTGTGGGGCCTTGTGGGACTGAGGCCATCGTGACACTTTAGAACCAAGGGGCCACTGTGAAACTACAGGGCCTTGTGGAACTGACACTGAAATCACCCAAAAAGAAACTTTCTAACACAGTTTGAGTATCAAAAAGAATTCATTTTTATTGCAGCACTGATCACTTGGAGGATCCTTCCTCCATTCAAGTGCCCCAAACATCATGCGAACAGAAGTTTTATGACACACACAAGTTCCATATTTATGAGCTATAGAGGTTTTATGACACACACAAGTTCCATATTTATAAGCTATTCCTCTGTGATGCTCTACATCTGGCCTGTAGGCCACACAGTATAAATAATTCCAACTTCATAAGTTATTTATTATATAATTACCTTGCTTATGTAATTCGACCAGTAAGAGCAGGCCCAGGCCATTGGAGACTCAGGCTGCTATTGGCTGGTTAGCTGAGTAGTAACTGGCTCAGCCAATGAGGATTACCTTCATGGGCCTTTTCATCTATATAAGGAAGTTAGATCTCAATAAAGCTGCCTGTTGCTGCATGAACACATACAGTCTAGTCAACTGTCTCCACGGGCAGGAGTTACTCCACTCTCAGGCATGCAGAGTGCTGCCAAAACGTGGCACCACTGAGCACTAGGACGGCCTTGCTGGTGCCAGGAAAGCTCAGCAGCACCTTTTTCTCCCAGCAGCATAACACTGGCACAGGCACTGAGCAGCCACGGGCAGCTGACTACTGCTGGGAGACAAAAACCCCAAAACTGGGGGGTTTACCGGGCAGAAAAAACATGGAGGCACTTTTCTGATGATGCCTACTCTCATCAAGGCTTCATCCAGCAAGAGGAATAGATAAGCTAAACTTATTTCTGGATAAACCACGTCATTTCCACCCTGAGGACCTAAGGCTAGCACAGGAGCCAGCAGAGGCCTTTTAGACAGCAAAACATTTTTGCCCATTTTCCCAGGCTGGCTCACAGTCACACCTCACCCATGTGGCTCCAGAGCTCTTGCTGTGTCCCGCGGGCAGGTTATCCCTTCACATCTGCTCTCGCAGGCTCCAGTGCCCTCCCGGAGCACCTCCCCGGCTGTCCCAGCACAGCTCAGCACAGCTCAGCTCGGGGTTCCACACGCGACGGGGCCGGGGCACCTCAGAGCTGCTCCTTCGGGCGGGTCACCGCCATCGGTCATCGGCTGAAGGCCTAAAGAGAGGACAGCAGAAACATCACAAATAAGCCATTAGTTCCATCTGTATTCACAAAGCTCAACAGCAGCGGCCTGGCTTGTGGCAGAGGACAAAAGCCAGCACACCAAGCGAAAGGCTGAGGAATTAATGCTGAACTGCACAGCCGAGCAATATCCCCAGTCTCCCGGCCGAACAGCTAAATAGGAGGCAGTGAGTATTTCAGGTGGCGCCTTCCTGCCCCGGAGCCTCGGTCTCCAGCCCCGCTGCTGCCGCCACCCGTCCCTGTAACCCCCCCCCCTCACCTCATGGCGGCGGTGGCCCCTCATGGCGAGGGAGCTCGGCCCACCAGAGCTGCTCCTTGCCCTCACGGCGGCGAGCTGAACGAGCCCAGCCCACCAGAGCTGCTCCTTGCCCTCACGGCGGCGAGCTGAACGAGCCCAGCCCACCAGAGCTGCTCCTTGCCCTCACGGCGGCGAGCTGAACGAGCCCAGCCCACCAGAGCTGCTCCTTGCCCTCACGGCGGTGAGCTGAACGAGCCCAGCCCACCAGAGCTGCTCCTTGCCCTCATGGCGGCGAGCTGAAGGAGCCCAGCCCGACAGAGATGCTCCTTGCCCTCACGGCGGCGAGCTGAAGGAGCCCAGCCCGCCAGAGCCACTCCCTGCCCTCATGGCGAGGGAGCCCGGCCCACCAGAGCCGCTCTTGGCCCTCATGGCGGCGAGCTGAAGAAGCCCAGCCCCCCAGAACCGCTTTATCTCCACACGGCGGCGGGGACAGAAAAGGAGCAGGCCTGGCCACGCTGCCGAGGTGATTCCACAGACACCGCCCCGCTCGCTTCGGCCGCTCCCCCTGGGGCGGGGAAAAACCTCGGTAATCAGGCACCGGGAGGGACTTTAAGATCATCTCGTCCCACTCCCTGCCATGGGCAGGTACACCTTCCACTGTCCCAGGTTGCTCCAGTCCCTGTCCGACCAGGCCTTGGACACTTCCAGCATCCCTGACAGAGCCGGAGCAGGAACACGATCTGTGGAGCTGGGAGAACTGAACTCAAGCACCGGCTCATGGGAAGCAGAGGGCTGGTGAGCTGCCTCTGCTTGCCCCTGATGTGTCCCACTTCGGGCACAGGAGGTAGAAGTGTCAGCTCAGAAACAAAAATCCAGCCCTGAAATAAGCAGAGAAAAAGCTGTGGCACTGCCAAGTGCCTTGCTGGGAGAAGCACAATTCCACACCTTCCCTGACCTCCACTGGATGCTGTAATATCAGCCCAGTGCTCTGTGTATCCATGTCTGGGCACAGCAGTGTAACTGTAACTCCCTCGCTGGGGATCCATTCAAAGGAAGTTTTTCTCTGTGCTTTGTGCTCCATTGAGACACTTGAAGGCCTTTCCAGAAAGCCTGGCATCCCTCCCCCATGCTCCTCATGTGCTTATGCTCTCAGAGCTCAGCAGTGAACTCAGCTGGAGCTGCGCCTTGCCTCAGGCAATCATCCACTCCAGCTCTGTCTTCTTCAAATGTTTCATGGTCTATTTTCAGCCCAAGCAGGCAGCTATTCTTCCTGGATGTGGGGTGCTCCTCTCCAGCTCAGCCTGATCCTGCCTTGTCCTGGGAAGCTCTGAGCTTGTTGTGCCCAGGACACTGCTGTGTGCAGGGACAGAGGCTGGTGCTGAGCAGAAGGAGCTCGGTGCTTCCCCTGTCACTGATGAACCTGGTGAGGAACAGGTTTCCCAGCTATGCCCAGTGCACACAGCAAAACCTGTCTGGGGAGAGACAGGTAAGAGCAGACACAGAACACTTCATGCTCTTGTTCCTGGGGGTCTCGCTGCCCATGGCCAAGGGCACGTGCCCACACAGGCATGGATGATGACTCTGCCAAGACCCTAAGCCACAGCTTCAGTTTAGAACTGTTTAATTCATTAGCCCAGCATGGGGCCCAAATGAATATGCTTTGTCTCCTTAATAAAACATTTTCAGCAGGATTGGGGAGATACTTCAAAAGCTTCCTGAATGCCAAATACCAGAACTCAGCAACTCTCAGTGCCAGGACCAGTCTCTCACTTCCCAGTATGGATTCCCTCTGTGTGCACAGCTTTTTCTCTGCTTGCTGGCCTTGGAGGGGGGCTCAAACAAAGGCCTGCACATCATTTGTGAACTTTGGGTGAAAAGCATCAAACCAGATGAAACACAGCAGAGCCGCTCTGCCGTGGGGGTGAAGCCCTTTTCTGTCACAGGAATGAGCACTCTGCATTAGCTGCAGCCAGTCCCTGTTGTTCATCTTGGCTTGCTGACCACTAAACAGAGCCTCCTTTTCTCCTGCAAGTGTCCTGGCAAGGCCTGAAAGGACTGAGAAGCTTTGTTCCAAGCCAGATTAGAGATATGAGTTAGTACAAAACAAAAGCCCAGCAAGCCTCCTGGAGAGTTCCTCTAGTCTAGACACAGCCTCCCCTGAGCTCCCTGCATCCCAGCACAGCCCTGCAGCTTGTGTTCAAAGCAACTCAACTGGCTCCAGAAGCCTGGGTAACCTCTGTTGAGTGAATGTTCAGTTGCAGCATAAAGGAGGAATCACATCTGAGTGATTTTGCTCCCATAAATTAGCAGGATGGGTTAAACCAGGACATGAGCACTGTCTGCTGGCACAGTGCATCCACTCAAGAGATCTGCACTGGCATGGAGCTGTAGTGCCTCAAAAGACGTGTGCTCCAAGCCTGGGGTGGGACATCCCCCATGTAGCTGATGTCTGCAGCTCCTGTGGCAGCAAGAGAGGTCGTTTACTGTCACCTCAGCCCTGAACACACCCGTGCCCAGGGCTCACTGCCTGCCCCCGTCACTGCTCAGCTCTGGCACTGCAGGGCTGGTACTGTGATCCTTCTGTACCAATCAGATTTTGGCTCAACACCATTTGGCCACACTGTCAGTCACTGGAGAAAAAGACAGAGTAGTACCGTGGGAAGAGGAAGAAAATTCAGTAAACCTATGGAAGAAAAGATCTGTGGATGTACATCATCATTTACTATGGTGGTCACCTCCAGCCCCACAGCCAAGCACGTTCAGGCTTTGGTGAGAAGAACTTTTATCTCCCTGGTGTCTGTCATGGCTGGGGCCCGTGATGATGACACCTCATGGGTGTTGGTGCTTGCACTGCCCTGTGAGTGACACCAGCCTTGCTTGGCTCCCACACAGCAGAAGGCAGGGCAGCCATGGCCTCGATGGTGCCTTTTCCTCTTTGAGGTGCTGCACCCAGGTCAGGGATACCCCACACATGAGCACAGACTGGGAGAAGAGCTCATTGACCAGCAAAGAAGGACTTGGAGGATATAATGGATGAAAAGCTGGACATGAGCCAACAGTGGCAGCCCAGAAACTCCCCTGTGCTGGGCTGCACCCACAGAGGAGTGGGCAGCAGGTGAGGGGAGGATGTCCCCCTCTATTCTGCCCTTGTGAGATACCCCTGAAGAGCTGCTCCAGCATCAGGAGGACCTGGAGCTGTTGGAGCAAGTCCAGAGAGGCCATGGAGATGCTCCCAGGATTGGAGCCCCTCTGCCATGGAGCCAGGCTGGGAGAGCTGGGGGTGCTCACCTGAACAAAAGAAGGCTCCAGGGAGAGCTCAGAGCCCCTTCCAGGGCCTAAAGGGGCTCCATGAGAGCTGGAGAGGGACTGGGGACAAGGGATGGAGGGACAGGACACAGGGAATGGCTCCCACTGCCGGAGGGCAGGGATGGATGGGATATTGGGAATTAGGAATTGTTCCCTGTGAGGGTGGGCAGGCCCTGGCAGGGTGCCCAGAGCAGCTGTGGCTGCCCCTGGATCCCTGGCAGTGCCCATGGCCAGGCTGGACAGTGGGGCTGGGAGCAGCCTGGGACAGTGGGAAGTGTCCCTGCCATGG
Source organism: Melospiza melodia melodia (assembly GCF_035770615.1). NCBI lineage: Eukaryota > Metazoa > Chordata > Aves > Passeriformes > Passerellidae > Melospiza > Melospiza melodia. The sequence goes on from NW_026948638.1 coordinate 2,968,092, forward strand.
CAGGGGGAGGAATAAAATTATTTTTATGGTCTCTTCTGACCCAACCCATTCTGTAATTCCATCATCTCCTCTGCCTCCACAGAGGGGCCATTTCCACTTCCCCACTGCCATCACAAGATGGCATTCCAGACCTAAAAGCTGACCTGGCTCAGCTGATACTTGGAGATCTTTTCCAGGCCCTGGGGTGTCCAACCCCAGAAGAAGCTGTGGATTTAACCGTGCCTGCTGAGCTCTTCTGCCAGGTCTCAGCCCTGACACTGCCTTTTAATCACATCCTTTAACGCCAGGGCTGTGCCTTAATCAGCTGCACTGAAACACTGCTGCCGCTACTGTGTAACCTCTGAGCCATCTAATTGCACTGAGCTAAGCCAGTTACAGCTTTGACAGTGAATGTCATGCAGAGCACTTTAATCTTGACCTGCAATACCTCGGGCTCTTGCAGGGCCTCCTCTGCCTCCGAGGACACGCTGCTAATCAGACCGAGCCAGGATGTAGTTTAAGACGGACAAAGGGAGCCAAGGGCAAATCATGAGCAAAACGAATCTGACTCATTTTGTTACAAAGCAGTGTTGAAGGTGTTGAAGGTAGAGCTGCCTTTTCTTTGCCTCAGAATGATTTGGGAGAGTAGTGAGAATAATTTGTTTCAATAATTTATAACTTTAAAATAATAACAAAAAAAAAGAGAGAGAAAAATCATTCTTCTTAGATATGTTTTTTTAAAAGAAAGCTTATTTTGAGTTAGGTGCATAAAGCACTGAGCACTGGTGCAGTGTGTTGTCCACAGTGTCTGCTCCCACGTGTGAGTGGGTGCTCCAGGCTTCACTCACCAGTTGCTCCCTGCAGGAAGAACCCATGATCCAACCATCTCTTTCCCTGGCCAAGGGCCTGCAGCCTCCCACCGGGGCTTGGTGCCATGTCCTGGGTGCCAGCTCTGCCAGCACAGCTCCCTGGGGGTGGCAGTGGGGCAGGATCTGCTGCTCAGCTGCCTCGGAGGCTGGGGCTGGCTGTGTCGCTCTGGGCAGCTCAGGAAAGGCTGCTCCAGCTGTTCCTTGCAGGGAGCTGGAGCAGCAACCTCACTTGATCGGGGGAAAGAGCAGTCAGGAAAGGTTACATAACCCCGATCAGGCTGCCAGAGGGGTGGTGCAGCAGCAGCAAGGGCAGTGCCACTCTGGATGTGGCTGGGCAGGAGCGTGCCCTGCCTGTGGGACCCTGCCTGTGGGACCCTGCAGCCCCTCTGTCCATTCACTCTTGCCTGGGTCTCCTGGCCCTGTCAGAGCTTGCTGGTTTTGTTGTTCAAAATGCCCTTGGGCAGCTCGAGGAGCCCGTGCAGTTCCCTCTGTTCTGGGCTGAAACTGCTGCACAGCAATTCCTTTTTCCATTTCATCTCTGGCAGAGCCCTTGAGCTTTGCTCCCTTCCTCTTCCACCCTCCTCTCCTCCTTCTGAGCTTCTCCTTGGCCCAGTCTCCTTCCCTGGTGTCCCCTTCTGCTCCCAGCTCCTATTTAACCCCCATCTTTTCTGTCCTCTCCTTCAGTGCTCCTAGCCAGAGGACAGATCACAAACCACAAGCTCTGCTATTCATCTACCAGATCCCAAGCCACTGTCTCAGTGTGATAAAGGTGATCTGCTAATCGTGTGGAGAGGATCCCCCAGGATGCAAACCCCTGCTGGGATCTGTGGCAATTCCATGGCATCAGCCACAGGGTCAGATGTACAAGGTGGGGTTGCAGCTGCCTTGCCCGAGTGTGGGCACCACAATCAGCCTGCCTCAGGAATTGAGACCTGCACAAGGCCCACCAAACACACCTGTGTCCTTCCAGTGCCCCACCAGGTCTCCTGGCAGCAAGGAATTTGCTTTAGTTCTGTGAGTTTTATAAAGCCTGACTCAAACCCCAGGGATTTCAGGCAGTGCTGACATGCAGAGTGGGGTGGTGTGAGCACAGCCCTGGGGTCAGGTGCTGGGGCAGATGGGTGGGCACGTCAACATCAACCCAATGTTTTAGAGCAGAGCTAACTAGGAACAGCTTATTCCATTAAGAAAAAAAGAAAACCAATAATCATTCTTAATTAGGACAGAAACCTCCAGATAGGCTTTTTAAAAGAAAATGCCTAAAAACACCATTTTTGCTTTGATTTGAAAACTATTTTTTGCTCTTCAGACTGTAAGATAAAACAATTTGAATTGATGATGCATTTCATAGCAAAAATACATCCCTTTTCATCTTGAAAATGCTGAAATGAGTTGTTACAAAACTTTCAACGTTTACCCCCTTTCTTAAAAAACAAAATTTTTAATTTAGATGAAATGTCTTTTTTTTTTTTTCCTAATGGAAACTCTTGATTACATTTTTACCCAACAGTTCTAATTAGAATTAACAATTACAGCTGATTCTTGGTGGGATGATAAACAGCTGGACTGCACAGCCCTCTCCACTCTGGGACTTCCAAACAAGCCCCAGCCCTGGCAGTTTAGCCTTCTGCAACATTTTAGACTTGTCTAGTCACTGGAATTTATTTTTCTTTCTTTTTTCCCACCCTTTCTCCTCTGAGGGTTAGATTTTACCAGTGCAGCATCTCTAACAGTCAGGGAACTTCACAGTGAGTTGAGATCGCATTGATTTCTCAAGGAAGAAGCCGCATACTAATTTTTCCTGTTTTCCTCCCTTGAGGAACACAGGTAACAGCTCCAGGAAGGCAGCTGGGTTTGTAGATATTATGTTTACCCACTGGCTGACAGGGAATTCTCAGGTCTGTGGGACCATCATGGGACACAAGGAGACTTTGGCTGGTCTGGTGCAAGGCTGGATTTGCTGAGAAAGAATGTGGGATTAAAGCAGAAGAGGTTAAACCTGAGAGAAGCATCAGGTGAAGGTCAGGGGATAGATCAGTCCATGCTATGCTGCCAGAGCTTCCCCCTGCCTCCAGGATGATCCTCACAATCCAGCTCTGTAGGGCGAGGAAAGGAACACTGGAGCAGCAAATGAAGAGGAAATGACTGTGGTGGAGGGGAAGGGAAGATGTCAGAGTCTGCTCTTAAACCCCCAAACCCTCTATTCCAGGCACCCAGGCAAGTTTATCCAGCCTTTGCAGGCAACCTCCAGAGAGCCAAGAGGCACTGGGACATCCTCTTTCAGGGGACTGGTGTCCCCAGTGCCACTGTGACTCCTGGACTGCCATGTCCAGTGCTTTTCATGGCTGCTCATCCCTGGGCTGGCTCCACGCTGTTAATGGCGGATCTCTCCCTGGAAACAAGCCCATGGCCTTTGCCTGTCCCACCTCGCCCCTCCCACTCCACTGCCAAACAGTTATGACCTTCTTGGACAAACCTGAGATAGTATTAAACGAGAGGGAGGTTTTCATACACAAATGTCCCTGTGATTAATGGATTAAGAGATTCTGTGCAAATTAAAGCCTTTCTTCATACTTTGCACATCCAGCTCTTCAGCTATTGTTCTTTCCCTTCTAGTCCTTTACAGAAGTCCCTGTAGGCCTTGCTTGCCCCATTCCTTTTGCTGCCGTTTTCTCCCCACAGTGACCCAGGGATTTCCCCCAAATCCTTGTGCCCACTGAGTCCTGGGCAGACCCTGCTGCTCCTGAATCAGCACTGTGGAGAGGAGGATGCTGTGAGCACAGCTTGTTTATACACAGAATCAGCCCAAGAGAGGGGCTGTAAATGCCTCTTTATTTCCATATTTATCATTGCAGCTCAGATGGATGAGGAACCCAATGGAAAGTTTAGATGAAACAGAGAAGAAATGAAAAACTGTTGGCAAGCGGCGGCTCAGCTGAGACTGGCAGCCTCAAGGGCTTCCAGAAGGAAAAAGGCTTTCAATTCCTGCACTGCTGCTCCGTAACAACCCAATTCCCCTGCCAGGCCAGGAGGAGTGGGGCAGCTGAGGAACCCTGCCCTCCTATGATCCCACCCCAGGGAGATAGACCTGAGACCCCAAAGCAGCACGTTTGGTCTTGCTGATGTTTGGCAGGGCTGATTTCTTCCCAGAGCAGCAGCAGAGTGTGGGTATGGAGGCTCCGTGAGGATCTCCAGGTGATGGGCACTGTGGTCACCCATGCCATGGTGGAAAGGAGCCACAAAGGCTTTGCTGGACACCTTTGGAACATCCAGTGCTGGGTGCTGGTGATGGATGATGATTTAAAGCCCATTTGTGCAGGGAATAATGGCTCACAACCATCCCCTCTCCTTTAGTGGTGTGACACTGCTGAGATGGGTGGTCTCATTTCCACCTTAGGGGAGGCGTTTTATTAATTGTCCCTGGCCTTGCTCCTGAGCCCGTGTGTGCTGTGATGTGGACGTGCTTCAAATGCAGTGACAAGGAGGTGGCAGCCAGGATGTGGCTCCTGGGGGAGGCAGCCAGAGAGGCAGGGATGGTGCTGCCCACAGCTGTCCAGTGATCTGAAACCTTCAGCCCTGGGAGGGAGTGACTGCTCCAGGCCAAGGGAGTCTGACTTTGCTGGGGGATAACCAGGACTGTGTGTCTGTGACCGGGCTCTGTTCCATGGGGAGGAGGCAGGGGATTGAACTGTCCCCTTGCTGCCTGCATGGCCCTCTGTGCTGGCCAATTTTTCACCTAAATCCTGGCTTGAGCACCCATAAAGGCCCCTGCCCAGATCATCTGGCATGATGGCTTCTAGAAAAGTGTCCCTAGGGTCACTGTCCCTGCCTAGTCACAGCTGAGCTGGTGGCACTGAAAACTTGAGTTTCCATTCACATCCCTCCTGTACCTGCAGGTCCCTGTGCCCTCACTCCAGGCTTTATTCTCCTCCCTGCTTTCCCCTCATTTGTGCCCGGTTCTGGAGGAGAGCACTGGGAATTGATCACTGTGTTGGCTTCGCTGATTTAATCCAAATTTAACCAGGCAGGAGCGAGCGAGGGCAGCCCGGGGGCCCGGCATGCTGTGAAGAACCCGTCGGTGCCGAGCGGTGCCGTTAATAACGGGGGTGAAAGGCGGCAGCCCCCCGGCATCGCCCCTCTCACCCTGGCACAGCTCCCACGGGGACAGAGCTGTCCTGGGGACACGGCACAGGCACTGTCAGAGGCTGTCACCCAGTGGGCTCTGAGACCTTAGTGCCAGGACAGAGCTGTCCTGGGGGACACAGCACAGGGACCCTCGGGGGCTGTCACCTGGTGGGTGCTGAGCCCTCAGTGCCAGGACAGAGCTGTCCTGGGGACACAGCACAGGGACCATCAGGAGCTGTCACCCAGCGGGCACTGAGCCCTTAGTGCCAGGACAGAGCTGTCCTGGGGACATAGCACAGGCACTGTCAGGGGCTGTCACCCAGCGGGTGCTGTGCCCGAGCTGTGCCAGGACAGAGCTGTCCTGGGGACATGGCACAGGGACTGTCAGGAGCTGTCACCCAGTGGGCACTGAGCCCTTAGTGCCAGGACAGAGCTGTATGGCACAGGGACTGTCAGGAGCTGTCACCCAGTGGGCACTGAGCCCTTAGTGCCAGGACAGAGCTGTGCTGCGGACGCGGCACAGGGACCGTCAGGGGCTGTCACCCAGCAGGCCTGACCCCGAGTTGTGCCAGGGCTGCATGGGCAGCAGCTCACCCGCGAACCCTGAGCTGCATCCCCGCCGGCAGAGCCCTTCTAGAGCAGGGATGGCCCCGGGCTCATTGCATCCCACTTATGGCTCCAGAGCCCCTGAGGGACTGATGGCAAAAGCCTTTGGATGAGTCTCTTATTTTGGCAGTGAATGAAATAGGATTTGTGCTGCTGGTGATAAGAGACTGCAAGATGGACTCATCTGATCCTCACAGCAATTCAGAGAGGCTGATGCTGACATGGCAGAACAGGTCCTACAATAGTGTTCACGTCCCAGCACACAAAATGGGTGAGAAAAAGCATTTTTAAAAGTGACTGGGGAAACTCTGCAGTTATGATGCTATCCTATCTCAAGCCCAGGGTTCCCCTCCGGCCTCTTTGGAGTCACAAGTACTTAAAAAATGCTCTGCTCTGAATTTAGGCTGGGTCATGACTCATGTCTTGGGCTGTAAAAATGCATTTCATTGTGTCAGCAGGAAAGTGGCTGTGGGCAGCGCTCTGGCAGCGGTGAGGCTGGCTAGGGCAGGCTGTTCAGCAATTACACCCACTGGAGCCCAAATTCCATCTCATATTTTGCTACAGCACACAAAAAAGGTTCAGGGGAAGGAAAGGCTGAAAGGGAAAAGTGTTTCACTTAAAAATCCTGGTAGGACTCTATGCAGTGGCTTGTCTGGCCACAAATCCATCTGTTTTGGCGCAAGTGCAAAGCCTGGACCTGCCACCTGGAAATGTGACCTCAAGAGTCTCCTGTAGCCTGTGGAGTTTGCTTTGTACCCAGAAGAGACACCTCTCATGCTCATCCTGGCATCCTTCCAGAGAGAAAAGGGCAACTGAACCCTCTGGATGTCTGTGCCTTGCTGTGGGCCTTGTCTCTGGGTCTTCCCCCAACCAAAACTACTTGCAGGTACTTTTAGTATGAACCCATCACCAAAAACTAAGTTACCTGTCAAGGGCAGCGCTGAGGCTTCACAGCATTGGCACCTTGGGACTTAATTTTGCTTGTGGACTTAAATGTCCAGTTGTGTATCTGGGAGTGTTTAGCTGTTGTGACCAAATTTGGGACACATTGCCACAACTGAGTCACTGGAGAAGCCAAACAGCCTTGAGAGGAGAGGAGCCTGGTGGCTCCAGATGAGCATATGGCAGTCCTGGGAGCAAACTCACACACCTTTGCCAGAGGAACATCTGGATTCCTTAAAGGAAGGGGTTTAGCCAGGAAGCATCAACTGCATGAAAAAAATCTGGGATTCCTTAAAGGAAGGGGTTTAACCAGGAGGGATCAATTCCACAAAGAAAACTTGGATTGCTTAAAGGAAGGGGTTTAACCAGGAAGGATCAACTCCATGAAGAAAATCTGGATTCCTTAAAGGAAGGGGTTTAACCAGGAGGGATTAAATCCATGAAGAAAACCTGGATTCCTTAAAGGAAGGGGTTTAACCAGGAGGGATCAATTCCACAAAGAAAACTTGGATTGCTTAAAGGAAGGGGTTTTCCCAGGAGGGATCAATTCCAGGAAGAAGATCTGGATTGCTTAAAGGAAGGGGTTTTCCCAGGAGGGATCAATTCCATGAAAAGCAGCTGCCCTGTTCCACTGCTGTCCAGGACAGAGCAATGCTGTGGGATTGGGACAGGGGCTCAGTGCCTGTTAAAGCCCTGGGCACTAAGGAAGCCCAGGAGCAGCTGCAGGCAGAGGCAGCTGAGGGATTCCTGCTGCCTCCCACCAACGCTGCCGCGATTCATCAATTACCTATCTGCTCAGTCCTTTTCTCCATCCTTTTACAATTTAAATAGCACATTTTATAGTTGCTGCTAAGTGATGTGATCAACATCAATTACCTACTAAAAGAGAATCAAGTCTTGATTTAAAATTAAGTGCTGCATTTTCCCATGTTCTTTATATGTAGCCAACAGAATAATTGCAGTGACATAAAAACTAATTACACAACTCCACAATTAGGCCTCCCTCCTAGTGCTGTGACTGCCTTTAAGTATACTGATGAAAAATTACTCCCAGTCCCAAATTACTCTCTCACACCCATCTTCTCTAATACCTTTTGAAAAAGCCCTTCATCCCATCAGACCAGAGAGAGGAACTCCAGATGCAGAAGGTAATACATGCAGAGTGTATTTTCTTATCTCTTAGATGTGGGAGCAGTTTCAGATGTGGGATTTGGTTGGGATTGCCCAGGGATGCAGCAGTGCTCCTCTCTGGATGGACTGAGCATCTCAGTGAGGCTTCCCAAAGTGCCTGGTGTGCAGCAGCCTGAGACAAGCAGGGGGAAAATCCCCTTCTCAGTGCCCCAGCTGACATTTGGCTCCTGGGCTGTAAGCAGAGAGACCAGTCCTGCCTGGCTGCCAGCCTTGGCTTGGTGTGTGGAGCCCAAAAGGAGAAGGAAGAGGATGATGTACAGCAGTACTTCCCCCATCAAAAAGCCAGGAGTTACACCCAGGCAGCAATCACATAGCTGCCTGAGAAACTATAAACCTCAACAAAAATGATAAACATCTATAAAGCTCTGGTGCACTCCTGACAGGCTTTGAGGGATTTGATTCCAGATTATGTTTTTGAGATGTTTACAACCAACCTGGAAAGATTGAAAATATTCAATTACTGGCAAGGAGAGCTGAGATTTGCTTACAGTCAATCTCCTGCCTCCAGGATCTCTGTGGGCGCCAGCAGTGAAACACAGCATGGGTGAGCAGAGCCGTGGGGACAGTGGCCCAGGGACAAGTCCCCTGATGTCACTGAGCATCTTTCACTAGATGATTAAGCATTGCAGGTTTCATTTTGGGGCTGGCACATTGGTTTTGGCTGCTGTGCGGTGGATCCCATGGCCTGTTCCTCAGCCACAGCCCAGCCCTCACCAGGGAGGGCTGCACAGCTCGTGGCTGATTTTCCATCATCTCTGCAATGCCATCACTCAGTTGCAGTTGGGAGAGGGGTGGGAAATGCTTTGGCATGATTTTTATCAGCAGAGTGCTTTGAGTGAATGAGGTGAGGGGACCAGTGAGCTCCCTGTGCCTTCTCTGACTTTCTCACCTCATTTCAGCATCAACCAGGGGTGCCAAGACTGAGAATTTACACCCTTGTGTTTACCTGAAACCTCACTACTTTCCTCAAAACTTGTGAAAAATAAAGGGGGTGCTGAAGTAGCCTGTGGCAGGGATGATGTGATATATAAAGCTAATATCTCCAGATCATTGCAAATATTCCCTCCTGATCCCAGGCATCCATCCCAGATATTCCCACCTTGTCACCAGCCCAGAGCACTGGGCGCCACCTCCAGCCCTTCCTTGGACATGTGCAGGGCAGGAGACTCCAACACCTCCCTGGGCAGCCCCTGCCAAGGCCGGACCACCCTTTCCACGGAGAAATTCCTCCATTAGTCCAACCTAACACGATGCACAGAGGCGCGCCAAAGCAGGCGTTCACTCCTGAGGGACAGATCCTCCAGGATGGGGTTGCTGCCCGGGACACGCCGTTCCCACAGCCAGGGAGGCTCCCGCAGCCCAGGGCAGTGGACACGGCTCAGCCCGGCTAACCCAGCCCGGGACACGGCTCAGGCTCAGCCTGGGACACGGCTCAGGCTCAGCTCAGGACGTGGTTCAGATCGGCCTGGGACACGGCTCAGGCTCAGGCTCAGCCCGGGACACGGCTCAGGCTCAGCCCAGGACGTGGTTCAGATTGGCCCGGGACACGGCTCAGGCTCAGGCTCAGCCCGGGACATGGCTCAGATCGGCCCGGGACACGGCTCAGGCTCAGCCCGGGACATGGCTCAGATCGGCCCGGGACAGGGCTCAGGCTCAGCCCGGGACACGGCTCAGGCTCAGGCTCAGCCCGGGACATGGCTCAGATCGGCCCGGGACACGGCTCAGGCTCAGCCCGGGACATGGCTCAGATCGGCCCGGGACAGGGCTCAGGCTCAGCCCGGGACACGGCTCAGGCTCAGGCTCAGCCCGGGACATGGCTCAGATCGGCCCGGGACACGGCTCAGGCTCAGCCCGGGACATGGCTCAGATCGGCCCGGGACACGGCTCAGGCTCAGGCTCAGGCTCAGGCTCAGGCCGGCGAATCCAGTCCGGGACACGGCGGGACCGAGACAGCGCCGCCACCGCCGCCTCACAGGGCACAGGCAGGGTCAGGATCAGGAGGCGGGGCCAGGACCAGGGGGCGGGACCAAGGGCAGTGGTGACAGACAAGCACGGGTCAGGGGGTGTGGCCAAGAGTGGGGCCGTGCTGAGTGAGTAGGGCGGGGCCAGGGGCGGGGCCAATGGCAGGAGCTCGTGCAAGGACGGCGCTGATTGGCTAGAGCGGGGCCGGGGCGGGGCGGCTGTGGCCGGGCGGCGCGTGCGCAGTGCGGAGCGGTGAGTCGGGGTGGGGGGGTAGCAGGGGGCGGTGGTGCTGGCGGCCCGTGAGGGCCGGGGCGCAGCTCCGGGTCGGGGATCTGCGATCCGGGACGGAGCCCTGGTCCCGGTCCGGGGGTACCCACTGCTGCCTCCCTGCTTTGCCCTCGCGCGAGCGGACCCGGCGGTAAGGCCTTGCCGGGTGGAGGCTGCCCGCCGGCCCGGTTCCCCTCATTGGCTGTGGCCGGGCCGTTGGGGACGTTGCGTGTGCGGCCCCGGAGGCTCGGCAGCCCCGGCAGGACGGGCAGCCTGTGCAGCTGGAGTGCTGCAGCAAACGCGTGCCCTGTGAGGGGCACTTAGGCACACAGTCGGAGCAGGGCAGGGGTCCCTTACACTCAGGGCTTTTAAACAAAAATCTTACACGTGAGTTTCCCCCAACGGGCACAGTTTGGATCCTGCCTGGAGCACGAGGTTGTGTGACCTCTGGCCTACTGTGTGCCCAGGCTGCTGTGGAATAAAAACGTGCTGGAAAAATTGAAGTAGCTCTGGGATATTAAAATGGATGTTTCTTCAGGGTGTGCGCTCTGTAACACGAGGTCTGAATTTTAAAACCGGTTTAATTGTTTTGGTACAAGCCCGCATATGGTTTTCTGGCAGGAGAACTGGTGAAACGATGCATTCCACAAGGCCAGGAAGGAGAACGCTGAGCAAATGGGATTTTGTATATAAACACTGTTTGCAATGTTGCCTTAAAATGTTTAAGTTCAGTGGTTGACTAACTTGCATTAGGAGTGAGCTTTGACAGAGCTCTGATGCTGCCCACCTTCAGGAGGGTCTGGGTTTACACCAAGCTCTATAGACACAATTTCTTAAGTTATTTATTCTGCAGTGTTTCTTTGCTAGAACTAACCCTGTCTGAGTTGCCTGCGCTGGTGCTGCTCAGTGTGCCTGCCAAAGGAGGGTGATCAGCAGAGGCATTTCTGTGGTGGAGCTGTCTGTGGAAGAGGCTGGTCCGTGCACAGCCTTGCAGGAGCCTTTTAAGTGCAGATAAGTGTCCAGAGGATGTTAGAAGATAGTGACATGCCCTGTCATTTACCCAACGTGCTGCCGCAGTGCTTCTGCTCCCTGTGATCATTTGAATTCATTTGTTCTCTGGGAGTAGCACTGTTAAGGGATGCACTTCTAAGTTTCTGTCTTTTCTTTCCCCCAGTCCTGCCTTAAAATGACCCAGCCTGATCCACTTAGTTTTTCAGCAGCCTCTAGGGTATTTCTGTGGTGGAAGTATCCAAAATGCTGTCCCAGAAACTTCAGTGTAGGAGTCCAGCTACCAGAGGTGGGAGAGCAGTGTTGCGAGTTCCTGGAGGCTGCAGTCTGTGTGACCTTGTATTTTTCTAAATTTGAAAGGATACAAATATGATTCTTGGTAAGAAATCGGCTGGAAACAATTCCTGGTGAACTGTCAGAACAGCCTTTGAACCCACAGTGTTGTCCCTGTGTCCTGAAGCAGCACAAGAGCAGGGCTGGTGCTACTGCCACCACCTTCTTCATTTTTACAGTGGAGAATTCCTTTAGCCTGAGCAATAAAACACCTGGCAAACTCCAGCACCCCCACACCTGTCTCTGCTTCTGCTTGGGCTGAGCAGATGGGGTTGAATGCACAGCAGCCATACCTTGAGAATTTGTGAGGCAGTGGATAATTTGGATAAATTTAGGGATAATAGTCAGCCTTTCCATGTGCTAATCCTCTGTGCTACTGACTCCCTCCGTGGCTTTTGTAACCCACCTCAGCTCTTACACCCAGCGTTCTCCTCTGAGAAATAATGCTCCACTCGGGCTCGTGAGGGAGGTGAATCAGCTTTAATTAAGATTTGTTGAGCACTTTGTTGATAAGTTCTCAATAGCTGGTTGCTATTTTTTATGAGCACGCAGATATTCTTAGCACCTGCAGTGGGAAGTGACACAAGGCTGGGGATCTCCGGGAAGCAGCCCTGCAAGGGAGACGGCGCCTGCTCACCGTGAGATCCATTCTGGCTGTGGTTCACAAGGCAGCTCAGCAAAACCCCAAATCCCTCTGAGTCTTTGGGAAATGTGAAACGGTCCTGAGAGCTAAGCCCTGCTTTTGCATGAGATTTGTAGCTTTTGCCCCCTCGCTGGGTTTCTCCCAAGCTGCTGGTTGGGTTTGGTGCAGCTGTGTTCTGGTGTCACCTGCTTTGTAACACCCTGTGGCAATGGCTTTTAACAACTGTCCCCTCAAATTAAGGTGTCTGGGGTGGGCAGGGCTGGGTGATGGCCCCTGTGGGCTTCAGGCATTGCAGAGGTCAGTGGGGTGGAAGGGGAGGAGGGAAGCTAGGAAACCATGCCCTCCCCCAGGGCAGCGTCCCATTCCCTGCTGGCTTCTCTGCTGCAGCAGCAGGTGGCAAATGAAGCTTGATGAGCTCTGTTAGTGAGGGATAAGGAAGGCGTGAATGGAAACGGCCACAGCAGTGCTGGCTCTGTGTTGTGTGGGTGCCCCTCAGCAGGATGAGGAGCTCTGTTGTATTTTGGGGAAGAGAAGGCTGTTCACTTGGCTTTGTCACTGCTGTAGGAGTAGCCAGATGGAGGATGCTGAAAGGAAATACAGGGCTGGAACAGCCTCCTTGTCCGTGCCCCTGTCCTGAGCCAGGTGAGAGATGCTTGGCTCCAGGCTGGGCAGCGGTGGATGGTAGTGCAGATCTGGACAGGGCCCAGTTCCCTCTGGGCCTTGATGGAATCCCACTCTCAGAGCCTGACAGCCCATCTAACTTGTCCTTGCAGCAAACTGAGCAGCCAGTTTGTGTCTTGCCTTCATAGAGTGGGGAGTCCTGTGGCTGGTTTTCCTTGTGAGTAAACCCTGTTAAAATCTGAGAGCTGGGACTGGCCCTGGAGGGAGCAGGGATGGAGAAACCCCTCCACAGCTGGTATAGGGCAGCATGTTTTATACTGCTGACTGCTCTGCTGGCTGCCCAGACCCTCTGGTTTGTGTGTACCTCAGAGCTGATACCAGCACAGAGCCCAGAACTGGGTATTTTATGTTTCTGGATCACAGAGGGGAGTTCAGCTCTTTGGAGCTGTGGTGTCACAGTGCTGGCACATTTAGTCTGGTCCCCAGTTTTCCCCAGGTTCCCTCTGTCTGGAGAACTTTCCCCTGGACTCTGTTTGTGTGCTTGATCTCTGTTTGTGCTGTTTCCAAGTACACTTCTTTGCATTGTTTTCTTAGCTTTTCTTTCTATTGATTTGTTGGTGTTTTGGGAACTTTTCTTCAGTTTATCAATTCTGATCATGACCTCCAGAGTGCCTCCAGCTCTTAACTCCTGGGCATCCTTTCAGGTTTTATAAAAGTGCTTTCTCTTCTTTGTTCAAACTATTAATGGAAAGGTTGAACAGAAGCAGACCTGGGCTGAGCTCCCAGGGCTCATACACAAGGATTTCTCTTGTGGTGACAGGGAATTGCTGATGGCTACCCCTCAAGTGTGTGGGGTTGAGTTGCTTTGGTTGGTCTTTTTTTTTCTTATTAATGAGCACTGGGCCTCATGAAGGTGAGCTTGCCCAGATCCAGCTCCTCTGGCTATTGAAAGCATCAGATGGATAGAGTGAAAAACCTGCTTTGTGCTGGTCAGAGGTGTGATGGGCAGGTCTCTGTAGGGGAGGATTGTGTTGTGCTCTCCTTCTGAAGGCTGAGGTGATTTTTAAGAGCTTTCATGAACTTTGTTCACCTGGGGCTTCTTGCTGATGCTTGCTGGGGCTGTCACAGCTCTGGGACAATCCTCAGCCCTGCTTCCTGTTCAGAGCTGCCTCAGCAGTGGGCTGTGCATGGGGGAAGTTGTGTCCAGCATCTCCTGCTCCCCTTTTCTCTCTATAAGCCTCTCCTCAGTGAGAGCTGGGCTTGTCTGTATGTGGCTAAGGTAGCAAAAATGCATTTTTCTCCTCAAGCAGTTCCAATTTCCTTGTGGGGTTGCACTTCTCTGGAAAAGATAAAACTACCTGCTCTGGAGAAATTAATGACGCTCATTTTTATTCCTAAATAGTGTGTCATGGTGGGTGTGGTTGCAAGACACCTCACTGCACCAGGCCTCTGCTGTCACCTCAGTGCCAACTGCTTAAGGAAGAGCTGAAATAGATTTCACTGGAGCAAACATCTCTGCCTAGCTCTACCCTCCCTGAGTTCTGTGAGTGCTGAGCTGCTGGGCTCAGCTGCCTGAGGTTCAAGAATTGGTCCTTTTCTCAAGTGCTATTCCATCTTTCTTTGCACATGGGTGTAACTGTGGGGTGAAATTTGGGCCCCACTGAATTTAAGGACAACACAGGGTGTTCATGTCTTCCTCCTCTCCAGGCTGGTAACTTGTGGTACCCAGCTGTTCAATCCAGCTGTGCTTCAGGGACACCATCAACAGGATGGAGATGCTGTGCCCTCTTTCTGTTGGTCTGTGGCTGGTGGTAGAGTCATGGAATCATGGAATATTCTGAGTTGGATGGCACCTACAAGCATCATTGTGTCCAACTTGGTGGATGCCCTGACCTAATTTCAGTTCCAGGGCAGAAAATTCAGCCTCCCTAAAACCTTCCTATGGCTTCTGTTGGATTCTTCCTCACTTTTCTCCAGGGGGCTGTGTGCTGTAGTTAAATATGGATGGAAAGGTTGTGTTCCACTCTGGATTACAGCTGAATCTCAGTGGTGGATAAATTGCATCCCAAGTCTAGTTTGCAAAGCCCTTTGGGCTTCATGGGCTGCAGGAAGCTGTATTTTATTCTGGATGTGTGTTTGCTGATAATTCTATAGGATTTGCAGACAGCAGGTTGTAAGAGCCCTGATTATACTGGTTCCCTGTGCAGTCAGACTCTGCCCAAATAATTCAAGTGCCTGCTGCAGAGAGAGGGAAAGGAAGATGGAAGGATGATTAAGAAATCTCTGGAGTAGATGGGAAAAAGATGCATATGTTGATCTGAAGGAGGTACCAAGCCACATATATGTCTTCCAGCATCTAAATAAAAGTCAGGATTTTTTAAATGGTTGCCTACTTAATGCCCAAATAATTCCTTTAATGGCAGGTTTTAAAGGTTTAACCTAATTTTAGAATTTTTTATTTCAAGTGTCCTTCCATAAAATTAACTTTTTGAATGCAGAATGCTTTAATGTCTTCTGTGTTGGTGCTCATTTTCAAGAAATCCCTGCACAGTTATTTCTTATGTACCAGTTAAATCTATCAGCCAACAGATGTCAAGTGTAGCAAAAATGCTATAATAAAAAGGAGGTGTTTAACCTTGAACTGCAGAGGCAGGGCTCTTCCAGAGGTGCCTGTGCTGCGCCCTCTCCTCCCCATCAGACATCCCCCTCCCTCTATTTCCTCCAGCAGACTGGGAGCAGCACTCTGGTGTGTTGTTAATGTTCAGACCTCATTCTGGCTGTGCTCAAAGAGTGCTGGTGAGCTGAGGATGAGCAGGTTTCCTGCAGTACCTGGGAGTGTGAAGCCTGCTCGTGTTCAGCCTCTGTCTGCCCTGCTCCTGGCGTGCTCCCACAGCCTGATGATTGTGGCACTCGAGGATTGCTCCCACCCTCGGAAGCTGCAGAGCCTCAGCAATCTCCATCCTCTCTGCAAGCTGCTTGTGCTGCTCTTAACCATTAGGGGTGGCTTTGCCACAGCCTGGGAAGCACAAAGCCAGAGTCTCCTGATGGAGAGCATTGGGGGTGTGCAGGTGAGTGGCTGAGAGTTGTTGATCCCTACAGAGGCTTTGCTGTGGGGGTAGCAGAGCACTGGGCTGGTGCTTGAGTGCTGTGCTTGCCTTGCCTTCGACAGGCTGGCCCCACAGAGCCTTGTCAGAGTCTCCTTCCCCAGCTGCTCCATGTGCCAGCCCTGTTACATCACTCCCAATGCCCTTTCACCACTATTTTTCCTTTAGGAAGGATGCTGGGCTGCATTTGCTGTGTTCCTGTGGTTTTTGCCCGATGTTGCTGAGTGCTGTTAGTGCCTTGGGGTGCCAGTGCTCATTGTGGCTGTAGTGTAATGGATCCCCTCGTGTCACAGCTGCTCATTTAATCCTGTGACATGAGGGGTGAGGAGTCCCTGGCTCACAGACCAGCAGCCTTTCCACAGAGGAAGCTCTGTGTGGACTGGAAGTTGACAGCTTTCAATGATTATATGCTGAACCTTCTTCCTATAAATAATTGATTCACAGGCTGATGTGAGCTACAGGAACTTGTCTCTCAGTTGCTGCTCCCTGGCATGGACAGCAGCTGGAAATGTGCTGTTTTCCTATAAAATGGATCCAGAGGTGCCCTTGCTAGGTTTTCTTTATTTCCAGCCTGTTGATAGGCTGACCTGCTCTGCTTCTCAGGGAAGCCCTGCCTGCCAACCCCTGCAGCACACCTTGTGCCAGGCCTGGTGCTGCTGAGAGCTCTGCCACCTGCAGCCTTTCCCTGGGGGCTGTTCAGCCTCTCCCTTGGGCTGGTTCAGCCTTTCCTTTGGGCACGTTCAGCCTCTCCCTTGGGTAGGTTCAGCCTTTCTTTTTGGGCAGGTTCAGCCTTTCCTTTGGGGAGGTTTGCCTTCTTGCTGGAGTCAGTGTGTGTGTGTGTGTGTGTGTGTGTGTGTGTGTGTTGGTGCATCACCATGGAGATGAGGCCACAGGAGCTGCAGGGCGCAGCCTTTTCCAGGCTCACGTGAAGAAGGATGCGGTAACGGGCTCCTCTTATTTAGGGAAAATGGTTTCTTGGAGTAAATAAATCGTCAAAGAACACTTGGCATCAGCTCAGGTGCTATTAAGGAGAAGATCTCTTGAAGCCAGAGCTGTAAGGCTCATACAATATTCACCTGATGTGTTCCACATCAGGCATTGCTGCTGTGCCCAATGCTGACTCACTGACCCACTTGTGCTTTTACTTACCCCGAGATAACAAAGCTCCTGTTGCTTTTCTCCTCCCTGTGTAGGTATTTGTCATCCTGCCACAACAGCACCTTCTGGATCCCTTTCCTTGCCCACTGAGTGTCCAGGCTTTCAATGCTTTGAGTGGTTACAAGGCTTCACCTCCCATGGCTGCTGCTGCTTTGGCCGGGTTTGGGGAGGACGTGGAGGGTGTGTGGCTGCAGTGAGTTCTCCCCCATGCAGAAACACCTCTCTGGGCTGAGCACACCCCAAAACCCTGTTCTGGTCATGCAGACATTCTTGGGGGGTTGGGACACTGCCCTTTCTGTGTGGCTGCCCCTGGCACACTCTTTCCTTTCTAGTTTCTGGTACACAGAACCCTCCCAACAAGGTCTGGAAGGGCCCTGTGGCAACTCTGCCTCATTGCCTCCACGTCTTATTCCAGACTTCATCTGTAAACATCTCTTTGCCCTTGCTAAAAACGCTGTCTCTTAATTTCTCTCTGCAGGAGTATTATTTAATTTGTAACAGTTTTAGGACGTTATTTGAAAAATCCGATATGAAGCTGTATTTCATTTACTGTAATGATCCACTAATGCAGGCATATTTCAAAGGCAGGCAATGCAGTACTGTGGGGTTTAATTAAATTTTGTTTTTCAACTGAGCATCAATAGACAGACAATAACAAATGGTGGACAATATGCATACAGAACGAAGTCTCTTCATTTTCCTTTTCAAGACTGTGGAAGTGAAAATGTATAGCCCTTAAAATGGACTTGGCCTGCTCACAACTGCTGCTTTAGTGTATTTAACTCACTTCAGGAGGAGTTTTTTCTTCTTACTCTGCCTTAATTAATTTTCTTGCTCTCTTCCTGCCCACAAAATAAACTCTTACACTGTGGAAAATTTCCAGCAGGAGCCGTGGGTGATCTAAGTGCTCCTGCAAGTTCTGCATGTAGTTTTGAATGCTGTGTTGGTACTTAGTGTGTGATGGCTCCTCCAGATGGGCCCTCCTGAGGGTGACAGAACAGAAGGGCTGGGTCTGAGGTTCCTGTCTCTGGGAACTGAACATGGCATGTGCCAGCCTTGGAGAGGGAGGGAAAAATGGTGTTGCTGCCATGGTCGTATTCAAATCAGGAATCAGTAAGTGGCTCTGGAGTGCATTTTGTTCCTCTTCTCCCAGCAAGCGTGGGGTAATCAAGTACAGAGTGTATGTGGGGAAGCTCGGGCAGAGTGTTCCACATCAGCAAGAGGTTTCTGGGAGCCATCTGAGTGCTCACAGCATGGCACTTGGACACGTGTTCTTGGGTAAAGAAATTTGTCACGGGTGCTGTTAATGGGCTCCTTTGTTCAGATTTGAGGAGCAGGGTGAGATGGGCTGGCTGAGGCAGATTTGGTTTCTCCAGGTGTCTGGAGAAATTACCATTGTTCAGGAACAGAACCAGAGTTTGCTGAGGAACCCGACGTGAGTGTGACTCCCACTGCCCTCCAGCCCTTTGATTCTCTCAGAAATCTCCCAAAGGCAGAGAGCTGAACAAAGCATTAATTTTTCAGAGGCAGAGTCTTCATTCAGAGATGTGAGTTCAAGCCATGTCCTGGGTTGATGCCTAAGGCTTTGCCTGCTTAACCTGCCTTCAAAGGCTGGGGGCAAGGGCTGTGCCTGGAGCTGGCACTGCTTTCCACCGCTGAGCTGGGCTGGGTCACGGTCCAGAGAGCTGCTGGCTGGAAACTGGAGCATGCAAAGGCTGGCAATCTGTGGGAACCTGACTCCTGATGTCTGTGCAGCTGTACCTGCCTGAAAAGCATGGCTGGAAATGACAGATGGGAGGCTGTAACCTCCTCCTCCTCCCTGGGATCTCAGTGTAACACTTGCCATTCCAGTCACAGCCTGTGTTGTTTGCTCCTTGCTGGAAGCAGCACCTTGAGTCCTTTGCAGCTCTCCTGGTGCCTGGGCTGGCTGAGGGTTGTGTTCTGAGCTGGTGAGAGGCTCCTGGAGCAATGGATGGGGTCCTGTGCTCCTGGCAGTCCCTGTGGCTGGAGAGGAGTCCTGGTACAGATAGAAGGGGTATAAATAGAACTCGTCATCAGGCACCGGATGCTGTTTAAATAAACTGGAAAAACCCCTCACAGCTGAGGTTTGTACTGGCCCTGCTCATGCTGGGGGAATGCCCCATGCCTGAATCCTTGTTCTTCCCTTGTTCCTTGCTTTAGGCTGCCAGTTTTCCCATTTGCTCACTTTGTTTTGTTGATAGGCAGTGTCAAGGTTCTGTTGCTGGGGTTTGGGGCAGGATGTTGCTTTCTGGTGACTTGAAGCAACACGTCCAGCTTCTCCTGTCCTTCCTTTGCATCTCCTGCCTTTCTGCCTGTGGCTGCTCTCACTGTGCCATAAACTAATCTCCTTCCAGCTAGGAACTTCAGGCCTCTTGCAGACTCACTTTTATGGGGCCATTATCCATCATCTCTAGAAGGAGAGGCTTTCCTGGCTGTGGCAGGGCTCAGGTGGCTGCTCCCAGATGGAGCACACTGGATCATCTGGAGCCAGTGGCTGAGCCCTGGGCTGAGGGATGTGCCCTCTGTGCAGACCAGGCAGTGCTTGAGCCTGGTCTTTGCACGAGCAGGTGAGTGATTTGAGATCCTCACAGTACTGCTGGCATGATTTATTCTTGCAGAAGTGCCCACAGCAACTTCAGGGGTTTGTTCTGCCCAGCAGGATCACAGACAAGGACATGCCTGGGCCCCGTGCTTTAGTGGCTCTTGCAGGACTATGCAGCAAACAGGACCTGCGAGGGGCCTCAGCTCAAGGGCACAAGCCCAGTGCATGGGGAACTACAATGGTGCTTGGGAGTGAACAAAAATAAGTCTATTTAAAATGAAAAAGTAGTAATCTGTAATGCAGTTTTGAGGGAATTACTGTAGCAGGAGAGCATGTGCTGGCTGGGAGGGGAGAAGCACTTGCTCAGACAAGTGATAATCCATTGCAGCCCATTCCAGACACCTGGCAGATACCAGCCTTCCTCAGGCCTCCCTGGGATGAGCGATGTGCTGTGCCACTGGATGAGGAATGTGGAGTTTCTGGACTATGTGGAGTGCTAATTTAAACACCAAACCCTTGTTCCTGATGGGAGCTGCTGGTGTCTGTCTGGTGTGGGGTGCTGCACGGGATCTGCAGTCTCACAACAAGGAGTGTGCTGGGCTCCTCAAGCACTCGGGGCTGACACGGCCGGCTCGCTTCCTTGGATTTCTCCTCTGGAGTTTGGCAGCCGTCTGCTTCAGGGAGCACAGTGGCCTCATAAGAGTTTATTTGATCTGACACATGACAAATTGTTTCTGCTGGCGGCTGCTTGAGGCACAGTCTGTTCGCTGGCAGCCGCGGCTCTGCGGGCGCTGGGAAGTGGAGGAAGGCAGCCCTGCCTCCTCCTCTTGGGAAACATCAGTGCAGAGAGCGTTGCTGTGGCCCCCCCTGCCATCCCAGCCTCCTTTCTGCTGCTTGGTAACGGTGCTGCTGGCATGGATTATTAATGGTGTTTGTGTGCTGGGTGTGTCTGCAGGTGCTGGTTGTGGTTCCCATGGCAGGGCAGAGGAGAACGTGTATTCTGGAATCAGACCCAGTTGCCACTAAAAACACTTTGTTAAGTTCCTTTTTTTAGGACACCCTTTTAGCTCTGCAATGAGCAGCAGAATATTACATTCCTCAGCAGAATAAAAAGTACATGTCCCCTGTGAGATAGTGTCAATACATTTTATTTGTTCTATTACCCGCAATCTTCAGAATATGTCCCCTAAGCACTTTAATCTGTTTTTCCAGAGTTGTCTCAGAGTGAGGAATTGCTCCTATTTGCAACTTTGGGAATGATTACTCGTTCATTAATTTCTTCCCTTTTCTGCTGTCCATCTGTTATTGCTTCCAAGAGAAAAAAAACCTCTCTGTAAATCTCCTCCAAAACAGGCCTGAGTGCCTGATTAGACAGAGAGTTATGCGTGCTGGGAATGTGTTCCCAGGAGATCATCCTGGAGCTGTGCCTGGAGCCCTGGGTGCTGCTGTTCTATGCCCTTGGGCACACAGAACCCACCAGGTGATGCCTTTTCCTTGGTCTTAAAATGAGGAGCCAGACATAGATAGGGGAAAAAGGGTTTTTATCTTGGTATTTAATAAAGATCTTTATGGTGCACCACTTCACCAAGGTGGAATGTGCTGAAATGCACACACATGGTATACAATTTATAGACCTTGCAAATTAGCATATTTAACAAAGATGCCTCAATGAGAGGCTTGAAGGAATAGCCTGATATCTTCCTATTTCAAAGTATTTCTCACTAGATGGGCCTAATTTTAGTTTACAGGATGTATTTTAGAGGGGATCTTGGTTTCTCAAGATAGCTTAGGGCTTTCTGGCCTCCAGCTGAGAGGCCTTTTGGATATTTGGTTTTCTGACCTAACAGAATGCCAGGCTTATGGTAAGTGATCAGACATAAGGAATTACAAGTGTGCATGTTAGGGGCACTGAGAATACATAAAAGGTACATAAAAGAATGGCAAAAACTCCTCATGGCATCATGGCTCCCTGCTCCTTGCCCTGGGATGAACAAGCCCAGCAGGCAGCACGTGCCAGGGCAGCCAGGCACACCTGGGGCACACCTGGAAACACCTGGAGCACACCTGGGGCACACCTGGGGCACACCTGGAGCACAGTGGCAAGGCAGGAGCTGGAGTCAGGGCAGCTCCAGCACCCAAGCAGGGCTTTGCTGCTGCTGCTGTGCTTTGCCTGCAGTGCCGGGGCTGTTACGAAACAGGAACGAGATGGGACAATGCAGAGCAGTTCCTGCTGCCACGCTTTTGTCCAGCAGCTAAAAGCCTGTTCAGAGGGTTTTGTGGAAGCCTTGTTTGCTTTGGTCTTTTTTTGCTCTTTCTTTAAGTACAGACTTAAAAGAGCTGGAGACTGGAGGCCACTGTAGTTATTGTTTCTTCCTGAATAGCACAATAAATGTGCCATTTGTCAGGGTCCTTGCCTCAGAAAACATGTGGCCTGTTCCCACTGCTGTTCCCTTTGACATATGAGGAACTGCCCCTGCCTGCCTCTGGGTGCATGGAGATTTCTCACTTCCTCATTGGGGTCAGTGCTAAAACTTGTCTTGACGCGTGACGTGTGTGGTCACTGGAAGTCACTGTGGAGGCTGTCACTGAAACAGCCTGGATTCACAGAGCAGCTTCATTTAGATGGCAGCTGATGGAGGAGCTCTGCAGAACAGCTGGGTAGGAAACCTGTGTGCAGGAGGGGACAGCTGAGAGCTGCAGTTATCGTGGGAGAAGCTCAGACATGTACAGACGGGGTGTGGCAAACCTGTGGTGGATGTGCCATGTCCCACCTGCCATGGCACCACCAGGATGCACAGGCAGCTGCTCAGGATGTTCTGGTGTCTCACAGCAGGGAGGAAGGTGCTGCAGGTGCCTCTTGGATCAGAGCTGAGGGTGTGTGAGGGAACAGCCTGCTGCTCGCTCTGACAGCAGATTTCGAGCTCTTGGCTTTGCCAATCACCTCACAGCAAGCACCAAGACATGGGAGTGAAAGTCCCTGTGTCCTTTGGCTGCTGCTTGGGTGTTTGCAGAGCCAGCAGGTCCAGTGACAGCCAGGACTGTCAAAGGAAGAACCCTCTGTGGAGCAGTGCTGCTCAATACTGAGATATGCCAGTCCATGAAATGGCTCTTTATAGGGTGTCTCACCAAAAGGATTTTCCTTTTGAGTGTCTGGATCTCCTGCTGTTGGTCTGAGCTCCAGATGAGAAACAGTGCTTTCACTGGAAGGTACTGAGGTTACAAACAGAGTAATTGTCCCTTAGAAGAGAAAATTGTGGAGGAAACCCACTCAGAACACGTCTCTGTTCTTCCTCAGAGCAGGTTTAGGAGTGCTGTGGCTGAGGGGCAATGGGGATGGAGCTGAAGTTCTGCTCAGTGAACCCCTTGGCTCTGAGGAGCAGGGAGCCTGGTCATGGAGCCCAGGAGGGACCTGGGAGCTTTACTGGCTCTTTAGTTCTCTCTGCACAACCCGTGAATGCAGATCTCCTGGGGCAGCAGAGCGTTCCTTGTGAGGGGAGCCCACGGTGCTGCGGTTCCAGTGGCACGTGCGGGGTCCCATGACAGTGCAGACAGTCACAGGAAAGCTGTTTCATAACCTCTGCTGGGATTCATGAGATGTTCAGAGACAGGTTCTCCACTTAGTCAACGTTTTATAAGGATTTAAGGCTGAGGAGCTCTTTGAAGCACCGATGCAGCTTGTTCTGCCATGACAAGGTGGAGATGAACGCTGGCGTGACTTCCATTCCCAAGGAAAATGCTCTTTTGCACAGATCACAAGCTGTGGCTCTGCTGCTGTTTGAAGAGACCTGAGGAATCTCAGATCCAGGCACTCTGTACCCCATCAAAGCCTTCCCATCTGAAGGTGAGGTGATGGGGAGCTCCAGCTGCATGTCCTTCGTGTTTGGGCAGCAGAAGGAAAGAAGGTCCCTGAACCAGGAGTTGCTTGGAGGATCAAAGCTCTGCTTAGCAGAGGCTGACAGGGCAAAAAGCCAGGATGGCAGCAGGAAGGACAAAGCCTGCAGAAGATCTTGGCCATCTGATAGCAGACCTCCAGAGGGGCCTGGGAGACCTTCTGCTGTGCTGGAGGAGGCAGACCTGCAGTGTCCTGGGCTTGACTGGAGCCATTCCGTGGTGCCTGAGGGATTGTTTAATTAAAAAGAATGCTGCACCGTCACATTTCAACTGTTTTCTCCACACATTGCTGCAAGTAACATCTAAAATAGCTCTAAAAGGCAACAAACCATTCCCCAAAGCAGGGGTGGCAGATGAACAACATGAGAGGGAAGGAATTATGTTCTCTTTCTGCTTTCTGTGTCTGTGCATTTGCTTCTGCATTTGCAGGCCTTGGGGCTTGTTTTAATTTAAATTTCCTTAGGAAAAACCCTGTTGAAGGAATGCTGCCTGCAGTGGCTGGCTGTTCTGCTTTGGCTTTGTCCTGGGGAAGCTTTGATGGTTGGGGAGCAAGAGTTGCTTTTCAGTCTTGGTGGGAAATGCCTGGATAGAGGAACGGCAATGACCACAAGAGTCACTTCTGGATGGTGGGACTGGCAATCTCTCAGCTCTCCCTTCATGCTCATTCCTGTCCCAGGGCTTATTTAATTGCTGAACAAAGGCATCCTCTGCAACCACTGAGAAAGGACCAGTGCAGGGACGGAAAAAAAGCAAACTTGCATCAAGCCTTTGATCCAAGCACAGGGAGCTACTGCTGCTGACCTCAGTGTTTGTAACCATGGTGTCAGTGTTGGAATGGAGCAGCTGAGCCCCTGCGTGGGCACTGATGTGTCCAGATTGATGCAGGGACTGGGGACAAAGCCAGGACTGGTCCTGAGGGAGCCTGTGTGGCGGCAGGTTGTGTTCATCCCCAGAGAGCTCCTTCCTCCCCTTCAGGGGTGGGTTTGAGATTGGCTTGTTAGGGCTTTATCCCAGGTTTTGCTGCCAGTCTGGCAGCTCCTGACTGGGTTTGACCCATGAGGTGGATCCCAGTGGCCTCTGCCTTTTCATCTGGGAGTTTGCCACAAAACTGGAAGCATGTGGGAGCCAAGCCAGGGCTGGACATCCAGCCAGGCATTCCATGAGCTCAATCCACAAGCTGCTATGCCATGTTATTCCTGTGCACATACCCAGGGCATGCAGCAGGTGAGCCCCACGTTTGCTGCCCGTGTGCCATCCTGCTCCCTGCTGCTCCCGGTCCCCTGGCTTGTCACGGGGACTCAGAGCTGTCACCACCGACTGACGCTCTGTGGAGAGGTGAGAAAATGCATTTTTCATGAAGCTCACAGCTCGTGGCTCCTGGCAGATCAATAGGGCAGCTGGAGGAGTCCTTTGCGTGCCCACTGTTGGGGCAGCTCTGTGCCAGTGCTCTGCAGGGACTGGCAGGGGTTCCTTGGTTTGGCAATCCCCGTGGGAAGGAAACCTGCAGGCTGAGCTGGGGCTCCTGACTGAGATTCAGCCAGGGGCAGGGATGGTTGTGCTGGGCAGGCAGTGTGGTGTGGCTGCTGCTGTGGGAGTTGTGTGCTGGATCCATCGCCGCTGGATTTCTGTAACACTGAGCAGGAATTTTTTTTTCATGGTTTCTTAACCTCTTAATTGAGTTTCTTTATAGGGAAGCTGGCATCTGACAGGGGAAGGAGGTTGTTATTCCCTATGAGAACCATGGGTGAACAGCAGGAACTTGGAAAATACAAAAAGCTGTTTCCAGAGAGGCTGGGAACAAGCCAGTTAAATCTTTGGCAATTCGTGGGCCCAGCTGCAGTGGGACATCAGGATTCTCTGGGACCTTGTTAGTGCAGCATGTGCTTTCTTTCCTGTTAGATTCTCCAAGCTTGGGAAAGCAGAGGGGATAAAAACACACGGAATGCTGGGAGACTCCTGGGATAGTGAGGCAACGTGTCACCTTGCAAATAGGAACTGGTGGAAAGGATAGATCTGAGGGGGGGAGAAAACATCACTTATTGTCTGTGCTGTGCATGGGAAATTGCAGCAAGGAGTGGGAGAAGGGAATAGGTATGGGTAGGATGAGAGGTGTTTTGGCTGGGATTCGGGGTGGTGGGGAGGTGAAGAGGAAGGGAAAAGCTGTTTCATGTGGTGGAGGTCAGGCAGTGTGACAGCTTTTAGAAAGATGTTTGTCCTGAAGGTCCCTGTGCACTCTCATCTCCAGGAAAGTCCTGAAGTCCTAAATTGGAGCAAATCAGCACCAGTGCTCTGGTGTGGGCCCAGAGGTCCCTGCCAACCCCAGAGCTCTGAGGAGTCAGTGTCATGTGGTGTGCAGGCAGAGCAGAGCCCTGCGAGAGCAGCTGCCAGAAATTCAGAGAGATGCGCTGCTTATAAATAATAAATGATAAATTCAGCCTCTGATCTCCGAGGCACGCTCTGCTTCTGCACGCTCCATGCTGGCAGAGAAGATTCCCCGTGCTGGACTCAGCAGTCTGTCTCTGGCGTGGAGGGTCTGGGGGAGGCAGCTCATGGAATTGGGGTCGTGCTGAGCCCCGGTGGAGCGTGGCCCCTTCTGCCAGCAGCACTAATGAGCGTGGCCCCTGTGCCAGGGCCGCTAACGAGGGTGAGGGCAGCCTTGCTCAGCCTTCACACCACCCCCGCTCAAAGCTGTGCTCCTGCCCTCTGGACAGCCGCGTTTTGTGTGAATGCAGCTTGCTGAATGAATGAATGAAGTCAATTTAAACGATAGACTAAACGATGCTTAGTGTTAAACTGTGCGAGCTGTATAAACAGCAGGGTCAGGGTTGCTGTGGCCGTGTAGAAGGGGCGGTTCTGGCTTTATCCAACACACAACAACGCCTCCCTTGCTCTTGGGGGAGCTGTGGCAGTGCTGGTGAAGCTGCTGGTGCCAGGAGCTGCCCCCACCGTGCCCAGGCACTGCTGGGCTGTCTCCTGCTGCTGCACACATCCCTGTCCTGCTCCTGGCACCTGGCAGGGCTGTCGGAGCTGTGTTGGGTGGTGCCATGGCCAAGCTGCTGCTCGAGGGGCTGATGAGAGCTGATGGCTGCACAGGTAGCCTGGAGGGGTTATTGATATTTATTGCTATTATTTGTTAGCAGCGGTTACAAAGGTTGCATGAGTGCTCAGTAGATGCCAAGCTCTGTAAACATGTGTTTGTGCCATGGTTATCCTGCCCCTGCCACCCTGTGCCCGTGTTACAATTCCCTCCTGTGGGCCGGTTCAAGTTTGGAGCAGGACCTGCTGCCCCTGCTCAGGCTGGGCCCAGCCAGCCCAGTTTATTCCTACCAGCCTCAAAGTGTGGCTTCCTTGCTGTGTGGGTTCTCTGTAGGCAGCAAGAAGGTGTTCCCACAACTTTTCCCTTTGTGTAGGAGTGTTTTTAACATGCCGGAGCGGAGTCCTAGTAGGAGTAAATGATGAGGAGCAGGCAAGAAGAATAAATGTTTTTTTAAAGCCATTTCATAAGCGACATGAATGGAATGGTCTGTGTGGCAGCTACACCCTCTCCACTGGGATCCTGGAGGTGTGAGGGGGCTGGAAAACAACTGCTGCTCCCTGGGCTGCCCTGCCTGGCTGGGGCTTTGTGCCCAGGTGGGACCCTCTGGCAGGGCTGGGGGCTCTCACTGGAGTGGGGCTGGGACACCCACTGGAGGCACAGGGGTGCTTTCCTGAGGACAGGATGCCTGGAGGAGCAGAGCTGCTGGGATCATCCTGGGCATTGACCTCGGGTGATGGTGTGTGCAGGTTGTCCTGTGTGAAAGCACAGGGTTGTGCACACCCAGCTAGTGACTGGGGAAGGGCATTAGAGTGTGGCCTCCCAGTAATCCTCTGTGGCCTCCCAATCATCCTCTCTTTGCCGTCCAGCTGTTTCCTGTCCTAGGCATAGGCTGAATTTCAGCTCCAAGCCTCCTCTTTCTCCTGCTGCTGTAGCTGTGCGGTTGGCAAGCAGGAGGGACAGCTGGCCACAGGGTGCTCCCAAGGTGTCTGTAGCACACCAGCAAACATGAGTGCTCCTCACAGACCTGGGGACCCTCTTGCTCAGAGGAGGGAAATCGCAGGTCAGGTCAGCTGCATTTCCTTCTCTTTGTCTGTGGCACTGCACATCACTCAGCCTGTCACAGGGGCTCGACCCTGGATGCCACCATTGGAAGGACATTGTGTGTGAAGGGGATCTCAGCTCGCTGTGAGTGCACTCTGTGTCCTGAGAGCCTCTCCAGTCCCACAGCCCCC
Organism: Melospiza melodia melodia; assembly: GCF_035770615.1. NCBI lineage: Eukaryota > Metazoa > Chordata > Aves > Passeriformes > Passerellidae > Melospiza > Melospiza melodia. Next base: position 2,995,623 of record NW_026948638.1, read on the forward strand.
GTGCACGGCTGGCTGGAGCTCATTCCCTGAGCTGCTGTGGCCCAGGGAGCTTCTCCTTCAGCCTCCGAGGCTGTGAGTGCCGCCAGGGCTTTGTGCCCTGCTTCAGCTGGAGGTGCCTGGGGGTTCCCATCCCTGCCCTGCTCTCACCGAGGGAGCTCTGTTGGTGCTTTGTGCTGGATGGCACAGTGTGCTGCTGGTGCTCCCCTTGCCATCTCAGTGAGGCTGGCTGGACAGAAACCTGCCCTGAGTTAACCTGCAGACAGTTTGTAAGGCTGTAATACCAGTCCTGCTCCCTCAGGTCATCCCTAGGTGAAAACAAGGATTAGCTTATTGGTATTGCATATTCTTGGAGATAATTGGTGTTTTTGTATCAGCACTGGGGTGGCAGCAGGAGCAGGACAGTGCCTGTCCCCTGTGCTGGCACTGCTGAGGGACCTCCAGTCTTTTGACCAGTTCTGAGCTCTCATGGCAAGAAAAACCTGGAGGGGCTGGAGCATGTCCAGGGAAGGGAACAGAGCTGGGAAGGGGCTGGAGAGTCCCAGCAGTGTATGGAACTGTGAGGAGCAGCTGGGAAAGGGGCTCAGCCTGGAGAAAAGGAGGCTCAGGGGAACCTTCTCCAGGAGGGAGGAGCCAGGTTGGAGTCAGGCTCTGCTCCCAGGGAATGAGGGACAAGACAAGAGGAAATTGCCTACAGGCTCAGGGTGGGCACAGCAGGAATTTCCCCATGGAAAGGGGGCTCAGGGATTGGGAGGGGCTGCCCAGGGGGGTTTGGAGTTCCCATCCCTGGAGGTGCCCAGGAAGGGCTGGAGTTGGCACTGAGTGCTCTGGGCAGGGGACGAGGTGGGGATCAGGCACAACTTGGACTCAGTGGTCCTGGCAGTCTCTTCCAAGCTCAGTGATTCTGGAATTCTGCTTCCAGCTGGCTGCAAAGCCAGAGGCTGATGTTGGAGCTGAGGGGCTCTGGGATGTCTGTGTGCTCTCCTGGAGCAGCATGTCAGGGCTCAGATGAGGCTCCTGGAGGATTTGTTGGAGTGGCACAGGACGGGCAGTGTGGGCTCTGTGCTGGGCTGTGAGGGCAGTGCTGCCAGCAGCAGGAGGCATCAATGACATGTGCTCCTCTCACTGGCTGCCTTGGGGCTGTCACCTGTGGCTGTGGGAGCTGCATTCCCGGGGCTGTGCAGCCCCCTGTGCACAGCTCTGCCCTCACTGGAATGTCCCTGCTAATGGGGAGCACAGCTCTGGGCTGTTTCTGCTGCTGTTGGTGCAGACCAGGATTTCTGGAGCTGTGGAGCAGAACCTCCCAGCCAGCAACATCCCCATCTCTGACAGGAGGGTTACTGCCAGCAGAGGAGACTTCTCAGAGTCTGACCCTTTGCTCTTTCCATAGTGCCTGATTTTGTTTGACAAAAACGATTATTGAGAAAAAACCAGCCCCTCCACTCTGCACAAGGGGAATTTGTGACCTTCCTAGTCCAGTTTTGCTGCTGCCTGGCTGCTGTAGTGCTGGATCCCCAAAGATGCCCTCAAATCCAAGCAAACATTCCGTGTGCAGGTGGGGTCACCACGACCACCCTTTCTGCTTCACAGGCTGTGAGAGTTGTTTCTGGAAATTCACTGTATCCACAGAACATTCTGTGTGGAAATCCTCTCCTGCTCTCTGTGTGTGTCTGTCTGTAAGGAGATGTCAGCCTGTGCAGGAGCTCCTCTCCAGGAGCTCCAGAGCCCCTGTTGCACATGTCGGCTCCTCCTGCCTACCTGGGACTGAAGCAAAGTGCTAATTGTTGTGCAGATGTCATCTGCCAGGCAGGCAGGAGGCTGGAGGCTTGGAAGAGGCTGTGCTTTCATTTGCTAGCAGCCTCCTCGGTACACGTGAGCTCTATTTTTATTGGGAGTGTGCCTTTGCTTTCAGCCACTGCTTTGTTGAATTTCTCTTTCTTTTTTTTTTTTTTTTTTTTTTTTTTTTTTTTTTTTTTCTCTTTTTATTTCCAGGCTTGCAGATAAAGTTTGAGGGATACATCTATTTTTCATTATTCCGGTTTTGCTGCTTGTTTTATAACTGAAAAAACCTCAATCAAACCAAGAAACCTGTTCCTGTGTAAAAAGCTTTAGTTTGTTCTGAGGTGAGAGGGAATTAATTGTGTGTTGTGGTCACACTGGACTGAGGTCAGGACCGTGGGACTGTCCAGAAGGGCACAAGGATCAAGATCTGGGATCAGAGGGAGTCTGAGGCTGTGCATTGTGCTCTGGGTGTGCCAGCTCAGGAGACTGGGTGTTGGTTGTAGCCTGGATTTGCTTGGCCATGTCCCAGGAGAGAGCTGGAGGCTCTGGCCACAGGTTGGCTTATGAAAACAGGGAGCTTTTCTTTTACTCCAGCTGTGGTTTAATAAGGGCTTGTGGGCCCTTGAGGTGGTTCTTTGACCCTTTAGGAAAGAGGAGACACTGAAGTAGGAACTGGGAGGTGATGCTTTCCTGAACTGTGTGAGTTAAGCAGGGGGATGCTCATTGCTCAGGCATGCTGTGGGTGTCAGAAATCCAGATCTGTTCCAAAACCAATTAATGAGAAAAATCCAGTTTATGTGGTTGAGGTGGCTCAAAGGAAGAGGCTGCTGCTCAGGAAGACCCTGGCTCAGGAGTTTTTGGAGGCTGCAGAAGCACATCAGGTGCACTGTTACCTCTGCTCTGTCCCTCTCCTGGTTTCCTCTTCCTTTTCTGGCAAAAACCAAGCAGGGAGAGGAAGAAATACCAAAGTGGAGTGTAGGGACAAGGTACCAGTGAAAGGGTGGAAGGAGAGGAGGCTTCCCTCCTCGTCCCTGAAGGCTTCTGGGGGCAGAGGCTCTTTGGTGCCAGGAGCTGGTGGTGGGTGCTGCTGTGAGCAGGTTTTCTGCTTTGTGGGACACAAAGTGATTGCTTCAGTGAGGGAGAGCTCTGCTATCTGATGTGCCACCCTGATGGACAGCAAAGCAAGATATTTCAGACTGTGTGTAGGGGAGGAACTTCTTTAAAACCTGGATAGGAGCAGGAGCAGACTTGATGGAGGGATGGGTAATGAAGGAGTGTTTGAACAGAACTAATCAGTCCTATCTTCTTTCAAAAGACCTCATTTAGTTTAATTTAGCAGCGTGTAAATTTAGAGCCAATCAAAGGAAATACTTGTGCATCCTGTGTGCTGGCAGGCTGCTGCACTCCCTAGCCCAGCAGAGAGCTGAAGGCTGCAGGTGGATCCCGAGCCTCGTGTGAGGCACTGGGGGCACACGTGTGTGTGCTCACATGCAGGGTGGGCACAACTGCTCTGTGCCCGGGCACTGGCACCCACAGCAGCAGCAGCAGCCTTCATTTCCCCGTGATGTGCTCTGTGCCCCATCAGGGTGGCTCTGTACCCATCAGGGTGGCTCTGTGCCCCTTCAGGGTGGCTCTGTACCCACCAGGGTGACTCTGTACCCCATCAGGGTGGCTCTGTACCCATCAGGATGGCTCTGTGCCCCTTCAGGGTGACTCTGTACCCATAAGGGTGGCTCTGTACCCCATCAGGGTGGCTCTGTACCCATCAGGGTGGTTCTGTGCTCCATCAGGGTGGCTCTGTACCCCATCAGGATGGCTCTGTACCCATCAGGATGGCTCTGTGCCCCATCAGGGTGGCTCTGTACCCATCAGGGTGGCTCTGTGCCCCATCAGGGTGGCTCTGTACCCCATTAGGGTGGCTCTGTGCCCCATCAGGGTGGCTCTGTACCCATCAGGGTGGCTCTGTACCCCATCAGGGTGGCTCTGTGCCCCATCAGAGTGGGTCTGTGCCATGGCTCTGCTCCCTGGAACACCTGAGCATGGTCAGAGCCAGCTCCTGGCCCCATGGCTGGGCTGAGCCTCTGCTCTGAGCAGCAGGGAAAGCCTTGTGCTGTAGGAACCACTGAGTAAACCTTGCTGACCTCTGCAAAATGTTGTTTTCCTCAAGAAAAACCTACATATGGATTAGATGAACCCCTGCTCCTTGGACAGCTGGTCGTTTTGTTTAATTTGAATTAACGCAGCTACTTCAGTGCTTAAAATGAGGCACAGGCATAAAAAGCCTTCACGGGATTGCACGGCTTTTTATTTTTCCCTCCAGTTGTCATCCATGGCACTGACACAGAGATTTTAAACAAGTCTTGCAGGTCTCCTCATATTTTCCAGGAGAGATATCATCCCCTGTGGGGTCAGTATGAGTTCTTGGCATTTCCTGTCACAAACCCCATTAGCAGTGAGCCCCACGAGTCCCTGTGCTCACACCTCGAGGTGTTGTGCCTCCTGCCATGTCACACCCCTGATCCCACGCTGTGTGGCAAAGTGTTGTGTAAAGAGTCCTGAAACCTGCAAAAAATGGAAAAAAAATACAGTTGGGTTTGTTTTGCTTTGCATTTCAGGCTGGTGGCAATGTCTCCTTGGGCCAGGCTCCCCTCCAGCACCTCCAGGGTCAGCCTGCTGCTGCTGCTGGGCTCTGTGCTCCTCTCCTGCTCCAGCCTGGGACAGAGAGTGCCTGTAAGTTTTGGCTGCTCCACTTGACTTCAGACTGATAAAACACAGATGCTTTTTGCCTTTAAGGAAATGCCCATTATTCTTTAGGAAATGTCTTTCTCCTGCTTGAATTATGAAAACAAAGCAGAAAGGGTTCTGCTGATTTCTGTGTAAATGAAGAATCGCTTGTGTGGTGCTGCCCGTTTTTGCTAGAAATGCTAATGAAAATGGGGTATTGCAAAGCAGCTGTGGCCAGGCAGTGACAGCAGCACTTAAATGAACCAAGTCACATCCTTTTATCCTTACTGAGCGTTTAAACCCCACACTTTTCCTGAGCAGAGCTGGTAAACATCAGCTGTCTCCATTATGTGTTTGAACAGATCCAGCACTGGGAGGCCTGGTGGTAAATTTACAATAGCCTGTATCACTAACTCCCTCTTGGATAATCACAGAGCTGTGGAAATCAGCTAAGTAATAACTGCTCCACTCACTCTTTTTTAGTCCTGTTGAGTCTTGGCTCAGAAAATGTTAACATTGATTTTCATCTGCAGAACCTGGGCTTTTATGGCTGTGATTGTTCCTGAGCTTTAACCATTTGTTATAATTTAAACAATTCCAAGCCCCTGATGCACTCAGCAAAAGCAGGAGTTAAGATCTGGTTCCTCGTGCATTTCTGAAATCGCAGTCGCTTTCCACAGCTGAAATAAGAACATTCTATAGGTTTGTCAGCCTTCCTTGTGTGTTACCACAATCATGGAATTGTGCAATTGTGTAGGTTGGGAGAGACCTTTGTGATCATTGAGTACAACCTTTAACCCAGTGCTGCCAAGGCCACCACCAGCCCACGTCCCCAAGTGCCACATCCACACTGTTGTTGCTACTCTGCGTGTTTTGCTCAGGTTGACATTTCTGTTGCTCAGAAAGACTCTTCTAGGCTGGAAACAGATATTTATATGCAGAGCATCCAAATTCTGACAGAAAATGTGCATGCATTTTTTCCCAAAGAGTGGAAGAACTGAAGGCAGAATGTGTCCCAGAATTTCCCAGTTAACCTCTGAATTTACTTACATTTTTCCCTGTGAAAACATCCTAAGGATTAAGAACCAAACACTTCATGAAGTGAGCTGTAACTCCATCTTAATTGCCAACAATTAGGACTAATCATTCCCTGTAGAGTGGTTAACTCAAATTCCTCAGTGGTGACTGAATTGGTGATCTCAGAAGCTGAAAATATTCCCTTCAGCAGGCACTGAGCTGTGGGGATGATGAGCCTGGACCAGTTCATCTGTTCCTGCTGGAACCAGAACAGCCCAGACCCAGAGTCAGTGCCTGGTGTGAGAGTACAGGTCATTTCTGTGCACTCTCCAGAGTTTTTTGTGACTCCCACCAGCTCCCTAGGGAGGCTTTCCATTGAACACCAAGGTTTCCCTCACAGCAAGGATTTTTTTCCCTGCTGTTCTTCCCTTGGTGTAACATCGAGCCGCTCGTGCTGGCTGCTCTCCCACACCTCTGCCAGCCTCGTGCTGCACTTGCCATGGAGGTGGTGATTAAATCCCTGCCTCATTGTTTTAAAAGCCTTGGAGAACACTGGAAGAGGGTGGAGAAGAGGATCCTCACATTTGTATCATGTGGGCAGCTCAGTGTGTTTTTTCTTGTGTCCTATTTTGGAAACAGTTGAACTATTTTAGGTGAAATCTTCTCCAAGCCTGAAATAAGTGCATTTAAGAAAAAGAAAAAATAAAAACAACCCAACAAAACCGAAAAAAACCCACCAAACCCCAAACCAACCAACAAGCCTTGAGGCATTCCACTCGTGTGGAAAATTTCAGCTGAAAAAGTTAAAAGTTTGACATATTTTTAGGCAAGGGAAAATGGGGTCTTACAATGTTATACAACCCTAATAATAGCCCGGGCTCCTGCCTCTGACAGGAGGAAATACAGGTAAGGCTCTGTGAGAGCTGGTTTGAAACCTGCAACCTGCTCTGGAATAGGAAATAAGCTGCGTTGCTTTGTTCAGCATAAATGTCATGCTAGTTATGCATGTTTAACCTTTAATATACTTTAAATCTAAATTTAACCATGTGGAAAGAATCTCAGATGTCAAAAAAAAAAATATCTGCTGGCGAGGGAAAAAATTTTGTATTCTCAGCCAGCACTAAATTACCCAGATGCAATTGCTAATGAGCTGAATCTCTTCTCTCCAAAAGGAGTTTGCCCTTACAAAAATAGAAGAGAGCGACATAAAAGATGGCAGTGGGAAGGTGCTGGGGACAGAGGATGACGCTGATCCTGAAGACCTGGAAGTGTTTTACCCCACGGGTCAGTGGCAAACCCTGCGTCCAGGTAACTGCTAATTATAGCATGCCTCTGGAACCCACCTGCCAGCACTGACAGGAGCCTTGCAGACGCTCCAAGAGCTGTTTGTTCCCATGACAATGTGTGCTTTTGCTGGTGCTCACACAGAGAGGAGGACTCGGTGACCCAGTGCAGGGACTGGAGGTGGTGAGCAAAGCATCCAAGGAGGGGAGAGGTTGCTCCATGGCTTTCAGGTCACTGGAGCAGGAGGAGTGGGCTGCCAGCCCCCTGTGGGTGGAGGGCTGTCTCTGTCACTGGCTCCACAGCCCTTTCTCTCTTCATTTGTCAAGGGCCAGGTTTTATAACGTTTGTTGGCATGTGGATTCCCAGGTCTGCTGTGCTCCGGTGTGGCGCTGCTCAGTGGCAAGCTGATTAGGAGCTGTCACTGGAGCACTGCACAGCTTTTTAACAATGGCTTTTCTGTTCCTCGCCTGTTTGAAAGCTAGCTTTTATTTCCATCTGTGCAAACCACAAAAACTCTCTTCCCTTTCTTTGGGTTGGTGTCTTTCATTAGACATGCCTGGGACTCTGTGGTGAGAGGAGCCCAGCAGAGCAGCTTGGCCTCTGTGTGCTGAGAAGGCTCTGGAGGGGCCAAACCCATTCAAACACACACAGATGCACATGTGCATACATATTTCAACAATTAGCCTGTCTCTGGGATCCTGAACGAGCTGTTTAATCCACTTGTGCTTTGGTGTCCTCATGTATATGCAGGTGTAATACTTTCCCACCTCACAAGGGTGAACTAAGTAGTAATTAATTTTTATAATGTGCTCTGAATTTAAGAGCTTTATCCTGTGCTCAGTATTATCATTGAAAGAATAAGTATGGGTTCCATTTGTCTTGAAATTTCTGCCAGATATAGCAGAATGACTTTTCCAAATGTAAATCTTTGTATAACATAAATGGCTACAAAAGCCCCTGCGTTCCACAGAGCTGCAGTATATACTTATATTCCATTTCTGTACCATTATGTATGGAAGGCGTGTGGTGTCCCTGCTCATTATTCAGCCTGGCAGATCCCCACCAGCTTTGTTGGAGCAGAACAATCATTAGAAACCTCATTGCAGGGTTTGTTCACAAGCACCTTCTCCACTGCTCGGGTGCCTTATTCCGCTTCATTTTTGTAGTTATTCCATGTTGGGCACATGCAGTGAAGGGCTTGTGGAAGTGGAGAGCTTGTCAGTATTCACAGAGGAGAGTAATTTTGGTTACTCTTGTAAAGACTTAAATGGTGTCCTGCCTCATGTTCTGACTACAGACCCCAGCACTGGGGACGTGGCACAAAGAGGAGCCGGCCTTGGTCTCCTGCTGCCAGCCTGGGTTTCTGTCTCCTGGGGTTCTTCTGCAGTGAAATCCCTGTGAGGACTGGCACTGACACCTTCAGCACGTGTTAGCCAAGGCTGGGGCCCTGCTGCCAGCATGAGCCCATCCCTGCAGCCTCTGGCCACACTTTCCCAGTGTGAGCTCAGCTCTGGCTGGCAGGGAGCTGACTGGCACAGCTGCTGCTGTGGCTGCACAGGGATTCACCTTTTGGTGCTGCAGCAGAGCCACGCAGCTTGGCAGCGTGTCCATCCCACTGGTTCTGCATGTTGCCATGTTTTCCATGTGGCTGCACTCACTGGCAGCTGAGCAGAGCCTGGCTGGGCTCAGGGTTTGCCTGCTGCTGCCCATGTCTCCAGAACACCGCCACTCCCTCTCCCGTTGTATCCCTGTGGCAAACTAGGCCAGTCTCTCTGGGGGAAGCAAATTCAAGTGTTTGAATTTAGAATTTGGATCTACAGTTCTGAGCACTGGGAGGGAGCTTGGAGCTGCGTTTGCCCCATCTCACTCCTCTTTCAACTTGTTCCTGTTCTGAGCTCACGCAGGATTTTGTGCTTCTCTACAATGGTGCAGCAGCTCATCTTTTATAGATGTGTTCCCAGTTTTCCTCTGCTGAGTTTCCAGTTCCCTGTTGCTAATTGCATCAACCCACATTTCCACCGGGACTGCAGCAGTGTCATCAACCTGTAACCTGTCAAATCCCTCCCCAAATTCGATTGTTGTTGTGTCTGTAATGCTTTGGGCGCTTGTTCCTCGCTGTCTACAGTGTGAGCTGGATTTTGATCAAGTGCTTCCTTGCACTATGAGCACACTTCAAGCTGCTGGAGGTGGCTGGATGCAAACACAGAGAGACAGTTGCCCTAAGAGCTGTGCTGCCTGTGATCTGGAAGCAAGATCAGTTGTCTCTTCTGCCAGGCAGCCGGAGCTGACGGCTCTGGAAAGGTTGGTGAAACTTCCCAAAGCCCTTTAACACTTCATTAGGCATTGCTTCTTTCTCACTTGGCACTAAATAATGCACCAGGTGCAGGCTCAGACTGAAGGGAGATGTGTGCCCCAGAGAGGCTTCCAGCACCTCTGCTCTTAGACTTTTGGGCATCATCTGTGGGGCTTTTCCTTCTGTCCATGTTTGGAGTCCACAGGAACCTGGAGGTTTTTTGGGGTTTAGTGAGTGGGATTGCTGTTTCCTCTGAATGAAGGTTCACACCCCTGCTCTGACTCCTCATGGTCAGGTAACAGAGTTTGTTTGAAGTTGTGCTTCCTCTGCAGTCTTTTTTCTTTCAGAATACACTTTCTCCATGTGACAGTACCCTTGGGAGCTGGAACATATTTTACTTTTGTTATTTGGGCACCAAATTTCCCAATATTTTGTTCAGCATTCCTGATGATGATTGGAAGTTGGATTTCTCTGGCCATCTAGTTGTATCACTGAGCAGCAGATTTTCCACCCAGCAGTGGTGGGAAATTTTCCACGCAGCAGTGGCGCCTCTGGGGGGAGTTTGCTGTGAAGATTCAGAGCAAGGATATTAGAGGCAGGGGTTTAATTGGGAAAGGAAAAGGGCATTAATCACCCCCCAGCAGTGATGAGTGGAGAGCTGGGGCTGCACAGGGCTCTGCTCTGCCCATCCCCGTGGCAGCAGTCCTTTGCTGCTCCCTAATGTGGCAGAAACCCTCTGGCAGCTTTTCCGGCTGACAGTTGGGAGTTAATGAGTCCAGTTTCCAATTCAGATGGACAAGTGAGAACCTCCACTGCCCAAATATCAAAATATTTACAGATTGCTCTGCAGAGAGGTGGCCGTGGGGCACAGAGGCTGCCTTTGCTGCAGAGCAGCTCCCTGCAGACTGGAGGGATGGAGCAGAGCCTGGCACTGTGACTGGCACGGTGCAGCATGGATCTCTCTGGGCTTTGGATGGATGTCTCAGGGCAGAGCAGGGAGCTCAGCTGGCCTGCACCTTCAGCTGTGGTTAAAGCTCTGCCTTGCAGAGCTGAACCTGCAGTGACTCCCCACTGTTTGTGCTGCCCAGAGTAATTTTCTGCAGTGCCCAATGATTTCCCAGTTAAAAACCAAGGAGCCACAGCTGCTGCTGCTGGTCAGGCTGCCAGAATGAAGCTGATGTGAGCATGCTGTTGGTGCTGCTTCTGCAAAGATGAAACCATCTCATGTTCAGCAGGGAGCCAGTGATACATTGCTTGGCATTTAAATATCCATGGCTGCAGCTCCCAAGGATCCTCAGGCTACCTTTGCTGCTCCTGCTTGTCACAGGTCTTCTCCCGTCTCATTTGCTGCTCAAACAAGGTTTTACACCTGTGGGAGCCCAGTTCTGCAGGCAGCCACGGCAGGGAGGCGTTTTCAGGGCTGCTTTGAAGGGCTTGTTGTGCAAGGACAGGGCTGAGGATGGGCAGTACCTCGGCCCAGCTTCACTGCCAGTCTGTCCTCCAGGGGATTCCAGTGGCCAAATGAGGCAGCACTGATTTGGCTGACAGGAGGTTCCTGAGGCAGGGGAGGCAGGAGGCAGCATGATCTGTGCCAGGCCTGTGCCACAGCCTGTGGGGGTGACCTGGCTCTGCTGAGGGTCCCCTCACACCTTGTCTGCTCCTGCTGCTCGCTGGGATGTCCTGAACTGCAACAACTCTTGCTAATTGCTCTGCTGAATTCATCACCGTCCAAACCATTGGCTTCTCACTGACCCAGACCTAACTGAGACAGTGGTGGGCAGGTCTCTGAAATATTTATGGCAGCACAGTCAAGAGAGGGCTGTGAAATACAGAGTGAAACCACCAGGGTATGCTCGTTTTTGCAAAGTTTGACATGTCTAATCCAGGAAATAGGAGCCTCATCAGATCAGCACGGTTTTGCTTACAGAGGGAAGGCAAATGGAATTTTAAAAACCTCATCTATACTAGATGAAATGCTTCTTCTCCACGTTTCTTTATAAAACGACTTGTTAGTGATGTGCAGATGGGAGGAATCTCGACTCTGGAGTTGTTATAATCTTGTCTGGCCAGCAGCCGGAGAGCTGGAGGATGATTCCAGCAGGTAGGAAAGGCCAGGCTGACTTGAGAGCAAATGTTCAGTGCTTGGAAGCTGAGTTATGGTCCCTGGTAGTTCTCCCTCTACTTGTTTTCAATCTGACTTCTAGCATAGGAGGCTTTCCATCTCCTTAATTTATCTCCTGCCTGTCCTTTTTATTGCCAGCTGCCTTCATGGGCTCCTCTCTCAGCTTCCTACCCTTGTGAGCTTCCCTTTGCCCCTCATCCTCACATCACAGGCAGCACAGTGTCCCTAACACTTGTGCCTAATTCCAAGTCCTTGGCAGAAGTGCCAGGGCTGAAGTTCCAGGTGCTGCTCCTGCCCGGCGTGTGGGGCAGTGCCAGGCAGGTGGGGCTCACCAAGCACACCCTCCATGCCCTGGTCCTGGTCTGGGTAAGAGGGATGGTGATGTTTCCCTCCAGCTGTTGGTGAGAGACAGGACTGGGGCTCAGGAGATGCTGGGACAGTGAGCAGACAGGGGTTCCCAGCCCCCTGCTCCAGCAGGAGGATGTGTTTGAAGGATGCCAGCTCTGGGCAGGGAATCACAGCACAAATGTCCTGCCCTGCAGCTTGGTTTCAGCATTTCTGTACAGAATTGGGACCCCCAATTCCATGAATTGGGAGCCAGCTTTTGCTCCCCAAATGCAGGTAAAACTTCTCTTCTGTCATGTGCAGAAGTGGCAGTGTCCTGGCAGCACTGGTGTGGTGAGGAAAAGCCCTACAATGCTTGCTCAGGTTTAGGAGCAGAGTGGGCTTGGGGTGGGTTTTTGGTGTGTCAGGTCAGTCCTGTCCCTTGCTGGCCATGATGTTCTGGTTTCAAACTGGTTACAAAAGACTTTGGCAGGGATGCTCCTTCTGCCAAAAACTAACTGTGCTTCTGAGCAGCCAGAATAAAATCTGAGCTTCTCTAACACGCAGCCATGGGCTAGGCTGTGGGCACTGCCAAAACAAGGGTGCAGTGCTGTGTTTCCATGAGCCAAGCCATGACTCCTGCTAGTGGTTTGTGGAATTCTGAGCCCTGCAGGGTATTCCAGGTGGTCAGGAGTGGCCATAAACCAGGGGATGAGGTGCTGAGAGTCAAGCAGTGGTTTTAGTGCAACAGGAGGAGGTTAAGCTGCAGCTTTCAGAATAATTTCAAACTTCACTTTAATGATGCTCAGGCTGCTGGTGGTGTAATAGCAGCAGACATCAGCAGTGGAACCATTCCCGTGGTTTAATGTACATTGTTTGGTGGGGGAAAAGTGCTTTGAAGGAAGAGAGACTGTTTCCCAGGGAAGACATCTCTCATTCCTTGCTTTTATCTCCTCCCTGCCAAGCTGGGGATGCTGTGAGCCTGTGAGCTGCTGAGAGGTGCTCAAATGTGTGCTGGGTGATGAGGAATATCTTGCTCTGGTTTTTATGTGCAAGTAGGCTGGATTTGCTGCAATAGCTCCAATAACCTTCGAGTGGCTGTTTAGAAGGATGAACCTCATTAAAGAAGAGGTATTTATTAACAGGCCTATTTTTATCTCTCTCTTTATCTAACAGTCTGCACATTTATTTCAAGCTTGTAACAGTGCTTTGGAAAAAAAATGTTTTCCCTCCTCTGAAATGTTTTGGCAGTGCCTCCAGCCTTGGTTATCTTGAATTTCCAGTCTGGCTAGCATCTCTCCTCTTTCCAAAGCCAGCAAGCCACAGCAGGCCCAAAGCTCCAACATTTTCCTTGGGAAATGGGAAATTCCTGGGGGAATATGCTTTCAAAACATGGGACTTGGGTCCCAGGGTTACTGAAACAGTTATGAAGGTTTGATCAAACATAATCACAGCAACTCCCTCAGGCTTCAAATGTGTGATCTTGTGTGGGACAGGCACTGCAGGCACTGCAGTGTTTGGTGTTTGCTGCAGGATGTGACTGACCACACACTCTGGGAGAGGCTGGCAGCTCTGGGGTCAGGCATTCCTGCAGAGATTTTTTTTTCCTAAATTTGTCAACTTTATTCTGTAATGTCATAAATTTGGCCCTGACCTATAGATATCTTGCAGACATTGTGTGTTCAGCCCACTCTCCTGTGTTTGCTGTCATTTGCTGGTGGTGAAGGAGGCAGCCCCAGCCCTGAGGGGTTGCACCATCTTTCCACCTCCTTCCACATCTGTCCCTTTGGCATTGCTGCCTCTGTACCCAGACCCTGCCCTGACTGAAGGTTTGCTGGAGCACAGGTGTCTGAGCCTGTGGCCAGGATGACCATTTCTGAGCCCTTTTCCCAGGATACGTGTGGCCATGTGCTCCAGGAGCTGCTGGATTTGGGCCCTGGGATGTGTGTGGCAGTTGTTACAAAAGAACTTGGCTCTAGGGGCTAATCCCTGGTTTTTCCTTGCTGTTCAGTCTGCATCATGTACATCCCTTACCCACAGTTTTGCAGCATTATCCTTTTCCATAATTAGGGAGTGTTTTCCATGGTCTTGCTCAGGCCCTCTCTCCCTGCAGTTTCCCCCGTGGATTAAGGCCTGACTTACTGAAACTTCCACAGAGCTGATTCTGGGCGGGCAGGGACAAGGCCAGAGGGTTTTCAGCAGTCAGCACAGTCAGATGGCTCATGTGAGGAATATTTCACTTGCTCCTTCACAGCTCTTGCCTGCAAATTGTCCTCTTGCTCAGATGGGGCTCCAGTTTCTTTTTTTTTTTCTCCTTTTTCTTTTCTAAGTTATTCAGTTTTCCATACATTTATTTATAGGGTCACACAAGCAACAGGTCTGCTTTTTCTACAGATCCTTCCAGAGCCGTGTGCTGTGCCTGCTCCATTCTGGTGCAAAGCACCTTCTCCTCTGAGGAAAACTCAGAATATCCATCCAGCTGTCTTGACTGAGCGAGGCATTTTCTCTGAACCCTGCCCTCTGCTCATTTCAGAATCTGCACGGAATTTGGGACATAAATTAAAAAGCTATTTGATGCTCCTTGAGGTCTAGAAGCTGGTTTTGCATTTGTTCTTACTTGAAAGCACACTGAGACAAATGGCTCTGCTTTACTGAAGCTACTTCCTTTGGCATCCTGAGGAAGCTTCCCAGTTAAAAAATAAATATGGCTCTGTTTTTCCAGCCCTGCTTTACCAGCAAAAGCTGGGGAAGGAAATGTAATCTCCTTGGGTCTGTCCTGATATTTTGTACAGCTAATTCCCATTTATTGGAAGAACTCTTCCACGCCAGATTAACGTTTAATTTTTTATTATGTGTTTACATTTTGGAAGGAGTAAGGGTGGTGGTGTTGGAAATTGTAATGAGGGACAACATTTCTGATTCAAAAGACTCAGGCTCCTCTCTTCTGATTTTTCTGCCTGATCCTTCAGACTGCAGGAAGTTTTGCTTGGGTCATTCACTTGCAACAGGATGTTATGTGAATACAGAATTAATGTGTGCAGCCTGTCACTTGGAATTGCTGCTGTTCTGCTGCTGGGGAGCTCCCGGGGTTGCAGAGTCCTTGCAAGCAGCAATAACAGGAATGTGCCAGTGATCCTGCAAAGCCAGAGGAGGAGCAGGGAGCTGCAAGTCTCCCCCATCACTGCGGGGTGTGAATAAATAGATCTAATCAACAATTTACATGTTAGCCCTGGACCAGGGTTTATTTTCAGAATGTGTCATTCAGCCCAAGCGAAACCTCTGCATCTCAGGCTGGTGGTGTTTCTAAAAGCACCTCTAAGTGATCACTGAGGCTGGATTTTGAGCTGCATTTACATTTTGATAGAATCTGCTGCTTTCCTTATCTGAAACAAAGCCTACCTGATCTTCATTAATTACACTATCATTTCACCTAACCAGGATGCTACTAATTACAGTTATCTGTCTGTTCTTCACCAGATAATACACAAAAAATTGTTATCCCTGGCAGTATCTGGATTAGCTGGAGCTGTAAGGGGGGTGCACATGGTGATGGGTTTTACAGGTGGAGTGCAGGTATTTATAGACTGTCTGAGGAAATGCTGGAGGAGTGGCTGCTGCCCCACTGGCTGTGCTGCCATCCCAGCAGCAAAACATACAGAAAACACTGCTTAAACACAGAAAAATGGTTACTGCAGGGTGGCTGGAGCAGGCCATCTCCACAAGAGAGGTGATGGAGTCCTGGGACATCCCAGACCCACCTGAGCACAGCCCTAGGGCTGGAGGGGACACTGCTGGAGCAGAGGTTGATCCCAGAGGTGTTTCTGGGCTCAGCTATCTGGGACTGTCTGGCAGTGCCTTTTTTGAGACAGAAAATCTCACGGGGGCTTCACAGAGGGCTGCAAGCCCTGGTGGTGGTGCTGACTGCTGCCCCACTAACATCAGCTGCAGTCTGAGCAGGGCAAGCACAGAAAGGGCTCCTCTGAAAAGAGGCAGCAGGAAATGTCTGAGCTGCTGGGGAGCTGCGGGTCCAGAGGGCTGGAGCCAGGAGCCACAGGCTGCAGGGAAGGGGGTCCATGAGGGCAGAGCCTTTGCTGGAAGAGAAGCCAAGGGGCTTTCACTTGACTCTTGTTTCATCATCCTTCCACACACTGATCTCTTCAGATGCTCTCTAAACCTTTGGTTTGCTTTCTGAAGGGGAAAGGACTTGTCCTGGAGGAGGAGCAGAGCCAGGCTGCTGAGGAGAGCTGGTGGCTGTCAGCTGGAAAGAGGGGAGGGACATGGAGGCCAGAGGGGGGACACTGGGTGAGGAGATGTTCACACTCATCTCCATCCACTGTGAGTGCCAAACACACCTGCACTCCTGTTTGTATGGCTTGCTGTACTTGATAAACTGATATATGTGAGTTTGGGGGTTTTTGTTACCTTTTTGTATTCTGAAGAGAACTAAAGATGGTTCACATGATTTTTTTTTGTGCCTTCTGCAGTGCAGGTGATACAGGCAGGGATGGAACAGCAGCATCTTTATACTTGTCAAGTCTTCATCCACACCTACGGTACTGCCTGAAGCTCAAAGTGATTTTCTTGCAGGCTTAGAACTCTACACCAGCAGGGAGAGCAAGAAACTCAGTGGAGATTATGCTCCAGAAAAACTGTATGCGTGGCCCAAAAGCTAAATATGGAACCATGGAAGTGCACACTGCAGTGGTAGGGGAGGTGGGAATGCTGAATGGGGAGGTTTCCTGCCCTTCTGGCACCAGGAACCAGGGGTCCTCTGGTTTTCTATGGTTCTCCTTGAGGATCTCTCGTTCTCCATGGTCTTCCTTGAGGATCTCTGGTTCTCCATGGTTTTCCACGAGGATCTCTGGCTCTCCATGGTCTTCCATGAGGATCTCTGGTTCTCCATAAGGATCCCTGGTTCCCCATGGTTCCCCCCAGGGCTGTGCTGGTGCCTTGCCCAGAGCTTGCTGTGTCAGCAGGCAGCAGTTTCAGGTAGGGCTGCTCTGCTGGCAGGGCCTTGGTGTTCCCAGCAGGGCAGGGCAGGGATGCTCCTGTCCCAGCAGGACACTGGGCATGCAGGTACCACCCTACAGCAGCTGCTCCTCCTCTGCATCACTTCCAGGGACAGAACTCCTGTCCTGCTGCGTGGCAGGGAGCCCTGCAGAGCCAGCACGGAGGGGACAGGCTGGGCAGCAGCTGGGCAGCACTGGTTTAATCCTTTTTGCCTGTTCCTGCCATGGAAGCTGTGTACTGGGTGAGATGTGTGTGTTTGGGGAGGGCTGGCCCGGCCATTAGCCTGTCAGGGTTTGCAGCACTGGCAGCTGGGGAGAAAACTGTTATTAAGTGTAACGTGGCACCTTGGAGACGGAAGCGTGGGGAGACAATAAATACAGCCTTCCAAAATGCCATTTTATGGTGTCATTCTTCAGAATTTATTAAGACTTAGTTGCAGCCATGCCTGCAGCCTCCTGTGCTGGAATCCATAAATTGTGTTCATTATCTCCAGCACTTGCTCTGACCTGCTGTGTTTTACAAGGGGGGAGACACTGGAGGCGTGGGGACACCCCAGCTGCTTTCTGCAGCCATTCCCCTGGTGCCAATCCAGCTTTTCTGGGATTGCTGGGACACCCCAGGCAGTGCTTGGCTGCGTGGATGGACCCCAGGTGTGATGTGGTGGTTGAAGAGAACACTGAGGGACTGAGGAGTTGCCAAAATCACCACAGCTCCACGGGGAGCAGGGAAGCAGCTGGGTGAGGGGGGAGCCATGGGCATGTTGGAGCACACTGGCACATTTGTCACTCCACTGTGGGGCCACCCCAGCAGTCTTGGATGTGCTGAGGATGCTAGAGGTGGAAAAGGGTTCACAGGAGCTCCCTGAACTGCACACAGGGAGATGCTACACCCCTGCTTGGTGTCCTCTTGCACCAGTGTTCTCAAATGAAAACACAAATGAAATTGTGCTCCTTTTGCCCACTTTTTGTCATGACAAATCTCAGCAGCAGCATGTTTGTGTACCCTCATCCTTATCCTCAGCATTTAGGTCCAGGATGGAGGAAAACAAGTTCAAGCCCAACCTCCTGATAATTTATTATGTTCCTTATGCTTAAAGGCAAAATTTAAGTTGCCAAATGCAGATGTTTGCATGCTCATTTTTTAGCTCTCAAAGTACTTTCTGTGTGCTTGATTGATGGATATCCCTGTTACATTAATAGCTGTGCTTTGCAGAAAGCTGTTATTACCAGGACAGTCTGGTGTGGGTTTCAGTTTTTCTTCTTGCATTTAAAATCCATTATTAATGTCTTTCTGAGGGAAAAAAAAAAAGTTTCAATTCAGGCATTTTGCTTTGCTTTCTCAGGCTTCTTCTCAACTGTCTTTACAGTGGTGCTTTAAAATCAATATTACAATTGTTCTTCATATTTTACTGAGTGGTTGAGGGTTTCTGCATCTTGTTATTGATTTCTGATTGTACTGCAGGACATGTAGGTGCACACAGGTTGTTCTGTGGTGGATAACTTCATATGTGTCTTCCTAATCATCACTGAGTTGCCTTCTGCATGTTCCCTGTTGCTGGATGCGGCTGCTGAGCATGGAAGGCACCAGGAGAGCTCTGAGTGCAATCCTGAGACACCAAACTTGTGACTTCTCATTTAATTCAGTTTGGTTTTCAATCAGACACAGGGGTCACATGAGGCTTGTGGGGTCTCCTCTTTTGTGTAATCTTTGCAGAGTTCTTCTGCCCTGGCTTTTCAGGCAGCTTCATGTTCTGTGTTGTAGGAGCAAAACAAGTCATTGTCCTGGCTTTGTGTGGGGTGGTCATAATGCACCTTTAGCTTCCAGCACTGACCTTGGCCCTTGGGGCAGCTCTGCAGGCAGATCTCAGCATTTCAGAGGTGCAGAGTCATTGGGTCCCAGAATGGTTTGGGTTGGAAGGGAGCCTTGAACTCATCCAATTCCAATCCCCTGCCATGGCAGGGACACCTTCCACCATCCCAGGCTGCTCCAGCCCCAGTGTCCAGCCTGGCCCTGGGCACTGCCAGGGATCCAGGGGCAGCCCCAGTTGCTCTGGGCACCCTGTGCCAGGGCCTGCCCACCCTCACAGGGAACAATTCCTTATTCCCAATATCCCCTCCATCCCTGCCCTCTGGCAGTGGAAGCCATTCCCTGTGTCCTGGCACTCCAGGCCCCTGTAAAGGTTCAAGTCTCAATGAAGCAATGCAGAAGCCCAGTGTGCATTGGTAACTGCTGTAAAGCTGGATTTGCAGACTGAGGCTCTTGGAGCACATCAGCACTGATGGCACAATCTGTGTGAGAGCTTGTTGGCACCAGAGGAACCTGTGAGGAGTGACAGGACTGTGGCCAGCACGGGTGCTCCAAAATGCTTCCGTGGCTCCAGGTGAGTGTACAGGGGAAGAGCTGTGTGTGTGTGGGCACAGTCCTTCCCAGCTCTGCATGCCCTGGCACAGGCTCCACATCTGCCAGGGGCTGTGGCTGTGCCAACAGGCACTCTGGAGAGGGCTGGGTGTGCACAAACCTCTGCTGGCTGGACCGGGCTGTTTGCTCCTCAGGCTTATCCTGGACAGGCTCCTGCACCTTCACACATGGAGGCTACACCTGGCTTCTGAGGAACTGGTTGTTGCAGTTTGTCTGTCCGTGCTGGGGACCAGGACAAGCACTGCCACAGGAGCTGGTCCTATGTCCCCGGGGTGGCAGGGCTCGGTGGTGGCAGCACTGGCAGGAGACACGGCAGAGCCAGGGAGGGGACAGGGCTGGCACCCATAACAATGGGCAGGCTCTGACACTGCTGCTGGAACTCACTTAGCAATTCTGTTGATGTTCTGGAAACGAAAATATAATTCAGGCCACCTTCTCCTCCAAGCTGACCCTGAGAATCTGGGAGAAGAGCTACTGAATAATTAGGGGCTTTTTTTTTCTCCCCCCTTTTTGCTGGAGTTACTGCTCAGTGTTGAACTGTCCTCTACAGTGTCATCACTTCCCTTGAACTTACTGCTCCGAGAGTACTAAATTGCAGTCTCATTAATCACTGGGGGCTGGAGCACCTCCTTGTTGTGCTGTTTTGTGGGTGACTTGGCTGGTGGGAACCCCTGGCCAGGGATGGGGGCTGTGGCTGGAGCACTCCCCCTCTGCTCCTGAGCCTGGTTTAGCTGAGCTTTGTGTGTCTCACCCTGCAGGATCTGGAGTGTTTGCCAGCACTGCCATGATTGCAGCCTTGCTGCTGCAGAGGAGAAAAGGGAAAGGTTGGTTTGTCCCAAGGGAGTTTGGCTGGACCACATCCCTGCTGCTGTCCCTGTGATTTGGGTCTGTGGGGTCCCAAAATGCAGAGCCCAGCCTCGTGGCTTGGCAGTGAACACCCAGAGCCCGTGCTCTGTGCAGGGTCTGCTGCAGGGCTGTTTGATGATGCTGTGCTTCTGTCTCTGTGGCAGAGCTCTCAGCCTTCGTGGCAACGTAAATTCTCTTGGCTGCATACTAAAATTACACTGAGTTATTGATTTATCTTTGAGAGGATTTCCTTCCCGAGGGACATTTCTGGCTGCTGTAGTGATTTAGTTCTCCTGCAAGTGCAGAATCCGTGGCAGAGCAGAGCCACCCTCCTGCCCTTGAGCCTGCAGCTCAGGGTCGCGCTCCCTCAGGCTTCCTCTGCAAGCTGATTTCTGTTCCAAGGCTGGGACAAGGTTACATGGCTGTTATTTCAGTGTAACAACTGCAAATAAAAGGGCATTTTCAACTTTCCACTGCAGAAGCTGCAAGTCTGGGACAAGCCTTTGTGCCATGGCACCAGCATTATCTTGCACATGTCTCAAACCCAGCTCCAAGGCTGGCACGTGGGACTTGTGGAGTCATGCCAGCCTTAATACACTTGCACTCCTGGGAATGTTTTAGTTCCTCAGAGTGGGGTATGATGGGAGCAGGAGCTTGCAACACTTTTCTCCTAAAGCTTCAGGGTACAGCCTCTCTTTTCTTTGCTTTCTATTGACTCACAATGGAGCATCTCTAAAAACCAGGCCAGGTGAGTGCCTGCTGCTGGTCCTGAGGAAGCCAAGACAGTTCTTTTCTTCTATCCCCAGTTTTCTCCCCTTGGCCCTGAAAGCCCCCCCACCAACTATGGCTCAGCTGGTGAGCACCATCAGTAGAAGGACCTGACCCTTCAGGACATGGCTCAATGTTTCAGATATTCTGTGGCTGGAAAATGCCCAGCTCTGTGTCCTTGGGTGCCCATTTGAAGCACGTCCCTGTGGGTTCCTGTATCTAATCCCACTATCTAGTGGATTTGGCACCAATCTCAGCTGCATACTGATAAAATGGGAGGCTGCTTGTGCATGTGGTGTTATAAAACAGCATCCACCAATTAGGCCCAGGGAGAACATCAATTTATTTTCCTGTGAACCAAGTGTGGCACAGCTCCTTCCTTTCCCAGTGATCTATCTGTGAGATAAAACACATCTTTAGTGTCTATCTTAAATACTGCAGTGTTGGCAAGTTCTCTTGACAGAAATTAGGCTAATGTCCCTTACGGCTGCGTTAGCTGTAGAAACAAGGCTTTAAATTGAAGCTTTGCAAAGAGCTATTCCAGCGCCCTCTCCAAGGCATCTCCTTATTCCAGCTTTTATTATCCAAAATTGTTCTCACTCTGCCTTGGCAGCAGGGCTGGCAGGCAGCTCTGCCCATCCATCCTGCTGGTCTGGCAGCCAGGGGTGGGAGCAGCACCTCCAGGCTGGCCCGGGCAGTGCTGGCCAAGCCCCGCGGAGCCCTCGGCCCCGGGATGCTCCGGCTTGGGGGGCACCACTGCTGGGACGGGGCTGGGGCCTGGGTGAGGGGAGGCAGCTGACACCCATCGAGCACAGAGGGGATCCAAGGCAGTCAGCCGCACACCCTGACAGCGTTGGAAAGGGATTAAGACTGGCATTTGTAAGTAAGCTTCTCATGGATGTTGACTTGGGGACATGGTGAGACAAAGGTCACTGCAGTGTCTCTGCAGCCTGGTGTGCCATTTGAGAGATGAAATATCAGTGTGGCTGGATATGTTTGGTCTCTCTGTTTCTTCTGCTTGGACCTTTGTGGGATTAAACTCTCTAAACTGCTGCAGTTCACAGACTTCAAACCCAGTATCAGAAGAAAAAATAAATCAAGTGCCTTGTATTAAATCCTGAGCACATGGCTCCTGCTGCACCCAGGGCTGTGGTAACTCACTGCAGTGCCTGCCTTGAAGCTGGGGAGAAGGCTTTGCTGGCAAAGTGAAAACAGGTTGTGCCCACTCTACAAAAGGACACCCCTTCTTTTTCCTGCCCTGTGGTTATTTTTTCCTGGTGTGTTTGCTGCTGTTGCACTGCAAGGCAGAGCAGCCCTCCCAGCAGGGAGGTGGAGAGTGGAGCACTTGTTGGATGAGCTCTTTGCCACAGGAAGCATTTCCCTCCTGCAGCAGCAGCAGCAGCAGCAGCAGCAGCAGGTACATCAGCAGATGCTGCAGCAGTGCCTCCATCAGAGGCCCTGTATTTCCCCCTGGAGCCCTCCTGTCACCCCTCCTTCCCTGAGATCCCTCCTCCCCAGGCTCCTCGCTGGCTTCCACCTTCAATTCCATCACTTCCAGACTTCCCAGGGGGCCCAGGCACCTCATGGGAGGGCCACGCTGTGCCCTGTGTGTGACAGACACCCCTCCTGTCCTTGTAGCTCCCCTGCACGGGAGGGATGAGGTTTGGTGTGTGTTCAGCAGGCTCAGCTCTGGGCATGAGGCTGGGCCCCCTGGTGTGCCACCACCATCATCATCGTCACCTTGGCTGCCATGGAGGGTGGGTGGCAGTCGCAGGGTCTGCTCTGGCACTGCCAGCCAGGCCCTGCCTGTCCCCACATCCCTGCCTGTCCCAGGGGCTCGCCTGCCCCTCCTTCCCCCTTGCTGCAGGAGCTGCAGGAGAAGCCAAGTGGATTTGGCAGGTGGTGTGAGGAGAGAGCCCAGCCCAGCCTCCCCCACAGGGTGCCTCTGTTTGAATAGCAGCGTTCAGAGCACTCAGCACCCACTGATCAGCTGGGAGAACATAAATCCCAGTGCCACAGGAGAGCCCTGGCTCAGGGAAAAGGGCCAGTTGTGAGCACTGTCCAGCCCAGTGTCCAAATGGAATGGTGCTTTCACATCTCTTATCAAGGGTTACTTAGTGGAGAGCCCCTTCCTTGTGAGGCTTTGTTCTCTGCTAGCTGTGGATTGAATCACAGGAGGAGGGATTGGATTCTGGCATCATTTTAAAAACGTTTTCATTCTATTTGCTGAGGGGACCTCAGAGAAGACCTCTCAGCACTGTGACAAAAGAGTGGCTCTAAAACCCTTTTCAGCCAAACAAGTGTTTGAGTTGAAGGCTGATGGATGGTGCTTAAAGATGTGGTTACTGCAGCAAGGTTGGCATTAAAAATCCCTGGGTGCAAGAAAGTTCTCCCAAGGTTACTGTGGAGGTTGTCTCCCTGTAATCATGGTGTGAGCAGCCCTTAACACCCTGAGTCCACCAGTGAGCTCTGTGGCATCAGCCATGGGAGAGCAGCAGCACAGCAAGCACCAGTGGGTCACTTGTCTCTTGCTAAATGAGAAACTGCAATGGGATCAGCCCTTTTGGGGTGGCATCACTGTGGCAGGAGGGCTGGAACTGGATGATCTTTAAGGTCCCTTCCAACCAAACCGTTCCACAATTCGTTCCCTGTCCCTGTCCAAGTGGGGTTCAAGCAGAAAGCAGTGCTGCTGCTTTGGGACCTGTGAGGAGCCTGGGCAGGAGCACACCTGCTGTTGGGATGTACCAGAACAGGGTGGCTTTGGAGCTTTCCCAGGAATGCCTTTGCTGCCACCAGCTGTGCTGGATGTTGAACAGGGGACAGATTCACCCTTGGCAAGCTTGAAAGCATTTCAGATGGCTTCTGTCCCTGCTCCAGTGCAGCACAGAACAAAATCAGATGTTGGAGAAGATGTCATACTTAGACATCACCATTCTGACAGGTCAATTACCAGGATGTTTATTAACATAGCTTGGAATGTCACAGAAAGGTTTGTCAGATAAACTAGCCAACTGAAGTTCTTACATGAGACTTCCTTGGTTTTGTTGAGATGCTTTGAACTCTTCATTCAATCTCTCAACAATTCATCTCATTCAGGCCTTTCTGGAAGAGCCTCTGCAAGGTCTGTGGCTGGGGGATCAGGCCCTGCCTGCTCCCTGTGTGTCTGGGTGTGGAATCCTTTGAATCCCTCAGGGAAATCCCCAGGGCTGTGCCCTGGAAGAATATGCTATAGAGTCTCCACCTAGGCTGAAAGGGAAAATTTCCCCATGGAGCCTTGCACAACACTATGAACCACCCCAGTTCCTTTCCCATATGTCCCAAACTCTGGTAGTTTCTCCTTTCCCTGTTCCCTCATTGGTTGTGGTATCCCTGGTGCTGGCTCTGTGTCTCCCCTGTAGGGCAGTGCCCTTTGCCCTGCCCTTTGTGCCACCCCAGTGCCTTTGGACCATTGGCCACTGACCCCTAATTAACCCTGTGCACACCACATGGCCAGCTCTTTTGTCTCTGATTCCCCTTTGGCGTGCTGGAATAAGCCTTTGCTGGAATTTGTCATACAAAAGGCCCTTCTGCCTCTCGTGGCTGAACTGGCCATGGTGAGTGTGGTGTGTGGACTTGGCTGCTCTCCCTGAATGTTCACCCAAGCAGCTTTTCCAAGGAGATGCTTATTGGGAAATAGGCAGCAGCATCCACCATCCAAACCCCTGTGTTGCTCCATCTGGGTTCCCTGGGAGGCAGAAGGAAGCAGCAGTGCCAATTGTTTGCTCATGCTGTAAGGACAGAACTCCTCTCTGAG